>NW_028076953.1:0-600000 GCF_014824575.4 Sturnira hondurensis | reverse complement strand
GAAATGAAAACCCATAGCTGTGGCATAAAATAGCAAGTGGGAACTTAAATTACAGTTTTGCAAGTGTAAAGTTGGAGTGACACAAACATCCCGAGAAAAAGCACCGTAGAGGGAATTAGGCGATGCTTTAAAACAATGCCAAACAAACCCAGTCCCCAAAGCAAACTGATTTGTATGGCCATTTATTTGAAAGGAGGAAGGAAGAGAAATTGCCCTTTCCAAAGGGTGAGTTGAACATTTAGACGTCCAAGGGAATTCACTCGGGGTGTCTCCTCAGAGGCCTTGTGTGTGGGAAGAGGAGATGAGCACAGCCAGGAACCTGCACGGTCAAGATGAGGCTGAGCTGCAGAGAGGAATGCGAAGGACAGGAGGAGAGGGGCCGGCTTTCTTGTTCAGGGGTGACATTCTGGTGTTCTGGGTTTGGAAGATGACTGTCTGAGTGCTGTCTGCAACTGTGACGGCTCTTCCAAACAGTGTGTCCCGGGGATGAGATAGTAATCATGGGGCTGCATGGCAACGCGGGCTCAAGGCGAGCTGCTCTTTGGACAGGGCAGACGCGTAAGAGAAGGCAGCGGTCCCATCTCCTGTTCCCCATCATTCTGGACGTTGGTGCCCTTGCCCAGCCCAGGCAGAGAACCCGAACCAAAGGAGAGCTAAGGACATGAGTCTGAGTTTAAATCCAAATCTGAATACATGAGACCAGGTGATCAAGTATCTTTCCTTCCTGAGATTCTGTGATATCCCCTTGAAGTTTATCTCCAACATATTAGTAGATAGTTCCTCTTGCCACTTTCCTTGTTAATGTTTGTCTCATCTCCTAAAATCTCCACTCCTTTCTCTCTTGCTAGTGGAGCGTGAGAGTTTTGGGAGCTTACTATGTTCTTCTCCCTTCTTTTTTGTGTGATCCCTGGGTGACCATCTGTAGACCCAAGCCCTACATGGGCTTTAACTTCAGAGGGTTTTCTAAAAAAAAAAAAATTCTGTCCTTGTAGGGGTTCTGATATTGTTCCCAATATCTGCTGACCTCTGTGTGAGAATTACACGTTTCCAACCAGGGACCCCAAGCTTGTCTGTATGACTGGCTTTGGCCAATGACACATAACTGACATGTACCACTTCTAAAGATGAGCCTTAAGAGCCGTTGTGGGTTCTCATCTTCTGTCCTTTCTCTCTTCCTGGAAAATGGTGATGTGCCCGGTTGGAGCTGCTCTTTTGGTCTGGATCTGGGAGGGGCAAAAATGTGGGGCAGGGTTTCAATAAGCAGGGCAGGTAGGTGATCCCAGGGCAATGGGAACTTGCAGAGGAGACTTGCACCTCCTGTTCTTCTGAGATGACATATACCATGAGGGAGAAATCAACCTCTGCTGTGAAGTTCGAAAATGTTTATATCACAGTGTAACCCACTGAGAAACCGGACTAGTACAGCCTCCATTAGCAGTCTGTGTCTCCTTGATCCCACACACTGTGTTCCTTCCCCAGGGCTCCATCCCAGGGTATATGCTGCCCACAGCTGTTCTTCCTGAAGTAGAGCCACTTAACTTAGACCTATCATCTCGTGTGGTATCCACTCAGTCCCAAAAGATGAGCTCAAGGTAGAGGTGGCTGGCTCTCCCCAAGTTCTTTAGGGTAGGGCAACAGGAAATCTACAGCCTTGTAGGTTTTCTGCTAGTACACACAATGGAAATAGTGTGTACTAGCAGCAAATAGTTGGTGCACTGCTCAAACACAGCAGGCCCACACATGTCTCGCTATCCAAGATTACATATGGGGTTGCAAGCTTCGGGATCCGTGACTGCTTTCTGAGACGTGTATAAATAAAGTGAGCGGTGATCTTCCCAAAATGCGATTCCTATAACTTCCTGAAGTCTAGCTGCTGACTTGATGGCCGTTTCAGCACCACGGTGTCCTTGATGTGGAGAGCAGCGTTGGCAGTGGCTGCACTGAAATGGGGTCTGGCTCCAAGAAGAAACCCCCAGAAGGCTCATCCAAAGGCCCCCGTCTCACGGAGGCACCGTTTTCTTTATGCCCATCTTTTGTTTCCTCGCTACCTGCCAACCTGTCCTGTTCACCCTCCTGAATCTGACGCAGTCTTTAAGACTTGCCTCAACCCCTTGTCAGGACAACTCTATAGATAGCGCAAGGTGCTGGACTGATAGAATTTAGCATTTCGGTGCCAGAGGCCTGGATAAACCCTAAGGTACCTGTCTCATGAGTGCTCTAGGGCTAGGTGCACCAAGGAGGCAAGTGGGCCCTGAGAAGTTTCCAGAGGCAAATCAGGATCAGAAGCCAAGGGAAACGGAGCTGGGCCTCAGGAAGCCAACAGTGCCCATGAAGCTGTCATTGAAGCAAAGGATGAAAGAATGGTGAGAGCAGGTGCGAAGTGGGTGAGGTGTGCAGTGGAGACACCAGGTCTGCCCACACTGGGAATGAAGCAGATCAATCCTTCCCACGTTGCCTAGAGGTGTGGCAGCCCCTCCAAGGGTCTTTCATAGCTATTTAGTCCTCACCGAAGCCCTCTAGTGGCAGCGGAAGGGTGAACACCAGGCCCCTGGGCCAAACCCTGTGGATCCGCCCTCTCTCAAGGGCATTAACTATGGCAGATATTGTTTGTGTCCCCCTCCTCTTTCGCCTGTGTTTCTTTGGACTCTCCTACATGGGTTCTAGTAGTTTTCTCCCTTCTCTCCCATTGTCTTGTGCCTTGACGAGCTGGTGGTTATGAACTGACATGCGTTGAAAACTGCCACCATCAAGCCTTCCAGGATTTGTTCTCCTTGCTGTTTCCAGACATGTGTGCATTCAAGGAGAACTCATTTTTGTACATTATAAATAATAACATTTGTTGAGTACATATTAACTGAGAGTCCAGCATTGTGCTGGTTATTGAAACACTTATCAATAAACCACACTCCCAGTCCTTGACGAGCTCACAGTCCAGGGGAGAGAGACAGAAATGCAAACACAAAAATTATCCACCACCTGGTGTATCAAGGGAGGCTTCATGGAAGAAATATATTTTTAAAGATTTAATTTTTTAATTTATTTTTAGAGAGATGGGGAGAAAAGGAGAAAGAGAGGGAGAGAAACATCAATGTGTGGTTGCCCCTTGAGTGCCCAGAACTGGGGACCTGGCCTGCAACCCAGGCATGTGCTCCGAACAGGAATTGAACCGGCAACCCTCTAGTTCACAAGCCGGCACTCAACCCACTGAGCCACAGCAGCCAGGGCAGAAGAAATACTTTTGCTGGGTCCCAAAAGCCGAATAGAAGTTTACTTGGTGGAGAGGGCAGCAGACACCCTGAAGTCAGAGGGACTGGTACGAGTACGAGCACAAGCACAGAGCTGGAGACTGCGTCTCCATGACTCGGGGCAGCTGTGGGACAAGGGACAAGGCCACTTCTGTATCTCAGTTCAATGAGCCTTTGAATAAGGACAAATATACAATTTCTGTTTATTCTCTGTAGAAAGTGAGAGCCTTGCCTTTATTCTTTTGTCTCACTAGCAAGCACGGAAGTAAAGACCTCAGCCAATTGCTTTTTGATGGGCTGTTGACTTTTTAATTTTTCATCAAGAGTCTAAACACAGAACTCCTATCCTTTTTCATTATAATCACTAGACTTGAGTGGCAACTCAAAACCACTCTCCTTATCTTGTCTGCTTTTGATGAATTAATTAAAGTTCTGTACATCATAAATACTTCACATTCATTCTGACCACAAAACATTTTTTACAATAATTTAAAAGTAATTCTTTATTTGCAAATTTGCCCTTTAATTCTCAACATCCTAAAAATCTTTTCAGCTAGCCAAGATGGTTCAACAGCATTTTATCCAGCTCTGAGAGAGTGCTTTTATCTTCTGAGATATCATGGAATGCTGAAAATCTCATGGATTCTAAAGAATAGTACATCATAACACTAACTCACTTCAGAGAGACCAGGCTACTTTTCCAGGGAGGAAGTTTTTCCTCTGCTGAAGTTTAAGTATCTCTTTCTCGTATCCTCAGTCCTCTGATACACCTGTAGCTGTTATAGACTGTATGTGTGTGCTTCTCACTGTATGTGTGTGCATGCAGAACCTTTGAGCCAGAGAGCATTTGTTTTGAGTCCACTAGGTAAAGCCATGGCCAACCCCCCATTAAGAATGCAAGAGCAGTGATTGGGCAGCTAAGCAGCAGACCTTGGAACCCTCACATGGCTGGGTGTGAGTGTCAGCAGGCTGGGGCTGTGCTTTCATGCCTGAAAAGGCTGCCATGATGTTTTGATTCAAAGTCCAGACAGCAGGTGGCCAGGCCCTGACTGCTTTGACCCTGCTGAGGCCAGTGCTGCTGCAGTTTGTGAGCTGGCGTTCTCACTGTGCAGCACTGCTGAGAACCTTGGCCTGGAATTGACTTTGACCCAGGGGGGCTCTTGGGCTTGGGCAGATGGGTGGCAGACATGTATCACCATCATATCTTATGTTCCACAGAAACACAAGCTAGTTTAGGTAGGCTTTTTGTGGTGGTGGTGGTTGTTTGTGAGAGAGAGTTTTATATCAAACGAACAAAAATCCGAAATCTCACCTCTTCCTCCCACTTGTTCCTATCATTCATACCACGGGCTGGCCAGAAACAGAGGATCCTGTGCGTGAAAGGTGTGGAAGGCAGCTTTTGGCAGCCAGGATTTCCCATCACATGGGGAACTTTTCCCTCCTCCCCCCACCCTGCCCTCTAAACCCTGCATTCTTTTCCCAAACCTCTCCACCTTCTTTTAAGTTAACGATAAACCCTGGTGTGCCTTGTTTGTGATGTTTGTGCAGAGGCCGCCGTCCGAAAATAAACTATTGTACCAAGGAGGTGTGCCAGCCAGCCTTGGCGTTCTGTAGCAGCTCTTCTTGGTTGCAAATTTTCTTTTTCTCGAAAATGCTAAATAGGACTCATTAAACTCCTCTGGTGTGATTTTTTTTAAAAAAAATAAAGGACAAGTTAAAAATAGCCTAAGCACAAGTGTTAGAGGCAGTGAAGGCAGTGGTTGTCAGGAAGAGCTGGTGCCGAGATGGGGGGGTTCTCACAACTGAAATTCAAAGCCCTGCAGGAGCTGCTGGCCCCCAACAGAAGGGGAAGGAAGGCAGGGGTCAGGCCTTGGGGGACAGAGCAGGGGTCCCAAGAATGGACTCACACTGAGATCCCGTGCAGGTTTACTTTTATCCGGCCCTTTTAAGCTATAAGCCACTAAATGGTAGTAAGTTCCTGAGTAGGTATGCTTAGGATGTCAGGGTCTTGGTACTCACTGTTCCATGACAGGGTCGGGACGGGAGCATCTGTGGGACTGCCCCATTCTGAGGCAACAACAGCTCTTAGAAGATAGATGGCTTGGCTCCTCCAGAGCTGAGAAGGCCTTGACTGCTGTTTGCTGAGAGAAAACAGAGAACAAGACAAACAGGTAGTAGTAGCCAGCATATGAATACAGCAGGAAGTGGGATTTTATTCACTTGGCCCTCACTGGTGACACCCAGGGCTGAGGGCTGACCACTTGGGTTTGGGTGGATGGATGGCTGAGGCATTTATCACCATAGTATCCTGTGCTCCGTACAAACACTTGAGCTCAGGCAGGAGGAAACGATATGCTGACACCTCCTTCCCCAGGTTTCATGTTTGCGAAAGGAAAGGCGAGAAGAGCCCTGGAGATGAAACTTAGTCATTGGTGAGCACGCTGCTGCCGGAGAGCTTTCACGCGGGTCTGTGCCAGCGGGAAGTGTTGCTTCTGGGCCCAGCGTACACCGGTTTGTGTGTCCCTGCCCGTCCGAGTGCCAGAGCGCCGGCTGGCTCTCCTGACAACCGCCTCCCAGCTCTCCCTGCTGGTGCCGACCACACCAGTTCCCCGTGACTTAGGGCCTCTCCTGCCTGGACTTGGTGTTAATTTGGACTCATAAACATGTGAAATTTTCCTGCCTCTCCCTGCCTCCTGGAGGAACAAGGAGTGACGTGGGAACAAGTGACTCATTCTGCAGGAGTTAAGGAGGAGCTCCAGCCTCTCCCAAGGTCATGTCCCTGCTCATCCGCTCTCCAGGCAGGCCACAGGCAGAACGCAGGGGGGCAACTTAGAAGATCTCGAAAGTGTTGTCCAGCAATGACTCCTGGGGCCTGGGCTACACCCCTGCCCTCCCTGCTCCAGAGCCGAGAGGAGCTAGTGTGCAGATGCTGCGGCGGGTGGGGCAGAGATGAAAGCAGAGACGGGTGTGGCAGGAGGATGCATGCCCCAGTTGGCACCCCGACGGGGTGACCAGTGAGGCCTTTCTGACCGTAAGATGCCGTGTGTCCCCAGGGACGTGGGTCTGAGGGTGGTGGCTCCCGAGTCTGGAACGTGTGCAAGAGTTACAGCAGCGGTGGTGACAGAGTGGGCTCCTTTCCCGCCTCTGGCTTGTGCTGGGGCTCAGGGACCCAGCCTTCCTCACTTCTCTGCTCAACCATCCTCATAGCAGCTCACCCCAAGAGCAAGAATTCTGTGGGCTTGACCTCTTCAGGGCAATAAGAATATTAGAAACCATTTCCAAAGGCTTATTATCTGCCAGCATCATGCTAGGCTTGTCTTTACATTATCTCATGCATTCATTGGCCAGTCCCAGGTTCAAATTCTGGCCATACCGTTTGTTATGGGGGCTCACTATAGGCAAATTACTTAGTCTCTCGGAGCCAGTTTCCTCAAATAGTAAAATGTGAACTTTATTAGATAGCTGAAAGGATTAAATAGGTTAATGCATAGAACGTGCTCAGCAGCGCTCAGTGATGTTCACCACTGCTCTCACATGCCAGCGTGGTGGTGGTGGTGATTACTAGGCCTGTTATACATATGTAGCCAAGACTCCTAGCAGCCCTGGTGTTCATGGCTTCATTGGACCTTAAAGCCTGGCTTTCCCCCATTATGCTTCACTGCCCTTTAAAACTTCTCCTACATTATGTGGCGATTACAAGACTCAGAGTCATTTGAACTCTCCTGAGAGTGAAATGGTGTCATCTCTGGTTTCCTGTTCATAGTTAAACACACTGGCATATAGATCACAGAATGGTTTCATTTTAAATATCACACACCGTCAGGCTCAGGAGCTGTGTCGTGCACATTTTTGCTTCCCCAGGTCTAGCCGAATGCCCATCACCTGGAAGGTGCCCGGTACATATGTTTTGGGTTGAACTGACCCAATCTTCAGGAAAAATGAAGCTGGTGAAGTAATCTGGGCTTTACTGTTCACCTTGGCCATCCCCTGGGTGCCCCATCTGACCCTGAGATACAGTAATGAAAACAAAACCGAAGTTCCTGCCCCCACAAGGAAATACAGCGAGAGCCCAGAGGGTCAGGCAGCAGGAGCGCCTCACCCAGACTCGGGCAGTAAGATGGCCCGGAGCAAAGAAAATTGAGTCGTGAAGCGTGGCAGCTACACAGGTCAGGGATACAGAGAGCAAGTTATGTTTTAGGCAGAGAGGGGTATGGGAAACTGCCAACCCAATAGGAATTAATAGGTATGAAAGGGAGATAGGTCCCACTTTGGAGAAATGAAATGTGTGGAAATGAGGCAACTTAAGAAAATGTCATAAGTGAGCAACAAATGACAGACTATCAGATAGTGTGATACAGGAGTGTGAACACATTCAGAAGAACTCAGCAAGAGGAATTTTGTCAAACAGGTTCACAGACTACCTACATCAGTCACCTGGGATGCTTGTTAAATATGCAGGGACATTACCGCAAGTAATTTTGGAGGTCTGGAGGCAGGGGCTAAGAAGTAGCAAGTTCAGCAGCACCCCCAACATTCCGATCCCTGGTAAGGTTTGAGCACCACCGTGAACCAGTGCTTACTGAGCACCTCCTAGGGTTCAGCAAGCCAGCAGGAGCAGAGAGTGGTCTGAGGCCCAGAGGAAAGGCCACATGGACCCTGGGCAGAAAGGCATGGTTGTCTCAGAGGTACACACCTTTCAGGGTTGTGAGGTTTGAAAGGTATACACGTGAAAAGCAAGCTATTCTGGTCCAACCCTATATTAAAACCAGAAACAAAAATGAAAACCACCACCTTTTCATAACCCATTGTGTGACTTGCGATGTCTGGTGGCCCCATGACAATTACTGTTGCTGTTTACTGCTTATTTCCTTTCCTGTCTTCTGTTTCCTAGGAGTCTACGTAGCCATCTTTTTACGGTGCGCCATCTAGTGTTGGATGCCATAATGACTCACTCAGTCTTGGAACGGAAGACAAAGTTTCCTCAAAAGAAATTGTCCTTTAAAGCTGATATAGCATACACAAAAATAACACCTTTAATGGGAAGCTACACGTGGGTACAAGAGTAAATGCCATGGGGTTGAAGACTGAACTGAAGACACAAAGGTTTTTCCATCTTGAGGCCCCTTCTATGCCTCCAGAGAAACTGGAACAAAGTTTCCTTCAAATATTTCTCTTATTGATGATTCACTCGCAAGTTTCTTTATTTTGAAAGAATAAAAATATTACTAAATAGTGACTATCAAGAGCATTATTTCTGGTGCCAGTTGTGTTCTTGGCTGATTGGGTAACCCTGGTTGAATAACCCTTCTTTGGATCTTAGTTTTGAGACCTGATAGTGAGAAGCTAGGAACATTCTTTGGTCAGTGGAACAGGGAAACTGAGACAGAAGCTGAGCACAAGGACCAAGCAATTTATAGCCAAGTGCAGATGGTCCCCAGGGTGGAAGGCCCCTAGTCCCAGGCAGGGAGCAAAACTGGGAAGACAAGGACCTCATCCCCAGGGGAACCTTCCTCCCCTGGCCTTGCCTCCCTAGAGATTGTATCTAGACCTCTGTTGTGTTTCAGCTCCAGGCCCAGAACAGCAGCAAAACCCTCTCTGCTCACTCCCTCACAGGCTCTTAAACTCTGAGGCAGCGGGCAGTTGGCAGCTTGTCCCAGCTCAGCCTCTGCACCTGTCCCTGCAGCCCCCTCTCTCTGACTTCCCAATGAGCTAACGCAGCCCAGCGTAGCTTTGCTGTTGCTGCTTCTATGCTAAACCCTTTCTCACTGCCCTTGGCAGGCTGTCCTCTCCCGTGAGGAGGTACTAATAAAACTCCTACTCATCCACATTTGTCTCACTGATCTGTAACTCTTCACTGTGTCAGCGAGAAGAACCAAGCTGCCATGAACAGTTTCTGCAAATGTACAATGAGAGATGTAGACTTCATGGTCACTCAGGTCCCTTCTGCCACGTGGTTCCTTGCCTAAATGGAGAGGCTGTGAAGGGAGTGGACGTCACATGGGAGCAGGAGTCCGAAGACCTGCATTCTGGTCCCTGTTTCAGTATTTACCACCTTCTGGGACGTGAGCCAATTACTTCACCTGTCTGATGTTAGTTTCCTCATCTGTAAAGTGGGAAAAAGAGCTACTCTGTCTTATTTTCAGAGTCATTTTGAGACTCAAAAAATATGGTGAACCCTCTAAGTACCATGAAAAAAACCCTCAATGTTCTATAATAAAGAACCCTTCTTACTCATCTTTTTGTGAATGACTTATGGCTGGTAAGGGATTTCTCTTTAGATGTATCTGAGTTTTAATTCCAGTCCCACCAGTTAGTAGCTCCTGTGACTTTAGATAACTCTAATGTTAAATACATGTATTAAAGGGTTTAACATAGTGCCTGGCATGTAATAGGAACTCAGTAAATGATTGCTGTTGTTTTTCTCTAGTCAATTGTATTACAACACTTCATGGGCAAAGAAGTTAAAGATGAAAAATTAAATGGTGTTTCATAGGTCACCGAAGACTTTATCCTTAGAATTCTTTTTATATACCCTGAAAACAATACATCTTGAATTGTAGGGAAGTGTGAACAGGAAAAGGATCAGAAGGCCTCAGACTGTGTAAGAATGGCAAGTTAAGGCCCATGCTAGATTTAGAGACCTTTCTGGCGATCTACTTAAATAGCCCACTTGGAAATCCAGTGTCCTGATCAACTGTAGGAGGCCAGTACTTCTACCAAACTAAAGTGGGCTTCAGCCACCTGCTACCAAACACAAGCATAACACAGTAATTGGTGGGGAAGGGAAAGGGTGTTTTTTTTATTAACAGTGTTGCCCAATTTGGGAGAGCTGGGGGTCCCCCTGCTCCAAGCCATTCTCTTCTGAAAAACACAGAAGTCCCCTTGTTCCCCAAAAGACTGAAATGCAAACCCACCCCCAGAGATCTCCCCTCCCTTCTTACCTATAGTCCAGGTTTGTGATGTGGACGGGTCTCTGCCTCTCCAGCTTCAGGCTGTCTCTCTCTGGGGTGCACACATGTGGGGCTGGGGTCTCCAGTGCTCTGCAGCAGCTTCTTTGCTCTCCAGGGGCAGGGGCACACTGCGGGATGGCCGCAGCCGTTTGTGCTAGGGCTCTGTCTACGTGGCACCGGCTCCCAAGGCTGTTCTCACACCTGGGGCTGGTGGACTGTTCTCGCCCACGTGTCTGTGTGCTGCTTTCAGAGAAAGAATGGGAGTGGTCCAGGACCTGCGCACTGTGTGGCACCGGGTCACAGTGTCCTGTGGGCTGCCCCAGCCAGGTGCACATCCTATGTGAGCTTGCTCTCAGCTGTGCAAGCAAAGCAAAGCAAGAACCATGAGCAGGGCCCAGCATCCACAGCGTCCCATGAACACGCAGTCCCCCCCGAGCGGGTGGGACAAGGGGTGCACAAAAAGGCCGAGTTTCTCCACACCCTCCATTTAAAATCTTTTGCCCCCAAATCCTATGTGTTGTGGGAACGTGCAACCTGTTTGCCAGTTCAGGCTAACATCCATCACACGTGTCAGCCCGCACCTTGTCTCTGCCCCTCCCCCAGCTGTCATGAGCGGGTAGCGAGGAGGGCTTTCTAGCTGTGCAGGGGCACAGTGTCTCTCCACAGGGCAGGGTGTCACCCCGTTACACGTGTTTTGTGACCTTTTCAGCCGGCGCAGGCTCTGTGCAAGCTCTGTCCTGAGCTGCAGCTGTTTACCCCTCCACAGGGTATGGAAGCCTATCCTGCAGTTTTGATTGTGATTTCAATCTGCTGCCTTCGGCACTTCCCGACCCCTCTCGGGCGTCTCTCCCCTCCGTCCTGTGGTCTGGCCAGACCTCTCTGTTACAGTGCTACACAAACAGGATGATTATTCAAAAACACTCTCAATCTCTGGATTCCTCCCACGTTGTGTCCCCCACCCTGAGGGACAGTGCTGCTCCCAGAGCTGGCACCAGCTCCCCCAGCATAGGCCTGTACATTCTGTCTCCTTAAAGGCAGGACATCCAGACATTTGGCAGCAGCGCAGACACTCCTTATCACAGGGTCCTTGACCCAGACTCTGGTCACCATGTTATGCCCTTTACAAAATAGAAACAAAACCAAAAGTAGAAGCCCATGGAAAGACTATAAGGCCACTGTCAGAGCAAAAAGCTGTGGGCTTTGGTAGGTACTTCTGGGGTCCAGCAAAGACTATTTAAATAGGCTAATTCTTTTTGATATGCCCAGCCATCCCTCCCATCTTGGTTGAAGTCATTTGCATAAACAATGGGGGGGCGGGGCGGGATGCCTCATGGAGCTAGCTGCCCTCATTGTCAATGGTCTTCAAAGCCCAAAGGGAAAGTCATCTTCCATGTCAATGAGGCAACTTTATGTTAGCATTATTTTCCCTCAGTTTTGAAAAAAAAACAAAAAAAAACAAGTGTTTTCAGGCTAAGTGACTATGGGGAGAGCCCAGCTTGCAGAACAATACTGTTAAAGAGGCAGCAAGATGGTGGCTAAGTAGGTGGAAGTTACAATTGCCTCCTGCCAGAACCATTTCAGAACTGCAGCTAATTTACAGAACAATCAACCTGAATAACCATCTGAAGACTAGCTGAACAGAAGTTGTCCTCATGACTGAGGATAGACAATGATCCCTCAGCGAGACCAGCAGGAAGGGCAGAGATGCAGAAAGGGCTGGCCTTGTACCCACGTGGGACAGTTGAAAATCCAGAGGTAGAGCCCTGGCCAGTGTGGCTCAGCTGGTTCCCACAAACTGAAAGATCCTGGTTCTGTTCCAGGTCAGGGCACATGCCCAGGCCGCAGGTTCAGTGCTCAGTTGGGGCACGTGCAAGAGGCAACTGATGGATGTTTCTCTTTCACATCAGTGTTTCCCTCCCTCTCTTTCACCCTCCCTTACCCTTTCTCTGGAATCAATAAATAAAAAAGTTAAATAAAAGGAAATTTGGAAGGATAGCTCAGCTGGAGTGGACCCTCTGGAGAAATGAGAGGCCTCGGTCCCATGCCAGACTCCCTAACCTGGAGCACCAGAGCCAGGAAGAGGAGCCCACACAATGTCTGGCTGTGAAAGTCAATGGGAATTCTGTCTGCTTTTGTGAGAATGAAATATACTAAAAAAGGAAATTAATTGAATTTTTATGCGCCAATTATGAACTATCAGAAAAGGAAACTAAGAAAACAATCCCATTTATATCAAAAACAAATAAATTACCTAAAAATTAATTTAAGCAAGGAAGTAAAAGTCCTGTATTCAGAAAGCCATAAGGTATTGAAGAAAGAAATTGAAGATACTGATAAATGAAAGCATATATCATGCTTATAGATAGGAAGCATTAACATCATTAAAGTGTGCATATTACCCAAAGTAATCCACAGAGTCAACATAATTTCTGTCCAAATACTAATAGCTTTTTTCACAGAACTAGAATAAATAATCAAAAATTTGTATGGAAACACAAAACACCCTGAGTGGCCACAACAATCTAGAGAAAAAGAACAAAGTGAGAGATGTCACACTACCTGATATCAAAATATGCTACAAGGCTATAGCAATCAAAGCAGTATGGCACCACCCTGGCTGGTGTTGCTCAGTGGATTGAACACAGGCCTGTGAACCAAAGGGTTGCTGGTTCAATTCCCAGTCAGGGCACATGCCTGGGTTGTGGACCAGGTCCCCTGTGGGGGAGTGCACGAGAGGCAACCACACATTGATGTTTCTCTCCCTCTCTTTCTCCTTCCTTTCCCCTCTCTCTAAAAATAAATTTTAAAAAAACAGTACGGTACTAGCATAACAACAAATACATAGATTAATAGGACTGAACAAAGAGCCCAGAAATAAACCCATGCCTATACAGTCAATGACAAAGGAAGCAAGAATATACAATAAAATAAAGACAGTTTATTCAATAAATGGTGTTGGGAAAATTCAAGAGATACATTCAAAGGAATAAATGACCATCTTCTTACACCATACATAAGAATAAACTGAAGATGGGTTAAAAATTTAAGTGTAAGACCTAGTACCATAAAAACCCTAGATGAAAACATAGGACATAAATCTCTGACATCTATCTTAGCGATATTTTTTCTGATATTTCTCTTTAGGCAAGGGGAATAAAAGAAAAATATACAAATGGGGCCACATCAAACTAAAAGGATTTTTACACAGCAAGAAAAGCCATCAACAAAATGAAAAGAAAACCTACTGAATGGAAGGAGTTATTCACCAGTGATACATATAAGGGGCTAATACCCAAAATGTGTGAAGAACTTATACAACTCAACACCAAAAAACCCCCAAACAATTCCATTTAAAATGAGCAGAGGACCTGAATAAACACACCTTCAAAGAGGAAGAGGACATACAGATGGCCAATAGACATCAGGAAAGATGCTCAATGTCACTAGTCATCAGAGAAATGCAAATTAAAACCACAATGAGATATCACCTCATACCTGTCAGGAAAACTATCATCATAAATAAATGACAAGTGCTGGCGAGGAAGAGGAGGAAAGGAAACCCTCACGCACAGTTGGGGGGATGCAGACTGGGGCAGCCCCTGTGGAACACAGTGCGGGGGTTCCTCAAAAAATGGGAAGTGGCACTGCCTTGTGACCCGGTGACTCCACTTCTGGGAATGTATCTAAAGAAACCCCAAACACTAATTCGAAAACATATATATGCACCTCTGTGTTCCTGGCAGTGTTAATTACGATTGCGAATATATGGAAGCAACCCAAGTGCTCGTCAGTAGATGAGTGGGTAAAAAGTCATACTACTTGTGACAGAGTAGATGATATCACTTACGTGTGGGATCTAAAGAACAAAATAAGTAAGACGAAAAACAGAAACAGCTTTATACGTACAGAGAACAGACTGATGGGTGCCAGAGGGAGTAGATGTTGGGGAGGAGGGTGGAAAAGGTGAAGGGAGTACTAATTGGTAGTTACAAATAGGGACTATAGTCAACAATAACTGTGTATGGTGCCAGGTGGGTACTGGAAACACTGCGGGGGACCCTTTGTAAAGTGTACGACAACGAGGAGCACGGTGCGCATTCCTCTTAGAATCAGGGTGACCGAATGGAGTGTTTGTAAGGCTGACACCCGATGAAGTGAGAANAGGGTGGAAAAAGGTGAAGGGAGTACTAATTGGTAGTTACAAATAGGGACTATAGTCAACAATAACTGTGTATGGTGCCAGGTGGGTACTGGAAACACTGCGGGGGACCCTTTGTAAAGTGTACGACAACGAGGAGCACGGTGCGCATTCCTCTTAGAATCAGGGTGACCGAATGGAGTGTTTGTAAGGCTGACACCCGATGAAGTGAGAAAGCAGAAAAGCAATGCTACGCTGTTTGTGAGTGCTCTCTCTCCACCAAGGGAATCAGGGCTTCACTGTATGCTGTCCCAGATAAGTCGCTGGATTGGGCCTGTCTGCTTTCTGTGGTGCTTCTCGCTTTGTTCGCAATGTCCCATGAGGTGGGTTGGAGAGGACGGGGAGAGAAGATTGTCTCTGAAAGGGACCTCATTTCGCATTTCAAACACCCTTGCTCGTATAATTAGGAAGTCAAGCACTTTACAGACATTCAGGGCTCACCAAACTCTTATGTCTATGAAATAAGTATTAAGCCCCTTCATAAAAGAACCCACCTTTTCTGCAGAGACAGACTGAAGTCAGAAAATCTAAGTTAAAATCCCAGCTCAGTCACTTAAGAGTTGTGTGATTTGGGGCAAATCCTCAAGGGCTGTTTATAAGAGGCAGTATATCCTACCTTCCCATGGACCTTGAAGGGTGGCTATGAGAATAACAGTTAAAACATGGTAGGGTTTATGCAAAGGCTCTGGAAAATGGAAGGAGTGTGGGTCTGGCCCCTGGTTCAGACACAGCAAATATCTGTAAATTGGCTGTGGCGGGGAGATACGTGTGATGTCAGGCACAAAGCAAACAAAACCAATGGGGAGATGTTTGGGGCTGCCTTTGCCTACTCCCTTCAATCATTTACTCTGTCCATATATGCAAATGACTGTAATTCCCTTCAACCACACTATCCCCACCAAACAGCCATCCACACGGGTGCACAGTAGACAGATTCTCCGATACCATCACAGCAGTCCAGGCCCATCCACACATGACTGACTGCCTGCTCAGTGGCTCATTTGTAATGCCTCCTAACATCTATTTTCATATACTAGACAGCCAATGCAACTGTGCCTTATGGATCTGAAAGAGAAGAGTAGCTTCATGGTATTCCTTCTAGGCTGCAGCTGGGTTAAGTTTGTAATCCTCTAGAGTGGAGCTGCTCAAACTTTAACGTGTGCAGAACCATGTGCGGAGCTTGCAAAACGTGACTCTGCAGCAGTCGGTCTGAAATGGGGCCTGACATCAGCTCTCAGGTGGTGCTCGTAAGGCTGGTCCTCAGAGCGCACCTGGAGTGGCCAGGCCATAGAAGGTTGTCAAGGACTGAATCATCTCTGCCTCACATGCCTATTTGCATCGGTTCATCCGCAGTTGTGAGCCCCACCCCATGATTTCGCCCCCAAAAGATGTGGTGCTCCCTCTCCCCCTGCTCGGTTTCCCACTCTCTCTCTCTTTCTCAAGCCCTTTCCTCGAGCCATTTGGACCCCCTGCCTCCTCAACTCTGGCTCCCATCTGTGGAATCTTGTTTGTCTGAGGCTGATGCAGACTTCTGGGTCTGTTCTTCTTCACTCATTGATGACGACAGTTGAGCCCTTCTCTCTGTCTCTAGTCCTGCCATCATCTTGGGTATGATTCATGTCTCCTGGACGGCCCAGCCCCCAGCTTCCTTAGTTCTCCATCACCAGTCTACTCTCTTCTTCGCTTTAGCCCAGACACCACTTCCTGTGGTGGTGCTCCTGATCTGGAAGTCACCCCACACTATTCCATCTCTCATTAGAGTATTTCAGAAAGTTCACTCTGCCGTCAGTTGCTATGCTTCTTCCTTATTTGCTCTTCACATCCCCTTTCATAACTGTGGCCTGAGGCCCTGTCTGTGCTTTCCCTCACATACCCTAGTCTTAGGTCCAAACTAAGGGACGCCTTGTACCTCTCATTGAGGATATAATTGAAAAGGTGGGAATTGGAGAGCCCAATCATAAAGCAAACTTACCTTTCCCTCTACAACTACCCCTGTAAACCAGTCAGTCGTCCCTGGATGAAAACCCTAGCAGGCCCATGGCTTATCTGCTCACTCACAGATAGAGAAGTGATCTGGTTACTTGAGATCTCAGGACAATCTAAGTTTAGTAGTTAATTGTGCCCAGCCCAGAAGAACAATAAAACCCGTGAATCATCCAAAGTTGGCCCACTGTGGGTTGGGAGCCTACAGTAGGAAAGGGGAATGTGGGTGGCTTCCTACCTCTTTACAGTGCTGGTCTCCCTCCTCCCAGGTGCAGACCCCCACTGATTTGAGGGGAGAACCGAGGTCAGAGAGGTTCCACTGACCAGGCCTGGTGCACTAGCACTGCCCTGATTCCATGACCCACTCACTAACTGGCCCCTTGAAACTCCCCCTTCAGCCTCTGTTCTTGGGGATTAAACTCTTTCCCTCTGGACTATGTTTAAGAATGGCCCTTTGGGGCAAAGTCCCTTTAAGGAGATTCCAGGCCACGTCACAGCACACCCTCCCAATATCTGCACTTCTGTTTCATGGTAATCATGCACCTTTGACCTGTCAGTGGAATTAATGTACCTCCCAAATTGTACCCTCCAGTGTTGCTGCAGGCAGAGTTAGACTCCTGCTCTTTAGATTCCTCAGGCACCAGGTGGATAGCAGCCCAAGCCCCACCTCCAAGGACATGTTCCAATTACCCCATCTTGGGGTGGAGGGCCAAGGAGAGGCTGAGGGGCTCTGGAGGGTGTCGGAAGCCACTCTGAATGTCAGGCTGCAGGAGCCCCAAGTGCAGGGCTGAGCCTGGCCTCCTCACAGGGCCGAGCCTGGCCTCCTCACAGGGCCCTGCCTGGTACAGAGTGGGCATTCATGGGATGTGTGGGGGCTGAGTAACTGGTGATGCTGCCTGCTGGGTCAGCCCATCTCTCTGCCATGATGGGCCTTCTTGGATCCTGGGGTTTTTAGCACAGTTCCTAATTAAAGTGGGTTCTGATCTGCAGTTTGGAAATTATAGTGACTATTTCAGGAGGGGACTTGTTCAGCTCAAGAGTTCTTTGAGTCCCCCATATGAAAGTTACCTCCCCTGAAAAAGAATAAGGCAGCACCTCCCCCCAAGACCCCACTGGGAAAATGTGGGCCTCAGACAATGGAAGGGACTCTGAGAACACTCAAAAATTGGTTTCCACAGGACACAATGACTGGGTGATGAATGAGGAAGAGGGAGGAATCCATAACTATTCTAATTATTTCTCTAAACTGTACCAGGCACTGATCTCAACACATTGGATAACTATTTGAAAGATTAATAGAAGAATTGGGTTTCTACATTTACAGATTCCTTTCACCTAAATATCAAAAGAAATCAAAATGCTAACCAATAGTATAACATGATGCCAATTTGTTTCTCTTATCTGAGGTCTAGGGTAATACTTGGTGAGGTTATCTATCTCCACCCTCAGCCCCTGAAATCACATCCAAAATTCACTAAGAAAAGATGCATCTATAGGCATTATTGCCCCTGATCCTACAGAAAACTAGGGAGCTTAACCAAATTTTCCATGGAATTGACCTATTCACCAGGCAGTAGACAGGCAGTGTTGCTAGCGTGCTATAGCACCTACTGCGCCCCAGAGGTGTATACCAGACATCCACAAGTGTATAGTTATCTGTTTCTGCATATTAAGTGAACCCAAAATGTAATGGTTCCAAACGACAAACATTTGTTATCTCACAGTTTCCATAGGTCAGGAACTGGGATTGACTCAGCTAGGTGGTTCTGTCTCAGTCGGTCTTACGAGGCACACAAGACGTCTTGTGTGGCTGCAGTTACCTGGAGACCTCACGGAGGTTGGAGGGTCTACTTCTCTAACCAGTTCAGCTGTTTGTTGGCTACTGACTGGAGCCTCAGTTCCTCTCCACAGGGCCACCCGAGTGGTTTCCTGTCATGGCACCTCTCTCCAACAAGAGGGGGTGGTCCGAGAGAGAGAGAGAGAGAGAGAGAGAGAGAGGCAGAAGAAGGCAGAATCAACAATGTTTCTATGGACTAGCCTCAGGAGCCGCCACCACTTCTGTTGTATTCTGTTGGTCAGAGACAAACCCTGACACAATGTGGGAGGAGACTAACAAGGGTATAAATACCAAGGGGTGGGGGCGGCTACAACAGTCAGAGATTAGTTCACTTCTGCAATGACCCAAGACCAGTTCTATTTTCAAGAGCATAGTTTAATATCCTTTCTCCCCGTAGCCTTTTATCTGACCATATTAGGTTATTTTTGTTAGGTTTAGTCTAAATTTCTAAAACAAAGAGACCCCAAAATATAGTAGTTTAGACAGAAATCTCTCCCTCTTTCAGAGGACAGGCCACAGGGAGTGGGGAAGTGCAGGGTGGTCTCATTCTCTGAGGCCATCCAGGAACTTCGATGTCTTCTACGCATTTGTCGGTATGGGGCTGACTTCATCTGCATGGTCAACGCTGGCTCACAAGTGTGAAAAAGAGTGGAAATAGGATGTGGAGAGGCAAAGACTGTCCATATAAGAATGTGACCTGGACACTGCTCACATCAATTCCTGTCCCATTGCTTACATCCCATTGGTCAGAGTCATCTGGCCGTGCCTACCTGCAAGAGTCGCTGCGAAACGTGGTTTCAATCTGGCCGCCCGTTGCCCTGTTCATACTTGTGGGGTGCAAGAAGGAGAGAATGAATCGTGAAGGACAGTTTGCATGCTAATGACAATGCAAAGGTATGTGAATAGAGAGCAACTAAACAGAGCTTACTTGACATGGTAAGATAAGAGATTCTATCTCTACCACTAACTAGTTATGGTACCAGACGAGAGTTACTTATAACCTCTCAAGACCTCCGCTTTCCTGGTCTGTAAAGTGAGCACACGAGGAGCAGACCAGTGATTTTACCCTTGGGGGGAACAGTGGTGTGATTAAAAGAAATATTAGGAAATGTTTTTGGATCAAGCTTTTCTTAAAGATGGAATAAATAATATGACATCTGTGTGTATACTACTAATTTCCGAGTTTAGGCACGGCTGCAATGATTAAGGGGCAACATATAAGGTCTTACTACATTTGTAGCTAATTTTTATCCCATTAGATACCTTTCTTTCCTATAGTCTAGATTATAATCACTGTCACATGCAAGACTGTGACCTTTTTAAATTTATAAAGAATTTTTGTGCTTGAGTTCCCAGCAAATAATAGATGTCCAGTGAATATGGGTTGACTGGATTAAATAAAATACAAGATGCCATTGAGTAAAATGATCGCTTTGGTCTCTGCCAACTCCAAAATCCTGTGAGTTTTTCACTCTAGCTCTGAGGCAATTTTCCAGTTTGAGTTTTACTGTAACCAATCACTGCTTCATAATTAAAACCAGCTCTGGTCCGCTGCATCAGTTCCCAAATACTGGAGACTTTTGCATTTCACATACATATGATAGCACTGCTCACTTAGTACTCGCATCTTCAAAATCCCTCCTGGCAATAATCTTCCCCTGTTGTAAAAGTGAAGGAGGTGGAACTTACACGTCCCCCTTTGAAGGGTTTGCACTGTAAGTGCGTTCAGAAACCAGGATTACGTGTGTCTGGGAGGGTAAGATGAGGAGGCCACACGGCACGCCTCCACTAGGTGGGGAGCATTTCCAAGGCTCTTTGATTACACGACATCATTTACTATTTAGGCTGAATTACATCATTAAGTTCTAATGTTTTTACATCAAAGATATAAAATAAAATATGTTGGCTTGCGGGCTAAGGGAGCTCCTGATGCTGTCTTTATCCAGTTCTGAGATCTGTCCCCGGAGTCCCGACCAGTGTCCAGGATCCAAGGATACTCCTGCGCCACGCTTTCTAAGGTGTGGGGCGTTGGAGGTGGAGCTTAAATAAAACCTCTCTTTTGGGATGGGTTTTTTCCTGGATAAAGAAGGAAGAAGTTCCGGCTGCTTCATTTCAGTCTCTCTTTTTTTCTTCACTCTCGCTCTTTCCCACCTGCCTGGGTAGGTGGGAGGGCGGTATTGGGTTCACCTGAGGCCCGGGGCTGGTTGCCCAGAGCGGCTCTGCCCTGGGCGCCGACACACACGCAGGCTTTCCTTTTCTCGGCTGATATCCCTGAGTGTCATTGGATTGGTCTTGCCTTCCATCGAGTGCTGAGATGAGTGGGGCCTGGGGCGGAAGTGGTGCCTAGACAGGAGGGTCATAAAGGCTGTGCGACCGACTGTTTCTAGACCCTGGGCCACTTTACTTGGCGTAGCCTTGCCCGATGGTGAAGTGTAATGGCCCTGGAGGCCAAAGCCCAAATTCCTATCGAAGTCGTTCATGGCTCCACACTGTTTTCTGTGCATATGTGCCCTCCAAGCCTCCTCAGTTAGGCCCCAGTGAAGGATGGGATCGAACGGTTCTGATCTTCTGTGTAAGTCATGTATTTTTCTGTTTGCTACAATATATCACATTATTAAGAAAAGGATTTTGCCCCGGCTGGTGTAGCTCAGTGGACTGAACATGGGCCTGTAAACCAAAGGGCCACCCATTTGATCCCCAGTCAGGGCACACGCCTGGATCGCGGGCCAGGTCTCTCTAGTAGGGGGCTCATGAGAGGCAGCCACACATGGATGTTTCTCTTCCTTTCTCCCTCCCTCCCCTCCCCACTCTCTAAAAATAAACAAACAAACAAATAAATAAAATCTTTTTTAAAAAGAGGAGGATTTTAAGTGGAGAATGCACACTGTCCTTCCTAGTTTGACTTTATAATATAGAAAATTTTAAAAACATAGTAACAGACTGCAGATTTAAAGTTGTAAGGCTGGAGTTCATTATTTAGCCCAGAGTTTCTTGGAAGTGTGTGTGTGTATGTGTATGATAATATATATCTTACTGGAGAGTTAGGACTAAGTGAGGTACCGTGTATATCTTATAGAAATAGAGGCAAATGCTTGGTAAATTGTGACAGTTCAAACACACTTTACAGAATTAAAAACATTGATGATTGTTTCTGAGCATTTTCAAAGACTGACTTGCTAAATTTATGTCTTTGTTACATTTTCAAATGAGGGATTAAAATGTATTTATCAACATGCAGTTTACTTGGGAATTAGCCATTACTTCTTCTATATCTGATTATCTAAATATTCACGATTATGACACACAGCTGTGGTAAACTATAGCCTCTTCATTGAATAGGTTTAATTTAATTTATTAAAAATATTGTTGATAATCATGTGTATTTTACCTACAAGTATTTAAAACACTTCAGAAGAAGTATTTTACACATTTTGTGCTTTTATTCCACAAATGTATTTTAGTGATTTTGACCCAGGTTTTCTCTATTATTCTATTTGAGGGACGTTTTGTAATACAAAACCAGCTTAGCAAGTAGTCAATATATGTATCTTTTTATAAACAATTTGGAATTTAATTTGCCCTTGCAGTCACGCAGCGGCATCACAGGCCAAATTAGCCAGTTCATCACGGCTTTTGGGTGGTAAGTGCTGGCTTTTCAAAGTGTGCTGCACACACAGGCAGTTGTAGTAATCAGGAACGGTGGTGTGGTGAACCTCTGGGTTTTATGTTGTTAGGAAGCCAGTTTAATCCCTGTCTCAAATGCAGGAGCACAGGCACGATCGCCTGAGGTTGGAGAAAGCTGCTGAGGGCCCTTGGCGGTGCCCTGTCTTCCTGGAAGAAAGTTGCACCAGAGACCCACACGCTCTTCTTGGTGTAGGGATGACGAAGGCTGGCATGAGACTGCCTCCGCTGAGCCTCTATTCTTGTGAAGAAGGGACTTCGAGAGGCAATCAGGTGTTTCTAAGGAAACACAAAGTGGGTGTGTCTTCAGAGAGGCCCACTTGCTGTATTTTTGAGAGGATCCGTTGTCAGAACTCAAAGTGGAGCGCACTGCTCCTGACTGCCTCACCAGACCACGGAGAGGCCAAAGATCCTGCAGCCCAGACACCTTTTCCCTCAGCTCCAACTTCTAGCTTCAGGTTGAAGGTGTCTGAAAATGTGTGGATTTCAAAGTGAAGATTGATATTTATGGCAAAGCCTCATCTTGTGCTTCTGCAGGCCCCGTCAGCCAGGGTCAGGTGGTCCAGCTGGCCTCTCCCCATCACAGAGCCCGATTCCTGAAAACACTAACACTCATCTGGACATACCATGAACCAGGCTAAGCACACTACATAGATGACCCCATTTAACCTTCAAAACACACCTAAAGGGTAGGCACTATTAATTTGTGTTCCAGTTTCACGTATGAGAAAACTAAGCCTGAGACAGATTCAGTGCAAATGTGTAAGATATCCTGATTCCTAGGGAAATACTACTCATCTTTAAAAAACATCCATTCTGCTCTATATAGAGGTTTGTATTTAACCACAGAACAACATAGCAATCCTGCCATCTGTTGGTTGTGTGAGCATTTTGAAGAAACAGCTTTCCTGCGTAAGGTGCTCAAAATAGTTGAAGTGTTTGACTTCTATACATATGTGTAGTGCCTAATCCGTCGGAACAGGAGGGGGTCTGTCCTATCTTAAAACTCTTCTGAGGGAGACACTCTAACGTTTGCTATACTTGTACAATGCAAACTTCGACAACACATGGGAACATCTTAGTTCTTAAGCTCCGTCCTCTTTTGGTCCCTTTCGATGCTGTCAGCACCTAATCAGATGTTGTCATTGTGAGCCTGGGCATTATATACTTGAAGATATACGTGAGTTAACACCTGTGATTTATTCCCAAAATGAGGTTAACCTCTAGTTATTTGATAGTTCCTTTTAAAGAGATGGTTGAGGGAGCTTCCCTGAAATTTGTATATTGGTGACATGTTTCCTGAAACATATCCCGGTGCCTAAGAGTCTCCATGCCTGTCATATAGTATGTGCTTAACAAAAATCGAATACCAGATTCCTTCACAAATTAACCTGCCTTTAAAAAAACTCTTCTCAACATTCAGGGAGTGAAACATGATGTAGACGATAGTAAACACACCCAGAGGACTCCTCTGAGCTCGGGAACACCACACATGTTTCTTTGCTACACTCTGTTGCTGTGTTCCAGTATCTTGAAAACTTTTGAAATAAAACACATGGCCAAATCATGTTTATTTTTTTTAAGTTACAAAGCCTTGTTTCCCCCCCACACTGTGCTTTTACTTAGCTATTTGTCTTCCACCTTGTTTCAGGATGAATTGAGCAAAATATGCAATCTCATACCCCCATCATTACATGTATCTCCTCTTGTTTCCAGTGGGCTGCTGCATAAATCTAATTTGGAACAATGGCCTAGTCTTCTGAGTGCGATAACCTTGTCCACTGTTACACACTCGTGCCACCCACCCTGCCAACCTCACACTTGCAGTCAGGGGCTCGTCATGTCCCCGCTCTACTGACATGAACTGATAGTGACTGATATTTCTAGCCAGCTTGGTCCTCATCCGGAGGATTTCTAAAAATCTGATTTCTTCAAAAACCATGTATTAAAAGTTGCTTCCACATCTTCAAATACATCGCTGAGGGGAACAGAATGTGAACAAGTCGCAGCCAAGCACCATCACTTCTTGCCTTCTCAGTCTCCCATGAGTCTGTGTTAACATGAGACATGCTTACACTCATATTTGAGTTTTGAAAAATTCCCACTTTCCTGCACGTTATCCTTTTCAATTGTTTCTTGCTACCTCACGTATCTTAGCAAAATCTTTGAGCATTAATTAAGGGCACAGTTTCCACTTCCTGCAGCTTTTAAAACATCCCAGTTGGTTGGTTGCTGAGTTCTTCCAGGCCTCCTAGTCTTATTTTAAGAGTATTACAGGGATCTAGAAGCTAGTGATTTATCAGTCTTGTGTCTAGTCCTCAAGGAAACTTCCTGTAACAAGCGCATTTATAAGTGGCTGTGATTCCCAAATCTTGAGGAGCTTCTGTTTGCTGCTGGTGTTTCATCAGCTATTGTTTTTAAGCTGCCCGAAGAAGGCAGAGCATTTTGTAGAGACAGGTTAGACTGTGTATCTCCTGGTGGGAAAAACCACCAGGACCATGTACTAGCACAGAGCCTGTGGACCTTACTGGTAACCAGAGATTTAATTTAAAAATTTTTTTTTACAAATATATTTAATATTTTTGTATAACATATAAACAGTGAAATGCACAGATCTTGTGTAAATTTGATGAATTATGTACATGTACCCATGTAGTAACCACCTAGGTCAAGATACAGATTATTTCCAACACCCCAGAAGATTCCTTGTCTCCTTCATGCCTCTTCCCAGTTAACAAACACCCCACTCCAGGTAGCCGTGAACCTGACTTCTGTCACGATAGAGTAGTCTTGCCTGACTTTACAGCAAGCGGAACCATATGGTGCGTGTGCCTTTGTGTCTGCCTCCTTCCCCATCGGTGTTTCAGTGAGATCCATGTCCATCTCTTTAGTAGAACCACCACCTTTTACTTTTTTTCTTATTCCACAGTATCAGCATTTCACAGTTTATTTGTCCGTGCTACTACTGATGGACATTTGGATTGTGTTTATAATTTTAGACTATAGTCAATAAAGTTCCTTGGAGGTTTATTGTCAGTAAAGCTCTCCTTCCTCATGTAGAAGAGCACTTAGCTACACACAAGCTGCCATTTTGACGATCCTTTGTGTGATGATAGAGGCGGAGCTGAAACTAAGTCGCGAGGCCTAGGGTGCTCTTTGTGAGACTTTCCGACAGAATTCAGTCATCCAGTTTGAGGTCAACTATAGGAACACAGGTGGCAAAGGAAAAAACGATTAATTTTATCAACCTCATTGAAGTTTTGTGGATCAAAGGATGCTCCCCAGAGAACAAAAATACAACCTATTGAATGGGAGAAAATATTTGCAAATCATTTATGTCACGAGGGATAAAGAGCCAGAATATGTTAAGAATACCTAAATATCAGATGGGTACTAGACTATGGAGCTGATCACTTTGCAAGTTTTATGAATGTCTAATTATTGTGTTGTACACCTGAAATATAATATTGTATGTCAATTGTAATTGAAAAATTAAAAGAGCACCTAAAACTAACAACAAAAAATAAATAACTCGCTTCAAAAAACGAGCAAATCACTCGAACAGACATTTCTCCAAAAAAACATACACAAATGGCCAATAAATTCATGAAAAGATGCTCAACATCCTTAGTCAGCAGGGAGATAAAATCAAAAGCACAATGAGATAACACTTCACACCTAGGATGGCTATAGTTTTATAAAAAAGAAAAGAAAAAAATGAAAGATAAATGTTGAGTACGAGGAGAAATCGGAAACCCCAGGCATTGCTGGTGGGAAGGTAAAATGCTGCAGTTGTTGTGGCAAACACTTTGGTAGCTTCCCAAATGGCTGGCCAAGGAATTACCATATAACCCAGCAATTTCACCTCTAGGTGTATGCCCCAAGGCAATGAAAGCAGGTACTTGGACAGATATTCGTACACTGATGTTCATCACAGCATTGCCGACAATGGTCAAGAGGTGGAAACAATCCAAGAGGCCATCAGCAAATGAAGACTAAACAAAATGTGATCTATATGCACAATAGAATTCTATTCAGCCATAAAAAGGAACCAGATTTTGATACATACTACAGCACGATGAACCATGAAAACATTATGCTTAGTAAAGTAAGCTGGACACAGAAGGACATTTACTGTGTGGTTCTGGTTATGAGCTACCTAGAATAGGCAAATTCAGAGAGACAGAAAGTATAACAGAGGTTACCAGGGGCTGTGGTGGATAGAGATTTTTATTGAGGGGGGTTATGATGAAAAAATTCTGGATATAGATAGTGCTAATGGTTATACAACATTGAGAATAAATTTAATACAGATCCACTGAACTGTACACTTACTATGGTTAAAATAATAGATACTATGTATTTTTTTTACTACAATCAGATGTAGATGTAACACTGTAGTTCTTTGGCATTCGCTCATTGATGCTTATCGAATGCTTGCAGAAAGTAAGGCCCAGTGTTAGGCACTTATGGAAAGAAAGATGAATCCAACATATTGCATTGGTTTCCTATTGCTGTGGCAACAAATTGCCACAAATTTAGCAGCTTACAGCAACAGGAATGTATTATCTTACCGTTCTTACAGGTTAGAGTTCAAAATGAGTCTTGCTAGATCAAATCGGGGCATGGAAGGGCTGTGTTCCTTCTGAAGAACCTGGGGGAGAGCCTGTTACCTTGGCTTCTTCAGCTTTGGAGGGCGGCTCATGGCTGCTTTTCGTCTGGAAAAAGAAACAGTTGCAACACTTCAACCTTCCTTCCCTTGTTACCTCCTTTTCCAACTCTCACTCCCTCACCTTGTTTCATTATAGGGACCCGTGTGATTACATTTGGCCCACCTGCATGGTCCAGGATATTCTCCCCATCTCTACGGCCAGCCAGCAACCTTAGTCCCATTTGCAACTTTACTTGCCCCTTTCCACGTGGCCCCTTGTAGTCACAGATTCCAGAGATTAGAACACGGCCATCTTTAGGGGCCACGGTTCTGTTTGCTACACATATCTTCCTTACTTCATAGATTAGCAGGGGAGACACAACCCAAGAATTAGTCATGAATGGTCCTGCTGACATCTTTGTGTTCAGGGGGAGAAAGATTAGAGAATCAAAACCTTTTTTTAGAGACTATATAGAAACCAGTCAAGAATACATCCAGTGCTTTGTGGCATATGTGAGCTGCATTCCACATGTGGAATCATAAGAGAGCAGCTGATCAGTTAATGCCGGAGTGTGATTCACTGTGGCTGCACGGTGGCGTGATTCCAGGGGGTCGGCAGAGGGGACAGGACAACTATGTTGCTGTGGCTTCACAAGCAAGGCTGCTGGGAGCTGTAAATCCCGGTACGCTGCACTGGTGAAACTTGCACACGGCTAGCAAACTGGAAATGCAGAGCAATGTGATTTCTGGCAGAAACGTGATTTCTGGCATTTGTGTGAAACAAGACCTAGAAATGGCAGCCTGGCCCTTGAGAGCCTCTTACACAGAGCGTAACTGTGATTTAGTTTGCTTTTCGGTGCTTGCAGTTGTACTGCATTATCCAAGAAGTGACCTCACCAGCATTTTCATATAAATGGTGTTTAATAAAAAACAGCAAGACCACTCACTGTATCTTCTTGTGTAAGGTTTGAAAAATGATGTTGTACCTTTAATTGCACCCAAATAGCTTAATTCCCCCTGGGGGTGGCTGGGAAACAGCGCCCTCTGGGTGCAGGAGTGATGCATTCCGTGCCTCCCACACCTGGCATTGTGGAGCAGCTCTACTGAGCGCGCAGGACTTTCAGGAGTGGCCACCACCGTGTCCCTTTCCAGCCAGTGAGACTGGTTTTGTCCTCCAAGTTTATTATCGAATACCCTAATCCCCTGGAGGCATACTGTGTGCTCAGTAAATGTTGAACAAATGCATGAAATAGGAATGAACAAATGACTTCAGGCACCTGAAATTCTTAATGCAGGCGTAGGATGTGGTTCTGAGGGACTGCAATGCGTCTACCCAATCGTGTGCATTTCCTTGCAGTGACCTCAGGTCTCCACGCATCCTTCCTGAGTCAACTTAACAGCCTTGCTTTCAGTTTATGTGAACTCTAACTGGAAAAAACACATTGAAGTGTTGTCTTATAAGATCAAGAAATATTTTCACTAGAATTTTTGCCTTATTAATTAAAGCAAAACCTTGTGGAGTCATGCAAACCTTGAGTCTTGTCTCCAAGGACATTTCTACACCACCAGTGCGGCTGGCTGCCCGGAGTCCCAGACTTGTGCTCCTTTCTCTCCTCCACTCAGGTAATGAAGAATACTCATTACCTCTTTCAGTTGTGTGGCCCAAGGTCTGCAAGGCCCAGTGTATTTCAATGTTTTCCCTAAGAAACTGTCTGGGAGAGTTGCTTGTGGATCTCCAGGCCCCGGTCAAAGATGCCACCCCAGACTCATGACCCCTTTATGAATAAAAAGCATTCAAGGATATGCGAAGTCCTTCAGAAGTGAGGTGATCCTGTTTTTATTTAGACCTTGCATAACCTTTTCTGACCACCTTCCTACTCCTTTCTTTCTTCCTTTTTATCTGTTAATTCCACAAATATTATTGATCACCTAGAACATCAGGGTCAAACTCATTTTCACCGGGCGCCACATCAGCCTCATGGTTGCCTTCAAAGGGCTGAATATGATTTCACCTCCTTAACAATTAAGGAGTAGTTACATTTACACAGTACTAAAATTATTTCAGCCCTTTAAAGGCAACTGTGAGGCTGCTGTGGCCCCCAGTGAAAATGAGTTTGACACCCTGACCTAGACTCAGTAAGGGCTGATTAGGAACTGAGGATTCAGCTGGGAACAAAACTGAGTGGGCTTTGCTGTCCTGGAGATTATTATGCACAGGTGAGAGGTGAGGTAATGAACAGAGAAATTAAGAAGCAAATTAAGGAAATATCCTCTGACTGTAAGTGTCAGAAAGGCAGTAAACAGAACACTGTGATAAGAGACTAACATGGGGAAGGCATGTTATTTCTTAGGCACTGAAATATGTGTAACTGGGCAGCTGTCTGCAGGTGTGGTAACACTGAAATAGTCATCTGGTGGCAGCTTCTAGAGAGAAAGCTTGGGTCAGTCTTCCTGGTAAAGCAGAGAAAGGAAACTTAAAGTGCCAGGGCGATTTAATCAGAGAGAAAGGGACGTCCATTTTGTTTATCACAGTATGTGCAGGGCATAGCACTGTTCTGACATACAGAAGATGCTTCAAAAGTAGTGACTGGTGGGAAAACCAACTGCCCTGCAAAGCATACATTTATGAGACCAGTACTTCTCCTCCTCTTCCTCCTCCTTTTCTGTCTTCTTTTTGTCCTAGGTAGAAGAAAATCCCGCAGTCTTGACTGAAATCCAGACACCTTCCACATGTGGCAGACTTTGATGGCTCTGAGCAAGACCTCCTGCGGAGGCTGTTAGTAAGGACCGGCAGCTGGTTTGGGGATGCACGGAGGGCTTGATGTGCATTCGGCAATGCAACGGGGAGGACCGTTCAGGTCCTCCACCTTGAGGTCAAACCACAAGAGGACGTCTCTTAAAACTATCAAGACACTGCTGCTGGCTGATTGGATGTTTGGGAGAGAATTATCTCTTGAGGTCAAGTAAATAGCTATTTACTGGAAGAAAATGAACACTCCTGGCCTACCCTGGGCAGGGTTCATTAGGAAAACACAATAACTCGTTATGGCATTTACCCTGTAATTCATTTAATTGTGCCCACACAGGACTTTTAACAGACTATAAGCTTCTCTTGTGGCAGCTTTAAAAATCTGATGGGGGAAAGAGGGAGATTTCACACAGACAGAAGAGAAGAAGGCAATGGGACCATGGAGGAAGATACTGGGTTGATTCAAGTGCAAGCCAAGGAACACTCGCTGCCAGCAGGAGCTGGGAGAGACAGGAGCAGATTCTGGCCGAGCACCTGATGGACGTGTGTGGTCCTGCTGACACATGGATTTCTGCCCAGGGGACTGACGGACACTTCTGTTGTTTAATGTCAAAAAATAGAAAACAAAAGAAAAACCCAAAGTACAAATCTCTTAATTTATATGTATTTTTGGTTTCCCCTAAATGTATATTAAAGCCAAGTGCCCCACTTGCAGTAGTAAACCGTCCCACCAACCACCCAACCAAAACAGGTTCTAGGCGCAGAGAGTTACAAACAGGTGTTTTACCTAAGCGAGAATCGAGCTGTGGGGCAATTTCTTGTTGTGTGGAACTGCCATTTTTTTGCAGAATGTCCACATCCTTGGCATCTCACCTACTAAATATCTGTGGTGTTCCTTGGGAGGGCAGTACTGAAAAATAAATGTCTCCACACGTTTCCAGAATGTCCCCTAGGGGGCACTACTGAGCCCATTAAGAACTTCTGCACTGGCTGTGTTAATAGGGCAACCACTGTCATGGTGGTGACAGCCTTGGAAATGTGGCCAGTGCGACTAAAGAACTAAACTTTTGGTTTTGATTTACATATCCATTTTAAAACCGATGCCCAACTCAGTTACTGGAAAACTTTTAAGTATGACTGGAACAACTTGGGTATGTCGATCTACTTCATCAGTGATATATTTCATAAAATCTGAATACAGATCAAGTATTTCTAATCAAAGTTTAGTGACCTAATAAGATGCTTGAAGAGTAAAACACACATAGGAGTTTGAAGACTGAGTAGGCAAAATAGGATACAGAATATCTTGTGAATACTATTTTACGTTTGATTACACATAGAAGTGTTGGATAGATTTGATTAAATGCCACTAAAACGAAAAAAAAATCTGATGGGAAGAAGAAACTAAAGCTTGTACTGACGACAGGAAATACGCATTTTCATAACAAGCATGTGTTTGGGGATTACCGGTTTTAGATCCATAAGGCCGCACTCTCACTCTTCCTGTAGGAGTTCACGCCTTTCACTCACTCCCGCCAGCATTATCCCATCACCTGCGTGGCTCTGGCGCGGCTGCCGGAGATCACGGTCAGGCCGTCCCCACCACAGAGCCTCTTTCTGATGTTTCAGATCCTCGATGCTTAGCACGTATGACTGTTGCCCTGAGCATAACAATAAGAATAAAGAAATGATTTTTTAAAAGCATAGGATACCATTTTAATATTATCTCCCAATACCTGTATTTTGAATGTGTTTACCACCAGTAGTGATTTTTAGCATTTCCAATGTGATGTACAAGCGGCAATAGAATAATCGTACTTAATTTAAAAAATTCATCTTAATGTAACCCTGGCTGGTATAGCTTAGTGGATTGAGCGGGGACTATGAACCAAAGGGTCGCTGGTTCGATTCCCAGTCGGGGCACATGACTGAGTTGTGGACCAGGTCCCTTGTGGGGGAGTGCACAAGAGGCAACCACACACTGATGTTTCTCTCCCTCTCTTTCTCTCTCCCTTCTCCTCTCTCTAAAAAAAATAAATAAATACATAAATAAAAAAATTTCATTTTAATGTTATCCAAGCAAGGTATACTGGAGACCACAGAGGAGAGAGTGGAGGGACACGATGTCTTAGAATAGTTCATCTAAATGAGTGAACCACAAAGCTATCCTACAAGCTGGGTGCAGGGCAGACTTACAGAGCTGTTACCCCTAAATCCCCTTTCTCACCCAAACTGATTTGACCCCAATGGCTGCCGAACCTTCTGTGAGACCAGGTGCGGGAGACAGGCTAAAGAGCCCCTGGAGATAAATGACCGTCGGAAGCCCCACAAGCCTTCCCTTCCCAGGATGCAGCACTGGAGAAGCGATCTGAGCTGAAACGATTGGCGCTGGGCCGCTGCCAACAGAGACTATCATATTCCTAGCTTAATAAAAAAAAAGAAAATGTAAGTTGAATCTAAATGAAATATAATCCTATTTCCTTCTTATCCAAGTGATTTCAGTGGACAAAAGAAAGCTAGGAGCTCTTATGAGAGCAGACTAAGTGAGTCCTCAGATTCATCGCAGTGGCTTTTAGGGCAGTGAGGAGGGTGGCTGGAGGGGGAGCTAAGGACACTCCGCCTCCCCTAAGGCTTGTCTCTGAGTGTGAAAAAAGGAAGAGGGGTGAGGGCGGATTAAAGCTCTTCCCTAGGGATACTCCGCCCCAGGGCGGTGTTCCTCCCCGGCAAAATCACTGCTGAGAGCAATGCGGAGTCACAGAAGGTTCTTGAGGAGAATGGCAAGACGGAATCAGCGTTTAGGAAGCTGAACTCATCAGGTCTCAATACGTATTTTTTACATAAATGAACGATTCATGCTAAGACCAAGACAGAGACATGAATTTGGCCACTTCTGAATAGACATTTCAGTAAAGCTCTGTGAAAAAAAGGATTAGAAAATGTAGTTCAATCAATACCATAAGTAGAGCTTCAGGTTATTTATTGCTTTTCCTTTGCTTGTTCTAAAGTTAATGACAAAAGTGTTGAACAGATTTGACTTGTGGGATGGAATAGAACTCAATGTGCAGTAATATTTTCCTGCCCTGGATAAATGTGACTCACCCATAGGTAATACGTGATCTTGGCTACGGTCATTCTAAGTCACCGTCACGGCCTAAGCCACACACAGTACACCCAGCACTGGAAGAAATGAAAACCCTGAGTCTAACTGAATGTCGGACCTCCCTTTCTCAGGCCATACCGCTGTGGGCTGTTGTCGCCCACATTTCTTTTTTATTTCTCTCTTCTTATTAAGGTAACCCCTAGAGTAGGAACAGAGAAAGAGAAAGGGAAAATGGGAACAGGAAATGCTCTTCTGCTGTTCCTGCTGTAACTGGGCTGGGGCTGAGTTAGGCTCTTGTTTAAAGAGGATGTTCTCTTGAGAGCTCTTCTGAGGGTCCCCCTGCTGGGACTCTGGTGATGTGTTGACCCCACCTCAGCTGGCTGCTCCCCCCTTCTCCGAGGACTCGACCCTCACTGCTGGAGTCCCACTGCCGTTTCTCGTTTCTCGTGGTTCTCTCAGGTGGATGCTAAAACAGTCTCAGGGTAGGCAGATCCTTGATCCTGTGAGCTCTGCCGGAAAAACACCTTCTGTCCTGCTCCCAGATGAGGAAGGGGGTGTGAACTTCCCAGACAAAGCAGCTACTTGCCTTGGTGCCACAGCTCCCAACACAGCCTTGCAATTTCTCTCCTACCTTCTGTATTTTCTGGGGCAGAACCTAGCCCTCAGCTCGCTGTGCTGTTGTTGCCTGTAACTCCCAAGCTGCAGGCAACAACAGTGGCCATGTTGAAGACTGCCCCCAAAGCTTGAAGAGGGGTCCAGGCGCCCCCTCACTCCTTATTTCTTTATGGGAACACAGGACTTGAAGGTCTGAGCACAAATTTCTCCAAAAAATATCCTCACCAGAATTTTTCCATCCTGCTTTTTAACTCTTGCAGTATAAATGAAGCCCCCAGATAAATGTCCTGAAGTTTTGAAACCAAACTTCAGATTTAAAAAAAAATTGTTTATGGCTTTCTGTCCTATATAGTTTGCTACCTCAGAGCTATAATATCAGTACCCCTGGGGAAACTGAGGCAGGAGTGTTCTATTTAACACCAGGTTACATTCACTCAATAAACTCTACATACAGCATTCAATACAGTAGCTTCAGTTCTTCTCACTGAATATTCTTCTTCTTTCCAAGCCTGAAAGTAAAATAACTTCCAAGATACCCAGACAAACTGGTAAATGATACTACAATCTTTACGAGTTGTAATTGTTGCCTGATCAGCAGAAGCACTCTGGGTTGTGCAGAAGATTCTACAAGGGGGGGGGGGGGTACTCCTTAAGAAAAATAATGCAAAATTAGGAATACAAAATTGGGTATGAAAGTAAATTTTTACCCCTGTTGAAAAAAAATTACAACAAATTGCAAATTTTTAAGTGCTGACTAATACCAAAAACATCAAAAGTCCAGAAAAATTTCACAATGTTTTTATGAATGATTTGTCTTATCTATATGTACTCCTCTAATTTCTTTTGAATTTTGATGATTAACAATTCTGGCCCTGGCTGGTGTGGCTCAGTGGATTGAGCACGGGCCTGCAAAACAAAGGGTCTCCAGTTTGATTCCCAGTCAGGACACATGCCTGGGTTGCAGATCAGGTTCCCCAGCTGGGGGCACTGGAGAACAACTGCACATTGATGTTTCTCTCCCTCTCTTTCTCCCTCCCTTCCCTTTTCTCTAAGAAGTAAACAAATAAATAAATAAATAAACCCAACTCTGAATACATTTTTTGAAATTAAGGCATACACAGAAATAATTAAAATGCATTTAAAAACACCTCTACATTACATCAAACTACTTGACTATGTGATCACACTATTCTTATATATTAATATGTTAATGTGTTTATAAATGTGTAGACTGATATTTGTCACTAGATTGTTTCCCTAGGTTGCTGAGTCCCACTGATGGGTGATCTTTCATCCCATTTTGTCTAAAGCTGCTGATTTTCTTCAGATGTGATATGATGCAATACATTGAAAGTATAAAGTATATGACTAAAAAATATACATAGTCAATGTGGAACTGGCACTAGTTTTTGACCCAAACGTGGGAATTCTGGCAATTTCCATTTTGTGTGACTTGCATTAAGAAAGAAAAACTACATTATGGATTTCTAATTGGATACGTTGCTTATTGAGTGCATGCCTGGCAGAACGGAACCTCTGTTTTGACAAGGCATCTGTGAGAATCAAATCCTGTGCTTATACTTTTACATATCTGAAGACTGGCAGAGTTTATGACCAACTACCTTCTGGCTTCATAGTTTTGAAAACTTGTTTGTCCTTCAATACCCACATACTTCCAAAGCCCAGCACAACAGGTCACATTCGTATCACAACATGACCTCTGGCATTGCTGAAGCAGGCAGTGGGAATATTGCTGGCAGCCATTCCTGCACCAGAGTAGCTAGCAGTAATTTAACTGTATGTGAAAGTGACCACATAGATATGACCTTCTTAAGCTAGACGCTATGTATCTTCAACTCATCTTCCTCTTAGCCAATTCCCAAACAGCCCATGGTCTAATGCTACCCTATGGAAGGGCAAGTGTAATAGAGGGTAAGTGGAGAGGAAAGAGACAGAGGTCTTAACTGATTGTGGCTAATGTATCTTAACAAGTTTTACAAAAGCATATGGCCATGTGATCACATTGCTTGGTCCCCAAACAGGGCCTTGTAAGGGGACTGTGCAAGCTCAGAACACCATCCACTTCAAGGCAAATCTACCCTGTCAATCAGAGAAGAGCTCTGTTTGGATGAGCCATCTGTACACAGCACATTTATGTCTATGGGGTTGGCACAGGGGGGTGCTTGTGAACAGATATAGGTTAGTATAAGTTACCACCAGAATTTAGCAATTTGCTAACCTCCAATAAGAGTAAGAAACTGAATAGAATTTTCCTAAGTGTTAACTTTTATTCCTTAGCTTCAAGACCTGAGGAAAGTTACTAACCTCATTGGTGTGTTCAGGTACCTTAGAAAATGAAGGTGTTTTCGTAAACTAGAAGGAGGCTACTTGGCCCTGGCCAAGTAGCTCCTTACATCAAGGTTGCAAGTTTGATCCCTGGTCAGGGCATATAATACAAGAAGCAACCAATGAATACATAAATAAGAGGAACAACAAATCAGTGTTTCTCTCTCACCATTTTTTGGGGGGGATTTAATTTTTATTGTATTGTTTTCCATTACCATTTAGTCCCCTTATGCTCCCCTCCCCACAGCAATCACCACACTGTTGTCCTTGTCCATGAAGTTTTTTCCTTTTTGCTTAATCCTTCCACCCTCCAAAATACACCCCCAGCTGTCATCCTGCTTTTCATCAATGAATTTTCCCATCTTCCTTGTTAGTGCAGTTTGTTCATTAGATCCTACATATGAGTGAGATCATATGGTATTTTTCTTTCTCTGACAGGCTTATTTCACTTAGCATAATGTTCTCCAGATCCATTTATACTGTCACAAAGGGTAAAATTTTCTTTTTTTTATGGCAAGGAGGAGACTCATGAAAGAATCATAAAGGGATGGGTTGTGCTCAGACACTGGGAAAATCAAAGACAGCATGGTAAAATGCCTTCATGATCACTTTAAGGATTCTCTTTCGTGCACTTGTATTCTATAAGGGAATAGTCACGGGAACAATTTCAGCTGGAGGTGACACAATACTCAACTAACAGTGGCTTAAACAATGAAGATATTTAATGACTTCTTAGGACAAAAAGCCCAAAGGTAGGTGGTTTGATAACACTACTATTTTGGGAGCCTGAGTTCTTATCTCTGTGATTCTCATGGTCAAAAGATGGTTGCCACAGCTCCATACATCATTCGTCTGTCCAAGGGCAGAGAACGGGATGCGCTGAGAAAGTGTGCATGCCTTTCTGCTTTTAGCAAGGAGGAGAAATCTTTTCTAAACAATTTCCCAGAAAAATTCCTCTTTAGGTCTCATTGGTCAAGTTGGGTACATGGGTTCCCCTAGGTCCGAGGGGGGATTGGGAGAGTGGGTGGTGGTCAAGGGCACGTGGGGGTTGCACAACTGGCTTTGTCATGCTTCATCTTTCCGGGCTGGGCATACGGCTTCCCTGAACAAAAATGTGGGTCCAGCAGGAATGAAGAAATGGGGAATAGCTGTAGAGAGGCAACTAATGGTATATGCAACTGGAACTTTTCAGTTGCATATCAGCAAAACTATTATTTAGTTATCAATTATTAGTAAGCTACCATGTGTTGGGTACATGTGAATATAAACCATCATTTATTTAGCCAATACTCAGTGCTAGGAACTGGCATAAATGTTAGATACTATCCATTATCTGCAATTCTCCCAGGCCTGCAAGATAGATATTATTTTTTTTTCAGAGAGATTAAGTTACTTCCCCATTAGGGAAATAAGTTGCTCTATTCCGACCTCTATTATTGAAGTCCTTGCCTTTCTTGAACTTCAAATAAATTAAATCATATAAAACGTCTCTTGTGTTTCTGAATTCTCGTGCTCAGTACTGTTCGTAATTCATTCGTATTGTTAAGGATATCAGTAATTCTTTATTTTTATTGCTATGTATTATTCCATTGTTTGAAATACTGGGTTGAGTTCTTTTTCAGTTTGGAGATATGAATAAAACTACTATTAACATTCTTCTACATGTCTTTTGATGAATAGAAGTACTCTTTCTGCTGGATCCACATGCAGGAGTAGAATAGGGTATTTAGCTTTAATAGGTACTCTCTAAAAGATGTCTGAAGCGGTCGTACCAAGTTACACTCCCACCAGCAATCTATGAGAGACCCGTCTGCCAATATTTGGTTTTGTTTTAGAGAAGGCAGTAAGAGACAAGGAAAAGAAAGAGTGGGGCAAGACAACGGGCATTATCAACACTGCAGGAAAGTGGAGCAGGTTGAAATTTTCAATACAGTGGTCAAAATTTAAGCCTTTTTTTTTTCCTATTTGAGAGGGCAATGTCCTAGCAAAGTCATGGAGAAGGTACAGGAATGAGCAATGCAGGCAAATGAGGAAAACGTTTTAGGCAGAGGGACAAGCCAATGCAAAGGCTGAAACACCTGGTGTGTTCGGGTCAAAGCAACAGGTGGATGTGGAGGAAGTGGAGTGAAGGAGGTGGGGGGCAGGAGGAGGCGGCAGGAGATGGGCTAGCAGAGACAGAACATTCAGGGTCCCTTAGGACACAGGGAAGGCTTTGGCTTTTACTCTGAATGAAGTGTGAAGGCACAGCAGGCCTTTAAGCAGATGAGTGACGTAATCTGGCTTACATTTTAAAGAGACCATTCTGGTTGCTGGGTTCAGAACAGACATTAGGGTGGTAGCAAGAAGACCAGTTCGTCAGCTATTGCAGGAGGTAACAGAGGCTTGAACCAGGATGATGGCAGCGGACAAGCCGAGTGTGGTTAAATTCTGGATAATCATCATTAGTATTGGCATCAGCAGCTTTATTATTAGCAATTCTATGCCAATAGTAGTAGTTGCCATTTGACCTCCTACTATGTTCATACTCTGTGTTTTACTATCTTCGTAAACTAAAGCTCAAAGATGTTCAGCAACCTGAACACACAATTCATAAGGGGTAAACCTGGGGCTCAGTTTTGGTCTGTTTCTCTCCCTCTCTTTATTCCTCCCTTCCTCTCTCTCTAGAATCAATAAAGAAAATTTAAAATTAAAACAAAAAATAGCCCTGGCTGGTATAACTCAGTGGATTGAGTACAGGCCTGAGAACCAAAGGGTTGCCAGTTCGATTCCCAGTCAGGGCACATGCCTGGGTTGCAGGCCAGATCCCCAGTAGGGGGTGTGTAGGAAGCAACTACATATTGATATTTCTCTCCCTCTCCCCTTCCCTTCCTTGCTCTAAAAATAAATGCATAAAATCTTAAAAACAAAAAGAAAAACAAACAACCAAACAAAAAACCCAATGAGTGTCTGGAGGACAAATTTGACAGCAAGGTGCATGATGAATTGGACACAAAAGTTGGAGGCAGTGCATCCAGGGAACAGACTACAGCAGCACAGCTAAGCATGGATACGGCCAGAGCGAGGGTGGGTGCAGTGAAGAGACCCGTTTCTTCCTGAAGAGCCAGCTGGACCTGCACAGTCCGGGAGCCCTCAAGGCTCGTTATCACCTCAGCCATGGCCACTAGAGGGCCGCCCTGCCTCGCCTGGAGCCCAGGCTGCTTCACACCCAGGGAGGGCAGTGCTGCTGTTAAAATCCAAGTCAGGCAGAAAAAGCTAAGAACTGCATGATTTCGCTCATACATGGGATATAAAACTGAAAGTCATAGACGCAGATAACAAGGTAGTGGTTACCAGAAGGAAGGGGGTGGGGGAGAGTAAAAGGTAAAGGGGACCAAATATATGGCGACAGAAGCTGATTTAACTTTGGGTGGAAAGCACACAAGTAATATACAGATCATGTATCATAGAAAACGTACACTTGAAGCCTAGATGCTCTTATTAATCAATACCACCCCAATAAATTTAATTACAAATATTTAAAAAATACAATATGTGCCTTAAAAAAATCAAGTCAAGTCTGGATCGCTTCATGGGAGCTTGGGTTTAGAACAGTTGATCTTCACTGGAAGGTTTCCCACTCTTGACAACAGCAAAAAACAGGCTTAAGATGTAAGGATGAATTACAGAGCAGGTACCCAGGCGGCCTGGGGAACAGGAGGGCAGGAGGAGAAAACAACTGCCTACAAAATGCCTGCAGCAACCACGAGCTGGCAGGAGTTATCCTAGGTGCCGCTGGTCAGCCGAACTCCATCTTGTCCTCTGGCCAGAGCAGCTGGATGTGAGCTTGTATGTAAATGTGTGTATGTGTGTGTATGTGCATATAGGTGGTGTGTGCATGTGTGGATATGTATATGTGTGCACATGAATATGTACATTGAGCAAATACCCATGTACACATGTGGGTGCATATGTGTGGATGTGTATACATGTGTGTGCCTCCGAGAGTGTGGTGCATGCGAGCAAGCTGCTGTGTGCCTGTGTGTGCCCGCTCTGCAGAGGAATGTTAATGTTTGTTGCCTGGCTTCAACCCAAAAGAGAAACAAATAATGAGGTGAACGGAAGTCAACTGGAGTCTGCTTCTATTACCCTAATTAGCCCACCTCAGTTTTGATGGCAAGAAGATACAACATAAATGAGCAAAGGATGGAAATCCCAGGGACCTAGGTTGTGCAGGGAAACTGGGAAGCCCCTCAGGAGTCCTGCTGGGCAGAAGAGGCTGGTTCAGAAGCCCAGGTGCCTGAATCAGGTGAGGTGAGTGAGCCATTCCCGCCCTTAGACAAAGATCTGTGTGCCATCCCATCCTGGCTGGCATCTCTTTAGGGAGGTCTTACCTTACAAGACCACTTCCTGCTTCAATGGGATGACAGCTACCAACCTACCTCACTCTCCCCAGGTCAGTTTCCTTGTTCTCTCTTCAGGGCTGGCCCCTGTCCATAGTTCTCAGAGACTCACTCAGAGACACGCTTAGAGCCCCCTACGCACCAGCTGCTCAGCCAGGTCTCTGGCTTCCACCTGTGCCTGCACCGTCTCATGCTGCCTTGTCCCGAGACTCTCCTTTTGCAACCTGTGAATGGTTGGAAGCAAATGGTGAAAGCAGAAGCACAAACTATTTGGTAGCTCGCTAACAAGGAGCTGCTCCTTAATCCCTAAACCTGTGTATAGATTTTGTGTGAGTGGGAGGGAAAGGTGGTAAAAAAATTGACCTTAGGGACCCCTGAGTCAGGCCTTCTTGTATGCAATAGCTGGTCCCCGTCTGTGGGTTCCCTCCAAGTCCAGCTCACACAGACACCAAAGATGAGGGTTCAGTTGTGCAATGACTGTCCCCCACTTTGCCAAAGTCTGTGCCCTGGTCTCAGAGAACAGGGTCTCTCTTGGCCTCTCACGGCCTTGCACACCCCCTTTTGAAAATGTCTTGAGGGACACCACACCCTTTGAGCAGCATGGCTCTGGGAACTTTTTATAAAACTCTCCAAACATAGCAAGTTTTTCTCCCATTGTATACTTGAACATGTGTGTGTGTGTGTTGATGGGGAGGGGGTTCATCATTTTATCCGCATACTAGTACATCTGCAGAGTAGACGCTTCTTAGAAAACGTTGTTTTACACTTCCAGCTCATTGACAGTCCCTATCCTTGTCTGTCCCTTCAGGACACAAATGGCCCGGACCTGGCTTTTTTTCTAACACAGCTATTTCTTTTTTTCATCTTTAAAATTTTATTTTAAAAAGTGAGATATACTTGACATATAACATTATATTACAGTTAACCCTTGAACAACACAGGTTTGAACTGTACAGGACACTTACATGTAGATTTTTTCAATAAATACTGTAAATACATTTGGTCTTTATGATTTTCATAACATTGTCCTTTCCCTACCTTATGATATTTTAACAATATCACAAAAATATGTGTTCATGGACAATTTATGTTGACTTCCAGTCAACAGTAGGTATTAGCGGTTAAGTTTTTTTAAATTATATTTTACTGATTTTGCTATTATAGTTGTCCCAATTTTCCCCCTTTGCCCTATCTACCCAGAGCCCCCCACTCCCTAAGCAATCCCCACACCATTGCTCCTGTCCATGGGTCATGTGTGTAAGTTCTTTGGCTGCTCCATTTCTTATACTGTACTTTACATCCATGGCTGTTCTGTAACTACCTGTTTGTACTTCTTAATCCCCTCACCTCTTCACTGATTCCCCCACACCGCCTTCCCACCTGGTAACCATCAAAACCCTGTCTGTATTTATGACGCTTTCTCTGTTCTTCTTGTTTACTTAGTTTGTTTTTAGATTCAGTTGTTTGTAGATGTGTATTTATTGCCATTTTATTCATCATCGTTTTGATCATCTTCTTTTTCTTAAATAAGTCCCTTCAATGTTTCATATGATAATGGTTTGGTGATGATGAACTCCTTTAGTTTTTTTTCTTGTCTGAGAAGCACTTTACCTGCCCTTCAATTCTAAATCATGGCTTTGCTGAGTAGAACAATCTTGGCTGCAGGTCTCTCCTTTTCATCACTTTGAATGTGTCTTGCCAAGCCCTTCTAGACTGAAAAGTTTCTTTTGAGAAATCAGCTGACAGTCTTACGGGAACTTCCCTGTAGGTAACTAACTGGTTTTCTCTTGCTGCTTTTAAGATTCTCTCTTTATCTTTAACCTTTGGGGGTTTAATTGTGATGTATGTTGGAGTGGTGCCTCTTTGCATCCATCTTGTTTGGAACTCTCTGTGCTTCCTGGACTTGCATGTCTATGTCCTTCATCAAATGAAAGATGTTTTCTTTCATTATTTTTTCAGGGAGATTTCAAATTTCTTGCTCTTTCTCTTCTTCTGGTACCCCTATGAAGTGAATATTGAGTTGCTTAAAGTTGTCCTACAGGCTCCTTATGCTATCCTCATTTCTTTGAATTCTTTTTTCTTCTCATTGTTCTGGTTGGTTGTTTTTGGCCTCTTATGTTCCAAATCATTGACTTGATCCTTGGCTCCATCCACTCTACTATTATTTCCCTGCACATTGTTCTTTATTTCAATTAGTGTATCCTTCCTTTCTGACTGGATCTGTTTTATGCTGTTGAGGGCCTCACTAATTTTCCTGAACATCCTTGTAATCAGTGCTTTGAGCTCTGCACCTGGTAGATTGCTTATCTCTACCTTGTTTAGTTCGTTTTCTGGAGTTTTGATCTGTTTTTTCATTAGGGTCATGTTTGTCTCCTCATTTTAGCAGCCTCCTGTGTTTGTTTCTATGTATTAGGTACAGGTGCTATGACTCCGTGTCTTGATAGTGTGGCCTAATGCAGTATGTGTCCTATAGGATCCAGGGACACAGCCTCCCCTATCACCCAAGCTGTGTACTCAAGGTGTGCCCTTCTTGTGGGCTGAGTACACCCTCTTCCTTCTTCTTGTAGATGTGCCTTGATGCTGTTGGCAGGTCAGTGGGAGGGATGTACCCAGGCCTGTCAGCTGCAAGCACTGGCTGTGACTGCTGACTCCACCCTCCACCCTCTGTGGAGGATCAGTTGTGCAGAGGCAGGGTGGTGGTGCTTTGACATGGTGTGTAGCTGTCCACTGGGTGCACAGGCTTTGCGGTTTCCTGGGTAGTGCAGGCTGAAATCATTCCCCACTGTATTCTGCCTGAGGCCACTCTGCCTGAGCTATGAAGCCATCTGAGATGGCTGCTACTTGTGCTGGGCTTGGAGATTCCTAGGTGAAGAGCCAAGCTGTGGGTCTACACTGGCTGCTGCTAGTGTTGGGCCTAGATCATTTAGCAAGAGATATAGATGCTGGAGGCTTGTTGGGGCTAGCTGTTACTTGTCTGATAGGATTTAGGAAATTGTGAAACATGAGCCAAGGCTAGCCACTCATATGGGAAAGTCATAGTTAACAGTGTGGGTGGACCTGTAAGTTGGGTGGGATAGAATCTCAGAGGATTTCCGGGGTGGGGCAAATATGTTAGCCAGGTTGATGGAGTCTCAGATACAGTGCTTGCTTGCCAGGTTTGTGGCTGTGTGGGGGGAGGCTCAGCAAAGGGTCAATAACCTCTGCGTGCCTTTCTGTCCAGGAGAAAGCTGTCCCTGAGCTCTCATGTTGATGCTTGCTCACTCCAGTTCCTCCCTGTATGCCACTGGTGCCTTTCAAGCTGCTACCCTGGTGCTGGAGCTCAGAGGCAGTGAGTCTGAGTAAGTCCATGTATGGGTTCTTTAAGGGGACTGCTTGGGACTCCAGAAGTTTCTCCCACTGACTCAATCCCCACTGGTTTTTGCAGCCAAAAGGTATGGAAACTTATCTTCTTGGCACTAGAACCCTGGGCTGGGGGTCTGGTGTGTAGCTGGGTTTCCTTGCTTCTGAGATATCTCTCCCAAATTTTTATATACCACACTTGGATGTGGGACCAGCCCATTCCATGCCTCGACCCCACCTACCTGTGTGGATGGCTTTGGTTTCTTTAATTTCACAGATGTCAGAATTCCATTCAACTCAATTCCTTTTTGTTTTATTGTAGTATACAATTTTTATATTTAGAATTAGCTAGCTGGACTCAGTATAGATGATCCCAATTATGTTGGCAACATCCAAAGCATCATAGCCTAAAGCCAGTCAAACATAGGTCTTTTTCCCTCCATCAAGCCTGATCAGGGTGTTGACCTTGGCCAGGTCAGTATCACTGGGCTTCTTCACAACCTGTTTGATCTGGTGCTTGTTGGCTTTGATAGCACAATGAACACAATGTGTTATTGTCTTCTATCTCCTTCATGGATGACTCCATAGTAAGGGGAACTCGATAATAACATAGTGGTCAAGGTCACTTCTCCTAGGGCAGCTCTTCTGAGGATATTTAGGCTGCCCTTGGAGCCACGGTGTCTTAGACCTCTGGAAGGTGGGGTGATGTGCAGGTCTGCTTTTTCTTTGTGGTTGTGGATGCCTTTAAACACTGCCTTCAAAATCTTTGCCTTGGCTTCAGCTTTAGGACAAGCAGGGGCTTCCTTCTTCACTTCGGGTGCCATCTTTGTGAAAAGTCAACTCAGTTTGTGACTGTTCTATTTAGTTGTAATTTTGATGTGGTTTTGCAAAGAAGTGAGCCATGTTTACCTATGTCACCAACTTGACCGGAAGTCTGCAGCTATTTCTTATAGTTTGCTAGATTAAACAGCAGTAGTTCTCAAACTTTAGTAAGGGAAAAAATATCCCGAGGGCTTGTTTTAAATGCAGATTTCTCAGGTCTCATTCAAGTCAGGATTTTTGTAGTGAACCAGATGAACTTGTACTTACCAAGGCCTCCTGTGTCCCTCCTCTGTCCCTCCCTGCCCGATGGTCTTAAGTCAGGTGGTCCACAGAATATATAAACATGGTGCTAAAGGATAGCTTGGATCCATTTTTTTATATAATGTTGCATTACGAGAGTTCTTATATATTCTAAATGCAGACCTTTGTTGGATATTGATTTGTGAATATTTTCTCCCAGTCTCTAATTTGCCTTTTTATTCTTTTTATAGGATCTTTTATAGAGTAAAAGTTTTTAAATTGATGAGGTCCCATTTATAAATTTTTCTTATTATGGATCGTGCTTTTGGTGTCAAGTCTAAGCACACTGCCTAGATCTAGGCCACAGAGATCTCCTCACATCTGAGTCCAGGACCCATTTTGAGTTAATTTTTGGATTAAGTGTGAGGTTTAGGTCAGCGCAATTTAAAACGCCATTTCTCCTCCACCAGATTGCTTTTACTCTGTTATTAAAAGTTGATTGACATATTTGTGTGACTGTGTTTGGGTTCTTATTCTGTTCCACTGGTCTGTGTGCCTATTCCCTCCATCAGTACAACACTGTCTTGATACTGCAGTTATATATTAGGCTTTAATACTGTAAGAGTGTCTCCTCCCAATTCTTGTTTTTCACAATTGTTTTAGCTATCTTAGGGCCTTTTCCTTTCATGTCAATTTTAGAATAAGTTTNAGGTCCCATTTATAAATTTTTCTTATTATGGATCGTGCTTTTGGTGTCAAGTCTAAGCACACTGCCTAGATCTAGGCCACAGAGATCTTCTCCTCACATCTGAGTCCAGGACCCATTTTGAGTTAATTTTTGGATTAAGTGTGAGGTTTAGGTCAGCGCAATTGAAAAGGCCATTTCTCCTCCACCAGATTGCTTTTACTCTGTTATCAAAAGTTGATTGACATATTTGTGTGACTGTGTTTGGGTTCTTATTCTGTTCCACTGGTCTGTGTGCCTATTCCCTCCATCAGTACAACACTGTCTTGATACTGCAGTTATATATTAGGCTTTAATACTGTAAGAGTGTCTCCTCCCAATTCTTGTTTTTCACAATTGTTTTAGCTATCTTAGGGCCTTTTCCTTTCATGTCAATTTTAGAATAAGTTTCTCTAAACTTGCGAATAAATGTGCTGAGATTTCGGTAAGAATTGCATTAATATGAATTAGTTTTAAGAAAAGATTTTTTTTTTCTTGCCACAGAATTTCTGGGGAGTAAGTTTTAAACAAAGCAGCTGTAAAGTCTTACATTGTTAAAGGTCTCTTGCCTGGGATATATTTTTATTTCCAGCCAACACAACTTCTTTTCTAGCAACAGAGAAAAACTGTATGGAAAAGTTGGGCATCTGGAGTTGGTGCAAGATTCACTAATAAACTTTGTTCCATCTAGAATCCTGGAATCTAAGGGGACTCAATGCTCCAACTTGGCTCTTCTGGGGCTCACCATACTTTTTGGGATTTATACACTTTGTTTTAGAAAAACAAAATAGAGATGCCTCAAGAGAATTAGGCTGTTCTTCCTTGAGTCTGTGAGAACCAAGTGTTTCCTTCAATAAAATTGATTCTATACTGCTAGAGAAAGAAGCTTTAGTGAACTTGAGGGATTATTAAAATGCACCTTTCACCAGCATCGTCATGCGTCGTTCTGAGTGCAGGGAAAGAGGTGGCAATGGCATGATAGGGGATGGCTTTGTGGGTCTTTAAACGTCCCCTCTCCTCTTCACTCTCCTTTGCTGTTCTCTTTATGTTTCCTATCCTTTAGAGAACAAGCTGAGCCTCCTGTTTTTCTGTTCCTTCCTTTAGTGGACCACTTCCTCCTAGTCATACCCATTAGTTCTCCAATCTACTGTCTTGTTTGTAGTCAGTGACCCAGATATTTGGCATGTTAACCTTTATTGTAATTAACACCAAACAAAGTGGACCCAATCTCACATCTGTCCTCATCCAAAGTTGGCCCCAAACTAGCTTTAAAAAATCTCTGAATTCTTCCCTTACCAGCCTAAATTATGTGGGCCCCTTTAGTGATCTGATTTATAGTGGCTTTTGTGATGGGAGTCACATCCTGATGGCTACAAGCACTGTTAAAGAAGCCCTTGGTAAGACGCACTACTTACCTGAAATTTGCCCTCAGCACAGGAAATCTTGACTACAGGTAACAGTTTTCTGTATCACAGATGCTTTACAGATGATTTAACTCTGCATTCTTTAGAGGCAAGCAAAAGATTTATTGAGCTTGCAAAGCGCATGTGTGCAATGAGAACTCTATCCAGGTAACTAAGCAGTTAATCCTATCAGTAAATATTAAATGTGGTATCTACACAATAAACTTAAAGTAGCATCCTGTGTGTTGTAACTAAAGACACTTCCACATTAGGGAATTAATGATACCACTAGTCAGAGCTGGCTAAGAAATGACTTTATCCAAGCTCAAAGAAGACCTTTTCCTCAACTCCTCCCCAGTTATCTTTATTTTAGATTGGAATGGTTCTTTCTAGTGCAGCAAACTGTAGCTGATGCAGTCATTGGATCTGTTGTCCTCCAAGAGTTCACTCTGAATGAGAGGCATATCCAGAGCCTGAGAGAGCTAGAACCCAATGACAACAAGGGTGGGTTGTCGCTGGTGGCTGAGTGAACCTAGAAGCAATATAATCTTTCTGTATTCTCTCCTTGGACTGTGACAGCACCCAGCTGGCTTGCTTGGGGATTACAAAATTTTACAGGGAAGGACTCAGGGCTGTGGAAACAATAACACCCATGGGATTAAGGCATATACTGCCTGTTCTTAGCTAAATTCACACCCATCACCAAAACAAAAATCACAGTCATCCTCCTTCTCTTCCACTATTTCCACCCCAAACAATCACCTCCTCCTGGCCCCCTGAACTTACTCCTTATATTTACAGAGAAAGAAGGGATCTCTTTGAGTGTGCACAGAGGAATGCTAAGCTTTTAAGTTACACTATGCTGTCCTTCCTTGTCCTAAGCTCCACTACTAATTACAGAATTGCTAATTCATGGGAACTTGCTCCTTTCACTGCTTGTTCTCTGCAGAAACTGGCCCAGCTACTATTCGGAGAACGAATGGAACCTCCCATTGAGATTTGCTTGGATGCTGTCCCTGTAGGCTGCTGGGATGAGAGTGGTCTTTAAATCCTTGTCTTTTTGGTAGAAAGCAAGAAGCTTTCAGACTGAGTATAACCTAAAACAGGTTTCCCCCTCTGAATAGAAATCATTGACACTTCCTGTGTTGCAAGAACAGACACCTTCCTAACTGCTGCCGGATATGGGTTTGGCTGTTTAACACCCTCAGGCTCTCTGGGGGGTGGGGCCAGCAGAGTGGGAGCCAGGAGCTGCACTTTGATGCAGGCTCCATCTACAAAACACTTCCTACAAATCTCTTCCTGCTCTGTGATCTGGGGCACACAGAGCTGCCACTGTGCTTTGCTGAGCCCTGCCTATGCTCAGGGTCTCCGTTGCCCTCTCTAATTTCCCTCTTCCTTACAAAATCCAGCTGCCTGTTGAGGCTTGTCTCCCTGTATTTACAGCTGTCTAATCAGCTGGTAATTTACTTTCAATCAGGGCCAGACTGTGTTCCTCAGATTAAAATCTCCTCTTTCATTTGGTGAAAAAAATTATTGCCTTTCTTCTGCACCATTCATTTTACATACTATCAGCCATCTTGTGCTGATTAATAGTTCCTTAAATATGACGACATAATCCAGCAGTTCAAAAGAGCATTTTTCTAAAGATCAGACTTACCTCATAGGCAAGTCCAAATGCCTGGGACTGGGGGACAGTCTCTGTGCTGAGTCTTATGCTGTGTCTTAAGTTCTTCAGTTGTCAGTGTGAAATCAAGATTTCTAGAAGCCCATTGTTATTTAATTCCAGCCAGGAATTAATTTCCCTGCAGGCTGCCTGTAACAACCATCAGACATGGTTAGGAATGAGGAAAGGACAGTGCAGGACTGTGCCTTTGTTCTTAAAACTTGAGACTTCTGATCAAGATGGAGGTGTGGGGCCCTGGCTGGCGTAGCTCAGTGGATTGAGCACAGGCCTGCGAACCAGAGGATCGCGGTTCGATTCCCAGTCAGGGCACATGCCTGGGTTGCAGGCCGGTTCCTTGCAGGCTAACTACCAGCAGGGGTCGCACAAAAGGCAACCATACATTGATGTTTCTCTCCCTCTCTCCTTCCCCTCTAAAGATAAATAAATAAATAAAATCTTAAAAAAAAAAAGATGGAGGTGTGGGTAAACATGCCTCCTCATGCACCACAGAAAAAAATTACAATTAGACCTCAAAACAAATAGCACCCAGAAAAATTACAATTAAACCTCAAAACAAATAGCACCCAGAACTGTCAGAAAATTGAGCTGTTTGGAAGAAATGCCAGTTACACTAAATTAAATAAAGAAAAATCTACAGAGAACCAACAGCAGAGGGATGAAGCCAAGATGCAAATCAATGATTTGGAATATAAGAAATAAACATTCAACCAGACTGGCAAGAAGGAAAAAATAAGTAAAAAAAGAAGAGAGAATAGTATAAGGTGCCTCTGGGATATCTCCAAACATACCAACATTTGAATCATAGAGATGCCAGAAGGAGAAGAGGAAGAGCAAGAAATTGAAAGCTTATTTGATAAAAAAAAAAGAAATGAAAAAAAAAAACTTCCCTAATTTGGTGAAGGAAATAGACATACAAGTCCAGGAAGCACAGAGTCCCAAACAAGTTGGACCTAAAGAAGACCACACCAAGACACATCATAATTAAATGTCAAAGGTTAAAGATAAAGAGAGAATCTTAAAAACAATAAGAGAACAGCAGAGAATTACCTACAAAGGAGTTTCCATAAGACTATCAGCTGATTTCTCAAAAGAAACTTTACAGGTAAGGACTGGCAAGAAGTATTCAAAGTGGATGAAAAGCAAGGACCTACAACCTAGATTACTCTATCCAGCAAAGCTATCATTTAGAATAGAAGGGCAGATAAAGTGCTTCCCAGACAAGCTAAAGCTAAAGGAGTCCATCATCACCAAGTCATTATTATATGAAATGTTAAAGGGACTTATTTAAGAAAAAGAAGATCAAAACTATAAACAGTAAAATAGCAAGAAATTCACAACTATCAACAACTGAGTCTAAAATAATAAGCTAAGCAAACAGCCAGAAGAAGAACAGAATCATAGATATGGAGCTCATTTGGAGGGCTATCAGCTGAGAAGGGGAAAGGGCAGAATGGGGGAAAAGGTGCAGGAATTAAGAAATATTGATGATCAATTGTCTCTTGCACAAAATAGACAGGGGGTTGGTAAGAATAGTCTAGGAAATGGAGAAGACAAAGAACTTATATACATGACCCATGGAAATGAACTAAGTGGGGGAGTGCTGGAGGGAATGGAGATATCAGGCAGAGGAAGGGGAAAGAAAGAAAAACTGGGACAACTGTAATAACATAATCATTAAATATATTTCAGAAAAGGACTTGAGCTACACTTGTTTAGAGACTGCCTAATAAAATCTGAAAAACTGCAATAATAAGTGTATGTTGTGGTTTGTGAGGCTGCTTGAGTTGGACAGAAGAGAAATTGGGGACACGAAGAGAGAGCGGGTGAGGGTGGAAAGTCAGAGACTGAATGAGGAACAGATGGGCTGGAGGTCGGTTGCGGCTCATCCACCCGGACTTTGCTCTCCCCTCGTGCACATCTGGGGATGCTTCCCTGGGCAGGGGACCTGTTTTTAAATAGGACTGATGTTAGTCATCTGTCAGCCTTTGTTCTGAGAGAGATTCTCCTGATGTGGCAGGATTGGGGCTGGGGAACCCTTGAGTCTTACCCACCTCTGTAGCTACTTGTTCTTACCAGAAACCACCACGTTCACCCTGGCCTTTGGGCCTAAAGAGTTCCCCCACCCCCAGTCCCCAACACTTCCTGCCTCTGTTTGGCCCTTCTCCAAGGGCACTCAAAAATTTCTCCAGAGCAAGGGTTGTAGGGAGGCTGTGAGTTGGAAGCAGGTGGGTAAAGTGATGCTAGAAGACCTGTTTCTAAGCTGCCTGGCCCAGTAGGAAAACTCTTTGTGAGAAAGGCAGATGAAAGCATGAGTTCTGGAGGCAGATTGCATGAGTTCAAGTCCCAGAAGCACCACTTAGCTTTGTGAACTTGGACAATGTTCTTAACCACTATGTACCTGTTTCCCCACATATGAACCTAGGACAATAACAGTATCTTTCATACAGGGATCTCATGATGATTAAATGAGTGAATGACTGTCACGTGTTTAGAACTGCATTTGGGATTTGTTGAATATTAGTCAATGTTAGTTTTTTTTAAAGGATTGTATTTATTTATCTTTAGAGAGAGTAGAAGGGAGGGAGAAAGAGAGGGAATATCAATATGTGAGAGAAACAGTGACAATTAGTTGCCTCTCACACACCCCCAACTGGGGACCAGGACCACAACCTAGACATGTGCCCTGACTGAGAATTGAACGGGCTACCTTTCAGTTCCTTGGACGATGCCCAAGCAACTGAGCCACACCAGCCAGGGCCTGAATTCTTTATTAGAAAGAATAAATTTTATATTGTAAAGGCGGATAAAAGATTGTAAGGAGGAAAGGAAGCTACACACAGATGAGATGATAGAAAAAAAAACAAATTATTTCAAGTATTTATACTGACCAGGGGCTGGCAAATTTTTCTGTAAAGGTGATCATTTCAGGCTTTGTGGGCCATGTGGTTTCAGTTTCAACTGTTCAACTCTGCTTTTCTAGAGTGAAAGCAGCCATCAATAATTTGGAAACAAATAGGTGTGACTATGTTCCAATAAAACTTCATAAACAGACAGCTAGCCCGCTTTGGTCCGGGCTGTCGTTTGTGAATCCCTGTAATAAAGCAATACCAATCTCAGAAAACGGAAAGAACTTGCTGTGGAGGCAGAAGTTCACTGTAGGTCGTCTCTGAGCAACGCTGCAGCAAAGAGGAAGTACGCAGAATCTGGACAAGGGCAGAGGGCACAAAGGGAGATTCTAAAACCTGCCATCCGCTTAGCTTCTCGCTGTGTTCTGACACAGGTCCAGAACGTTATTATTGGGCAATGCTATCCACTAAATATTATTTAAACACCCACTTCATACTGCTCTAAGTTCTCTGTGGTAAGCACAAAAGACACTGTTTTTGCCCTCGAGGAATTCTTTAGCCTCAAAGGAAAGAGAAAGTACGCTAGTAAGAAGTGGCGGAGGCACTGCCGAGTGCTCTGAAACGGGGAGGGTACGGGGCGAATGGTATTTGAGCAAGGGGGTCTGACTTAGTGTAGGGGTTCAGAGGACCCCTTTGGGGCATCCAAGACTAGAGGCAGGAGAACTGTTACCTCGGTTTTCCTAAGAAATTCCTCAATGTTTGAGGAATTAGCCTGGAGACAGAGGGTGGGAAAGCAGCCTAAACAGAGGAAACAGCTGTGCAAAAGTGCAGCATTGGAGGGAGTCCTTCAGGCACTGCAGTAAACGGAAAAAGAAGTGGCCAGAGGAAAGAGGAAGGGGTCCGGGGCGGGACCAAGGAGAGTGGTCGGCGGGAGCCAGGGTCAGGAATAAGGACTTTGTCATTTCTCTGATTCACCAATCCAGCAACGTTGACAAAAGGGGAAATGAAGTGCCTGTGATAGAAGTGTTTTTAAAAAGCTCATCTCAGCTCCAATAATCATAATTACCTTTCCAGATGATCACGAGCCAGCCTCCTAACAGTTCTCCTGCCGCTAGTCTTGGATCTCCCCAATTCACTCCCCACCTAGCTGCATCTCTCAAATCCAAGTCTGAGTCTATCACACCATGCTCAAGAACCTTCAGTGGTTTACCATGGTCCTTGGGACTTAATAGATTTGGATTTTAACAAGACTTCTGAACCAGCCTTTCATGATGTCTTTGAGTAATGAATGGAATGCTGTTAATGGTCTTGAAAATGTTGCACTGGCTCATGTAAACTCCTCCCCCCCCTCCCCGTAGTTGTACATCTAAGGCCCTCCGCCTGCAAGGTCTCTGTTTCAGGGAATACAAGACTAGGAAAAAATCACACTAGCTTTTAAGTGCCTTGGAGAAGTAGTAACATCTCCTTCATCCACAGTTTGTTGGCAAGAGGAAGTCCCACGACCCCAACCCAATTACAACAAATTCTGGGAAAAGGAGGAGAGTCCACAGCAACTGCCTTTGCCACAGTGAGTTGACTGAGTCTGTGTGTCCTAAAACACGGGTGGGTCGTTAATACGCCTGATGAGAGAACTAACACTCAAAAATATCTCAGCCAGAGGGAAGGATATATCTCAACTAACAAAATGATATTTAGGAGGATTCAATATAAAGTCCTATACCTAGGTTAAAGTAAAAACAAACCATTCTAATACAAGGTAGAAAACATCTTGCTTGACACATGTCAAGTTCAAAACAACAGCACAATGGGTTTCTTTAACCACGTGCCCCATATGAATCATCAGGGCCTGTCAGAGAGATCTGGAGAAATCAAAGCAGCATTAATGGATGTATAGAGTTTAGAATAAAGGAGATAACAATTACCCTATTCTCTTGGCTGGCTGGACACATCTGCCAGTGTGTTCAGCACTGGGGGCTACATTTAGAGAAGATCTGAGAAGCTGGAATGAGTCCAGGGGAAGGGGAGTGGGATGGTGAGTGTTATTGAAAGATAGGGGTTGAACTCCGGGATTGGAGTTAAGACACCCAACTTTAGGTTCTGGAGACATTGTCACTTCCAGAAGACAACGGGCAAAATCTATCCCCTACCCAGCAGCCTTTCACCTTTCTAAACCTCATCTTCCTTCTGGCTAAAATGAGAGATTTGGACTTGAATTTCTAAAGTTCTTGAAAGTTTGGCACCTCTGACATTATGCTGAGAACAGTCAAAGGGAACAGTCTGGGGACATATAGCCCAGGGCAATAAATATTGAAAAGGGGCCTGGGAGTTGTTCTTAATTACTTGGAGTATTGTCTTGAGGAAAAGGAATTCGATTTGCTCTGCATTTCATGTGAGAACAGCCTATGGCCAGAGGGAGGAAGATACAGAAAACATTCTGAATCTCTGGCATTTCTTAGTAATGAAAAGGGTGTTCATGTAAGGTAGTCACAGTTTAGCAGAAGTAGGAAAGAAGTTCCCTCCCAGCCCCTGCCAAGTATGACTATACTTAACACAATCATACATATTTGTGTGAGAATTGCATTAAAAATTCCATCATGAGAACAATAAATAGAAAGTTCCCAATGATTCTTTGCCAATGGTAATGCACTTTTAAGAATGCACACACGCCCTTAGGAATTTTCCCAGGCTTGCTCACCTTTAATCCACCTACTCAGTATTCATCATTCACCAGCATCCTGGGTATCTCCTTGTCTAGCTCTCTATCCTTTGTTCTGTCTTCTTGCTCCTGAGATTGGAAAACTTATTTGGAGCTTCCTTTCCAGGCTGTGAACTTGATCGCTCTTTATTTTTTTATTTAAAAATTTTTACTTATTAATTTTAGAGAGAGAAAAGGAAGAGGGTGGAAGGAGGAGGGAGGGAGAGAGAGCAAGAGCGAGCATTGCTTTGTTGTTCCAATTATTTATGCATTCATTGGTTGATCCTTGCACGGGCCTTGTCTGGGGTTGGAACTTGCAACCTCCACATACCGGATGATGCTCTAACAGAGTTAGCCAGCCAGGCTTGGCCTCTCTTTTTATCTGCTCTTTGGCCCTTTGGACCACAACTTCGGGCAATGGGTGCCACAGTAAATGACTTTCTTTAGCCAACAGAACAATGTGCTCTTAAATTGCCACTCACCTGGCCCTCAGATGACATAAGAGGGGTAAAGAACACTGGAGGACTTTATGAGAGAATGCTGAACTGGGTGGAATGTTGGACTTGATGACAATTAATGCTCCCTTGTATTCTCAGATTCTATAACTTTTTAATTTATACCTGTCCCTGTTCACAGGGTGGGCAATACATAGAAAGTTTTCAATGATTCTTTGCCAGTGGTAATGAACTTTTAAGAATGCTGCCGCTCAGTAAGTCACATACACATATAAATACTTCTGCTCCTTGATTTTGCCACTGAATGGCCTTCGGCAGACCACGGGCAGCTATTGGAGCAGTGGGGATGAGCTAATGCTCCTTCATTTACCCTCTCCTGTCTGGTGCCCCATATAATCAAAGGGAGCCTGTGAAGTATGACCAGCTAGAGGGGAAGAAGGAGGCAGCATTTGCCACACAGCAGTGCAATGCCGTTGGCTCAGCTGGCCAAACCACGACTTGGGACTCCTTGGCTCTTTGCGCCAAGATTCAACGATCTTTGGCTTGCAGAGAAGAAAATACATCTGCAGTTGAGCTGACTCTAGAATGATCCAATTTCAGTGAAAAACAGCAAAATGTTAGAAGCCTGACCCACAGATATCCTGTGTAATGGCTCCGCTTCTTCATGGTGATCTTCAGGGGAAAGAAATCATGTCACTCCACCAGTCCTCTCCGTCTGTGCTTGTGATAATATCCAAACTCCACGGTGTGGCTTAAATGAGCTGAATCCCGTCTCTCTTTCTCCAACCTGTACATTTATTTTAATATTTATTTTTTGAGGGCAGAAATCTTTTCTCATGTCAGGCTGCACCTGCAATGTTGACAACAGCACTTGGCACATGTTTTGATAACTATTTGTTGAATGGATGAATCCAGACTCCACTTCCAAAGAACTTGACTAAATCCGTATCATGGAACCTCTCATCACGAAATTCTTCAGACTAATCTCTTTTTAGAAATTCCGCCTCTTATCCCCACCATCCTTGGGGGATGAAAAGCATTAGTTTGATCAAGAGGACAGCTGAAGAAGCACAAAATAATGTCACGTCCAGTTCAAAGTCCTTGGGGGAATCTGGTTGGGAGAACGGAATCACCCAAGTTGGACCCTGCTCAGAGCACCATGCGTAAGTTATTGGTTGAGAATACATTAGAAAAATGAATTTGGCAGCTGACAAAATATTTCATTTATGTGGAGGTAAGTGACCTTGGATTTCCCTTGCTTTAAAGACTGGCGTTCTCTGGCAGGGCAAAGGGGTGACACTTCGAAGGAGCCAGGCGTTTGGGGATGGCCGTGGCAGGACTAGGAAACCTGTGGGTGGGTATAGAGAGTTTATTTCTCAGCCTCCTTTAGAGTAGGAACGTGATGGACCAAACAGGCTTTCTGTTTTGCCAATGTTTGGCCTTTCATTTGCAGAATCGTCCATGATTGGGGCTGACTGTATTAGAAAATTTATGAGCTTTGGCACCCAAATCAGATACTTAACAAAAAAAGACAGCATTTGCTCATTCCGTTCTTCTTTCTCTCTTCGCCATCCTCCATTTAACTGTCTCATATTGTTACCCCATGAGTCGAGTGTTCAATGTCTTTTCCACAGAAACTGACTTGGGAAAAGCCAAGACAGTCCGTCATGTTTTTTCTCATCTAGTTCATCATGACATTCTGAGGTTTTGAAAAGACCTTTTTTCTGTGTCAAGCCGTCCTACTCCTAGGGTAGCTTATACTCCTTTGTTCATGTTTGACAAGATAGATGGAGCACAGAGAGACAACTCAGCAGGAGGCAGGGGAGAGAGTGCCTGGATGAAGGGTGTAGGCGTGGCATGGGGGGGCAGGTGGAGCTGAAGCGTTGAGTGGGTCTGAATAGCTCCATATTCCAGCATGTCCCTAAAACTGAGAGTTTAAACAGTGAAGGCTTTGTTTAAGGTATCCATAATTTCTGCTAATTAGCTAATGAATAATCTCCTTTTTGTGAATCCAAATAGAGTATATGATGCCAGTCATGGTGGGATTGGGGGAAAACGACCCCCAAAATACTTTCCCACCCGTCTGGTGCCTACAAGTCTACTCACTTTTCTTTCATGTAAAGCCTGTCTCTCTCCAAGCCCCTGAGAAAGCACTGGTACTTCACCTGGGAGGGGCAGGGGTGGTGGGCAGACAGGGCAGAGCTCTGGGGAGGCAAGAACAGTAAAAGAATCCTGTTTGCGGGGGCCAGCAGAGTGGTGGCAACTCGTGTGGGCTACACCATGGGTACGGCTTCACTTTCCCCCTCCAAATCCCAAGAATATCTCTGATGGGAAATGGGCAGGGAAGGGAATTCTGGGAAATGCAGTTTAATCTTGTCAAGCGGACACTTACCAAGCCACCATTCTAGGTCAGCTGATTCCATGTCCTGCGGCCTTTCCTTACCACCACATTATCCCTCTCCAAATGTCCTTTTACATTTAAACCCCCCAAAGGCATTCTTCCTAATTCGACCTAGTTTAAGTGTTAGTACCGCAGGCCTCCAGCAGGGCTGGCTGGAGGATAGGGGTCCGCCAGGAGGAGAAAGGCTAGGATGTACATCACCTGGAGGACATCTTAAACTCCAGCTGCAAAGGAAAAGGGTCTCATCCTTGGGGTGCACACCGTAGGGGTGGGGCATTTCGTCTTTCGTGTACTCCTAGATCTCCAGCATCTCCTCACATGTCCAGCATGGTTATGTAGTTACTGTCCTGTGCAAAGATGCCCAGCCTCGGGGAGCGATGAGAATGCGCTTAGAGTGCTGCTGTCTGCACCTGGCTCCGAGATGCTTCAGCTTTAAGGAACGAAAACTATGCATGTAAGAAGTCTGTTTCTATGTTCCTGGATGCTCACTAAATCTCCCTTTTTTGCTTGTCTTTTTCTCCTCTCTGGAACTTCACTGTTAGGGTGGTCAGTGATGCGGGCTGTGAAAGAATTCACAAAAAGAAGAAAGTGTAGGGAATAAAGAAAGGAGAAGAGCATGGTGTGGAGAGATACACCAGCACTGAAGGATGGGGGCTTTGAGCTTTTATTGGATTACAATCAAATTTAAAAAAGGGTCGGGGGGTTCCTGTTATGTGGCCCCTGGTTGCTGTTAAGTGACCCCGGCCCCAGTGTTACAGGCTGTTGGGGGCGCTGTAGCACGAGGCTGCAGTTTGTTCCCATGTTATCTTCCGCCTGTGGCTGCAGGGCGTGGTTAGTGCTGGTCTTGCTTTCCAGTAATTCCCAGTCCTGGGGACAAGCTCAGAAGAGTAAAACGGGAGTCGTGTTTGACAGGGTCACAGGCCTGTTATTATATACTTGGCATGTGCCAGCCATTGTGCTGAGTGAACACTTTACATGAATTATTTACATGAATTTATTATCATGGATAATTCAATTATCCATGAATTATTTATCCAGTAATTAACTCAGGACTGATTATATATTAGAAAATGTTCCAGGCGCTGGGATACAGAATAGAGCAGACAAAAACCCCTGCCTTCACGGAAGTTATATTCCAAAGGAAGATAAAGAAAATTTAAAAAGTGAAATACATGATGTGGAGGGGATGACACGGGTGTTGTAGACGAATAAAATGAGGAAGGGTCTAGGACATACTGGGGAGGCTTGAGGGAAGGGTGTAGCTCTTTTTAAATAGGGTGGGTGGTGAAGATTTCAGTGAACATGGATCTATATGACAGTTCCGTAAGACAGCATTATTATTTTCATTTAACAGATGACGAAGCTGAGGCTTTGAATATAAAACCTTTTTCTCAAGAACGGATTGTTTAGCTATTCATATGCCAGAATCCCTCTCTCCCAGGACTCTTCGCTATATCTCTCTTCCTAGCTGTGGCATTCAAAGCGACTGCACACAGTGAGGGATTGTAGCACCACGGGACATGCCAAAGGCACGAGGAAAAGAAAAGGCAACTTGCTTGTGGCCCCTACAGTCGTGATGGTTAAGGTGGTTGCTCACCTGGTCTCTCCCTTGAGCCAAAACAAACCTTCTCATGATTCTAAGCTGGGTTTTGTGGCCATAGGAAAGACTATTTTTAAAAAATCTCAATTTTTAAAAATAGACTTTTTTAGAGTAGTTTTAGGTTCATATGCATTGTTGACATCCCATGCAACATTTTATTTACAAGGTTAACGTCTTTCTGGTTCTGCTCCTGCCTCATGAATGGAAGCTGGGCTGCAGATGCAACACCGCTCACTGGACGCTGAGTGCCCCATGCACACTGGGGCTGCCCCGCCTTCCAGGCCTGCCCTTCTCAACCTCTTACAGATGGAGGACCCAGTGCCTGCGGGGGAGGTCAAAAGGACATGGGGGGAACCGGACAGACAGATGGCCAGGCTTCTGGGTGCTTGCAGGGTCATGAGCTGCCGCAGGACTGAGGGCATCCCTGTCTGGCAGCCCTGTCAACTCAAGCAACCTTCTCCTCCCAGCCAAGCTTATAAATTCTTTTCTAGGAATTTCTCAGCCCTGAATTTCCTCTTTTGCTTTTTAGTTTGTCGTCCTGGGTTGGCTCATCCTGCCCTCCAGGCTTGCCTAAAAATTCCTTATTTAATATTGAGCCTTGAATAGATATGTCTGCCACCGTGCTGAGTCACAGTTTGTCACTCCTCACTGACTCTGAGCTGCCTTTCAGAGGGCTTGCCCTGTGGCAAAGAGGAAGCAGCGCCCAGCCAGACACCCACACCTACAGGCGGAGCTACTTCTGAGCAGCGGTCTGGATGGAAATGTGTCATCAGCTAGGCAGGAAGGGAGGCAGGGGGGAGGGGGGGAGATGAGATGACATCAAGCCCAATCTTGTCGGATTTGGGGGGAGGTCACGATTGATCTTGACTTTTGAGGGAAAAGGAAATGAAGTCATTGATGAGCCCTCTTTACTTGATATTCAGGGAATGAAGTCATACCTGGATTTGTCTTATTTGGGAGAAGAGTAACAGCACGTTGCATTTCCCTTATTTGGGGTCCTTGGGTAGAGGGAGAGGGTACACTGTACAGAATTTGCCTTCTTTGGGAGATCAGGGAGATTAGGAAGCCCTAGCCTTCCTGCCTGCGGAGCTGGCTTTCCCTCGGAAGCTGGTGGCAGGAGCAGCCCCGCCCAGGGCTGCAGTGGCCTGGGCCGGCTTTGCTGTTCCCTCAGGACAACCAGGGCCCTGCCATGGCATTCAAGAACCCTGGTTGGTTTTTTCCCCTTCACGGGACCCTTTCTCCATTAATAAATAAAGACTATAGTTTACAATTGTGATGATAGAATGATAAATATCACCCAGGCTGGAGTTATTATTATGAAAGCTTTTTTATATATTCATTTTTCTCCTGACTGTAAAAGAAATTAGACCATTGTTGTGGGCCTCTAAGAGTATGAGGAGCCTTAGGCACTCTGAGCCTACTGGGTTAACTGGCCTGGAGGTCAGGGATCTCCCCACCTTCAGGATGGGATCAGGCTGGAGGGAGCCCAGTTGTCTCCTGAAAGTCAAAGGCAGAATTTCTGATTGGCTGAAGGTTCTGGTTGTTTGGTCTTCAGTTAAAGTTCTCCTTGCCACTCTCCTCTCTTCTTTTCCTGATATATCTGAAGATAAAATATTAGGAAGAATCTAATGACGGGAAAATTCCTTCCATTTACTCACACCATCTACATATCTGGCTGCAAGATCCTCTTCACATACATAATTATCTCTGGCTGGAGACACTTTATCTTGATTTTTTTGAAGCACTTCTGCTGCTACTTCTGCTGCAGGGAAGAGTTTCTGCAAAGGGCTCTGGGTCACCTGCCTCTTCCAGTCCAGACTGGCACATGCCTACCTCCACTTTGATTCTTTTCCGTGGTGAGCAGGAGTGTGGTGGTTACGTACTTCTGCACACATCCGGTTACTTCTGTTCCGGTGGAACACTGACAACTCAGTGAACAACCTCAGCTTGAAAGGGTGCTTTTCTACTTTAAATGGCATAGATATTCATTGTGAAAAATTATAAAATACAAAGGAAAATAAAGATTACCCATAACCACAGCAATAGATGATAAACACCATTAATATTTTGGTAAATATCTCTCAAGTACTTTTCTCTGTTCCTCCATTGTTTATATTAACTGAAAATTTACCTTTTAATAGCAATTTGCTTTTTTTCCATTAAAGATATGTATCACACACATTTCTTCCATGCAGTTAAGTATCATATGCAATGTGACATTTAATGGCTGTGTAGTATTCGCTTGTGTAGATATATCATAATTTACTTAATAAATCTACTGGGAATCATAGTTACGTTGTTTCATTTGAAGGGGTTCAGAACAGGCCTCCCCAAGATGTGCTGCTTTGGCACGTGGATTATTTTGAGCTGAAGACAATTGAGACCCTGTGGGTTCAAGAGAAACTTCTGCCTCCGTTACAGAACAAACCTGGGGGGTTGGGTGAATGATATCCTACAACTGAAAGGACCCCCCTTTTTCTCCAGGGGGTCCCCCCCACGTATCAGGTTCACTTTGCCTGCCACTAGAGGAAAGACATTTCTCAATACCAGAGATTGGTGAAAAGAAAAGGAATTATTTATTTAAAAGTTATACAGACTTAGAGTAATGACTTAATGTCTTCATTAAAATATCAGACCTTTAGAATACCTGCAAACACACACAGTCCTTCCTTCGCCCTCTGCCCAGTCTGGGGTACCGTATCTCAGGAAAAGAAGTCCATGATTCAGGCTCCCGGCACCATCCGCTGTGTCGCTGCCACAATCTCCAGTTAATCCAAAGCCATGCTGCACCTTCTCATAGCCCATTAGCAGGAGTCCTTTCACCCCTTTTCTTTCAGGCAAAGCCTCTCCTGCTTCCTAAGCCACATGGCAAAAGGGAGCAAACCAGAGCCTCCTGGTCCTAACTCTCACCCAAGCTGTGTGATGATTTCTGTCATGGCTGCCGCGTCTGGGTTTAAATCCCCACGCCCATCTTTCTCAGCAGCCCCAATTTCCGACTCCTCCCACAATCAGTTACACCTGCCAGCACTCCCGTATCCTTCCCGATTTACTGGGCTGCCATAGTAAGTCCCGGCAGGTGTGGCCCCATGGTGTGGAGCCCATCCTCTCCAAACTCTCACATAGGCGCTGTAACCAGGGGGAGGTGCTTCCCAGTTATGTCCTGGGTTGAAGTCACTCCCATCCCCTGGCTCAAAGCATGGCCACAGCTATTTAACATATCTATGAAACCAGTTAAAGATTATAGATATGTTAAATGACCATGCCAGAGGTCAGCTGCAAAGCTGTGGCTGTATAAAACAGTTCTCAATGGCCCTGCTCCAGGTGTCCCACCCCCCAGCTCAGACTGGTGGAGGTGAAGACATCATATATATGTTTTTCTCTGATATTTCATGGACACCCTGAGTTCTGGACCCCATTACAAAGTCCCCATTTGGGGCCCCCTCTTAACTGCACCCTGTTACACCTCCACTCCACCAGCTGCCTAGAGGAATTAAATCAGGGTCCTTGCCCACAACAAGAGTTATTACCAGAGACAACTTTTTATGACTTATTTATACGGCAGGGCAAACGCCTCATTCTTGAACAGCTGCTCTCTCACCCTCTACCAAGGGCCCTGCCTCGTTCCAACCTTATTTAACCTTTCTGTCTCTGAATCTCTCATGTCTATGGGGTTCCGGTACCTACTTTGGTTATTCTTCTCATTATGTTGTCTCATGTCGATTTAATTGTGTGACTAGCTGAAAGAAGCTAGAAGAGTAGAACAAAGTTTCTTCCTCTCCCTTTTTTCCCCACTGTATGGTGTATGCAACACAGACATGAGCAGCCTTGCGCATGAGTCTTTGCAAGAATCCCCAGTTACTCCTTTATGGCAAATTCCGAGAAATGGAATAGCTGGCTGACAGGGCTTAAACATTTTCAAGTCTTTTGCTAAAATTCTCCCAAACTGGCCGCTAGAAAAGATGTAGCGATGTATTTTCCTAAAGACACTTAAGAGAGTGACTTTATCTATATCTCTCACAATAAACAGTCTTGAAAATGAAATTAATTTGGTTGTCGCAAAGTGGGAATCTCATTTGCATGGAAACCGCTTTGAATGCTAGTGAGGCTGAACATATTTTACCTGCTTAATTGGCCATTGGTGTGTGGCCTCTAGGGAATGGCCCATTAACGCCATCTACTCAATTTCCTTCTGTGAGAGCTATCTTTTACTTACTGGTTTGTCGTCAACAAATTGGTCATTTCCACTATCAGATTATTTCCAAGCTGATTTTTTATGGCAATGTTTGTTTCATAGGCTTCCTTTGTTGTCACCTTTTCAAAGAAGGTCATGAAAAGTGAGTGCACGTTTCATGTTAAAAACTGGCAGAATCACTTTGCTTCCAAATTTGCAAGTAATATTTCTTCTAAGTTCATTCATGTACTTACTTGGGTTTCAAATGTTTCAGGGACTTGTTTTCACCTTTACAATGAAAATAAGACTTACTAGTGAAAAATAGTGCCTATGATCTTGCAGCTGCTCTCAGCTAGAGGGGTGCAGTTCAGTACGGCAGCCACGGTAGATCTTAGGTGTTCTGGTCACACACAAAAACGGTTATAAATAAAAAGAACAGCCCTGGCTGGTGTGGCTCAATGGATTGAGTCCTGGTCTGAGAACCAAAGGTTCGCCAGTTCAATTCCCAGTCAGGGCACATGCCTGGGTTGCAGGCCAGTTCCCAGCCCAGCAGGGGACACATGAGAGGCAACCATACATTGATATTTCTCTTCCTCTCTCCTTCCCTTCCCCTCTAAAGATAAATGAATAAAATCTTTAAAAAAATTTAAAAAGTAGGAGGGAACTTTTGATAGAGATGTTTATGGCATAGATTGTGGTGATTATTTCACAGGTGAAATACTTCTCTCCAAACTCACCACATATATACATCAATTGTGTACGCCTTGTTGTAGGTCAGTCGTACCTCAATATATGGTTTAAAAAAATACAGTAGCTACTAGTAATATGTGGCTGTTTAACTTGAAACTCAAAAGATGAAATAAAATGAAAATTTTGATTTCTCAATTGTTCATAGTTACTGTTTTGGACAGCATGGATACAGAACTTTTCCATTATTGTGGATAGTTTCTGAACAGCACTGATGAACAGATTTAACTTTTCCTAATCCCTGGGTCTGGTGTCTTCTGTGTCCTAGCCTTGGCTTAGAACGTCCTTCTCATTTTCTTTAACTAATTCCCACACCTCCTTCAACATACAGCTCCAAAGTCACTCTGGGAGGCATCTCCAACCACTCATGGCTCCCAAACGGTTTTGGTGCCCACTGTGGCCCATGGGAGTCCTGGGCTTAGAGTGTCCACTATAGTCAGCGGCAGGTGTCAGTTCTCTGGTCCTTCTCTCCTGTCAGCTCGCCAAGGAAGGAGCAGGTGTCTTCAGCTTCTGATTCCCCAGGACCCAGCTTAGCTTCTGAAGCATGGGCAAAGCTTGGTGTATGTTGGGTAAATGGACTGTCTACCATTTGCTTCACCCTGAACAAATGCAATGATTTAGTCTTAAAAAGTCTCAAGAACTAAAAAGCATACCCAAAGAAGTAGTCCTGGGGCAACACATTTATTTTAGGCCTAGTACAATGATTAAGTCCAATGAACTAGTGAAATGCATGGGCAGGCTGGATGAGCTGCCCCACAAACGCTGGTTACAACAGCAGATACAGATGTATTACCTCATCCTCCCACAAAAATAATCGTTGGGAACAATTACAAACCATATCCTCTTCATGATTCTCACCCAAATTAAAAGCCTGTAAAAGTTTCTCTGCCATCCTTTGTCTTCCAGAATCTCTCTGTAGTTTTCGCCTCACTTTCCTTCTAAAGTTACAGCGTGTCGCTGGCAGAAAGAGCATTTGTGAGCACCCGGTTCAGGATACTTTTAACTTTTCAATAAAAAAATCACAATGAATATATATTTTATAGAGAAAACATTTAAATATTAACACACATAAAAAATAAAGGGGGAGTATCTCATAATCTTACCACCCAATGACAACCTCTGTTTGCATTTGGTGTGTAGCTTCCTCCAGTTTTTCCATACAGACGTGTGTGCACACGCACGCACGCACACTTTCGCTGATTCTCCTGCAACGCTTAACACAGAGCTCAAGCATCATTCAGCCTGGGAAATACGCAGATATTTGTTTCTTGCAAGAGTGAGATGATGCTGTACTTAGTTTTTTGTTTTCAATTAACACATTATTAACAAGTTTATGTCAATAAATAGGTCTATAGTATTTGTAATGTCTATTTAGTATTTTGTTGTAAAAACATATCATTGATTAAAAACACTCCATTTTTTGGAAGCTTAGATTGTTTCCATCTTCTGTTCTTTCTCTTGTTAACAGCGCTGTGAAGACTCTCATAGTCACTAAATGTTTTCCATGAATGTGTAGATCTAAAATTATTCTCCTTCAAGGCAGAAGCAAGGACTGATTTTGGGGGGTTTGAAGGTGTGGGGGTAGGTGGTTGTAACCCTGCCTAGGCCAACACAGGGACAAAACAGTCGCATTAATGGGTCCAGAGTGTTGTTCTGATGTCACTGGGTCACTGTCACTGGACTCCCTGGAAGGTCTGAGGCAAAGCCCATCTGCTACTGCTTCTTTGGGAAGTACAATGGCAGGGATGGAAAACTGAGACGAAAGGAAAATCAAGGCAGGGAAGGAGGAAAGTGAGTGCTTGTTAACAAGTTGGTCATAGCCTCACAATAAACCACAGCTGGTTTCTTGGTGACAAGGGCCCTCTCTGGCAGGGCACACGAAGCCAGTGATCCCCGGGGCGGGGGGGAGGTGGCTGGGAAGGAGCAGAACTTATTGGCCAGCACCCTTGGATCTCCTTTCTCTCTTTGGTCCAAGTTCACCCTCTGGGGCACGAACTTTCCTTCACTTCCAGGTGGTGTTACCTGCTGCCTCTTGACAGGTAACGCGGGGCAGTCTCCAGCTCGTAGGACAGTGCTTGCTTTGTGTCTGAAAGCGGTTGGAAGAGAGAGGGTGTCCCTGGGTCTAGTCAGAGTGAACTCGGTGACAGAGATGCTCCCATCATGGCAGGCTCACCTGGTCCTGCCAGAGCCTGAGCCTCACCCTGGGGGAGGTAGGGAGCGTAAAATATGTTAAGAAATGGCACCGTCAAGGGAGGGGGGTGATCCTAGCTTTTCAACCTGCACTTTCCCCAGTCAGCCCATCAAAACCCTTGGCTTTGAGAAAACAAGGGATTCTGAAGAGTGCTGCTCATAGGGAATACCAAGGGCCATTCTTCCCCAAAGGAGGGACAGGAATGCAGTGTTGTACAGAAAGGAAAAGGGGAATTAAGTTCTGTGGCAGGAAAGCTCCACCTTTCCTGTCACAGAAAAAGAGCAAGAGGTCAGACAGGGACACTGGGCCGGGCTGAGCCACTTCCTCCTCTGCACCTTCTGGTCTGGACCGGGCAGCCCACATGACTCAGGCAGGCAGCCTGGGCCCACCCAGGAGCAGGCTTCGGAGGGATGGGCAGAAGCAGTGTGCTCGGAGACCCACCGAGTGAGCACCCCAGCGCCACGAGGGGCAGGGCCAGAGGAAGGAGGAGGGTTTTCCCCTGAGAATGACACTCAGAGTTCAGTCTAACTGAGTGGTTTCCCTTACGGCTCTCCAGACTCTCACCACGGCCAATTTCCCAAAATCAGCTGGACTATTAAAAAAAATTGGCAGCAAAGCAAAGAAGGAAAGTAGGGTGCGGAAAAAAAGAGAAGAGGTAGGGGCACAGGAGAAAGAGACTGCTGGAAGGTTTCCCTGAGGTCTTCCTAAGGCCAAGGACAAGTTAAAGCAACACACTCACATCTTTGTATCTCATTATGCACAACCAAGTTTGCTCTGGGCACTGTCAATCTGTCTACCCTTGACTTCTCTCTGCAGCCTTTGGTTTCCTAGCAAGACCAGATGGTTGTTTTTTCTATTTACCAGGATTTGAAAACAGAGGATGGTCTCAAACACACTCTTTAAGACTGATTATTTAGGCTTTGAATATAACCGAGGGTGGACTTAAGCTGCTTCCCGTCCCCACTGCCTGAAGGACAGACTAGAAGCTCTCTGACGTGGGAAGCACATTCGGGAGGCCAGCGAGCTGATTTAATGTGTCTTTTCATCTTCACCTCCTGTGACGATGGTGCTTAATCCTTCCCTGCCCCCAAATCCTCCAATGACACCATGTGGTCTTTCAGAACTCTGTGCTCGGTCCTTACAGTCCCCTCATTTCTGTCTGGGGTTCACCTGCATCAAGACTCAGCTCAGTTACCTCCCAAGACTCCCTATCACTAGGTAAATCCGACCAAAGCCTCTTTGTGCTCACGTGTAAAGTGAACAGACTTCTAGAAGAGCTCATGGAACACGCGGTAGCTATTGAATACGTGGATGTCCTTTCCTATTAGATTATGAACTGTTTGAAAACACGGATCATATTTATTTTTGATTCTTCAGCACCTAGAACAGTGGCTGGTAACTGGAGTGTGCTCAGAAAATGCCGGTTGGTGGAGAAAGCACTGTGTTTCTGGAGTACAGCGTGAACACACTGGCTCTACCATTCATCTCTCGTCCCTGCAGTAAATGCTCCCTGGGACTCCCTTGGGACGCTCCGCCTCCTTGAGGGCAAAGGTACAAGCCTACTGCCTCTAAAGCAATGCCTAGCACAGTCTCAGTGTTAAGTAAGTGTTGACTTTAGAAAAATGTGCAATATTTTAGGCTACCTTTTGTGTTATCCAGAGGTCAGTCCATAGTCACCATGATACTAATTTTTATTTCTGAATTACAATTGACATCCAATATTATGTTAGTTTCAGGTGTACAGCATAATTGTTAGACTTTTATATAACTTCCGAAGTCATCCCCTGAGGGAGTCTCGTACCCACCTAGCACCTTACTTAGATATTACAGTATTATTGTTGACTTACTCCCTACGTTGTACTTCATATCCCCATGAATATTCTGCCAATCTATACTCCTTAATCCCTCACATTTTTCACCCAGCCTTCCGACCCCCTGCCATCTGTCAGCCATCAGTTTGTTCTCTGTATCCACGACTTTACCAGTAAATTTGTTGAGTGTAAGCATTGACCTAGGCACACTGTGTGCCTCACACCACTACTCATCACACAGCCCTTTGGACGGGCCCTGTAGGCCATTTCATAGGTAAGGGGGGCTACGACCGAAGGGGCTAAGTGATGTGCTCCACAACGCACATCCAGACAGTGGTAGGGATGGGGTATAAACTCCAGTTTGAATTCAGGTGCTATCAGGGCGCCAGAGTCTTGGCTCTTGCCCTTAACCCCTGCATCTCCAGTTACCAAAGGAGAAAGGGAACAAACCATCCTTCCTCAACTCCATTCCCTTCTCCTTACAGCTCCCACTAGTGGCTTCATGACACAGCTAACCATCCATTTGGCTGGCTGTTTATATGACATATATATATATCATGTATATATATATCATATATTATATGTATATATTATTACATTGTCACTTTATTTTACTCTCTTGCTATAAAAACTAAGGTTACATCACAGAGATCTTGAAAATAGCTATGACTGTGGTTGAGGATGCAGGTAAAAATTCAAGAGTAAGATGGGCTTACCTTGATTAGAACCAGTACTGGTGATAATCAAGACATTTACAATTCAGTAGGGACAGAACTGGGGTGTTGCCAGCATTGGAATGCTTACCATTTCAGTACTTCCTGGGAAGATGCCAAAACAAGGATGTCTTTAACATAAGCAGAGGCCAGAAAGCTCTCAGTAACCTTCCCAAGGTCCTACATCAGCTAAACCGACAGTGAGGATTGGAGTTCCCTTTGGATTCCAGGGCCTGCGCTGGGATCACAGACAAGGTGTACACTGGGGTGGATCTTGAAGGGCAGGCCAAGGCCGACAGACTGCATTCAGAAGGCAGTGGGAAGATTTCTGAGCAGAGGGGCCATGAAATCGGGGTTACACTTTGGAGAACTAGTCCAGCAATGGAGACGAGGAGAGAGTGAATGAAGGTGGAGGGTTGAGAGGATTGTGGGGAGATCATTTAGGACTGGAGGCTGTTGCCTTTAAAATAGTCATGCTTAGAAGAGGTTTCCTCTCAGACACATTAAGCTTGAGATGATGGATAAGTGGGAGCGTACCGAAGACAGCTGGTAGAGGAGGTGGAGGAGAAGCATAATTATAGAGACCTGGGAGTTACTATAGAGAGGCTGCAGCCATAGCTCTGAAAATAAATGAGGTCACGAAGGGGTGGTGTGGGGACAAAGGAGAGAGAGCTGAGGGTTGCACTTGGAGATCTGGCATACTCGGAGGGAGAAGAAAGGCAGGGGATGTTGAAAAAGACAGGATGAATAGTCAGAGAAATGCAGGTCCGAGCAACAACCTGTAACAAGTAGGCTAAGAAAACAGTTTAACAGCAGACACCAGAGTTCCTCTTATGGGATGGAAATGTGTTGAGAAAAACTTTAGTAAGCTGCCCAGGTGACAGGGTGAGAGCGAGGAGGCAGAAGCAGGAGAGCGGGAGACGGGAGACAAGAGGAAGTTAAACCGCCCCGCGCTGGGCGGGAGGAATTGGAGACGGGGAGCAAGGAAAGGCCGAGGGCTGGGAGAGGCGGGAGGCGCGGCTGAGGAACTGCGGACAGGCTGGAGAACCTGTACCATGTGGAGCTCTAAAATAGCTCGTGTGGCAATCACGAATGCTCTGCTCTCTCCCCAAACCTTCTTCAAAGTCTCTAAAATGCACAAAAATTGGGTGCTAGTGTTGGGGGAAATCAAGGAAGAGGGTGGACTTGTCTTTTAGGTATAGAACAGGGACTGAACATGTAGCATTGTGAGGTAATGAGCGGAAGATAGTTTGTAGAAACAGACGCTCATAGCCAATGGCCTGAAAGCATGGACACACCAGAAACTGTGAACGCATGGTGGGGGTACTAGACCTCCAAAGGGCATGGAATGGTGGGGTGCAGCCAATGTCACTTAAATCTGCAGAGACATTCAGGCTCCAGCTGACATCTGTGGCAAAACCTTATAATGGGAAACATGCTATTAAATCGTTATTCTTTCTGAATGAGCTAAATATGTGGGTGGATTTTACAAGAGTGAACAGGAGGGAGGGGAGCCCTCCATGAATTGGTTTGAAGATTTATGAGGCTGGAGGGAGAACACAGATCTTAATGCCACATTACACGGATTCAGTTCACATGAGTCGTCCCAGGGCAGGCTGCCCAGCTGTGAGCCATTCTTTTAAATGGTTTGCTGGAGAACATCTCGGGGACTTTTTTGGTCCCTTTGCTTGTGAGTAATTGTTTCCTAGAAAACTTTTCCTAACCCCCCAATGTTTCTCCTTCCTCTTAGCTAGAAGGATGCGACCTACCCAAGAAGGCTGCTGCGAAGGGCAGGGTCGAAGGCTTCAGAGACCTGCTCTTGCTGCCTGTGCTCCAGTTGCTGCGAGGGTTTGTTGGGCTCGGGCGCCTGCAGGGAGCTGGAGCAGTGGGCAGACTCGGGAGCCTGGGTAAGAATGGAAGCTGAGGGACTTGGCTAAGGTGCCATCCCAGGTCTCTTCACTATTCACCACAGACACTGATCAGACTTTTCCTCTTGCTAATTTGTGTAAGTCACAGACCTGGGTGTCTCTGTGTGTGTGTGAGTGTACAGAGGCCACTCAGAGCAACTCAGGAAATTTTGGCTGACACTGGGAGAAACATATGAAGGTGAAATGAAATTTGTGAAAGCACTACTTTAAATCTTGCCAAAAAGTTGATGGTTTAAAAATGTGATCAGTAGCCCTGGCTGGTGTTGCTCAGTGGGTGGAGTAGCAGACTGTGAAGCAAAGGGTCGCTGGTTCAATTCCCAGTCAGGGCACAGGCCTGGGTTGTGGGCCAGGTCCCCAGTAGTGGGTGCTTGAGAGGCAATCACATATCGATATTTCTCTCCCTCTTTCTCCTTCCCTTCTCTCTAAAAATAAATAAATATAATGTTTTTAAAAAATGTGTTCTGTAAAATGAAATGATAACTTTCTTCCAGTTATTAATAATAGAAGTTCTGACAAATTTTTCAAGTTGGCTCAAAGAAATTAGAAACAAAGAAAAGAGATGAAGAAAAACATGAGCTCCCTCAATTTTCTGGTTTTCTGCAATAATCACTGGATATGCTAAAAGACTGTAAAGTTTATGAGTGTTATTTGGCTTCGATGGCCCCTGCATTTCTTACCTACAGTTGCGAGTAAATACTGAAGAGTTGGGGGAAGATGCTGCCCAGTGGTTGTAGATGTTGGTGTGGATGGTGTGACAGATCGTACATTTTCTGTTCCATTCTTCTTATAATGTAACATCCACCCGCCTCCTGTTGAAAGGTAAGGCCTGTGTCCCCTCTCCTCGGCCCCTAAACTGACTGGGTAAGATTTATGACTGCTTCAACAAGCAGGGTATGGTAGAAATGAGGGATGTGACTTTTGAGGCTGGGTCAAAGGATGACGCAACATCCTCTGTCTGTAGTGATCATTGCTTTGAAGCCACAAATTGTCCTGTAAGATCTCTGACTATCTTGAAGTCACCATGCAGTCAGAAAGCCCAAGCTGTATGAAGATGTCCGGCTGAGATTCCAGCTAAAATTGAATGCCAGATGTAGAAGTAAGATGGGTCCAGATGATTTTAGCTTCTAGCCATTGAGTCTTCCTAACTGAGGTCCCAGACATTGTGGGGCAGAGATGATAAGCTGTCTTTGCTTTGTCCTGTCCAAATTCCTTACCCCCATAATCTATAATAAAATTGTTTTACCCTACTAAGTTTTTGGGTGGTTTGTTTCATGGCCATTGTAATTGGAACAGATATGAAACCAGGAGACCTGTTCAGCCCCTGAGTTGCCCTGAGATTCTTTGTTGGAGCCTTAGAGCTCCTTGGAACACTATTGGAAAACCTCTGGACTAGCCAGTATTCCATGGGCAAACATTCTATGTTTCTACTACACCTGGAATGTAATAGCTTCATCCAAAAAAAGTATCTTGCCCAGTGTTATGAGTTGAATTGCATCCCCAACAAAGGTGTGACCTTATTTGGAAATAAGGTCTTTGCAGGTTATCCAGTTAAGATGAGGTCATTGGGGTGGGCCCTGATGCGATATGATTGTGTACTTACCTATCGAAAGTAAATTTAGACGTACAGAGAGGCACACACTGGGAGAACGCCATGTGAGCGTGGAGACAGAGACCTGACCTGATACATCTATTCTATATGCCAGGGATCACCAAGGGTTGCCACCAAACCACTAAGACAGGGGAGCGTCCTCGAACAGACTCCCTCACAGCCCTCGGAAGGAACCAACCCTGCTGATAGCTTGAGACAATAGATTTCTGTTTGTTCGTTTGTAAGCCACCCAGTGTGGAGTACATTGCCATAGAAGCCTTAGGAAAATCATACGCCCAGAAACCAGTTTAAGCAGGTGTGATGGTCCTTCACAGTTCCAACGCGCTCAGTCAATAGAGTTAGATCTCTTGGCTGACTCAGCAGTAGCTGTCAGGGCCCGTTCTCTGTAAGTCACAGTGGGAAGCACATTAGGGAAATACGAAGATGAGTAAGTCTTGGTTTCTGCACTCCCTGGGCCTCTAGCTCTGGAAGGAGAGCTGTGATGGGCCCTAAAATAACCACAGTAGCAGTGATATGTGCCCGGAATACATAGGCAGGTGGGACGTATTAGAGAAATTTTAAAGAAGTCTTAAAACTTTAAAGTGTCTCAGGAATCTTAATAGAAAAGCAAAACTATATTTGGGTAGGTAGAACTGAAGATAGAAGGGGCATTTCTATGGTTACTTAATACCGTATTCATTCCTGCCTAATCAATTCAAGTAGCACAGATAAAGTATAGCACCTCTTTATTGCCCAGCCTATTTAAAGCATTATAGAGTTCCCAATAGAAGTTTGTGTACTTTTTCCCCTCTTTGTACATATAAGAAAAATTGTTTATAATCTTAAATATTTTAAAATAACCCAGAATGCAACTCTATCTTACAATTGTTTACTATGGTACATACAGTCAGCACCACTAAGAATGCCATTATCAGCGTTTACCTAACGTTTTGGAGTCAACTTTCAGATATTTTTTGATAAAAGCTCTTGATCGGATTTATAATTAAAGCACTCAATAGTCACTAGAAGTTTCTTTCTTAAAAAACTTTTATTTATTGATTTTTATATTTTTAACAGTTTTTTATCTAGCGAGTTCGGGAAAGCTTTCTGAAAATAACTGTCTGGCTGGCTTGCTGTACTGAGATTTGATTGTTTTAACATTGTTGTTGGTAGCACGTAAAGGGCAAATCAACCTGAATTTTAGAAAGTGCGTATCGAGCATCCTTCTTCAGGGGGCTCCTTAGTCAGCTTAGGCGTCTGGGACTGGTTTCCTCTCAGAGTGCCGCTGTGGCACGTAGATTATTTCAAACTGAAAACAAAGCCCAATAAACTTAAGAAAAAAAATTTTTAAGCCTCCCCCTTGCCTGCCTAAGAATTCAAATAGAAAAACCTGCTTTGGGAAGGAGACTGGGCATATTCACCTTAGCATATACGAATTAAATGTGGCAGACAAGGAGAAAGCAAGCACAGCCTGCTTCTTAGATTCCAGGTCGTGTCCCACCGTTTCTAGTTGACTAAGTAAGAATTTGTTTACCATGTTTGCTCTTTCTTACCTACCGGTGAATTGCCTGCTCTCCCTTTGATTCCAGACCCCTGCTTCCTTCTCCTTAGTCCAGGATGGCATATAAGCCTCAACTGCCCACCGTTTCTCCTGTCTCGTAGTCTTATGAAACCCCAGCATTTACATATATAGTAAGTCTGGTCATTTTCTTCTGTTCATCTCTCATGCTAATTCGATTATTAGTCCAGCCAGAAGAACTTGGAAGGGTAGAAGTGATAGGGGACTCAAGATTTGGAAAATTTTAGTGTAAGGTAAAAAGTTATAAGTCTTGGCCCTGGCTGGTGTAGCCCAGTGGATTGAGCTCAGGCCTGCGAACCACATGATTGCGGTTCGATTCCCAGTCAGGGCACATGCCTGGGTTGCAGGCCAGTTCTCAGCAGGGGACTCATGAGAGGCAATCACACATTGATATTTCTCTCCTTGTCTCCTTCCCTTCCTCTCTAAAGATAAGTAAATAAAATCTTTTTAAAAAGTTATACATCTAGCAAGTAGTGTGTAATGTTAAAGCTTTTGTGTCAGAAACTACAGATAAGGCCCACTCTGGCTCTTGGGAAAACAGCCAACCTCCTGGGGCACTGGTTAGAGATTACCACCTGGGGACAAGTTGCAGGCATCTGGGCCTTTGTGTTCCAGGGAGAGCAGAGGACTACCCTCCCCTGGGATGCTGCAAGCTTCTATCACCTAATCCTCCCTGAATTTCAAAGCCCTCACGGCACCTTGTGTATCCACCCACCCCCACCTTGTAAAAAGTCTGTCCTGCAAAGAAGAGACAAGAGAGTCTGTTAAGGTATGAACCCGCCATCTTCTCGGATCCCCAGCCATCTGAATAAAGCGCCCATAAAGATTCAATTGCTGTCATTGCTTATTGGGTTGGTAGTGACAGGCAGCCTGAACGCCGGTCTCTTTTCCAGTTGTAGAAGGTAGACCACTTTTCTGCACGCACACTTCCATTTTCTCCTCCCCTCACTGAACAGAAATTTTATGTAATGGAAATCAGGTATATGTGTATACATATATGATTCTGTGGCATTCTTCGTATGTTCCATTGGACATGAATTCAGTTTCTTTAAGAAGTTATCTGGACTTAACAAAATATTTATGTAGCTAAATGGTTAGACTGAGTAGTTCTGACTGAAGCTGCATCTCTAGTTTTCAGTTCCACAGTCATGAACTCATTTTAAATAACTTCTATGAAACAAAGGCTGTCAACATCCTGTCTTTGTTTCTGGACGCACAGGGCAACCAAGTCTGTGGTGAGCTGGTGCTGTGAAGGCTCCGGGTGTGACCACCCGCAGGTCTGAGTCAGCGGCAGAGGCTACAACCTGGGGAGAGTTAAGAAAAGAATAAATAATAAGTCTTGAATGAAGTCTTCCTTACCATTCCTAAAAAGGGTCATGATAATTTGTTCCTTAACACCAGTTAGAGGTCATTGATGTGCCTGACATTTCAGGTTTTTGTTGAGGTTGGTTATCCTGCAGAGTATTTCTCATAAAGCAATTTCAATCACTAAAAAATATAATTTATACATATCACTCATTAGGCACAAAAGGAGCTCATCAACTATTTCAGACGTTTGTGGCTATTTATCCCTCAAGCCTACCAGGAGTATACCTTCATGTTTTTGCATTGGTTTCAATTATTCTTTAACTAAATTAGCCTGAGATGTTCAAAGCTGCCAAATGTTACTTGGAGTCTTCTTTCAACAAAGTTACCCCACATAGTCTATGTTAAATTAGAAGGAAAACCCAAGAATCTTTGCATGTCAAACGTAGGAAATGTTTTTTTCTACATCGAAATCATGGCTGGGAAGCAGGTTTTTTAGAGCTGCAGCAGAAATATAAAACACAAAGCCCACACGCTGCCTCTTTTCCATCACTTTTCCCAAGATCTGTGTTGCCCGAGACTACTGATAGGAACTTTTTGCGTGGTGAGGTCTAGATGTAACTTGAGTTGAAATAAAATTAACTTCTTAAAGGACTGAAGAAGTAAACTAAAGAGAAGTTCATTTTCTATTTGTTCCCAAACTTTATAACAGAAGAATCTGCGTCAAAATAATCGGAATGTTTGAGATGTTTGGTGATTAGATCTTTGCCTAATGCTGTGTCTTTTCTGCAAAGTATTCAAACTCTGAAAATACTCTATTGTAATGGGGTGCAGAACATGGATTCCCGGAAAGTACGGGGACAATTCTCACAATCCTGTCTGTCTATGGGCAGGATTGGGGGAAGGGAAGAGTAGAAGGTGCAGCATTTAGGTACATTACATAACAAAAGGCCAGGCAATAGCTGTTCCTTCCTGAAGGGAAGAGGACTGCTGCCCTAGAACTGTCTACGTGACTGTGAGATCATGCAGGGAATCACAACATTGGGGGCAGGGAGGGGCATGGATGCGCACCCCAATGCCCGTGTTGCTGGGAACTCTTACCCTGACTAAAGATGGCAGCCAAAAGGGGGTCAAAGACACTGCGGACCTGACAAAAATGGTGGACACTAATGCACCGCAGGAAGAAGCAGATGTGAGATCACATAGGAAGTTCCAGACCAAGCATTTAAATTAGGGTGGGTTGCAGATCAGAGAGAGCCAGGATATCTGCAGTGAGAGAGGTCTGCCTGGAAGTCCACCTGGAAAAGATGGCTGCAGAGCTGACAGAGCTGCGGGCACCTGCCTAGCCACGCAGGCTCATGAGAGATGTTTGGATCTGGACAGTAACCGGGAATGTTGAGCTGCAGCCTTCTGCTTTTCTGAAAGACAGTGCCTCTAAGTGGCATTCTCTGAAAGTGGCCTGTTTTGGCAGGACTAGGTGTTTTTCAGGTGCTTTTAAAGAGAGAGGGACTTAATGGCAGAAATCTGCCATTATTCTAAATCTGTACAGCCTTTAAATAAACAAACCCTTTCCTTTTGCACCAGACTCTTGCACTGGGAGTCACGCTGCCTGGTGGTGGGCAATCAAACCCCACAGCTGCTCCAACCACCACGGGCTGGGTCTGTAACACTATCACTCACGGCATCCTGGTCATTTTCGCTCTTGCTTGTTCAAAATATCTTTAGATCTGAAATCTAAAGTATAGCCTGTATTAAAAAATTTACACAAAAAATAATGCAACTTATAGAGATCTTTTCACCTTTTTCCTACTTGGATATTTAGGATGACATTCCAACCCCTTCAGAAATATGTGGGCCCTGTGCTACGGCTAAGTATTCCTCTGAGTCTAAAATTGGCTTTAGTGACTTCCCTCTTCTTGTATGTTTCCACCCAAACCAAAATGCTTACAACTTGCTAGGCAACATTAGTAAATGAGTCAGTTTATTTCATTTCAATGTTTTTATCAATATTCTGCAAAAATGAAAGGCCTGAAAGATATAGTGGAAGACGGCAGTGGATAAAATCTTGTGCAAGAAAAGGGGCGATGTGCAAACCTGATAAGCTCAGGGAAGGCCTGTGTGGTGGCCTCACAAACTGGACATCTAAAGTAACCACAGGATGGTCTGAGATGAAAAACTTTCTAACAAAAAGCAGGTCAAAGCGGGCAGTCATGTCCTAGGCTGGTATTTTTTCCTAACAAAGGTCAATCTTTGCCTTAAGTGACCCTGTCTGTTGACCTTTGGAATGTCAAATTTCCTTTTGCTGGACCCCCCCACCGCCCAAAGCACAGGCACTGCATAAGGGGAAGACCACCAATCCCCTCATTGTTATCGTATTCACCATCCTGTACCCACCTGTGTAAAAGTGTCTATCATTTACCTTTTATCCAATCCCAGAGGATTCCCTGCTTTGCCTTCTCCTACCTCCCTAATCTATGACCAGTGGATTTCATGTAACCTCATTACACCTCCACTTTTGACTGTAATGTATAAAAATAAGGTGCTAAACTGCCCTTCTCCAGAGCATATTCTCAGCTCATTGAGGTTTTGTTTTCTGGCAATTACCAGTTGGGAGCAAAGAAACTCACAAAAATTCTCTACAGGCCTGAATGTTTCTTATGTTGACAATCCTATGTGCAAGTTGGACCGAAGTGACTAATGTCCCTACTTACTGCATTTCTCAGTTCTTGTCTCCAGAAAGTCTCTGGAGCTTTCACACAAAGCCATGTACGTGTCTGATACACAGGTTCCTCGGCCTCTTTCCCCACACTCAACCCTTCTTCATCTCACTAGTCCTTCAAAGGGCTGTCGGTCGATTATCAGTAAGATAACTGAGCCATCAATGACTACAGAAAAACATGTAAAGTCACAATTTAGCTTCAAAGTTACCAGTCATAAATTTGTATCCATGAGTGGTACAAATTTTCTTATAAAAGGCTTCCCTAAGCCTGGAGTGTATGTGGTTAACCAGGGGCGTCCTCCTAGCTATGCAGAACCCTTCTGATTTCTTTAACTAACCACAGTCTTTACCACCAAGTATTTACTGAAAGCTGGGCTGGCTGGACAGCAGTTGTACAATCTGATCTGGCAAATGGACAGAAATTGCACTCCAGATTACATATTAAGGCACTAATTACCCAAATGAAACTCCAGGGGCACTTTGTGTACATGCAGTGCGGTGAATTAAGGAAGGAAATAATTAGTCACAACTGCAGAAACTGGCTAAACACACAGTGAAAGAATGCATGCGGCCCATTTCCTGCAGAGCACAGGGAGCCCTGGTGGCAGAATACACAAAAACACCACAGAAGTGCAAAACACACACACACACACACACACACACACACACACACACGATTTCTCCAAATGAATAACAAAGGGACAAATCTCAACGTTAAATTACAAAAGTGACTTTATTTATTTCCTCTTCCTATGTACTACAGAGCCAGATAACATTAAGACATTTTATCATGAATTTGCACAATGACAAATCAACCTTCAAGCATTTTTCTTGACAGTCGTAGAGGTGTTGCCAGCATCTGAGACCGTCTGAACACACAGAGACAGTGACAGAACACAAGAGGCAGAAGGAAAACCGAGTGAGCACATAAGGCATTGGATTTCATTAAAAATATTTCACTAAAGAGGCAGAATCAGGTGAGGGGGGGAATGATGTTTAGCAGAAAACATATTTATACCACATTAAAAACCATGAATAAGAACTGTTATTTAATATGGTCCAGAAATTAAGTTCAAAGTCACATACCCCTTTTCAAAAGGTCTTTTGATTTAAAAAAAAAAATTCCTTGGGGTGAAAGGAGACCCTCTCCCTTTTTCCCCAAAATAAACTTTTAAGGATGTTACCTGTATCAGCAAATGGCTTGGGAAAATGTAATAAGAGTGGATCCCTAGTTTGGAAGGTTAGTATAACATTGTATTAGAAGCATATCAATGAGGCCTAAATCTGAAAGATCAGTGGCAGTTCTGGTCAAGACTGTCCAAAATTTCTTACATTCTGTCTGAACAGGCAAGGAACGGTGGGAAAACCTTGCAGAGCGTTGAGGCATCCCCCTCATGAGTAATGGCGCTGTTTGCTAAGTCGGGGTTAGCATGGAACCCTGCCCTGAGTTGCTGAGATCCTACCCAAGTGTGAACTATTTGAGTAACATAATCACTGTATTAATAAGGGAATGTGAACTGAATCTTCATTTAGTCTCTAAACACAAGTTGAAACTGATCTATTCACTACTGAGTACTGCTGATAGTTTTCCTAAAGATGTACCATGAATGTTCACTTTAAGTAAATATGTCATTACCATTAATCAGGTACTTAGTATGAAATTAGAGAGTAAAATAAACTACTTAAAAATGAACTTTTCTTACAGAATTAGAAAAATGAGTAACAGCAAACTTCCCTTGGGGGAGACGGCAACAAGAGGTAAAGATTTTGTCCTCTTTCCTAGTGTCAGAGATTGTCCTGCAAGAACTTGAGCTTGCTTATCCCAAGTAACCCAAAGAAGATGCCAGGTTGTGTAGGCCCCTCTTACACGGGATGGCTTGAGAGACAGGTAAGGAGCCACCTCTAAACGAACAAAACCCCCATGGCAGGCACCTTTCCCATGCCTTGCTGGAAAAGCAGGATGCCATGCAAACTGTTAGAACTTATTACAATAGCTGTATGAGGAGTATGTGGCAGAAAAAATGGTGGGTGAACAATAAAAAAAATGTACAATTGTAACTAACAGGTTTCACTGTACAACAAACCTTTATATTAAAATCACTGTTAAAAACAAAACAAAATAAAAACACATAACTACTTTTCAGAGGTGCGGTCTTCTTTTGGGAGTTCCATTGGGATATATTATACGCTCTGTTTCAACCAGACCATGAGCCAGACCGTTCTACACTTGCCCATTAAAACAGACCAAAAAGCATACCCATTAAGGGCTTCAAGTAGCCATAGGAGTTATGAGAACACTGGTGCTTTAAAGCTACATTGAGCAGTTTCCCATGAACCCTATAGGGGTTGCAGAAATAGAGCTAGCTGTTCTTTTTTTAGCAATTGCACTTGTAAAATACAAAAAAGATTAGGTAAACACCCCTTTTATATGAAGTTTATCTGTTAAGGAACTTCAGAAAAGTCAGCAGTTCAGTTACCTGAGTTTCCCATTTAAAGGCTAAGTAGTAATTGAATGCTTTTTACTTAAGAATGTGAACAAAAATCTATATTAAAAAGGGCCAGAGTCAGAAAATTTTGACTCAAGATAAAATTTGAGAATTTTGAAACTTTATAAAATCTAATAGAAACATCTATGAAGTTTCCCTTTTAATGAAAACATAAAGTCATAGGACTATACCAATTTATTGGATGTTATTTAAAACATAGGTTAAGGGTCAGCCTGCAAAATCATTAAGAAAGTGAATCAAATTCTTTTGGAACTTCGAGCAGATTGTTATAAGTGATAAGATAATTATTAGTGACTTCAGTAATGAACACATATGAGATTACGAATTAACACCAGATAAAGACTTGAGCATAAATATGATTTTTAACCTGAACAGGTCCCTTTTGAAGGGCAATATAGAAAATAACCATAAATTTCATACAGAAGAACAGTGCACCCAGTGTTTTAACGGTGGTTATCCAAGTTTACTCTCAGCCGGGTATTTCCGTGGAGCTCAGCTATGGACAGTCTCCCACGTTTTTTGTTTGTTTCTTTGTTTAAAACAGATAGGGCCATGTTCCTAAACACAGCACAACGTTCATCACCAGGATCCTAACAATATTCTGGAACTGAGTGTTTTATCCTATGAGAAACACAACCATGTTATTATTTTAAACATATTGTTTCAATTAGAGGTCAAAATAAATCAGTTATAGAAAATCACCATTCTAACACTTTAACATAGGGCAGAAATAGTGAAGCACTCTGGTCTGCATGATTAGATTATTAAATAAGTGAAAAGCATGTCTTTCCCAAGCTCCTCCCCCACGATGTGCTGTATCTAACACCAGGAACACAGATGCGGCACGTGTACCTGCAAGGAGCTCCGGTGGCGCGTGTCACGTGACCCAGATTAGCACTGAGCAGTCACCAGGATCAAGGAGCAAATTTTAGAGGTGGCATTTTGAAACTCCAAATCATCTTCCTGCTCTCTCTGCTGTGTCACAATACTGTCTTGCAGAAGACTAGGCTTGGAAAATGGTCAATGTGATCCGGTAAGTAACACGGAATTCCATGATCAGTAGTGCTGCTCCCGGACGGAGGGCACAGATCGTGCATCCGTGTTCCTGCACCACACAGCTCAACGGTTACTGAAAAATTCTTTCTGAGACCCACACCGTGTTGGATTTTTAAGTACAAAGATACATGAAAGCTCTACTGATCACTGGAAAAAATTATCGCTAAGTGACATCCACTTAGCAATTTGTTCACATTTCAAAAATAAAAGTAACAGAACCATTCTATGAGATACTTATTTTAAGCCAAAGAGAGCAGAAACTGTTCTGTGCTTGCCTCACTAGCACTCACAGCAAGGGCAGACTTAAGGGAAACTGATTAAATATATATATATATATGTGGATTACTCTGTGCAACAGGCAGAATTTGAATGGGTTCCACACTGCCAGAGGAAACACTGGGCTGGACTGGCGTGCACTGGGTCTTTAACAGAGTGCTTTAGTAGTGATCTTTTTTCCATCTGATTTAGCTACATATCAAGACACCAAAGATGATTAAATTACTCAAAAACCAGGCTTATATTCTATGATATTTAAATTTAATTATCTATTTTAATTAAAATAAATCTAACTTCTCTAAGGTTGTTCACCAGCACTACATAGCTACATTGAGATTAAAGGAGGGGGGCGGGCTCTGTATTTAGTTTTAAAATATTTTTAAATGTTAGTAAAAATGGAAATCAATTAAATTATAAAGGACCGATGCACGCATGCCAACTATGGAAGATTATTGTCTTCACTCACTTAAAAAACCCTCATCTAAGGATAACTTTGACTGACAGGTATTTGAAACAACGTAACTTAGGGTTCCCTTGGAGATGGGGGACAATTTTAAAATAATAATCTGTGACAATGCACTTATGTGAGTTTAAACTCCAGAAAAGAATGTCCTATATACAATGGAGGGCATGGCCAACAGAGAAGGCAGCTGACATTAAAACAACCAGCACAGATTCCTTGTGTACAGACAATGACAACAAAGGGAACTGTACAGATGTAAACAAGCTAAGAATGACCTTGGCAAAACAGCTTCATTTATTTTAAAAAATACTAAAAAAAAAAAAAAAGCAACTTAAAATTCTCTCCCCTTCACAAGAATGAACTGAAAACAACAACAAAAACAGACGGAACCATCTGTTTCTGCCAGTAGAAAACAATAATAGGTACACTAGGTTCCAGGACAAATAAAACTTTAAAATATTAATACTGAAAAAATACAATTAAATTTTTATTAAAAATACATACTCCTTACTCAATCTTTGTGTACATTTTGTTTCTTGTGAAAAGGAAAAAAAACATAAAATAGGAAGAGTATTAAGACTACCTAATTATGTATACTGTATTTGGTAGAAGCATGTATCAGTCAAACTTTAAAACAAAAATAAGTTATTCTGTTTTCATTTGCTCCCGGACGTCAGAAGGCAGAGTTTCAAACAGCGCATCTTCCACCACTAAGCCAGCCCTCTTCAGAGCCCGACAGTCGCCCAGTTCGGGAGGGAGGATTTCAAAGTGATTGCCTTTAACATCTAAGTAGGAAAGAAACTGTAAATTTCCAATTTTTGGTGAAAGTACCGAGAGGCTGTTTTTCCCAATCTTCAGAGTTTTAAGTTTCTTGCAGAAGTAGAGTTCATCTGGAAGTATCTCTACTTTGTTACAAGTGATGGAGAAATACTGTAAACTTTGTAGGACTCCGATTTCGGGTGGGATAAAACGAATGTCATTATAGGATAAGTCCAAGTATCGGATCTTGTTGCACAGGAAGAGGTGGGAAGGCAGCACCTCTATTTTGTTGTGACTGAAGGACAGACGCTCCAGGCTGGTGAGTTTCTTTATGTGCTCTGGGATGTAGGTGATGCTGTTGTGCCACAGTTTTAGCACGGTGAGCTTCCTCAAGTGCTGGAAGCTAACGATTTCCTCTATAGATTTCAGGTTATTTTCCTTGAGGTCCAATTCCTGGAGGCTGAGCAGGCTGAACACGGCGTGAGGAATGCGCTCCAGGTCGCAGTGGACCAGCTCCAGCTCCGTCAGGTTGGTCATCTTCTTTAGATTGTTGAGCATCACCAGCTTGGTGCCGTCGTTGTGGATGCACATCCTCTGAAGGTGGCTGGAAACGTCCACCACGGCCTGAGGGATTTTGGAAACGTTGCTTTTGATAGAGAGAATTTTAAGGCTTTTGAGATCTCGCAGAGACTCAAGGGTGACATTTCTGGAAATATCGTGACTTAGAGAGCCGACCAGGTAGAGCTCTTCCAGGTTGCGAAGTCCATACATCCAGAGGGGCAGCTCTCGCATGTCGTCAAACTTGACGCTTAAGACCTTGAGGTTTTCCTTCAGGAAAGAGAGTGCCGCGCTGTGGATTTTGACCGAGCACTGGTGCAGAGAGAGCTCTTGGAGATTGTCTAGCTGCGCAATAGTGGCCGGTATCATTACGTTCTTAATGATCTCAAGCTTTAGAGACTGCAACTCTGTAATCTCAAAAACAGTGTCTGGAAGGCCAGAGAGCATGATGAGAGGCAACTCTAGCCGGTTGTGGGCATTCGTCTGTAGCTTCTGTCTCAGTTTATCGGGGGTCCACTCGTTATTTAAGTTTAGCTGCTTTAATTTGTTTTCACTCACTTCAGAGAGGAACACTGCAAATCTCTTGGAATACAGAGGGTCATACTGATCTATCATATGAAGCATAAAAGCAAAGTCATTTTTCACATCGGGAATATCATCGATACCGGTCTCCTGCCGGACGTACTCAAAAGAGTATTCCCGTAGGGAACGGTAGAACAGCCAGTACAAGGTATAAAGGCATGTCAGTCCATAGATACTTACAAAGCACAGGTAGCAGAAGGAAAGTTTTGAGAACAGGTGGGCCATGGTATGATTGCAAGAGAAGTTCTTGTATCCAGTCATGTCCTGAATGTCAACATTACAGTCCACTGTAAATTGGACCTTGGAAACCAGGGCACTGTTGTACGCAATGATGATGAGAAACTTTATAACCTTAAGCACAGTCTGGCGAACATACATAGCATATAGTATATCACCTTCTTCTACATGCAGCCTGAACTTCTTCACCTTCTCAAATAAGGCCTTCGCTTGCTCCCCTTCCTTCTTATCCAGAGCCCCTGCGGTAGTTTTGTCCACCACAAACTTCTCAGGAATGGACTTCAATGACTGAGAGTTGACCAGGTTGCCTTCTGGGCCAGACTGGGTGGTGTTGGACCTGCTCAGGTTGTTCTTCCTGTTGTCTTTCTCCTCTGAGTCCTCTCCGGACACTTCCGACAAAGCCCGTGTGGTCCAGGGGGAGTCAAAACACTTCCCCAGGATGGAGATAAAATGTTCTATTTTGGAGCTGGAGCCAGGGAATTTGAACCAAAAGTTGCTGCAGAGCATGAAGACCAGGGTATGGATGAGGACGAGGTAAGGGAAGTACTTGGCATACCAGTGGAGGGCTCGCTCATAGCACATCTGGTTTATAAAGCTGTACTGCTGGAGGTCCAGGTCGGTCTTCAGTCCTTTCATCTCCACAGTGACAGGGGTCGTGGACGACGGTTTAGGTGGAGGCAACGGGGGCATTGTGGCCACTGCCTGAGAGCCATTTGAAACGGAAGAGTGGTTCTGAGATGGCTGAACTCTTTTCGGAAGGCAAATTATCTTGTCTTGCATGACCTGAAACACAGAAATAATATTTTCAAATTATATTATTCAAAGAGCTTTCATAATGTCATTAGTGCAGAGAAAGCAGCAGTAACATCCAATAAGTGTCCATTTCCTCTGTCTGGAGAACACAGTGTCCAACTCCAGCATGAGGCCTTATTCTCAACCCACATGTTGGAAAAAGAAAATATATGACCTTGTCAATCATGTCTGAGTTATGACATAAAACACAGCATTTTATGTTAAGATATAAAACAACTCACAACAAAATAAATCTTTTTAAAAAGCCACGCATTTTTCCCCCTCTTGCTGAGGCCTGGGAAGTACATCCCATTATCAGACTCAATCTTGAACTGGATGGCTCCCAAGATTGTATCAGCTTGTGGATAAGAAATGAAAGGATTGAGGACTTCTGCCAAGATGGAGGCATAGGTGGAAACACTGTGCCTTCTCCCACAACCAAGTTTGAATACAACAAAGGTTTGGAGAACAAAGACACAGCCAAAGAACAGAAAATTGAATTATACTAAAGTCCGACAACAACGAACCGTTCAACGGGGATGGTAAGAGGGGCGGAGCCAGCAGCGGAGCAGGGTCGGGCAGGAAAGATCCCCCGACCTAGGCGCACAAGTGGCCGGACACAGTCAGGGTGTGAGGGAGACTGACCTCGGTCGCACATTCTCGCACAGTGAGATGGACCACGCAGGCCCCAGCGGGCGAACCCAGTGGTGGAGGGCTGATGGCCGCGGCACACTAGCGTGCAGTGGGACGAAATGCGAGGGCCCCAGCGATGGTGGCAGCTGCGGCACTGGTGGCGGCGGCGGCAGCTGCGAGAGGCAGCAGACGGGACCACCACTGCTCCTCTTTGGCCCCGCCCCCCATATAGCGTCACAACCCAGCCACTGAGTTGCCCTGCTCTGGTGAACACCTAGGGCTCCGATCCTGATATGTAACAGGCACAAACAGTTCAAAAGATGGCTCAAGAAGAACTCAAAGTCCCAGAGCCCATAGCTCTAAGTGACCAAGAGATTGCCAGCCTCTCAGATGCACAGTTCAAGACACTGTTTATCAGGATGCTCACAGAACTGGTTGATTTTAGTCACAAATTAGAGGAACATATGAAGGCTAAACTAATCGAAATGAAGGGAGATGCACAGGAAACCAATAGTGATGGAAAGGAAACTGGGACTCAAATCAATGGAATGGACCAGAAGAACGAACGAAACATCCAACCAGAAAAGAATGAAGAAATGAGAATTCAAAAAAATGAGGAGAGGCTCAGGAACCTCCAGGACATCTTTAAATGTTCCAACATCCGGATTATAGGGGTACCAGAAGGGGGAAAGAAACAGCCACGAGTGGAAAACTTATTTGAACAAATAATAAAGGAGAACTTCCCCAATCTGGTAAAGGAAATAGACTTCCAGGAAATCCAGGAAGCTCAGAGAGTCCCAAAGAAGTTGGACCCAAGAAGGAACACACCAAGGCACATCATAATTACATTAGCCAAGATTAAAATGAAGGAGAGAATCCTGGAAGCAGCAAGAGATAAGGGGACAGTCACCTACAAAGGAGTACACATCAGACTGTCAGCAGATTTCTCAAAAGAGACTTTACAGGCAAGAAGGGTCTGGAAAGAAGTATTCCAAGTCATGAAATCCAAAGACCTATAGCCAAGATTGCTTTATCCAGCAAAGCTTTCATTTAGAATGGAAGGACAGATAAAGTGCTTCTCAGATAAGGTCAAGTTCAAGGAGTTCATCATCACCAAGCCCTTATTATATGAAATGCTAAAGGGACTTATCTAAGAAAAAGAAGATGAAAAAGATGAACAGTGAAAGGACAGCAAACTCACAGTTATTAACAACCACACCTAAAACAAAAGCAAACCAAGAGGACAGCTAGATCAGGAGTGGAACCATAGAAATGAAGAACACATGGAGGGTTAGCAACAGGGGAGTGGGAGGAGGAGAAGGGGGGAGAAGGTACAGAAAATAGCATAGACAGTAGGTAGAAAATAGATAGTGGGGAGGGCAAGAATTGTAGGGGAAATATAGAATCCAAAGAACTTGAGGCACGTGGTTATAAACTAAGGGGGGGAGAATGGTGGGGGAGGGAGTTTGTGGGTGGAGGGGAATGAAGGGGGGAATAGAACAACTGTAAGGGTATAATCGATAAAATATATATTAAAAAAAGAAATGAAAGGATTGAAAGGAGGAAATATGGAAGAAATTCCTGTCTTTATCATTTCTCTTTTCTTTCTTCCCATATCCTGAACTATATGCACAGATGAATGTGAACGGCTTTAATATAATGGGGATTTCCTAAGCTTTTATAAAAACCATTTCTTCAGAGAGAGGTGAAAAGAATTTCTTCAGAGAAAGTGTTCTATAGTAAAATAATTATGTTTGAATTTGCTGGCTATTCACACAAAATATTACATTGAGAACTCTATTGCTCTACCAGTACTTTAATTCGTTGAAAAGCATAGTAAGCCAGCTGCACGAGTGTCCAGCAATTTAGTAAGATTGCAGTCTAGGTAGGAGAGAATGTATCCTTCGTGAAGATTAGGTAGTTTGCAGCGGAATACACCTTGAGTCAATCTGGAGGGATCATCCCCAGGAAGAAATACATGTAAGTGGTACTTTATGAGTAATAAGCAAATAGCTCAGGAGAAGAACAGTCAAGGAATTGAAAGCAGTGACATGTGTAATTAATAATGCAGGGAAAGTCTATTTACACCTTAAAATATCAAATGGCTTAGAAATCCAAAGTGTTTTAGTAATTCTGCAAAGGCAAAATGGTTAGTGATTTTGTAACAGCAAAGCCCTTTATACTGATTAATGAAATAGAAACTGACTCCATTGCAAAGTGGACCGCCATGGCCACAAGCTGGTGACATGGGAGATACAGCCCACCACAGAGAAGTACAAGGTTTAGCAATGGAGTGGAGTGTCCAACACCTAGTAGAGTGCCTGGTGCATCGGAGACACCAGCACGCATGTGCTGAGAAAGCGGATGAATCTAGAACGGATGCTGGAATTTCCAGTTCATAGTTGCCATGGGCCTGGGTGTGTACCGTACCCCTCCTAGAGATGAAGATAAGGATGGTGATTATAGCAACAACAGCGACAAACTCCTGTTGTATTTAATATGCAACTGGCCTTATTCTGAAAATGTCGTGGGTATTCATTCTTTTACTTGTCACCTTACCCGGCCGAGGCAGGCCCTCTCACTTCACAGATGAGGAGAACAAAACACAGAAAGGCCGAGTCACTTGCCAATGGCATCCAGCCCAGGCTGCCTGGATCCAAAGTCCAAACTCTTATTTTATTTTATTGAATTCTAGGATTAAACAAAAAAGTTCCCAGTCTGACTTTACTATTAAGTACAAATTACCTTTTAGGAATTATTCCTGTTCCAGGGGAAAAACTTAGTTCTTCTCATAGGCTAATGCAGATAACCATTAAAAAAAGAGAGAGACCAGGAAAAGGGGGCAAGTTTTGCCACAAGACTTATAAAAACTCTGTCCTGGAATATAAAACGGGGGGCTAATACTTAGATAAATGAAAAGAAGACAGAGAAGATTAGAAAAACGTGACTGCGGCCCTGACTGACGTGGCTGAGTGTGCTGGGCAGCATCCCACACGCCAAGGGGTCGCCAGTGCGATGTCCAGTCAGGGCACATCCCTGGGTTGTGGGCCAGGTCCCTGGGTGGGAGTGTGCAAGAGGCGACCGATCAATATTTCTCTCACACACTGACGTTTCTTTCTTCTCTCTCTCCTTCTCCTTCTCCCTCCTCCTTCCCCACTCTCTAAAAATAAGTACTGTCAATCTGTATGTCAAATATTAGAAAAGCTTAATTTATTTCCCTTTAAGATAAGTATAAATAAAGTGTTTAATTTTTATTTCAGATCTCAGTTATCTTGGGGTCAAGCATGCTCTCAGGGAAATCCCAGGAACAGAACACAGTAGGAGAAAGCCTAGACAAATGCCAGATTATCTTAAAGGAAACTAAAAGTGAAACAAGAAAGAAGTTCAGTGTTGGTCTTATGTTCCGGAAGTTTTCCTCTTTGTGGTCTCACGAAATGTTTCTACCGTCTGTGGAGTGGGCAGAAGGTGGGAGCATGAGACCAGCAGGGAAAGGAGTGTTTCCCTCAGTACCTTCTCCAAGAGTGACACCTTCGAGTTAATATGACATTGTTAGTGGTATGATGAAAATACAGAAGCATCGGTGTGAAAGCAAGATCAGTGAGGAACTAAAGGCAGGCTCCTTCTTAAGGCAGGTGCCAAATCCCCAAGGAGCAGCCAGGCAGACCCATTCCTGTTCCTGTGCCCAGCCCCTTCCCAAGCTTGCTTCTCATGATGGGAAATGACAGGTCCCCACACCTTGGGTGGGTAGGCTTCAGGTTAAGCACTGTACCAGAGTGCCCAGCTAACGGGCAAGTCTGGGCTGAAATCCTCCTCTGCTTACCTCGCTGGGCTGTGTGACCCTGGGGCCATGGCCACACAGTGCGGACGATTTTTATTATTCTGTACAAAGGCACCTGATCAGTGCCTTCTGCCACTCCAGGGAGGCAGGTCATACTCTCCCCATTCTACCAAAGAAACTGACCAGGGATCAGAGAACTTAGGTAATATACCTACCTAAGTTCATAATATACTTACCTACGTTCACAAAGCTAGAAAATGCGAAAGCAGGAATTTAAACCCGTCTCTCCGTCCACAGCCTACTGTCCTTCCACACCCTACACAGGCCCCTCACTTCTTCAAGCTTCTGCCTGGGAGCCTCTAAAGTGAGTGGCCCAGCGTAGTTCCTCTCAGCCTCTGACATCAGATTTCTCTATCTTCACAAAGATATCATTTTTAATACGTGCCTACTATACATCCCAGGAAGGTTTTAAGGAAGGGGTGATACACCTTACCAATCCCAGGAAGGGAGGGTAAAAATCTATAATCTAAAGTGTTTCCGTGGAAGCAGAAACAGACCTACCAGGAGTCTGCCAGAACTCAGGGTGGGCACTAGACTGGAATTGACCCCATGTCCCCTACAGCTTAAGGAGCAGCGGACATCTAGGTGACGGAAGTACATAAAATGCTCTGTGAGTCTTTATAATTAAAGGCCCTGGAGGAAGAAAAATATACAAGTAAATTTGTTCCATGATTGTCATAATATCTAGGTACTATTTCTGAGAAATAAACCTAAGGGTTGCAGGGATTACAGAAATGGGTTCACTAAAATTAGGATTTATTAATTATCATTTTGTACATTATTTTGAGATGACACAACAACTGTGAAAGGGTAAAGTCAGCCCCACTTGCTGTTGCGGCACCATTTGCCGAGCAGGCCCGTGACCCTGTCAAACACGACTCCTGTTTTACTCTTCTGAGCTTGTCCCCAGGACTGGGAATTACTGGAAAGCAAGACCAGCACTAACCACTCCCTGCAGCCACAGGTGGAAGATGACATTGGAACAAACTGCAGCCTCGTGTTACAGCGCCCCAACAGCCCAGGGGCCACACAACAGCAACCCCCCACACACCATACACACACACTTTTTAACCCAGTTATGATCCAGTAAAAGTTCAAAGCCCCCACCACTCAGGCTGGTGTATCTCTCCACATCATGCCCCTCTCCTTTCTTGGAAAGTGAATAAAAACTCCATTTTCTACACTTCCTTCTCTTTGTGAATTCTTTCACAGCCCCTGTCACCAACCACCCTAACAATTTGGTGGCCCATATGGGGACATTCTCTCTGTCTTCCTCTCTCCAGCCTCCCGAGACTTGAGACTAGGGGAGCAGTGGGCAGGGAAAGGTCAACCCGGGCTAACCCCCAAGCCCCGTCTCTGCAAGGTTTGGAGGGAGGATTCTAAACTTCTCTGTCTTTCTGGACTCTGTGGACAGCCTCCTCCTCTCCCGTCTTCACAGCCAGCAATCAGTCAGTCTCCCTGAATCTAGGGATGAAACCAGCCTGTTGATGAAGGTGATAGCTTACCCCCTCGCCTTGTTGTCAGAAACCCTGGTACTGATCACTTCCCCAGGGTTTTAGCTGGGGGGGGCGGGGGGGCACCTCCAACCATCCCCCTGCTGGTTTGGCCTATTCTCAGGGCCCAGGGACACCCAGCTCTGAGGCAGAACCTTGTGTTTGGTTTGCCCTCAGGCTTGAGGACACTCAGCTCAGGCCTCAGACTTCTAGGTTGTTTGAGTCAAGGACGCCCTCCTCGAACCTTCCTTTGCCCTGCCCCTCAATTGTTCTTGTCCTTGAGATAGCTTTTCCTTTCCTTTTTTGTAGTTCTCACCATGGCCAAGACTCAACTGACCCCACCCAAGCACTCCCCATTGGGTTGTCCACTTACGAACTTGAAGGCTCTGCGACTTGCCAACCTCAAGCCCGAGCCCTGATTTTCTGTTGCAACATGGCCTGGCCTCAACACAAACTTGGTGACCAGGAAGCCTGGCCCGTGAGCAGATCTTGACTAGAAGAGTGTCCTCCAGCTGGACCTTTCCTGCCACAGTCTCGATCCTTAGGTTTCTTTCGTTCTCCAGAGGAGGAGACGAGCTTTTAACCTTCAGCGGGGACTCCAGGGTTCTTTCTCCTAACTGTGCCTCTCTGTTCAAATCTGCCTCACTCTACCACTTCTCGGGTCTGTCTTGCTACAGAGTAATTGCCGTCTTTGTTTTCCAGCTGAGCAACACTCTAATCCCTTAAGGCCTGCTCTTTTAATCAGTATCACTCAGCACAGGGTAACTCTGTTAATCCTTTACACGCCTAATCCAAGGCCCACATTCAGCTCTGTTTGGAATTAGGCTTGGCTCCACTGTGCCCACGTTGAGTAAAAACAAGGGTGCAAAGGGAGAAAATCTTGTACACACATACACACACCCCTCAGACTGTAAAACACTCCATATTCTCCTCTTGGAGACCTGGGAGCTGCTAAATCCCAGGAAAAACTGGGCCTGTGTTTCACTGAAGAGAAAAAGTGGCATTTGAAACTCAAGCCGCTTTTTCGCCCTTTCGCCTGATGAAACCAAAGTCTTTGTAGGAGAAGCTGGCTTTCTTTTCCTACATATTTGAAATGCAAAAATACCTGGACTTCTTCAAGAACTCTTGTCTAGGCCATCTTCCAAAATACAAATTTTGGCCATGGCTGGAGTGGCTTGGTGGATTGAGTGCCAGCCTGCAAACGAACCAAAGGGTGAGTGGTTCGACTCCCAGTTAGGCCACGAGCCTGGATTGCTGGCCAGGCCACCAGTGGGGGAGTGCAGGAGAGGCAACCACACAGTGATGTTTCTCTATTTCTCCCTCTTTGTATAAATAAATAAAGCCTTTTAAAAAATAAATAAAATGCAAATTTTGAGAAGATAATTCTTATCAAAAAGGGGGGTGCTGTTGTGTGGCCCCTGGGCTGCTGGGGGCGCTGTAGCACGAGGCTGCAGTTTGTTCCAATGTCATCTTCCACCTGTGGCTGCAGGGCGTGGTTAGTGCTGGTCTTGCTTTCCAGTAATTCCCAGTCCTGGGGACAAGCTCAGAAGAGTAAAACAGGAGTCGTGTTTGACAGGGTCACGGGCCTGCTCGGCAAATGGTGCCGCAACAGCAAGTGGGGCTGACTTTACCCTTTCAAACTGTTTTTTTGGGAAAAAAAGGAACTCAGCTTCCTTAATTCTAAGGTCAATGAGATAAACTGAATTTCTTGCATTTGTTTTCTACAGGGAAATGTTTACAAGAAAAACAGTGTCAAAGTTCAAGCTTCCTCAAAGAAACAACCCATAGATACCATGCCCTAAAATGCTGCTCAGATCTGGGACAAGAAATCAAATATTTAAAATTGTAATTGTAAAATTTATACCAGCAAAGAGACACATTTCTAACTGGCATAAATACAAACTTTATCACACACTGCATTATCTTACATTGTCTACGCAATATTAAAGCCTTTTAATAGTAATTTTCACTATTTTAATGTTCCTAACTTTGTATATCATTTTTTACTGATATAACATTTAATGATATAATGATATAACATTAATGTTCATAACTTTGATTGTATATCATTTTTAAAATTCTCACCTAGGGACTTTTTTCTCCATTGCTTTCAGAGATAGAGGAAGAAACAGAGAGAGAGAAACATCAGCTGGCTGCCTTCTTGTATGCGCCCTGACTGGGAATTGAACACACGATCCTTTGGTCCATGGGACAATGTTCCAACCAACTAAGCCACACCAGCCATGGCTGTATGATATATCTCTGATGGCTGTTATTTGATTCTTTGTCCTTCGTTAAAATAATAGCACCATTACAATGTAGAAAAATAAGATCTATTTATTTAGGCAGTTTCCAGAAAAGCACTGTAATGAAAAGCAGAACCCACTAAGGTACAAGTTGAAAAGTGTACTTGCATGAATGTGAAACCAGAGGGCTGAGGTTAAAACAAAGAAACCAAAACAAAACCCTTAGCTTCAATACAACTGCCTGAAATAATAAAGATAGAACAAGATCAGGGACAGCTTACCTACTACCTGTCAGAGCTACAAAGGACACGAACGACGAACGTCGAACGTCAGGGTGGTGGAGGCCAGGCAGAACACAATTGCTGAGGGGTTCTGAGTGCGCCCTGAGGACAGGTCAACCACTTTGGTCCTTGTTATGTTAGGGTTACCAAGAAAGATAAGCCCTTCAAGGCCAAGCACAGGAAAAAGACAACTACATCTGTAATTAGTGTGATAAGGGCTCAAATTCAGGCTTGTCTATCACAACAAACTTTATAATCAACTTATCTAACTCCCCCCCAAAACCACCCCAAAACAAGCCACTGCTGTTATTTTTATTGGGATCACACTGCAGTTATAATTTATAAAGTACAGACATTTTTATGGTGTGCGTTTCCACTTGTTTACATTTATATTTGTGCTTTATTTTTTCAGGACTGTTTTGTAGCTTTCCTCACATAGATTTTGGACATTTATGGTTAAGTTATACCTAAATCCTTTTTGCTGCTTTTCTTAAAAAACGCTTTTAACAAAAAAGGTAGAGTCCTCCCTCCACCTTTCCTTACGCCCATGCTGATTCTTAGCAAACCCTGATGAGCCTGCTGTACGCTCTTCCCGGCCTACCCCTGTGCATTTACATATACACTACATATACAAGCATGGGCCTTACTACACGGGTCGTTCCTGTGCCTGGAGCTTTCCATCTTCACTGCATGCCTTGGAGGCCCTAATGCACTGGCACAGAGGGACCTGCTTCACTCGAAGGAGGGCAGAGTCGAGTGCGTGTGCTGCCCCATCCCCACAGTGAGGTGCATTTAGGCAGTTTTTCTACTAAAACCAGTGCCAGTCACCAAAAAACCCCAGGCCGTCTGATTTCACATGTCATTCCACAGAACAGAACGAAGAACAGACCGACCAGTGGTTGCCACAGGTTCACTGCAAAGGTTCGGCTCCTGGAAATTCCTTGGGGTGTTGAGATTCTTTTGCAGTGTTAAGAATTTGCGCATGTTTTAAAACTTCAAACTGTGTGTTCCTGAAGATGGGCAGGCTAAATGCTGTCTAATGCCAATGGCAATCTACTAGCATTTCTTTTTGTTTCATATTGTCCTTTAATTAAAAACAAACAAACTAACTAATCAACTCATTCTTTTCACAAGTGAATTTAATCTATTATATTATTTTGCCCACTCATACTTATTTACTCATATTTAGATTTATTTCTGTATTTTTATTTTTCTAAATACCTTTCCCTCCCTTTACCTGCCTTCTGTTGCATTAGCAACACTTTCCATATAGAATTTCCCAACCCGCTTCAGCTGATTAGGAAAGTAAAAATTGTGTGTCTATATGAAGATTGTACTTCTATAATAGAGGTTACCTATTTCTTAAAACATACACACTTAAAGGTTTAGAGTCTCTATCCCACTCCAAGCATGCTTTAACTGCCCACTGGACTATCCCATTTTGCCCTTCCCAGAGTTTGTTTTACCTTTCTTTTGAAATGCACATTTTTGGATAATCTATACTTGATTGTGATTACTTATATATTTACTAAATCATGTGCTCAACAGTTTTCTTAGATCGTAGTATTTTCTCCCTGGGTTCATTTTACTTTTGGTTAAGGTATTCTTTTAATACAGATTTGTGGATAGAAAACTCATTTACCTGTATGCCTGAACATGTCTATATTGCTTTCAATCTTGAATAACAGTAAGTTATACAAGTCTCTGTTGATACTAATTGTCCTTCAGCACTTTAAAACAGTATTATTCCATTTTCTTCTGGCCTATATTCTGCCAGTGAGAGGCCTGCCATCAGCTCCAGTTTCTTCTTTATTGGGCAATCTATTTTTCTTAATGGCCACAGTTTCACTTTAATTTTGTATGTTCGTGGATTAATACTACTCGCTATCTATAGCTGAGGACTTTCTTCAATTTTGTAAAGTTTTTAGAAAAATTTGCTTCAAAAATTGCTTCCTCATTTCTTCCATTTTCTTGCAATTCCTATCCGACAGAGGTTGGAGCCAGTGATCATCTTCCATGGGTGTGTGTGAGCTTTTTAATCCCTGACTTTCTGTCTAAACTCTGGGTAAATCCGGAACTGTTACCTAATTCATTACTTCTTTCTGCATATTAAGTGTAGTCTAATTATTCCACCGCTGATATTTTTAAATTCAGTGACCTTTTTTTTAGTTCCAAGATTTCTAAGTTTTTAATATTCATTTGCTCTTATGTCATATCTACCTACTTTTTGTTTCAAACTAAGTTTTGAAGCAGACATGAAGTTAAAATAGATCAATTTACAGTGGCCAAAATAGACCAATTTACAGTGGTCACTGTAAACTGATCTATTTTTTTAATATTTTATTTATTTATCTTAGAGGGGAAGGGAAGGAGAGAGAGAGAGAGAGATATCAATGTATGGTTGCCTCTCGTGCGTTCCCTGCCAGGAACCGGGAACTGGCCTGCAACCCAGGCATGTGCCCTAACTGGGAATCGAACCGCGATCGTGTGGTTCGAAGGCCCGCACTCAACCGCTGAGCTACACCAGCCAGGGCTAAATTGATCTATTTTAACTTCATGTTTGTTTCAAAACTTAGTTTTATCCTAAGCAACAACTGCTGATTTTGTTGAGCGCTTTTCTTCATGTGTTCTGGGTGTCAGGCTTGTTCTGAATAGGAAACTATTTCCCACCACCTGTTGCACACTGTTTTGTGGTTTCCTGCACACTCACCCCCACCCCCAAATCCACCATTAGGTCTTACTGTGGTGTTCTGATGTTCTACTCTAGTGTCTGGATCTCACAAATCCATTCAGGGAGACAGCGGGCAGGCTGACTCAGTTCCTGGCTGGGAGGCACCCCAGATGCACAGTTTCCTTTAAGGCACCAGATCCAACATCGAGTTACTTGCCATTCTTTCCAGCTTCCTTTTGGGAATGGGGGCCTTCAGCTTCAAACAGTGTCCAGGCTCCAGTCTCTTATCTCACCCCGTACATTTTTAGTTCACTTTACTGGCAGGAGCTCAGCCCCTGGTTGCTACCGCCAACTTTTGGATGACAGCCCAGCGGTTCCTTAGCCCACTCAGTGTTCCATTCGTGTTCCACAGAAACGTGTATCTTGTTTTTGAGTCCACGTATGCATTTTTGCTCTCTCTCTTATACTTTTTCTATCATGGCTACATGTGTTAAACAGTGGGAGTATTTTTAAGTGTAACACTTGCTTTACTATCTTTTCCAGAAGAGAAAGTGTGGGCGTGTGTTTTAATATAAAAATTAGTCTCAAGACTAGCACATGAAAAATCAGGGGAGGGAGGAGGGGGACAATGGTGGAAAGAAGGGGAAGGGACTAGTCAAAGAACATATATGAATGGCATATGGACGTGGACAATGGCGTGGGGATTGACTGTGGGAGGGGGTGGGCTGGGTGGAGGAGGGCAAAGAGGGAAAATTGAGACAACTGTATAGGATAACAATACAAAAATTTTTTAAAAGAGAAAAATCAGCACTCTGCATTCCTTGGGTCGCGCCAGACAAGGTAAGCATGCAATGCCAAGTTCCCCTCCCCACCGAAAAAGATGCATGTCTTCACACACCTCCACTGACAGCATTCAACAGCACTCACTCTCCTACAACCTCAGCAACTACATTCACTACTCTTTTTCTATGAACTAAACCCAACAGCTATTTCCCCAGTTTCAACTTTAAACTAGGACTATATTATCACCAAAAGAAATGAGGCAATTTGCCACATATGATCAAACAACTGGTGTCAATACATTAACTTGTCATCCAGGGGTATTCTTTGGATGGTGGTTTGTTTAATCTTTAGATAGTGCTTTCACTTTGTTATGACAAAAACAGACAGACTGGAACCATAGAAAGGCACATGGGCCAATATAAAGGTGATTAACTGTATCCTTTACTCTCTCTCCACTCCAGATTGAAATGCAGCTGGTTCCTGAGAATTCTACCCCGAAGTTGATCATCCAGATTTGCCCTCAATCTGACAGAACAAAACAAGTTATCTCTACTGACCGAAGAATGACCTAGCTAGGAACAGGTTGCAAAGACCGACTCTCGGGGTTTGTTCATCAATACTTAAGACAGACTACCCTTTATCAACTAAAACTTATTGAATAGCCGCTAAAAGCTAAGCATCATAGGAAAATCAAGGAGGCATAATCAATGTTCACTATTCTAAAAGCACTTACAATTTTGTTGGAGAAAATAAGTAGCCATATGAAAGTTAAACAGGAGAGTTAAGGCAACAAGACAATAGGACAAGAAGAAAAAAGAAGTAAAAAACAAACAAACAGGCCCTGGCTGGCGTAGCTCAGTGGATTGAGCGCGGGCCTGCGAACCAGACGATCGCGGTTCGATTCCCAGTCAGGGCACATGCCTGGGTTGCAAACCGGTTCCTTGCAGGCTAACTACCAGCAGGGGATGCACAAAAAGGCAACCATACATTGATGTTTCTCTCCCTCTCTCCTTCCCCTCTAAAAATAAATAAATAAATAAATAAATAAATAAATAAATAAAAAACCCAACCAAACAAGGATAGTGTAAGGAGCCTCTTGGACAAGTTCAAGAGTTTGAACATTTCCATCACAGGGGTGCCAGAAGGAGAAGAGAGAGAGCAAGAAAGTGAAAATTATTTGCAAAATAATGAAAGAAAAATTCCTTACTTTGGTGAAGGAAATAGACATGCGAGTCTGGGGAGCATAGAGTTCCAACCAAGATGGGTGCAAAGAGGCCCACTCTAAGGCACATCATAATTAAAATGCCAAAGGTTAAAGATAAAGAGAGAATCTTAAAAGCAGTAGAATCTTAAAAACAAGAGCAGTTAGTTCCTATGGGGGGATTTTCCATAAGACTGTCAGCTGATTTCTCAAAAGAAACCTTTCAGGGTAGAAGGGATTGGCAAGAAATATTCAAAGTCATGAAAAGCAGGGACCTACAGCCAAGATTGCTCTATCAGGCAAAGCTATCATTTAGAATTAAAGGGCAGATAAAGTGCTCCCCAGACAAGAAAAAACTAAAGGAGTTCATCATCACTAAACCATTATTATATGAAACATTAAAGGGACTTATTTAAGACAAAGATCAAAACTATGAACAGTAAAATGGCAAGAAAGACATATCCCTATCGACACCTGAATCTAAAAAACAAACTAAGCAAACAAGAACAGAGACAAAATCATGGATATGTAGAGCATTTTGATGGTTTCTACAAGGGATGGGAGTGTGGTGGAATGGGTGAAGAGGTGAGGGGACCAATTAGTATTGGTAGCCTCAGGGTATAAAGTACAGCATAGGAAATGGAGAAATCAAAGAACATATACCCATGACCCACAGATAAGAGCAGTGGGATGCATACTGCCTGAGGGAGTGTGCAATGCTGGGTGAAGAGAGGCAAAGGGAGAACTACTGGATCAACTATAATAGCATAATCAATACAATATTATTAAAAAATAAAACATATATGATGCACAGGAAGTAACACACTATATGGACAAAGTTTAGATCCTTTCTAGATCTAAGATACTAGATCAAGAAAGAGAAAACCAGTCTAAAGCAATTTCCAAGTTTGAAAGTGTTTATTAATAAACCAATGGCTGTGTACAGTCTGTTTTTATTGGTTGCTCATTTCCCCAATAGCAACAGAAGAAGAAGAAAAAATCACACCCTGGCACCTCTGAGGCATGGAGTTGGTGACCTTAGGGAAATATCTAAGGGGTGGGCTGATTAAAACTTGAGTTTCTGAAGTTACACGTTCTCTCCCTGGCAAGGGTGCAGCAGCAGTACACTCGCTACCGGGTTCATCTGCACCTGATGACAAACCAGGCATCAAGCAAATCTTCTCAATCATCATCAGACATTTCTATTCTTGAGGAAAATTAAATACCATTAGTCTGGTAGAAGAATTAACACTGACAAACTCAGACCATAATGTGCTGAGTCATTACTATGCAGAACAAGAATATATAGTTAAACGGAACAGGAGCAGTTTTTTACATGCCGATCCTCCCTCCATTACAGCACCTAAGAAAACATAGTGTAATTGTCTGTTTACTTATCATTTTACCTCCTCCCAGTGAGCTCTTTAAAGCTAGGCTCCATCCTTCACATTGCCTGGCGCAAAGTAGGCACAGAATAAATAAATACTGTGCCCCTTTCCCCAAAGGAAAACAAAGCACAATGGCAAAAATTTTATTTATGCACATTTATAAAATCAGGTGCCAGTGAACATCTGGAATATTTGGCTTCTAGCTACTTTCCTGAGATGACACACTTCACTTCACACATCCTCCAAATTGCCAAATGATGTCAGCCTGGAGATTCCTAAAGCCAGAGCTAAGTGCTGACTCATTTAAGATACACAAGGGGTGCCAGATTTGGGAGGCAGTATCCATTTATTCCTGAGTAAAAAGAGACCATGAAATCTACATTAGGATTTACGTCTACACTTTGATATTTTAATAAAGGCAATTCCATTGTACTATCACTGTAAATATAGACACAGTGACTTTTCCATGGGTAGAATCACTTATCTATGATTGTGAATGTGTTTTTTTTTTTAAACCCTGATGAGTTTGAGACTTTCCAGCCATTGAGGATGCTTTCGCTTCCTGTATCTTAGCTGCATGCTATCTGTGTTTGCTTTCTTCTTTTGAGGGAAGCTGCTCCAAGATACAAAAGGTATCAGAAAAAAATTTCAAAAATGAAGTGAATGAGATTCAAAACTTTCCATTTTGCTTCATAACATTTTTTTCATTAGCCAAGTGAACTAGTGAATTATTTGACCCATGGTACTGTAAGATTTAAGTGCAAAGCATACATTTGAAAGTCAAAATCAAGTGAGAAAATTCAGCAGACATAAAAGAACTATAGACAGTCACTAGGAACATACAATTTATGATTCATACAAGAGGCAGTTTGTTTGTTGTTTGAAAAATTTGAAATATTTATCATTATGCTCTTGAAATAATGAAGGGAAAGCTCTTTCTGAAGCAATCCTCAGGAAGTGAACTCTTAGTTCTGTTCTCAGCTCACTAGCGTCTGGATACCCTGCAGTTCGCGGAGTGATCTGTGACCAGGATGCAGATGAAGAAATCTTTGGGGGAGTTCAGAGAGAAACACAAATCCTCTGGAGTATCCACACACAACATGCAAACAGCCCAAAGTTAGAGAATTCTAAGTACAGGAAGAATCCAAATAAACAAACAAAAAATAGTAACTGTTCTAAAAAGATGTTTAAAAAATGATCATTTATTTTAGAAATTTACTATAATGACCAAAGAATAAAGTGTTGCAGTGCTCAGCAATAAAGGATGCCAACTGCCAGGCCGTGGTCCAGTCTACGCGAAGGAAGAGATGGCATCACTGAGAGTGAGCGAGCTGCACCTTGTCGTGGCGTCATGAAAGGTTTGCAGCTAAGACAAGAGTGGGAGCGATTCTTAGTCATTTACATGTGTTGGATGGTAGGACAATTTAGTTTTTCAGTCACAAGCTTTGTGGACTCTTGAAATATCATTAATTTGGATAAGAAAGGTTCCATACATTCTAGGCAGATAGACCTTTACCGTATAAAGTGAATTTCAGTTACCATTTTTTTCCTTTTTTCTGGCTCATCTAGATCTCAGGTTAGAACTCAGCACTATTCTTCGTTCTTCCTTTCTACGGGAAAGGGGGCTCGTAGAGAAGGCAATGTCAAAGGGAAAGCATTGAACCTTTGTGCTCACGAGGGGCGGCGGTTTTGAGTGCAGTGAGTGGGCTCTCTGTTACACTCTCTTCAGAGCTTCTCTTGGGAGTCATCCCTGTGAAGTCTCTCTTCTTCCTTGAAGCTGGTGTGATGTGATGGGTTTGAAACTGCGTGGCTCTTAGAAGTGGATCATACCCTACGAGAACAGCTCAGACAAGCTCTCAAGCTCTCCTCTTGGCTTCAGGGATAATCAATCATCAGTCTCCTCCCTTCCCTTTCCCTCTGACTCGTCCTCTCCTGAGTTCCCCTTTTCTTACTCTCAGCAAACAGAGACTGAAGTGCAGGGGAAAAGGATAAAGAAGCTTCTTGAGCTGCCCTTGTACCTTCTCCTGGTCCAGGTCACACAGGCTGTGAGTGCTTAGGAGAGGAAGTCTTGTGATTTCCCTGAGGTCTGGCTGAGCTCACCGAAAGATTTAATAGTGAAGTTTGGGGCCAGAGCTTAGATATCATTACATGTTCTTTTGTCTGGTTTTGTCCTCTGTTTATAAAGCTCCTACAGATTCTCCTGGGGGAGGGAAGCAGGCAGCTATGGGAGGGAAGGATTGGGGCAAGTGGTCTCTGATCTTAGACCTCTCGCAGTCTTTTTGCCAGGGTGCAGCTAATCACACTTACGACTATGACAGAAATGCCCCACATGAAGACAAGGCATTTGAAATCTATATGGTTAGAGAGACTAAGAATAATATTTTGTTACACAGTTTTCACAGCAAATCTGTGAAAGAGAAAGATGTTTATCCTGCTCATTTTTTAAAAGATTTTACTTATTTTTAGGAGGGAGAGGAGATAGAGAGGGAGAGAAACATTGATGTGAGGGAGAAACACCAAATGGTTGCCTCCCATATGTGTCCCAGCTGGGGACTGAACTTGCAACCCGGGTGTGTCCCCTAATGGGGAACCGAACTGGTGGCCCCTCACTTTGTGGGATGAGGTCCAACCAACTGAGCTGTATCAGTCAGGACCATCCTGCTCATTTGATAAAACTGAAGCTCAGGAAAACTTTGTGTTTTACCTAAAATCATATGGGAGTCCATGTTTTCTGTATGAAGGGTTGGAGATAGATTTAACTTTTCCCTTTAAATTTATTTGGCCTAGGTGAAATAATAAAATCAAACCAGGTTTTTGTATTTCCACTGAGCATATGTGGTCCCTTACAAGGCAAAATGATGATGCAGTAGACGACCTGTCTGTTAGACACGAGACTTGCTGCTGGTAATGCAGAATTTCTAAAGTATCAAATTCAGTGACTAATCAACACAACCACGCACAAAGCAACCCCGAAGGGAATATCCCCATAACGTTTCCTGATCTTGCAAGAAGCGTTTTCTGAGTCCAATATCTAACCCCTACACTTTAACAGTTAATATCCACACCCCCAAACTAGAGCTAACATATTTGAACTCAAGGTTACATACCCTTGGCTTTAGGTATCAATGCAGAGGCTCTCACCAGCTCTGAAGGGCTAGTATGAGGAAACCTTGAGCAGGGAGACGTCAGCTCAATTTGTAAAAGACCTGACCCTAACATTGCCAGTTAGCATAGTGTACTTCTCAGGAAAGCTAACGTTTGAATTTGCTATTACATGATAAAAAGTCACTGTGTACATTTAACAGCCTTTATTTCTTTATTCTTAGGAAGAGGAAGTGTGTTACAAGTTGCAAGTCTTTATTTGCTAGAAACTTCCAAGTTTATTCATTTTACTTTTCCTCTCAAGACTTATTCTTTGTAACACAAAATACACTTTTTCTCTCCCAGGAATACAATTTAAATCACCCTACACAGAATATTGAGAAATTTGAATTCCCCAGGTAGACTCAGCTGTTCTTCCACCTTTGCAGCCACTGCAATATGTCATCATTACAATGTGAACCCCCAATCCCAAACACACACACTCTGCAGCAATTATCTCATGTCTTAGAAGGATATATATGAATGTCTATCTTTGCAACAGTTTATCTTCAGGGCTGACAGCAAGTTTTGTGTTGTCAGAACTCAGCATAGTGCCTAGAATACAGCACACAGAATAACCGGTACAATGAGCCCTAACTCGTGTGGCTCAGTGGATTGAGTGCCAGACTGAGAACCAAAGGGTCACCAGTTCAATTTCCAGTCAGGGCACATGCCTGGGTTCCAGGCCAGGTCCCTGGTTGGGGGGGTGCATGAGAGGCAACCACACATTGATGTTTCTCTCCCTCTCTTTCTCCTTCCCTTCCCCACTGTCTAAAAAATAGATAAATAAAATCTTTTAAAAAAGCATAATTGGTACAATGAATGAATGTGTCATTTTGTCTCTCCAACTATTTCTTTTTTAAAAAACTAATTTTAGAGAGAAAAAGAGAAACATGGATTTGTTGTTTTACTAATTTAAGCACTCTTTGGTTGATTCTTGTATGTGCTCTGACTAGGGATCGAACTCAACCTTGCTGTACAGGGATAATGCTCTCTCCAAATGAGCAACCTAGCCAGAGCCTCCTCAACCATTTCTTAAGCTTCTTTGGAGGATAGATGAGATGTTGAGTTATTTGTGTATTGTCCATGTTACTTAACACAGTGCTGGGAACTTAGTCAAACTCCATTAATATGCACTGATTTATTTGCTGTAAAAGAGAACATTTCTCCCTAAACTAGATACACAAAAACAGAAGCTAGATATTAACCTGTCAAGAGTGGTATAAAACAGATTTTTTACACTTAATGGGAACTTAAAATAATCATCTCTAAATTCTCTTTCAATTTTGAAACTTACATTTTTAAAGAGATTTAACTAGCATAGGACTACAACCTTCATGGATTAGAATAAACCAGTATCATGAAAATATCATTACTCAAGAACTACTTGACTTCACGTAAAGATGGAGGTGTAGGTAAACACAGCTTGCCTCCTTGCAAAACCACATCAAAATTACAACTAAACTATAGAACCACCATCACTCAGAAACTGACTTGAATGGAAGTCCAACAACTACAGAATTAAAGAAACCACATTCAACCCGACTGGTGGAGGGGCAGAGAAGTGGAACAGGCTGGCCTTATGTCTATATGTGGTGCATTAGAATTTGAGAGGGATACTTTGGGAGTGAGGAGTCCCAGCTCAACACCAAGCCACTCAGCCCAGGGTTCCAGTGCCCGGAAGACAAGACCCCATAACTTCTGGCTGCAAAACCCAGCAGGGATTGAGCTGGAAGAAACTTCTAGAGTTCCAAGCAGTTCCTCTTAAAGAACCCACACATGGACTTATTCAGACTCACTCCCTCTGAGTTCCAGCACTGGAGTAGCAGCTTGAAAGGCACCAGGGGCATCAGGGAGGAACTGAAGTGTCTGGAACCAAGGCAAGAGCTGGGGAACAGCTTTCTCCCAGAAAGAAAGGCAGGCAGAGGCCACCGTCCCTTTTCTGAACTTGTCCCCCACAGGGCCACAGAGCAAGCAGGCTGGTGCCATACCAGAGACACCATTAACTTCAATATCACTGTTTGCCCTGCCTTGGGGATGCCTTGAGGCTTTTATCCCACCCAACTTGGGCCCACCCAAGCAGTTAACAGTGGCTTTTATATAAGAATAACTGGTCTTGGCTCATTCTTCACAACTTCCTAAATTCTCTCAAATAATCAACAGCAGCCTTAGTGAGGCCCCAGCCCTGAACCTCTTGAAAGTGGCCGCAGGTAAGGCACTACTATCAAAAGGCAGCCTAGGTTCATAGCTTGGCTTCACCTGGGAACCTCCAAGCCCAGCAGAAGTAGCAGCCATCTCCAGATTGCTTTATAGCTCATGTAGAATGGCCTTGGACAGAACTCAGGCTGGGGCTGACCTTGGCCTGCACCACCCGGGAAACCCCAGAGCTTGCAAACCCAATGGACAGCTACAGAATATGCTGAAGCACCACCACCCTGCCCCTGCACAGATGATCCTCCATGGGCAGTGGAGGTTGGTGGTTAGTAGTTCCAGCCAGTCCTTGCAGCTGACTGGCTTGGGTAAATCCCTCCCATTAACTTGCCAACAACAATCAAGGCTTAACTAAAGAGGAGGGTATACCCAGCCCACACAGAGGGAGCACCTTGAGTACCCAGCTTTGGTGATAGGGCAGGCTGTGCTACTACAACCTACAAGACACCTACTACATAATAGGCCACACTACCAGGACATGGAGTCAAAGTAGCCTACCTAATACATGGAAAGAAACACAGAGAGGCTGCCAAAATGAGAAGACAAAGAAAAGTGACCAAAGAACAGATCAAAACCCCAGAAAAAGAACTAAACAAAATGAGAAATCTATCAGATGCAGAGTTCAAAACACTGGTTATAAAGATGCTTAAAGAACTTAGTGAGGACCTCAACAGCATAAAACAGATCCAGTCAGAAATGAAGGATTCACTAACTGAAATAAAGAACAATTTACAGGGAAATAACAGTAGAGTGAAGGAAGCCAAGAATCAAATCAATGATTTGGAAGATACAGAAGCAAAAAACAACCAATCAGAACAACAAGATGAAAAAAGAATAATAAAAAAAAAGATAGTGTAGTTATCTCTATAAGTGTTCCAATATGTACATCAAAAGGAGAAGAGAAAGGGTAAAAAATTGAAAATTATTTGAAAAAATAATGGAAGAAAACTTCCCTAATTTGGTAAAGGAAATAGATATGCAAGTCCAGGAAGCACAAAGAGTCCCAAGCAAGATGGTATAAACAGGCCCACTCCAAGACATATAATCATTAAAATGCCCAAGGTTAAAGATAAAGAGAGAATCTTAAAAGCAGTAAGACAAGAGCAGTTAGTTCTTACAGGGGAATTTCCATAAGACTGTCAGCTGATTTTTCAAGAGAAACTCTTCAGGGTAGAAGGGATTGGCAAGAAATATTCAAAGTCATGGAAAGCAGGGATCTACAGCCAAGACTGCTCTACCCAACAAAGCAATCATTTAGAATCAAAGGGCAGATAAATAGCTTTCCAGATAGGAAAAAAACTGAAGGAGTTCATTGCCACCAAACCATTATTATATGAAACGTTAAAAGCACTTATTTAAGAAGATGATGATCAGAACCATGAACAATGAAGTGGCAATAAATACATACCCATAAACATTTGTATCTAAAAACCAAACTAAGTGAACTAGAAAAACAGAGACAAAATCATAGATATGTAGAGCATTTTGATGGTTTCTAGATAGGAGGGGGTTTCTAGGTGGGAGCGGGTAAAATACAAATAGGTAGCTACAGAATAGCCACGGGATGTCAAGTACAGTACAGGAAATGGAGTAGGCAAAGAACTTATATGCATGACCCCTCGACACGAACAATGCCCTGGGGATTGCCTGAGTGAGTGGAGGCTGCTGAATCGAGGGTGGCAAACAGAAAAAATGGGACCACTGTAATAGCATAATCAATAAAATTTTAAAAAATCTTTGAAAGACTACAGTATATTAGTTAATCTACTGTATCACTTCATAAGAATAATATAAATGATTCTTGATTTGTGAAATATTTGGAAACGATTTCCTTTTTTATGACCCAGAACAAACCACATAGCATGGGGTGCTCATAAACACAGGCAAGTCCTCAGGGATTCACTTGAAAATGGTCGTGTAGAATGAAGGCACCATTTTCCCACAAAACAGCATGGAGGTTTTCAGACTCTCAGGGCAGCTCATAAAGTTCAATTCAGGGAATAACATCAAGTACTAATACTGACTGTTATATAACTTCATCAGCACTCACAATTATTTACTTCAGGATCCTGGCAACACCCTTGCCCACACCATCCCTCTGAATGGCAGCCCTCAGATAAGGAAAACCTACTTTTCACCATGACAGTCAACTAAAATTCTATTATTATAAACGAACCACGGTTGGCTAAAAACATAAATTCTAGGTGCTGTAAAATACAGGGTAGGGCAAAAGCAGGTTTACGGCGTTTGTATGAAAAACAGTACAATAATTAAGTAATAATACAAGAATAAACTTTCACATGCTCACAACTATAAGTTTTGCCCCACCCTGTAGACTCCACTGGTCTCACTGGGAAAACTCTGACTCAGCCTGCGAAGTGCCTCAATTTCTGCACCTTCCTAAGTTTCCTGGCTCTAACAGCATGATTTCTTTTCCTACCCAGACTTTAGCTATAGTTTTCCAACATACGAGGTCACATAAGCATTAGAAATCAGGATTTGATGGTTTCTTTATTTTTATTTTTATTTTATTTTATTCTTGTTCAAGTACAGTTTTCTGTCTTATATTCCCAGCCCTGTCCACCCCACCCAGTGCTCCCCACCTCCCTCCCATTTCCACCCCCCACCTTAGTTATTGTCCACGTGTCCTAGGATTTGATGGTTTCTCTTCAGTGTACCATTGCAGTACATCTCAAAGGACTTCCCCTCCACGTTTACTGCACAAACATAAGGCCCTGTCTCATTTCTTTGGCACTGGATTTATGCTAATTATTCTAAGGATGATGATCTGCAGAAGGCCATGGTTGATCTCTGATAATACTAAAGAAAAGTCACTTGCTAATGGCTGCTTTTTATACTTTTTTTCCCCAAAATCTAATTTTTATTATCCTCTCATTAATTACCCCAAAGTTTTATTCCATCAGCTTATGAGACAATTTATAAATTGCGTTTGTATAGTTATTTTTATTAATACAGTGAATTCTTAGAGATGCTGGACCACATTAACGCATTCACTCAACACATTTGTCTCTTGGGTGCACATTAGGCCTGAGACAAGCAAATAGGTGCAAAGATGAATCAGACACAAATCCTGCCATTAGCAGCTTTAAGTCCTGTAGCACGAACAATATGTGCCCCTAACATTTTCTGCTACACTCTGGCCTATTAAGTGCCAACACTGAGGTTATGCTCATTGCTGATCCCAGGTTGTAAACACTGTAGGATTAAATTCTTTGTCCTAACTCTGGCGAGTGGTATTTGATGTTGGAAGCTTAAATCTAAGACACCAGCTCTGGGGAAGCACAAGTGCTCTGAGGCATTGGTAGTGAGGCTCAATTCATGTCAATAACCATGGCAAGCCCTACAAAGTGGATCCAAGCAAGAAAAAGCTGAAAGGGGCCAGTCTCCCCCATGCTCCTTCTATACCTGCCACACTGGCCTCTTCTGTGGACTTTGCCTGGAATATTCTTCCTCCAGACACCCACAGACCTCCCTATCTCAGTTCCTTTAGTTCTCAAATGTCACTTTTGCAGAGAGAACTTCCTTGACCACCCTATTTAAAGTAAGACTTCTGTCACCCTCTGTCCTTACACTGCCCTCCCCCACACCTTTAAGCACTTATATCTGACATTGTATTTTAAATGCATTGGTTCATTTTACATTTTGGCAAGGTCTTGTCATTTTAATCACAGCCTAATCCACTGCCCAGAACTACCTATCACACTGATCTCACGGCACATGGATTCTCCCCGTAGCCTCCCTTCCACCAGGCCACTCAGTCTCTGAAAGGGCACATCCAATCACAGCCCTGCGGCTATCTACTCTCCCGGTCCCTTCAATCTTCTTAATTTGAGGTTAACAATGTCTTCACCCAGGCCTCATATGAGGGTCTGTGGTCTCTCTTCTACTGTTCACAATGTCTCAACTTATGGTGTAAAATACTCAAATATGAACATAATATCCCTGTGATTCAAAGGTCTGAGCCTCCTTCCAAGGCCATTAGGTGGCCACTGTACATTAACACATGGCAAAAATGTCCCACCTATACTTCCTTCTCACTTGCCCCATCATGTCTCAGAATAAATGTTGACAGGCACCTACATGTGTCCGTTACTATTCCTGGTCCCAGGAATACAGGAGTAAACCCTCCTGATGAGGCGTGGCCTTAGTGGAGTTGATACATTTTTGTTTTTGAAACAAAAGGTTGAAAAATCTTATAGCTAATGATTTTCCACACTTATGAAATTTAGAATTAAATTTCCTGCTTATGAAATACAAAAGAAATATTTGCATAGAGATTTAGAAGTTTACAGCTGAAGAAAAGGATGGGATTTAGATGGAATACGTGACTCAGAGTCTACAAATGAAATCTGAGAATTTAGTTTACGTAGTTATGGGGATTTGTGGGGGAGGGGGCAGGTGAGGGGGGCCGCAAGGGTGAAGGGTTGAATTATCCCTGTTACTCAGTGCAGAATATAATGTCAGCTCCTGCAGCTCCCCTTCCTTCCCTCCCTCTCTCCCTCCCTCCTTTCCATCTTGCTCACTCCCTCTCCCATCCATCCCCTACACCATTCTACTCCCTCTACCACCATAAGTGTCACTCTTCATATAAATTTTGATATAAGTTTCTCAAAAAATGAAATTAGAATTTTATAAATATTGCTTTAAATTCCTAACTTAATTTACGGGGACTGGACACCTTTGTCATATCGTCTGTGCCATCCAAAAACATATGATACCTTTCCATTTATTCAAATTGTCTTATATATAATTTACTAGACATTTAGTAAGTTTTCTATGAAGTTCTTGTGTACTCTTGGTTAGCTTAATTTTTAGATACTAACATTTTTTGTTGCTATTTTGATTGTATCTTATTTTTGGCTACATCTTTTAGTTGGTATGTATCTTTCTCATTGGGAATGTTTCATTTCATATTTTTAAAAGTGGATGCAAAACAACAGTCCTGAATTAACTGTACCTTTTTTTTTTAATACAGAGGCTAGGTATTCCAAAACAACAGGAATTATAAACATAAAATCTGCAGGCATTTATAAAGGAAAACAGTAGCGTAGGGGAAGAAGGAACAGCATTCTTTTGGTCAAAGAGAAGACTCCAGATATAATCTAGAAACTTCCCAGCTTTGCAATCAAAATGCTGTCCCAGTGTTAGCCCAAACCTCACCACAGAGCCCTCTGTGTGGTGGCTTCGAGGATCCAAATGCTGTCAGTGTCCTCAGTGAAACGAGGAAGAAAGGACTCTGACAGCAACCGAGTGAGGGTGGAGGAGGAGGGTGAATCTGTGAGCCCGACAGGGACCGCGGAGGACCCCCAAGTCCAGGGCCCTAGTTAGAAATACGTGGTCCTCTCCTCCATATCACAGCAAATCTGCATAACCGAGCTCTTTCAACACAGGTTTTGGGGATTTGCCACCCAGGATCAACAACAGAGACCAAATATAATATAAAGTAAAATTCATTTGCTTCTCGCAGAAAAAACCTAGTATTCTGTCAGTGCTTTGTGGAGGGAAAAGATGTATTATTAAACAATCAATGGGAAACACGATCATAACCCTGCATAATAGTGAGATCAAAGAAAATGCTCCTCATTCACTGGCTGGCATCAGATGATCTAAGAAAAGCATTTAGATTCATGCCCTGAATCTAAACCCAAGAGGGTGTTAAACCCAAGAGGGTGAGGTGAAAGGCACTCATGTATTACTCTTGTGGCCAGGAATTCACTGCACATTAAATTGTCAAGGTGATGGATGACAAGAAGCAAAGTTCTAGGGAAGATCAAAAGTATCAGTTTGAATAAACCACCCTAACAAGACAGTCCTAACTTAAGTATATTTTTTGTTACTAGATATAAGAGATCTTGAAATTATGTTTTTCTCTGATAACATCTACCACTATTCCTACAGGGGTGAGAAAGGCTGTTTTCTAAAAGACATCAAATGACTTTTGTTTTATATTCTCCAAAGGCCCAAGTAGAATGGTGGGCGAATGTGGGTACACAGACACTACAGAATGAAACAGAGATGAGGTTGTAATTTTGTGCCTACTGATTAGTGCTATCAGCTTTTCATTAGTACTCTGAGCTTCACCTTAAAGAATTGGCTAGTCTAAGTAAGAGTTTCTGAGCTTCAATCTCCAAATTCATATTTTGCAAAGGAGAAAGGTCTACCAGAAATCCAGACAGTGTTGGGCAGATGAGGTGGGGGCAGAGGGTTAGCAAAGATTCAGGGCGCATCATCAGAGTGAACTCTTCTGAAGTCTCTTTGGGGTCTCTATAATTCACCAACTACACCTTCCTGTGAACCACCTGTGAGCATTTTCTCCTGAAGGCTATTGGCCATGAAGTTGACATTTATGGTTCTAAGTCAGAAAAGCAGAAGATAACTTCATTATGTACCAAAAATCAAAGTGCGGATTAACTCTGACCAACAAGGTCAGATGTCCCAGTGTGACCCTGCTGGCCAGTTTGCTTCTGGTGACGGGGTAAAGTCTGCAAGGAGTCGCTGTAGGTAGTTTCAAGCCATTGAAATCATTTTCTTGGCTCCCCTACCCCCACTCTACATGCACGCATTTCAGAAAGCAGGAAATGTTTTTCCTGTGTAACAGTCACAGAGCGGTCCCCGAGGGTTTCCAGGGGGCTTGCATCTTCCAGTTCCTGTTTCTGGTTTCCAACAGCTAGCTCTATATTTGGTAACGGCCTGCCTGTGGGTTGTTTTGGATTTGGTCATAATAAGATAACCTGGAGTCCCTAAGCAGAGATCAAATGCAATTTTGTTTTTTCAGGAAGCAACATGTTGACCTTTCAGGATTTGGTCTATTTCACTAAGTGTGCTGAGTTTTGAAGAGCGTTGTTCATAGCACACAGTTGGGTGTTTATACTACTGGTTCTTACGGGTGTATGACTGCACAGGAATAAGATACTACATACACTCTTCCTGTTTTTAGAGGAGTTTATATTTGTTTCTTATGTGGGCTGACATAATTTAAGCAATGCACTTTACAGTATATGCCTTTTTTTTCCCATGGAAACTTGAGAGTAACTACTTGCTCAGAAGTGAACAAATATTTGTCAGATGAGTGAGATGCAAGTGTTGACTCTAATCCTTTCACTTCAGGGCAAGGAAGATCAACACTCTGTTGACAAGTAATAACTTCCCTTTCCCCCAGGATTGTCAATGTTAAACCTTTACGGTAGTGTTAAACCTTTGTGAACACAATCTTTTAGGAGTAAATAGATAATCAACTGTTATTTGCCACTGGGGGAAGTAATTTAGAAAACTGTCAAAAAGCTAGTGGATTACTATTTTATCACCGACATGTGTTCTTCTCATTCTACCTTAGATTTTGATTTGCCCTGTTTTTGAACCCTAAGAGTTAACTTGTTTTGTGAAAAAGATGAGAAATAATGATTGCATTTTCATCTTAAGAAAATGAAAATCAAGTCACGAAAACACATATTAATCACTGCAATATCACCTTGGAAATGGGAAAGGAATCTGAGTTTCACAGAGAACATATTTGTGAAGTCGTCAGTCATTAAGTCAGTTTCAAAGGATTATCATAGTAGGGCTAAAATAAGAAATTACATCTTCTTCCTTAGGGAGCATTAATTTGTTATATGTATACTGGGTGGTTTTACTCCCCTTTGTAATTTACACCATATTTTTACCTTCTGTTTCTTTAATGCTTACTATAGATTGAAAGTTATTCTTTTTATAGCAGGTGAGTAATCTTTAAAAAATCTAAACTGTAAATCAGGAAATTCACTCTTTTTTATAACTTTCTATTTTTTCCCTTTTAGTCACCGGTATTTGTTTTTATATTTAAAATCCTGTTTAAATGTTTAAATGTTTAAACATTTCGCCAATGTTTGGCCACACAATCCGTGCAGCTGTAACGGTTCCACAATATTCCACAGCAGGGAGCACAGGGGTGAAGGGACCTGCTACCAAACCGCCATCTCGAGGTCTGAACCCTTGCTGTGTCCCTCTCAGCTCTGGAACAAACAGACTCTATTATCTTCAGAACTCTCTTCTGAAAAATGGGACTAATCTATACACTTTCACAGGTTTGTTCTGGGAGCTAAAGCCCGTTAAGAGATTCTAATTCTCGCACAGGTTCCTGCCCAGTGTCACTCAATGGAAGTGTGAATAGCCTGCTGGATAAGACAGTTGTGTGTGAGGAAATGCCCCCTGAACTGCCATCTGCGCTTATCTATGAGGGCTTTGTGACACGCTCATACCACAGCTTCCGTTTACACTGATTTTTTCCATCCATTCCTCTTTAAAAATATTTTTTAAGTTTTATATACTCATTCTTTGAGACTCACCTCAATTTTTACCCCCTCAAGTCCCTAACTTCCAGTAGCTGAGTTGATAACACGTTTAATGCTCTAAGTCACACACTGAACGACATTGCTTCTATGGCCATTTCTATGGCCTTCAGACTATCAGCAACCTGGTAACAGCCTGGGCTGTGCTGATCTCTCTTTCAGTGTCTAGAGCTCCACACACCACCTGATTTATTGCTGGTGCTCAGAGATGTCTGTTGAATAAAATGGTCCACTCCATAAATTCCCTGGACCAGAAGGCCTTCATATTCTGATGCATGCCAGAAATGTCCCCGCTTTAGGCCTAGAACATCACCAGGGGCCTTTCTAGTTCATCTCCATAGTCAGACTTGCAAGATAACCATAAACCTCACTTGGCACCAGAATCACTTAGAAAGATACAGGATTGCAGTCACAGCATGCCAGCAAGGCAGCGTCAGGACCCCCTTTGGGGGGATCTTCATGACTGTCTGTGCAGTGGTCCACTCTGCCACCTGGGGCTGGGCTGTCCCTGAGCCTCTCCTCCCCGGATCACCTCAGGTGCCAGGAAAAGGGACCCACTGCAAGCAGATTCTGGATTTAGCCTGGCCTAAACGCCTGAGGTTCCAAAGAAGCCCACATCTCTTGTAACTCAGCAGATACCTCTTCCACGTGTCAAAGGACATGCCTAGTTACAAGTGTCACTATAATGGAAGAAATCCTATGGTATGGCTTTCTATCAGCACTGATCATTCCCCAGCCCAGATGCAGCTGACCAATCAGCAGTCATTTACATCATAAGCAATGTTGCCTAGTACCCCTGAAACATTCTACCTTTCACAGGTCTCCAGAGAAACAAAGTTAGAAAGTTGAGGAAGTGAAATGTCAAATTCTCCTATGGAAGGATCCTGTGAACGCTTCGCCTAGGTGTCCCTTGCTCTTGCTGTTCCCTTTGCCTAGAAGACTCCTCCCCAGATATCTACACAGCCAGCTCCTGTACCTCCTTCGAGTCCTTGGTCAAAGTCACCTTCCAATGAGGCCTTCTCCAGCAACCCTACTTGAGAACTGCAACTCCTGTTCTCAGCTGCTGGGACCCCCTACCATCCCTGTATGTTCTATTTTCTTTTCCACTGCCCTTATTACCTTCTAACATAAATAATTTACTAATTGATTTGCCTTATTCGGCTTGTTTTTTTCCATAGAATTTAAGTTCCATAAACTTGGGACATTTGTCTTTTATTTTCTTTTTCATGTAGAAGTAATTCTTGGCTCCTAGAACGGAGCCTGGCACAAAGTAGGTTCTTCAATGATTAAATGTTTTATTTATGAATGAATTTATGCCCTTTCTCTCTGTCAAATTCTAGTTTTTCACTGCATCCTTTTTTGAGAAATGGGGAAGGGCAACATTTTTTTCAGCTGACACATAAAAGGCAGCCTGGTGTTAGGGATTGTGAACAGGGAGATGGGCCCGAACTGCCTGGCTCTGAATGAGGGCTTTGCCACCCACCTTGGGAAGGTGCCCTCAATTTTCTGTTCCTTAGCTGCCTCATCGGTAAACGGGGATGATAACAGTACATCCACCTTAGTGTTGTCACGAGGATGAAATTATTCACAATATATGTAACATGTTCAGAATAATGCACTATGTGTTAACCAGTATTAAAATCAACTTTAAAAAGGCCTTTATTGTTACCCGGCAGCACTTCTAACAACATTTCTCTCCCAAACTCCTCTTCCCCTCAGTCGTGTTACCTGAAAATTCCATCTACCCCACAGCCTTTCTTTTTCCAATTGCAGTTTATATTCAGCATTATTCTGTATTAGTTTCAGGTGTACACCATAGTGGTTAGACAATCACATACCTCACAAAGTGTTTCTCCTGATATTTCAAGTGCCCACCTGGCACCATACACACTGAACAGTATTGTTATTACACTACCACCAACTACCTTCCCTGTGCTGTACTGTACATCCCTATGACTGTTCTGTAACTACCATTTTATACTTCTGGGTGAAAACAGTGAGGAAAGAAGTGCCCCACTGACTTTACTCTAACTTCCATTCACTTTTCCAACTACTGAAACTAAGCTTTCTAATGACCTAGTTGCTGCTTTTCTCCCCTTAGTCCACGAGTTACTTGTACTGCCTACCATCATTAGCAACACCTGCCTTTGACTTCCGAGTCCCTCCTTTCCTGTTTCCACCCATTCTTGCAGCTGCCCCTTCTTAGGCGTCTTCAGAGGCACACCCACTTTTCCTTCATTCACTCTTTAATGTTATTCCTGACACAGGGCACTTGCCAATTCCCCTCGGGCGACTCAATGACTGCGGCTGTGGGAGCCAGGTGCACTGAGTTTCCCAAGGATGCCAGGTGCTTTCTCACATCCATGACTTAGAACTTTCTTTCCTCTTCCTGGCACTTTCTCCCACCTTCATCTCCCCCTCCCTAACTTCAGCTAGTTTCCCAAATTTTCATACAACCCCTCCCCTTTTCTTTTGCTTCCAAGCCAAGCACCCCTCCTCTGAATTCCCTTATTGCTTATAGATGCATCCATTGGAGTACAACACAGCCTTTTCTCATGGCTGGTTTATTTAGTTTTACCCCAGAAATAAACTGCTTATAGGTATATGTTGGGTTGGCCAAAAAGTCCATATGGTTTTCTTCTGTAAAACAGAAGACACATTTTTCATTTTCACCAATAACTTTATTGATTTGGATATTTTGAGTAAATCAGCTATCTCCCGCTTTGGCTTCTAGTGGGTAGAGGCCAGGAGTGCTGGTAAACATCTTCCAGTGCGTAACACAGCCCACAGTGAAGAACTATTTGGCAAAAATGTCAACAGTACTAAGAAACTTTGCAAACCACTTTGACACGTTTGATCAGTCACTGCACCTTCCCCACACACTGCACAAATCTCAATTTGCATTTTAGTTGCATTTTTACCTTTCTTGAAATAAAGTATAATACACCAGAAACGTTGTGTATTTCCTTCCATCTTTGATGTTAAAATGGCTTCCACAAACATCCATTAATTTTGGCAAGTTTTTTTAACTACATTCTGACTTGACAGCTGTCACAATACAATCTAACAAAATTGTTTCGAATGACGTTAAAAAGTAAGTGCTAGTAGAGCGATCATAACGGAAAAACATAATGGACTTTCTGGCCAACCCAGTATGTCTTCCAAGTACAGTGCCTGACAGGTAGTAGGTATGTGAAAATAATATGGGTTCAATATATGAATACACAGTATCAATGTAGAATACATTTGATTGGGCTACATTTTAATTGAGAACTAAACGATGGGTAAAATTAATAATGATATCTCATCAAAATGTCCTTCCAGAAAATCTTATTAAAGGTTAAGAAAAGAAAAAGCTCTGTTTTGGCAATATAAATGGAACTGTGGATACATATGATGTATTTTACTGTGAAGCCAACTTTAAAAAATAAGGGACTTCTTTCAGGGTTACTGATGTCAAGTATTATTTGACTCCAGTCACCTGCTGTTTGAGCTCAATGAAACCTTACCGGCACCAAATTTACTTTATTAGGGAAGTTCAGTAAATCAGTAGTTCAGGCTTCCTGCCATGATTTTAAACAGCATCTGTAAGATTTCAGTTGGTTAAAAAATCACACAGCCAGCTGCTTTAAGAGGTTACAATGGCTGCCTTGCTCTGGCCCCCATCTGACATGCGTCTACTCGGCACTTACCTGTAAAGTACATCCAAACACGCCGATCATCAGCATGGCCACTGAAAGGTAATCGGTGAACACATCCCACCACGGTTTCAGCACCCGGAAGGCAGGCTGCTGCTCAGAGAACTGCCGGAATTCTGTCACTGGAATCATGTTTCTGAGAAAGCAGAGATTACTCGTGAATTTACCAATCTTCAGGCACCACACACTCCATTGTTAACAATGTTCGAAATGCGGCCCCAACCCTCCAGGAGACTGGTCTCGGTCAGCCTGGGCACTATCGCGGCACCTTGGGGTTTTCAGAAGGCATTGCCTCAAATAGTGACCCTCACGTGAAAAGACAAGTACCTTTGCTACTATCCATTAAGCTGGTTCTCTTAGACTGCACGTGGACCAGAGAGACCACTCAGAGCAGTCTCTGAGTCCATTATTTCCTGGATTCCCTCTTTCCTTAAACAGAGTAAGAGGATACCAGAAAAAGCAGAATCCAGCCTTTGAGGTATTTTTGCTATTTATCTTATTATCTTGGGCCGCTGCTTTAAACTACTTTTTAAGTGTAATCTCAGCATTGGTCTGTGTTAATTATCTCCTGATACGTGTAAAGTATTTTGCCTGCTCCTTGGAGAAGGCCAACAACTTTGCCATATGGTCCTTGTCTTGTAAGAGGCAAGATCTCATTGATGGTTAGCGGGGAGGAGTTGGAGAGATTCTCATTTTGTCTTGCATCTCCCTTCTTTGGTCCCTGTCTGTTCCTTTGAGTTGATATCTTTTCTCCTTTCCTGTACTTCTCATATTTTGCTGTGAGCCTCAAACTTATATCCCTTATCTCTTCGGAGAAACCAGTTGGTCCTGAAAACACCCATCTCTACCTAAATGACAGAAGATAAATGAATAGGGTGCGTGCACCAGAGGCTCTGGGAAAAGGGGAAATGACTGCATCCTTTTCTTGGTCTGTATTCTCCTTTCTCACCGCTCAGTACCACTCCCTTTATTATGATCCAGGACATGAACTTTACTCTTCCTGCTACTGTGAGAAGGAATATTCTTCCTTATATTATGGCAACGAGTAAGAGTGGCCAAAGAGGACTAGAAAAACTTCTCTCCCGTTTGCCATCTTTGGATCTAATAATCCAGCTCACTACATTTGTCGTTACTGAGTCTAACTTAAGAGCAGGGGAAAGGATACATTGAGTGCTTACTCTCCCAAGCCTTGTTTATTTCCTGGATCTTCTCTCCCTAATACTGAATTAAAGGCTGTACAATAAACAGCCCAAAGAAAAGCCACGACTCATCTGAATTTCCTGGTGGTTATCTTTGGAAACCATTATAATGTCTCCATTCTGTCTTGCTGCTTTATGGGTCATATTCTTAAGAAGTAAGGACCAATCTACTTGGCATCTGTGCATTTGCTATGATTTTCTGGTGTTTTTTTTTTTTAACCAAAACACAACTTTCTTAACTCCATTCTGTTACTACCACTAGGCTTCAAACTTCTTGAAGGCAGAAACTATGTTATGTGCATGCATTTTCAAAACAGGTTACAAGTAAGCAACAACAAGCTAAGTAAATGTGTATACTTAGTGTCATTAAAATTTCATACTAGTTCAAAGCTTGACTTTCTCTGACACCTTATGACCCCTTTTCTTCTCAATGCATCATTACAATCTCACTGCCCCCATTTTTTTTTCTGGTAACAGTTGTTCTAGCAGCAGTCACAGATAGGCACCAACTCATCTTAATTTCCAAGTTTGCTTCAGAAGCTATCATCTTATTCTATTTTACATCCTCCTCACTCACTACAATGTCTCGCAAACAAGAGGCCTTAAACAACTGTCTGCTGAATAATTAAATGAGTGAATTCAGATGCTCGTTCATGGAACAATGCTGGTCCAAACTAGATTTGGGGTGACAGCACTCAGGTGCAGTGCCAAGTTCAGTACCTGTGCTCTAGTCTACTTTTTTCGACAGACCTGGTTGTTGTGTCCTTCATGATAAATGCCGGACCACCTTGGAAGGGCCCGGCTTGTTCTGTGAAGTGGGGAAGAATTTCAGGAATACAGTGGACCGATGTAGAGAAGTGGTCCTCGGACTTTTCGATCTCAGAACTCTTTACACTCTAAAATAGTGGAGGTCCTCAAAGAGCATTTTTTAATGTGGGCTATACCTATCAATATTTACCCTACTAGAAATTAAAGCCAAGAAACTTAAAAACATATATAGCTCATTTAAAAATAATAAGCCCGTTTCATAACATATATTATAAAAATAACTATATTCTATAAAACAGAAAAATGAGAATGGCATTGTTTTACATTATTGCAAGTCTCTTTAACATCTGTCTTCACAGAAGGTAACTGGGTCCTCATATCTGCATCTGCATTCAGCCTGTGGTGTGTTGTCTTGATTAAAATTTATGAATCAGATATGTGTTTGGATAAAGTTAAGAAGTATCTTCACAGCCTTTTCATCTAATTGTGGACATGAATTTTTTATAGTATATCCAACTGGCTTGTTAGCTGCAATATAGAATCTCTAAACTATCAACTTTTCAATCTCCTGATATTAAAACCAATTTGTCTGGGGGAGGGGGAAAGCAGAAAACTGTACTTGAACATTTAAAAATAAATAAATAAATAAGTAAATTTTAAAAAACCCTATTTGTCTATCTTGAACTTTGAGTGAATCTTTTCCCTCACACATGATTTTGTAATATCATGTTCTTGGCATCTGGGAAAATGTCAGATGACTGAGTTATGCAGCTCTCCCAAATGTTGACAAAACATATCAAAAATCACATCCATTAGTATCACCACTGCTTTCATCAAAAGAGCTTTTAAGTAATGGGAAGCTGTCAGATTCATGATGGTGAACACAAGATTTCCCAAATTCCTATCATCACTTGAAAGTTTGGATTTCATTTTTGGCAGCAAATATTACTGGTTGGTCTCCTTAAAGTGTCATTTCATTCATTTTGAAAAATACCTTCCACACACTCAAGCCTAAATAATCAGTTGTTTTATTTAAGTAAGACTGGGGTAATATGATAGAAGAGCTAATTCAACTTTCATCTCACATAAGGACTCCCTCTTGAGATACCCATTATACTTTAAAAGGTAGAAGTACTTTACATGCTTTTCCCCTCAATACAGTATATTAATATAATTTGCATCTAAGAGTTGAGAGTTATTAAAATATTAATTTAACTAATTCAATGAAGACATTAAATGAAACTGGCATTTTTTTAAAGTAGTGTGTGCTGATGACCTCTCTACAGTGTTGTGGAGAGTCTGGTGCCTCTATTTTGATTCCTCCTAAAGCATCTTATCCACCATTGCCTGTACCACCAATGAAAAAGGCAAAAAACATCTTAGCATTAAAAATTAATTTTGACTTCCAGTTAAGATGGCAGCATAGACAGGCATGGCTTGCCTCTTTGCACAACCACAGCAAAATTACAACAAAGATATAGAACAACCACTGCTCAGAATGGACAAAAATCAAGTTGAATGGAACTACAACAACTACAGAATTAAAGAAACCACATCCGTCAGACTGGTAGGGTAGGAGGGGTGAAGGCACAGAATGGGCTGGTCCCACATCCATGTGTGGTAGGTAAATATTTGAAAGGAATATATCAGGAGTGAAGAGTCCCAGCACCACATTAGGATCCCCAGCTCAGGGTTCCAGTGCCAGGCAGATAAATCCCTACAACTTCCGGAAGCAAAAACCAGTGGGGATTGAGTCGGTGGAAGAAACATGTAGGACTTCTGGCCAAGATGGAGGCGTAGGTGACATACTGTGCTTCCTTGCACAACCGAAATAGGGATAGCAACAGTTTAGGAACAAAAAACAACCAGTACTGACAGAAAATTGAACTGTATGAAAGTCCAACTACCAAGGAGTTAAAGTAAACACATTTATCCAGACCGGCAGGAGGGGCGGAGTAGGGTGGCTGGAAGAGCCCTGGCGCACAAGGTGGCTGGTGGACCAGGTGGTTCCACATTTGCATGCAGATAAATCAGGCAAAACTGGGGAGAGAGACAGACCACACAACCCAGGGTCCCAGCGCCAAGAAATAAAGCCTCAAAACACCGATTAAAAACACCTGTGGCGGTTGACGCACAGGGAAAGACTCCCAGCCTCACAGGAAAGTTCACTGGAGAAACCCATAGGGTCCTAGAGAGTACACAAGCCCACCCACATGAGAATCATCACCAGAAGGGCCCAATTTGCTTGGGGGAAGCGGGGGAAGCAGGGGAAGTGACAGAAATGAAGCAGAGAGCGGAGCAAGTGCCGTTTGTTGTTCCCTCTTGGACCCTGCTCCCCACATACAGTGGCACAACCCAGCCACCAGATTGCCCCGCCCTGGTGAACACCTAAGGCTCCACTCCTCACTATGTAACAGGCATGACCAGACCCACCCCCCCAAAAAAATGCCTCAAATGAAAGAACAGACCAAAACTCCAGAAAAAACACAACTAAGTGATGAAGAGATAGCCAATCTATCAGATGCACAGTTCAAAATAGTGCTGATCAGAATGCTCACAGAATTGGTTGGTGGTCACAAATTAGATGAAAAAATGAAGGCTACACTAAGTGAAATAAAGGAAAATGTACAGAGAACCAATAGTGATGGGAATGAAACTGGGACTCAAATCAATGGAGTGGGCCAGAAGGAAGAAACATCCAATCAGAAAAGAAAGAAGAAACAAGAATTCAAAAAAAAAATGAGAGAGGCTTAGGAACTTTCAGGACATCTTCGAACATTCCAACATCTGAAATATAGGGGTACCAGAAGGGGAAGAGGAAGAGCAACAAATGGAAAAGTTATTTGAACAAATAATAAAGGAGACCTTCCCCAATCTGGCAAAGGAAATAGACTTCCAGTAAGTCCAGGAAGCTCAGAGAGTCCCAAAGAAGTTGGACCAAAGAAGGAACACACCAAAACACATCATAATTAAGTTACCCAAGTTTAAAATTAAGGAGAGAACCCTAGAAGTAGCAAGAGACAAGCATTAAAAATTAGCACTACCTATAGTTACCTACAAAGGTAGGAAGTTACTTACAAAGGAGTTCTCAGAAGACTCAGCTGATTTCTAAAAAAAAAACAAAACAAAAAACAAAAAAAAAACCCTTACAGGCAAGAAGGGGCTGGAAAGAAGTATTCCAAATCATGAAAACAAGGATCTACATCCAAGATTGCTCTATCCAGCAAAGCTTTCATTTAGAATGGAAGGGCAGATAAAGTGCTTCTCAGATAAAGTCAAGTTAAAGGAGTTCATCATCATTAAGCACTTATTATATGTAATGTTAGAGGGACTTATCTAAGAAAAAGGAGTTAAAAATATGAACAGTAAAATGACAGCAAACTCACAATTATTAACAACCACACCTAAAACAAAAACAAAAGCAAACTAAGCAAACAACTAGAACAAGAACAGAATCACAGAAATGGAGATAACATGGAGAGTTAGCAACCGGGGAGTGGGAGGAGGAGAGAGGGGGAAAAGGTAAAGAGAGTAAGTAGCATAGATGGTAGGCAGAAAATAGACGGGGAAGGGCAAGAATAGTACGGGAAATGTAGAAGCTAAAGAACTTATAAGTATGACATACGGACACGGACACGGACACGGACATGGACATGGACATGGACATGAGGTGGGGAATGTGGGTGGGAGAGGGTGTGCAGGATGGACGGGAATGAAGGGGGGAAAATGGGACAATTGTAATAGTATAATCAGTAAAATATATGTATTTTTAAAAAGGTAAAAAAAATAAGAAACTTCTAGAGCCCCAACCAGTTCCTCTTAAAGAACCCACATACAGACTCACCTACTCTGACTTGCTCCCTCAGGACTCTGGCACTGAGGTGGCGGCTTAAGGGGCACCAGTGTTGTGCAGGGGAAGACTGAGGAGTCTGGCATCAAGGCAAGTGGAGGCCATTGTTCCTTTTCTGGGCTCTCCTCCCATGGGGCCGGGAGACTGGTACCTGGCTAATACTATTTGACTGGCCTTGGAAACCCCCAGAGACTCTGCCCCACCCAATTTATGGGCTCGCCCAAGCCGTTTTTCCCTATGAATGGCTGTCCTTGGCTTTTGCTGCACAACTTCCTAAGTCCTTTCAAAGAAGCAGCAGCTGGCCTCAGTGAGGCCCAGGCTGGGAACGAGCAGCCTAGATCCACAGCCCAGCACAAGTAGCAGCCATCTCCACTGCTTTATAGCTCAGGCAGGGTGGCCCTGGGCAAAACACAGATGGGGGCTGAACTTGACCTGCACTATCTATGAAACCCCAGGGCCAGTACATCCAGTGGACAGCTACAGACTAAGTTAGAGCACCACCACTCTGCCCCTGCACACTGATCCTCCACAGAGGGTGGAGGTTGGTGGTATGTTGTCATAGCCAATCCTTGCAGCTGATTGACCTGAGTAAATCCCTCCCATTAATGTTCCAACAGTGACCAAGGCTCATCTACAAGAGGAGGGTGTACCCAGTCCATATTAAAGGTGCACTGTGAGTATGTAGCTTGGGTATTAGGGGAGGCCATGGCACTGGACCCTATAGGACACCTACTACATTAGGCCACATTACCAAGACACGGAGTCAAAGCAGTTCTACCTAATGCACAGAAACAAACACAGGGAGGCTGCTTAAATGAGGAGACAAAGAAATATGGCCCAAATGAAAGAACAGATCAAAATTCCAGAAAAAGAAAAAAACAAAATGGAGATAAGCAATCTATCAGATGCACAGTTCAAAACACTGGTTATATGGAATGCTCCAGGAACTTAGAACCACACCAGCATAAAAAGATCCAGTCAGAATTGAAGGGTACACTAATTGAAATAAAGAATAATTTACAGGGAAACAACAGTAGAGTGGATGAAGCTGGTAAATCAGTGATTTGGAACATAAGGAAGCAAAAAACAACCAAATGGAACAAAAGAAAATTAAAAAAAAAACGAAGATAGTGTGAACAGCCTGTGGGACAACTTTAAGCAATTCAACATTTGCTTCATAGGGGTGCCATAAGGAGAAGAGAAAGAGAAAGAAATCAGAAGTCTATTTGAAAAAATAGTGAAAGAAAACTTCCCTAATTTGGTGAAGGAAATAGACATGGATAAGTCCATGAAGCACAGAGAGTCCTAAACAAGACGGACACAAAGAAGCCCACTCCATGGTACATCACAATTAAAATGCCAAAAGTTAAAGATAAAGAGATGGGAGAGGGGGTGTGAGAGAATGGGAGAAAGGTGAGGAGATTAAAAAGTACAAACAGGTAGTTACAGAACAGCCATGGGGATGTAAAGTACAGTACAGAAAAGGGAGTAGCCAAAGAACTTACATGCATAACCTGTAGACATGAACAAAGGTGGGGGAATGGCCTGAGGGAGCGGGGGATGCTGCGTGGAGAGGGACAAAGGGGGAAAAATCAGGACAATGTAATAACATAATCAATAAAATATAATAAAAAATTAATTTTGAACTTGTGGTTTAGGCTACCAGTGTTCCACAAACCACACTTTGAAAACCACTCTGGAAAAGGCTCATATTCCTTTACACTTACAGCTCTCCTTGACAAAGCAAAGTCCTGGGTATCGACTGTAGGTGAGGCGCTCCCAGTCTTTGGCTGAGTTGCCTTCACAGGCAGCATTCTTTTAACATCGAAAATAGACAAAGAAACTTAAGTACAATCTACTGCTTCCTAATACTGGCACAGCCTAGTTAAGATAAATCACAAGACCTCTTAGAGAAACAGCTGGTCAAGATGACATAGTCTTCACTGTTATAACTGAACTCTTAATGTACTTAATCTCTTTTGGGTGTGTGAGTTTGTTTGTGTACGTGTATGCATGTGTATGCTCATATATGTATGTACATATATACTACATATAAATGTATGTAGTTAGATGTATAATATACACACAGATATACATACATATATACACAGACTTTATTAACATATCACAAAGCTCAAAGTCAGTATCAGCACAGTATCAATCTCTGGAATTCGTTTTGAGGCAAAAATGGGGGCAGGGGATTTAAAGAAGGAGTTGACTAAAAAACTCCAAAACTGAAAAGGGAGTGGATGAAACTTTTGCTTTCTTAACTGAAAAAACTTTTAGTATTCTTATTTTTAAATTTATTATTATTTTAAAATTTATCTCCCAATACCCTCTTCCACCTCCTCACCTCCCCCCAGCAATCAGCACACTGTTGTCTGCGTTCATGAGTTCTTTCTACTTTTTTGTCCAATCCCTCCACTCTCAGCCCCCTTCCCTGGGCTGTCAACCTGCTCTCCATCTATGAGCCTGTTTCTATTTTGTTTGTCAGCACCAAATTTCAGCACCTCTGAAAGTCATATGCTACCGTGACAACTACATTTGATTTCCCTTTCATGATTATTATAGTTTCCAAGTGATTTGTGACCATTTCAAGAATTATCATTTTAAACTGAAGGAGCTACTTCTTTATTTATTAGTTATCTTTAGAGGGGAAGGGAAGGGAAGGAGAGAGGGAAAGAAATATCAGTGTATGGTTGGCTCTTGCGTATCCTCTGGTGGAAACTGGCCTACAACCCAGGCATGTGCCCTGACTGGGCATGAACCGCAATCCTTTGGTTCGCAGGCCTGTGCTCAATCCACTGAGCTACACCAACCAGGGCAGGAGCTACTTCTAAATAAACTTCTGGGTTTAAATAGTTTTTTCCCTCTGAAGCTCAAATCAGCATAATTTTATTTTTATCTATGGTTTTTGTTTTAGCAATGAAAATGAAAATCTTTATATTTCTTCTAACTTCAATTTCCAATTTGTTATGTAAGATTTTGGTTTTCCTAATTAAATAATGTTTTTGCAAATATGGCATTTCAATTTCAATCAAGAGATCCTGGTATGTTAATTTAAAAATATATAATTTTACATTATTTCTGCTGTGTCCCTTTCCAGAAATCAATGTGTACTCCTTTATTAAAAATACTTATTATCAAATCATTTTAATAGTTTCTTTAGCCAGAAACCTTTACCACTCAACACTAACCTTTACCACTGAAATTTATCACAGTGTATAATCCCTTGGTAAAGAATATCAGTAAAGTTAGTTGCAAACATGGAGTTTCTCATTTCTTTCATTTATTTGGTTTGTCCTGAAACAATGTCTTCATTCCCTCTCAGGAGAAGTTTAATTTCTTACTTTCCAGAATTAACTACATGGGACAATTTTTTTCTATTAACCCGTGACTTTAAGAATATCAAACTTCCCCAGCTGTAGGCCACTGCCTAGGTTGCCTTGTACCTGGGCAAGTGTTCCACTGCTGGGAGAATGGCAGCCAGTAGCTGGTTGGTATTCTCGACCTGGTTCATGCCAACACTGTTGTTAACTATACCAGAATGCCAGCATAGTTGCAAGAAAAAAAAAAGAATGTCAAACTTACTTTATTTTTATTCAAAACTGCTAACACTGCTCTTCTATGGCTATCCGGTGGGGCCAGCTGACATTTGCTTTGTTCAGTATTTTTTTCTGGCATCACCTTTCGACAGTGCAATTACCCCCGTTCAAGGAAACAAGGGCCAGTTCTAAATGATAATAATGAGCATATTAGTAACTGGCTCCTTAAAAAATGAATAAAAAATTCAATAATTCCTGAGCATATAAAATATGAATTCTGCCAGAAAAAAACCCACCTGCATTATTCATTTATGTTGCTAAATCTAAGAGTCACTTCTCAGCCCTGACCTTCTTGCTGTTATCGGCCGCAGTGGCATTGATGACCATTCTTTACTTGACTTTCAGGACACCACAGCCACGAAGTTTTCCTCCTGCTTCGCTGGCTGTTCCTTTTGGAACTCTTTGGCTGTTTCCTCCTCTTCTGCCCTGACCCCTGTCTTTGGAATGCCCAGTGCTTATTAGCCTTTGGTACTTTCTTTTCCCTCTCTCATTTACTCCAAACACAGATTTGTATCAGTATCCAGACTCATGGAACCAACTGCCTACTGGACATCTCCATCTGGATATCCACTAGACACATGGAATGCAGGATGTCCCAAACCAACTCTAGTTCCATCCCTTTATCCCCACCGCCCCCATTCCCAGCAAAGCCCTTCTCTTGATATTTTCCTATCTCAGTTGATGGCAATTCCATTTCTCTAGTTGCACAGGCCAAATAATCTTGAAGCTATCCCTGATGCTGTTTTGTCTACTACACCCCCAATGTCAACAAATATTTATTATAAGTTCCTTAATATAAGGTCTGTCCAGAAAGTATCCAGCCACGTGCTATGAAAATGAGTCATTTAATGAAGATACAAGCAGCACTGTACACAAGACAATGACGCCTCAGTCCCCTCCAAAGTAGGCATGTTAGGACTTCACACAGTTCTCCCAACTGCCAGCAGCCGCCCCATTGTATTTTCCTGAATCTCATCAACAGTCTGAAATCTCTTCCCTTTCAGAAGTGAGTTTTTAAATTTTTTAGAGATTTTATTTTTAGAGAGAGGAGAAGAAAGGGAGAAAGAGGGGGAGAGAAACATCAATGTATGATTGCCTTAGGCACACCCCCTACTGGGGACCTGGCCTGCAACCCAGGCATGTGCCCTGACTGGGAATCAAACCGGTGACACTTTGGTTTGCCGGATGGCACCTAGTCCACTGAACCACACCAGCCAGGGCCCTTTCGGAGGTGATTTTAATTTTGGGAAAAGCCAGAAGTTGCAGGGCACCAAATGTGGGCTGTAGGTAGGTTGAGTAACCTGCGTAATTTGATATTTTGCCAGAAAACTCGGCTTGAGATGTGATATATGAGTGAGCATGTTGTTGATACCCATAGCTGTGGTTTTCTGATTTATGCAAATAATTTCCACAAAGGAAAGTTCAAGCTTAATGCAAAATTTGATGCAGATTTGTTGCTCTATGTTCCCAGAAATTTTGAAGGCCACCGCCACACAGTACACATGCTCACTCAATGTTACCTACCAGCCCCACTGACTAGTACAGTGAAGTCATCGTTATTCACATATGTGCATTCCAGTCCACTCTCCTTGGCTGCCAGGTTACACTGATGTTGTGCAAACCATTCTCATTGTATTAACAATGGCTGGACTTTTTCCCGACAGACCTCATGTACTGTCTGTCTCCTCCTACAAGAACACATCGTGAAGGCAGGGACTTTCTTTTCAGTTCTATCTTGCACAGTGATGTAACCCAACTACCTAGGAAATAATACCACATGGCATATAGTAGGCACTCAATAACTGCTGAATAAATTAGTGAAGATAATAGTAATTATAATGAAGAAAGGGGAGCAAAATTGCCTTTAGATTTAGAAATAATAATCATATGGCAAAGCGTGTGTCTGAGTAACACCGTGGGAGGACAAGCCCGCGGCACAGGGCCAGGCCGCGGGCACCTCTGAGGCCAGGATGGAGAAAGAGAGCACAAAAGGAAGAGCCTGAAATGCCACGACTTATTTATGGGTCCTTCTCGGTTGTACCCAGAGTCCCCATAAATCAAAGTAAAGTCCTCAGGATATGCTCGAAACATAAATTATGAAACAACTCCTTTTCCATTAGCTGTGCAAATATGGAAATAAAAAACAGAAGAAATGGCTATATTTTCCAATGATGTAAAAAGTGATTACCTTTCTCTCTTGGGAGTGCATGACTCTAGCCTGTGTTTCACTCTGTAGTTGTGGTACACATGACAAGCTAGTTCTAGAAAAATCCACTAAAGAAGACCACAATTGTATGGCTTTGTAGAAATACACTTAATTAAACAATTATAAAGGGTTATAAAATTATAAAACCTGAAAGGCACCTCAGAGGCCATCCAGTCCATAATTCTCATTTTAGGAGTGAAATACATGAGCCAAAATGGGATTATGTAACAGATAATGGTGAGCCAGGACTTCTAACCAAACCTTTGTCCTCACTCTATTGTTCTTAGCTAAATAGTACATCATGCCGATTCAAATGTAAAGAATCCAACATATGCTAAGAAAGAGATAATTTAAATTAAATATCTCCTATATTCAATTTCCCTTTTCATGTTGCTATAAAATTGAAAAAATAAAATATTAATACATTTAAATGATCCCTAAGCTATAGTGCTCTTACATCCCCACTAATGAGAACTTCAGACTCAGAAGGAATAAATAGTAAGAGGCAGGTTGAACTTGCAACCCAGCAGGCTTCTGTATTATCATCTCCTTAGATATTCCTTAGTGATGTCATACATTAAATGAATGGCCCTGTCACATTATCTGAAAAATATTCAAATTGAGCTTAACCTGTTTTTCTAAGGGTGGTGGTGGTAGGGATCAAATGTTACTCTTCCCTAAAAATTCTCATTCTCACTTAATCAAGGAAAAACATACTTCCTCCTCATCATACTTTCTGCATATTTAAAGAAAAATCCCCTTAATCACTCTACTTCAAGCCATACATTGCAAGGGCTCTGCTTTACATGCTAGTTTCACAGTTGCGTTGATCAGATTCATAAGCCTTTGAGTCCACTAAAAATTTGTTACATTTAATCAGCAGCCAATTCTTCCTCTCACATGCAAAGATTACTTTCATTTACTCATGTACATGCTATATAAATAATTTTAAGTGTGTAGGACCGATATGTCAGGTACTGTGCTAGATTCTGGAAAAAATAAAAGTGAACAAAACAGACTAAGTACCTACCCTTACTTACGTGTAGTCTCATGGGAGAACGTGCATTAAAGAAATTCCTGTAAGACCATGAATTGTAACTGATCTTCTTTGGACATGTGGTTGGTTATTGTTTCCTGTGCCAATGGTACATTTAAGGAGGTGGTTGTTTTTATTTCACTGAGAACAGGGTTTATATCTTATTTATCTCTGTATCTTCTAGTATATGGCACAACGCCTTAGAATAGACCCTGGATAAATATTTACTAAGTTGAATTAGACCTAAACACACACACACACACACACACACACACTCTCTCTCTCTCTCTCATACACATCTAATCAAGCATATTGTAGTACAGATAAAACTTTTCTATTATGTTACTATCCTGTTAAAAAGTTTGACACTACAATAAATACGGTAAGTAACTATTACTGTATTGCTGCACATTGTAAATAATGGTTATTCAAAGAACACTCACTACTAAACAGAATATTTCAGAAAAGGAAAAGAGTCAGGAATAATTTATAATTTCAAAGTTAAGGTTCACTGAAATTTTAATGCACAAAGTTCTATCACTAGTTATAAAGAGGATGTGTTGATCATTGGCTTACTGGGTCTCAGCTTGTACCCAATGGCTGAATATTGTGACTCCCTTATCAGAACATTACCCTGTTAAGAAACAAGTGACAGAAAACAAATCCAAACATAAAAGTCTTGTTTATAAGATAATGGTTTGGAATACTGCAATTATAAATCTTGGTGAGGTTTTGATTTCTTTGGGATTTCTGTCAAAGAGCTTTAGCTATATTTGTGTGACATTAATAACTAATGCTTATTCTGGATATCTTAAGTAAATTTAAATTCATAAATCTTTTCTGATGAGGCTAAAGTGTGATCTAACAGTCTTTAAAAAACTGACCAGCAAAGACTATTACCACATTACTACTCATTCCCTCCATCTGTTATTCTGAATATACTTAAAGTCTCTCTGTGACTTTGGAAGCCTTCAGCTCTCTGTATCCTGCTGGTCTTCTTGCTCACCTCTTCAATCCATGTTGTTTCTATTGCCTTTAAATCAGGTACAATTTTTCAGAAGGCAGAGTGTATACTTACCCATCCCTCCCCTCCGATCCCTCTTGGTATCATTCAAACGTGATTCAGACAAGGTTTCAGTTCTTACCAGTCTCAACATCAAAAGCTAAGCCTAGAATTCAACTGAGGATTGGTTTTTGAGGACTATGTCTTCCTCCAACTGACAAAAAGACTGTGGTGTATTTCCTTGGAGCAAAGGAAGCCCAACAGTTCTAAGAAGCACAGAAATAACATGAACACACAGCACAGGCCAGAAAACCCAAACCAGAGAAGTCTGGAGAGTCTACGTGGAAGGCTCCTTTCTTCCTGATGAAAGGATCCAAGAGGAGGAAGGTGGAGAAGACAGTGAGATTCCTTCCCTTCAAAACATTCAAACTAACGTTTCTTGTTTTTTTACCTTCTGGACTTTGGAGTAGTTTGAAAAGGCAGGGGGCATCTTTTCTCTCACACAGCTAGCTCCATGGCCTCAAATGCTCAATACTTTGTTGAGTTAAGTTCCAAATGATTCTATGGGGGAACAGTTGCCTTTTTGTTCCAACTGGAGGTTTGGTGTGTTTTACAATTTCACCAAGATAGACTGGTACTTATAAAATAGTCAAACCAAGTGTCAGGGAAGCTAAAGCAACTTATTATCAAAACTTTTCCACAAAGCTTTTCATTTTTAACGGGGTAAAAATTTTACATTTCTTGCCACGCTATATACAACAATTAGGAAACAAAGGTAAACTGCTCAGAAAACAAGAGACTGGTGTTTAAAGAGAGACATTAAAACACTAATGGATTTATAGCATGATCATTTTTATTGTCCTTTTTATTAAACTCATGTTTACAGGAACCTACCACTTAAAATCTCCGGTTTAAGACCAGAGACCATGGAAGGGTTCTTAACAGCAGAAAAACTGCCAACTAATTCTGTTTGGGACTTCTCAAGTAAGTCCTTGAGAAGTCAGCTCTTTGTTGGTCTTTCCTGTTGGCTATGCTCAGTAAAACGAAGGAAGAAAGAAGTCCCGGTCTTCGTCTCCAGGAAAAAACCACAACTCTGTGGGAAGAAACCAATGACTGCCAGACTTTTATTGTCAGAATAATTAAAACTGATGTGAATGCATCTGATAATTAAAATATTTGAGTTTTGCCCATCCAACCAATAAAGACCCAAGGTTTTGTACATACAAGACAAATAGTTGGGGGGGGGGTTGACTCTAAATTTAACATATTGATTTAATGACCATCATTTCCAAGTCTGACATACGAGTTCCCTCTTTCCAACTCTTACTTCTCACAGCAAAGCTAAATAAAATCTAATGTGATGATCTGTGATACTCCTAGAGTCTAAAGTTCTAGAATCTGAGGGAGGGCATCAAAGGTTTCGTGATATGAAGGTTACTTGCCTCTCAGACCTAGACTATGCCAAAAATTTGAATGAAAGAAATACTTGGAAAATATGAATCATTCATTAAAATACATCTGTTTCTGAATATAGGTTATTTACTTAACAAGGACAACAAAAAGTATAGCAAAGGAAACGTGAAAGTAGGTGATATATAATTGCAAAGATCAAGTGATAGGTGTGGCTCTCAAAAGTCACTACAAAGGAGATATAAGCAATAGCAGCAGGGCCCCGGGTGCTAATACTGTAACTGGAATGTTCTCGCAACCGCCCTCTGCTTCACAGACTCCTACTCATTCTGCAGAGCTCAGCTCCAGCTCCACTTGCTCACGGAAGCCAACCCCGATCTCCCTGAGCAGGTCCCATCCAGCCCGGAGGCTCTCACAGCACTATGCATCCTGGACGGTCACAGACACTATTTCCATCGATCTGGGTCATTCTTGGGTCAATGTTGCCCTCCGTTGTTTCCCCAGCACCTAACAGTCTTTGCACATAATAGGAGCTCAACATGTATTCATCAAATAAATGGATAATTAATTGAAACAAAAGTAGAAGAACACTGTAAATGTGAGATCTCAGACTGATTCATTTAAATACTTTGTCAGAAAAAAAAAAGGAAAAAATTTGAAGTCCGTGAGCTAATTTGGAATAGGACTCAACTCAGCGCCACCTTTATCGACAAACTATAGAGTATTTTGAAATTGTTTATGTGCAGTTGCATTTATTAGGAAGAAAGATAGCTTGAGACCAGAGAAAGTCTTTCCGAAAAAACCATCCCAAAGATACTGGAAGATCTGCCAAACCTACTTTTACAAATGGTTGAGAGACCCAGAAAACAAGATACTGAAGCTGAGCAACACATCAGCTTGCATGGTGACACCTAGTCATCTGGAGACGATTTCAGGACAGATTTTGTTCAGTGACTTTGGCAAAGGGATGGAAAGGGGGACTGTGGATGCTTGACAGGAGCAAAAGGGGTTCAAGAGTTGCTAAATTGGGAAGCTTTAAGTATTCATCACAAATATTTAAAAAAATTGAAAACTGTGTACAGGGGTCATGATTATTTAAAACTGTAGCTTTAGTAGAAAAAACTATGGAAGAAACAAGAAAAAACTTACTTTTAAAAGTCAAACATCTTACAACAGATATGTCAGAAGTCCTGCGGTGAAGTGGTATTTAGGAATGAGTATGTGATCTTTGGGGCGGCTTAGGGTCAAGGGAAAAGAGAAGGTTTATAGAGCAACTGTGGAGATTTGTTTTTTAATCTGTTGTTTAATGTTGATACTATTTTAAGATGACTCATGTTGAAAACTTAACAGACCAATGTTAAAGGGACCTAGAAAAGTTACACAGACATAAATTAAAATAGTTTCTGCAACAACAAAATACATGTCCTTTCAGCAAAGAAACAGAAATTGGTGGAGAGACACATTGGTTCCCTTCTATTCTACGTCCTTAGTGACAAACAGTGTCAGTGTTTGTCAGGAATTCTGGTGGTAGGAAAAAAGTGGGGTTTGGAAAACGAGTTGGAGAGAGCCACAGAATCTTAATTCATCCTGGGTTCCTCTGGAAGCTGAGAGAGGGATAAATTACCATTGGAGATCGCTACTCCAGGAGCACAAAGTTTCTCAAAGATAAATGCAGTTGGTCTTTGAGAATCTTTACATCCCTAGCACCTACCACAGTGCATGGAAGCATTATTCATCCATTTTTTTTTTTTTAGCAGTATTCACTCTTTAACAAGTACTTGAATAGCTTTCTACTTGAAAATATCTGCACAATATTTTTCTTAATATATTTTATTGATTATACCATCACAGTTGTCCCATTTCCTCCCTTTCATTCCCCTCCACCCTGCACACCCCTTCCTCCACATTGCTCCCTTTAGTTCATGTCCATGAGTCACAAGTTCTTTAGCTTCTACATTTCCCATACTACTCTTGCCCTCCCCCTAACCTCTCCCCACCATCTATGCTACTTAATCTCTGTACCTTCTCCCCTCTTCTCCTCCCACTCCCCTGTTGCTAACCCTCCATATGATCTCCATTTCTGTAGCTCTGCTCCTGGTCTAGTTGTTTGCTTAGTTTGCTTTCATTTTAGGTATGGTTGTTAATAATTGTGAGTTTGCTGTCCTTTCACTGTTCATATTTTTAACTCCTTTTTCTTAGATAAGTCCCTTTAACATTTCATATAATAAGGGCCTGGTGATGATGAACTCCTTGAACTTGACCTTATCTGAGAAGCACTTTATCTGCCCTTCCATTTAAATGAAAGCTTTGCTGGACAGAGCAATCTTGGATATAGGTCCTCGGATTTCATGACTTGGACTACTTCTTTCCAGCTCCTTCTTGCCTGTAAGGTCTCTTTTGAGAAATCAGCTGACAGTCTGATGGGAACTCCTTTGTAGGTGACTGTCCCCTTATCTCTTGCTGCTTCTAGAATTCTCTCCTTCATTTTAATCTTGGCTAATGTAATTATGATGCGCCTTGGTGTGTTCCTCCTTGGGTCCAACTTCTTTGGGACTCTCTGAGCTTCCTGGATTTCCTGGAAGTCTATTTCCTTTGCCAGACTGGGGAAGTTCTCCTTTATAATTTGTTCAAATAAGTTTTCCACTCATGGCTGTTTCTTTTCCCCTTCTGGTACCCCTATAATTCGGATGTTGGAACGTTTAAAGATGTCCTGGAGGTTCCTAAGACTCTCCTCATTTTTTTTAATTCTTGTTTCTTCATTCTTTTGTTTGTTTGTTTGTTTCTTCCTTATGGTCCACTCCCTTGATTTGAGTCCCAGTTTTCTTTCCATCACTATTGGTTCCGTGTGCATTTTGCTTCATTTCACTTAGTGTAGTCTTCATTTTTTCATCTAATTTATAACCAAAATCAACCAGTTCTGTGAGCATCCTGATCAGCAGTGTTTTGAATTGTGCATCTGATAGGTTGGCTATCTCTCTGTTGCTTAGAAGTATTGGCTCTGGGGCTTTGAGTTCTACTTGAGCCATAATGTTTTGGTCTGTTCATGCCTGTTACATATGAGGGGTGAAGCCTTAGGTGTTCACCAGGGTGGGGCAACCCAGTTGCAGGGTTGTGATGCTGTATGTGAGAGCGAGGTCTGAGAGGGAGCAATGGTGCTTGTTCTGCTCTCTCTCAAAGTTTGGTCCCCTCTGCCACTTCCCACAAGCAAATTGGGCCCTTCTGATGCTGATTCTTGCATGAGTGGGCTTGTGTACATTCTAGGACCCTGTGGGTCTCTCCAACGACTTCTCCTGTGAGGCTGGGAGCCTCTACCAGTACCTCAACCCCCCAAAGTTTTTTCAATCAGTGCTTTTAGGTTTTATTTCCCATCGCTGGGGCCCTGGGTTGTGTGGTCTGTCTCGCTGCCCTTTTTTTTCCCCTGGTTTATCTGCGTGTGAATGTGAGTCCAGTCAGCTAACCACCTCGTGCATCTCACTGGGTTTGCTCATTTCTTCCCCAAGCCTGGTTCTGCCAACCACCGCCCGCGGGACCTTTCTCTGCCGGCTGTCAACTCCGCTCCTCTTACCAGTCTGGATGAATGGTTCATTGTTGTTGGACTTTGGTACAGTTCAATTTTCTGTCTGTTCTGGTTTTTGTTTCTAAATCTTTGTTGTCCTTAAATTTGGTTGTGTGAGAAGGTACAGTATTTCCACGTATGCCTCCATCTTGGCTGGAAGTCCCATCTGCATGACATTGAGCTTAGTCATGTGGATATACCAATAAGTAGAGAGACATAATCCTGAGCCTTGTGCATCTTACATTATGGTGGAAAGGCAGACAGCAAATAGTTACACAAAACCATTTAATCCTAATCATGGTAGGTATGATGAAGTAGAAGTGTAGGAGAATGACAGTATACTGAGGCACCTGAGCTGCTGGGGGTTTTACAAGTGATGCCTGCATGGAAATATGAAGTGCAGGTAGAAGTTATCTATGTAAAGTTGGAGGCCAGAGCCAGCAGAACATTCCGGGCAGAATGAAAGGTGTGATGGCTTTTTGTTCCTCCCCTGAGATACACCATTTTGCCCTCCATCACTTATTATAAATATTTTGGTTTTGTTTATTTTAAGTAAGGTTGGACCTCCTATTTTCTGTCTCTTGAGACACAGGGTAGGGTCAGCCTGAGTTGGTCCAGACTCTGTGAGACTGAGAGGACAAGTTACATGTTCTCAGCCTGAAATGGCGAAAAGCCACCAAGATTGAGACTCACCAAGAGTCTGTATCTAAGGTATTTATGACAATCTACCCAAACAACCTTTTTGTAGACACCTGTAGACCTCAACAGTTTTACTTCATGCCCTGCCGCTGAACTACCTTTCAACAATGTGAACTCAACTCCGTCACCACATGACGCCTCCACTCTGGTTAATTCACTGTAGAGACACCCAAAGTCCTGGTTGACTAGCCCATGTTTGGTCCTGAATTTACAAAATTCTCAACACAAAGACTGAATGTTGTTCTGGAATAAGGCAGTCTTTACCAGTGAGCGGGCTGCTCCGTAATTTCTTATAACTGAACACAAGCAGCAATTGTGGGCACCAAAAGCTTCTGCCCCCACCCTGCGTCTGTCCAAGCACCGTCTGGCCCTCAACGTAGGCACCTCCCTCGAATCCCAGGAGAATCCCTACTTAGGAATTGACTTGTGAGTTACACATAGGAAATTCAGTCTTTGGTCTGTTTTTTTCCATTTTCTTCTTTGTTCCCTTTAGTCTATATCCTCCTTTCTTCCTTTTATTTCTTCCCCCTCCCCTCCCTTTTGTTTCTCCCTCCCTCTTTCAACAATTGTCACCCAACTCCTGCGTGCCAAGTGTTGGGGATAAAGAACAAACAAGAAGCTAGAGGAATATGTGGGCAGTAGGCCTGTAAATAAGGAGACACGGAATCTGTCATCCCTTCTCTTTGCTCCTCAGCTCTTTGTATGGACTCAAACCTCAAGGGTTCGTGTGAGGCAGACGAACAAAAGACAGACAGATACATGACAACTAGCCATTTGACCCCTGCAGAGAGTTTGCCAAGGGAGGAGCAGAGATATAAAACCTAGCATGGGATTGCCCTGGGATGAAGTAAGAATGAAGCAGAAATAAACAGGTATCCTAACTTCTGCAATCTGAACTTAGAAACAGAATAGTTGGGATAGAATTTTTTGATAAATCCCCTGCTATACAGACTATCACAACTTGCCACTCAAAACTCAAGAACCAACTAGATTTGGATAATATGAGGTACTCTTAGAGATACTATTTATTCAATATCTCCATCTATTATTTCCTTTTTTAATTTGCATGCAACATTGCATTAGTTTTAGGTATACAATAACATGGTTTGATACATGCATATATTGTCAATGATTACCAGAACAAATTTAGTTAATATCCATCACCACTCATAGTTACTATTTGTTTTTCTTGTGATGAGAACTTTTTAGATCTATTCTCTTAGCAACTTTTAAATATTATTACAACACAGTTTTCTTAACTCTAGTCACTATGCTGTACATTACATCTCTGAGATTTATCTTATAACGGATAATTTGTATCTTTTGACCACCTGACCCATTTCATGCTTCCTTCCTGCCTCTAGTAACCACCAATCTGTTCTCTGTGTCTATGAGTTCAGGTTTTTAGAGTCCACGTATAAGTGAGACCACACAGTATTTGTCTTTCTCTGTCTAATTTATTTCACTCACCACAATGCTTTCATATTGCATGAGGTCCATCCATGTTGGTGCAAATTGCAGGATTTCTGTCTTTTTATGGTTGAAGGATGGCTATATGTGTGTGTGTGCATATATATGTATGTATGTATGTATACATATATACATATGTGTGTATGTGTATAAAATTTGCCTTATCTTGTTTCCATGTCCTGGCCATTGTAATAATACTGCAATGAACACGGGGGTGGCCGATATCTTTTCTAGTTAGTGATTTCATTTCTTTTCACCAAATACCGAACTAGAATTTCTAGATCATATGGTAGTTCCACTTTTGGTTTTTCCAGTAAACTCCATAGTGTTTTCCATAGTGGCTGGACCTACATACTTTCCCACCCACAGTGCACAAGGATTCCTTCCCGTCCACACCCTCCCCAACATTTGCTGTTTCTTGTCTTTTTGATAATAACCATTCTCACAGGTGTGAGATGGTATCTCCTTGTAGTTTTGATTTGTATTTACCTGATGATTTACGATGTTGAGCCCCTTTTCATGAAGTTGTTGGCCATTTGCATCTCTTCCTTGGAAAAATATCTATTTAGATTCTCTGCCTGTTTCTTTTAAAAATCAGATTAGTTTTTTCTATTAAGTTGTATGAATTTTTATATAATTTGAATATTAATCCCTTATCAGATATATTATTTACAAATATATTCTCTTGCTGATGGCTTCTTTGCTGTACAGAAACTTTTTAGTTTGATGTAGTACCATTTTTTAAATTTTTGCTTTGTGCCTCTGCCTTGATGTCAAATCCAAAAAATCATTGCTAAGATTGATGTCAAGAACCTGACCCCCTATGTTTTCTTCTATGAATTGTATGGTTTTGGGTCTTAAGTTCAAGCCTTTAATCTGCCTTGAGTTAATCTGGTGTAAGGCAGTGGTCCCGTTTCATTCTTCTGCATGTGGCTGTCCAGATTTCCCAACAACATTTATTGAAGAGACATTGCTTTCCCTATTGCATATTCATCCATTAGTTCTCAAAATGGCATTTTTTCCTGGTAAGAAGGTCCATAGTGCTTTTCTAATTCCCAGTGGGATTTAAAACCCCCCAAACACTGAACTGTTACACCAACAGTATTATCAGCTAATATGATTATAGAGAAGCAGAAAACACCTGTGTAAAGAAAGTAGTTATAGGAATTAAGCTAGGAAAAAAATCAGAAGAACATGAGTGAGTCAGCATGAGGGCATAACAGCTTAAAGTAGCAACTTCAAAGAGAAAATGAAATTATACAGGTTGCCCTAGTAACAGCAAGATAAAATGTGGAAGCGAAAATGTGGGACTTGACGTTAAAAAAACTTTCCTCAGCATAAGGTCTTTCACATCATGAAATAGGCTTTACTATGGCAACAGGCAAAAAACACGTAAACGGATTAAAGAAAGAAAATATCCAAGGGAGTGAAAGCATAGTAATAAGAGCTAAGCTGAACTAATAAATATTTCTATACCTTACTTTAGCTCATGAAATTAAATGGAGGGGGGGCAAAGTCTGCAGTGATCACATAAGACTTTCTTCACTAACATGTGATCTTAAGTGATTTTCAACGTTCAGCTTTTGTATTATTTCTACCCACTCTTTTTTCTCTTTTTTCTCCAAATGGCACAGACCTTCCATTCATTCTAACAAGAAAGGGCAAAAGAAAAAAAAACAAATATAAGGAATAAGCTACATTTTCATGCCCCATCTCTACTTTTTTGGAGCCAATATATCTCTGGTAATTAAAGCAAGAACAGACATTCATATTAATATACTGTAACTCTATTATTACAGAGGTTGGAACACAACACTGTAGTCAAGGCCTGCCATCTGTAGGCTGAGTGACCACGAGCAGGTCACTAAATCCTTCTGTTTCCTCATCTTTACAATAAGGAAAGGCCCTGGCTGGTGTGGCTCAGTAGACTGAGCACCAGCCTGTGAACCAAAGGGTGGATGGTTCAGTTCCCAGTCAGGGCACATGCCTGGGTTGCAGAACAGGTCCCAGGTAGGGGGCATCTGAGAGGCAACCACACATCGATGTCTCTCTCCCTTCCCCTCTCTAAAAACAAATAAATAAAATCTTTAAAATGGGGAAAAAGATGTATCTTCTTTCACCAGGTTATAAAGTGTGTAAGAGATAATTGTGGCAAACACTAATTGCACTACTAGCTAGGAAATTAGCACTCAATATACTATCAATAAAGCTAATAGTCAAACATGGCCAGTGTGAAATGGAGTTTACTCTTAAGAGTAAGAATTCCTTGGTGGTTTGCAGCCTCTAGTTTTAACTGGAAAAGAATTATTTTTGTTAAATGGGAATGGAAAGGTGTAACTATGAACATCTAATATCATTGTGCCTATTAATTGCCAGGCATTAAACATTGAGCTTTTTTTTCAAACTTCCACAGTAAATTCATGAGGTAGGTACTATTTGGCTCTACAGTAGAGGAAATGTGCAAAGAGATTAAATAAGTCCTTCAAGGTTACAAAGCCTGTGAGTGGCATAGCAAAACTTCCCACTCAGTCCATCAGATTCCAATGTCCAAGCTCATTTACTTCATGAGAAAAATTATTTTTGTCTCTAACAACACCCTTCATTGGAAATTCAGCCTTGTCATCCATTGGCAAAAACATCTATTTGGGGAGTTAGCTATCTGAGGACTGAACTCAGGGCATATTTGTGAGTTGCACATTCTATCCTAAAATCTGGCACTGAGAGGGGAGTCCAGTCTGAGAAAAGATTTTTTTAAAGGTTGGAAAGCACTCAGCTTTTCTCTATAAAGCAATTACTGGTATGGGACTTACTCTTCTATTGTCAATAGCTAGAAAAACAATTTTACCACTGCCATGGGGGCCTTTATGCTATACTCTTGGTCATATCTATTTTTTGTTTGATGCTAAACCCCAAATTTTAAACTTTCAGTTCCCTTTGGGGGGATATGCCTGTGATTTCCAGGAACTCAGTGCGCAAAAACATCAAGAACCTTTTGTCCTGGGAATGTGAATACTGGGAAACATTTACTGAATTAAAATAGAAGGACAATGACTACTTACTTCCTTTTCCTTGTTCTTAATCAAGCTGATTTGGTCAAGACAATTTTAACCAACTCTTGCCCCTAGAAAATGATCAGAATCTCCCTTCTCTGATGTTTCAGCAAAGTGTTTTTGCTTTATTGCAGACATGCCCACAAAGATAGTTTTTCTTTAAAAAAATGGTTGAGCCCTGACTGGTGTGGCTCAGTGGATTGAGCACCAGCCTGTGAATCAAAAGGTTGCAGGCTCGATTCCCAGTCAGGGCACATGCCTGGGTTGCAGGCCAAGTTCCTTGTGGGAGACACGCAAGAGGCAACTATACACTGACGTTTCTCTCTCCCTCCCCTCTCTAAAAATAAGTAAATAAAATATTTTTAAAAATAGTCTTCCATCTTCTTGGATTTTTTGGAATAGTCTGTGAAGGACAGGGGTTAGCTCTTCCTTAAATGCTTTGTAGAACAAACACTTCAAACATGGATACGGAACCATTAAACAACTCTGAATACCTGCAGCAATTCTGAGAAAGAACAAAGTAAAAGGAACCACAATACTTGGTATCAAAATGTATTATGAAGCCACTGTAACCAAAACAGTCTGGTACTGCCGTAAGAATAGACACATGGACCGATGGAACAGACAGAGAGCCCAGAAATAAACCCAAATCTCTAGGGTCAATTAATATTTGACAAAGGGGGAAGCATAAAATGGAGCAAAGATAATGGTGTTGGAAGATCTGGACAGCTATACGCAAAAAAAATAGAACTTATCACCAACTTACACCATATACAAAAATAAATTCAAGGTGCATAAAAGATTTAAATATAAGTTGTGACACCATTAAAGTCCTAGAGGAGAACATAGGCAAAAGAATTTCAGATATTCCATGTAGCAATATTTTCACTGATATGTGTCCTAGAGCAAGACACATAAAGGAAAGAATAAACAAATGGGATCTCATCAAAATTAAAAGTTTCTGCACAGCTAAAGAAAACAGCATTAAAATGAAAAGAGAACCAACTGTTTGGGAAAACATATTTGCCAAGATACCTCAGACAAGGGTTTGATCTCCAAAATATATAAAGAACTCACATGACTGCACTCTAAGAAGACAAGCAACCCAATTAAAAAATGGGCAAAGGTCTTGAAAAGACACTTTTCCAAGGAGGACATACAGAGGGTCCAGAGACATAAAAATGATGCTCAGTATCACTAATCATCAGAGATGCAAATTAAAACCACAATGATACCTCTTCACACCAGTCAGAATGACCATCATAAACAAAGCAACAAACAACAAATGTTGGAGAGGGTGTTGGAGAAAAGGGAACCCTAGTGTAGAAGACCAGTTTGTTTTGGTCTGGCAAATGTGACTCAGCCTGTATGGAAAACCTATAGAAGTGAGGTGGTGAGCAGGAACTGAGTTTCCCCATGGGAATCAGGCCTAGAAAATGCATACAGACTGTTATGGCTTGCTCTTGCTAAAACTCCCTCACCCTGGTCTGAAAGAGTAGATATGTATTGTCTATCTTCAAGGTAGTTTCCAAAGCCTGTGTAAATTTTCCCAAGGATGGAGCTAGTCAGCTCACCAGCTTTCCTTTCTGCATTTGTTATTTTCATTTCCTTGATTGTACCTAAAATGTAGACAATAATATTCTATGTAATAGATAATAAATCCTTCTTTAATGTAAGACCCAAGAAAAACAAGAAAAGCTTGTCTAGGCAAGGGTCAGGGCGCTCTCCTCTAAGAGAGTAGTCAAGGCACTCGAGGTGCTCTCCCCTTGAGAGAGTGGCCATGCCGTCCCCCTCTTCTCCACAGGATTACTGTAGCCTGTGCATTTATTGTCGTCTTCAGTCACAACAGGTGGACTCTGGTGGCCGGAGTCTGACACGCCCTGGTGCACTTGTTGGTGGAATTGCGGATTGGTACAACCACTTTGGAAAACAGTATGGAATTTCCTCAGAAAACTAAAAATGGAACTGCCTTTTGACTTGGCAATTCCACTGCTAGGATTATATCCTAAGAACCCTAAAACACCAATCCAAAAGAACCTATGCACCCTGATGTTCATAGCAGCACAATTTACAATAGCCAAGAGTTGGAAGCAACCTAGATGCCCATCAGGTAAATGAATGGATCAAAAAACTATGGTACATTTACACAATGGAATTCTATGCAGCAGAAAGAAAGAAGGCGCTACTACCCTTTGCAACAGCATGGATGGAACTGGAAGGCATTATGCTGAGTGAAATAAGTCAGGTGGTGAAAGACAAATACCCTCTTGCTTTGCTCCAACCACATTGGCCCTTTTTTTTTTTAAAGAATTTATTTATTTATTTATCTTTGCAGGGGAAGGAGAGAGGGAGAGAAACATCAATGTATGGTTGTCTTTCATGCGTCCCCTGCTGGGAGTTGGCCTGCAGGGAACTGGCCTGCAACCCAGGCATGTGCCCTGACTGGGAATCAAACCACAATCCTTTGGTTCACAAGCCTGTGCTCACTCCACTGAGCTACGCGAGCCAGGGTCACATTGGTCCTTCTTAACAGTTTCTTGAACATCTGGGTTCACTCCTGCCTCAGGGCCTTTACATTTCCAGTGCTCTCTGACAAAATTCTCCTCTTCTGGATATCTGCATGGCCCAATCCCTGGCTTTCTTCAGGACTTGCAGAAACCTACCCAGATTCCAACCACATTTCGCCATCTCTGTCACTGTCACTGTGGTCCAAGCCTTCCCTTGCCTTTGCTTGCATAACTCGGCAAAGCTGATGTAGTATTACAACCCCGCCCACAGACCCAGCAGTGCTTTCCTCCTGCCCTGCCTTATTTTTCTCCATAGCATTTAGCATCTTTGAACATATCAATTTCCCTTCTGTCCCCTTCCACTTGAAGGTAAGTCCCAGGAAGGCAAGAATTTAGCCTGATCTGTCTCCAATGTCCAGGAAGGGCCTGGAACATATTTATCATTCAATAGATATTTGTTGAATGAAAGAGTAAAGTGGTAGAAACAGGCTCTATGCAGAAATGTTATGTATATTGAGATAAGCAAAGGAAATATGGAAGTGTAACTGATGAGTCAAGAACATGGAAGGGTATGGGCAGAGTGACATACCAAATACAAAATGCTTCCGCTTCATACATAAAAACAGGCTTCAAAGAGCTGCACGAGCAATTCAGAATATAGAGAAAGAACCAGTTAAATGACTGAATGGAAGGTTCTAGGACAAAACTGTAGGTTGGTCATGGCACGGAGATGTGGGAAAAATAGGACAGTAATCGTGTTTTGAGGGTGAAATGTGCTCTCTGAAGGCACAGGGCTGGAGGAGAAAGCCCCCGCTGCCCTGCTCAGAACCCAAGATGAGCGCTTCTCCAGCAGTAGACATCCCTTCCTGAAACAGCAGAAAGTGCCATGTTTTCCAAAGGGAGATCGATAGTAAACTAGGAACAGCCAACTGGAAAACCTGTCGACAGAATCTAGGCTGAGCCAGTCTCCTGAAATTTATTAGAAAATCTTGGGGGAAGTAAAACCCAGCATAGGTAGAACGGCGACTCTCCACACTGGCTGCACATCGGAATCAGCTGGAAAGCTTTAAAAATACTAGTGCTTAGGTCATTACATCAGAATGCCTGGGGCGAGACCACGCCTGAGGTTTCTTTTTAAAGATCCCTGGGTAATTCCTACCGGCAGATGGGGCTGAGGGTTGAGACCCATTTCCCTGTAAATATCATATTTTCTCTTCTTGTGATAAAAAGTCAACCTAAACACCAGATGAGGTCTTACTAAGGGGAGAAAACCAGAGCTTTAGCTAGACCTCCCAAAGTAAAGCTCACTTACTTTAAATGATTTCAGTATTCTGAATTAATAGTTTAATAAACATAAGGAATTGGTTGATCATATCTTCAGTTAATATGTACCTCACCCCCCTCTCTCCCCAGATCACCACACCCAGACAGGCCCCCTCAAGCAGCCCACTCTCCCCCCACCCCAGGGAGAGCACGCTGCTAGGATAACATGTGAAAGGGTCGCAGACCATAACCGCAGTGTTCTATTTTGGAAGCCTCTGGCTGGGTGTTTTCATACCCAGTCCAAGATCAACACTCTCCCTACCTGCTCTGTTCACTCTTTCACTCTCCTGAGTTATTTATATACTCATCCACCTCCCCTCCCCTAGGTTAAGTTCGGTAAGGGCAGAGGCTGCCTTCCTTGCTCATTGAAGCATTCCCAGCATCTGACCCAGTTGTCTGAGCAGTAATGGTCTTACCTGTCAAGGAGCTCCACATCTATAACAATGACTTACCCCTCCAAAGCATGGTCTGAATGTAAAAATGCTCTGAACATCATGGAAGGATTTCTCAAAAACTGGCAGTGACGCTACTTAAAATTTCCCATTAACTTGCATTATAACACCAGTGATGCTTTCTTTTAAATTCATTGTACTCACAGTGGAAGATATATCAGAGATGTTTTAAGTTTCTGTTGGCTTTTCCATTGGCAGCACCTCTAACTCCTTGGCTTTAAATCATTTAGCTTTTCAGTCTCTTGGTCAAGCAGTTAATAACTAAAGAATTTAAAGGGTAAGCCCTGGCTGGTGTAGCTCAGTGGATTGAGCGTGGGCCTGAGAATCACACGATCGAGGTTCGATTCCCAGTCAGGGCACATGCCTGGGTTGCGGGCCAGTTCCCAACAGGGAACTCTTGAGAGGCAACCATACATTGATATTTCTCTCCATCTCTCATTCCCTTCCCCTCTAATGATAAATAAATAAAAATCTTTTTAAAAAAGGGTAGAATCTACATCTGGGAGCTAAGTGAGAGTACACATAGCCCATTTTCAGCATACCGTATATTCATATTTAATAAGTGTGTTATAGTTTATCACTTGATAATACACAGGTTCAATTTTTATACTAACAGCTTAGTTTTAGAAAGATAATGAGGATTTATTGTTCATAGGTGATTCCAATATAAAAACAGTGAGTGGTGCTTTGGTATAATCTTTCTAAAAACTAGGACATAGCTGTGTCTATTTTAAAAATACTTTGTTTTTGCAGCCTTCCCCAGTCGGGTTAAATAAATGCCTTAGTTGGAGTATGAGATGTTAAGGGATGGGGAATGACCATTTAAAAATGTTACGGAGGTTAAATACTTCCTAACTCCTTTTCAGATTATATTCTAAAGACAACTGTACACTGAGTCAGGCTTCATTCCAGGTTTCCAAACTAATGTATCCACATAGATTGATTAATGTATCAGAGCCTTAGACTGTTTTCAAATGCTATACTTACACTGCTTATGATGTCACGCAAGTAATTTTGATTCAGTCTGAGTATGTCAACAGGAAGAGGCCTGGCAGAAACATAAAAATTCTAAGCAAACTAATTCTGCGACTCAAGCAGTTCCATTACCAGAAACGTTAGTTAAACCAAACAGGAGTGTGGCCAAAGGACATCAAGGAACACCACTGTTCTCAAGATCTGCGGTTTCCTCTTATAAGGGACCTATTCTGCTCGTACTTGGATGTGACACAGGAGGGCTTTTGGAAAGCATGGTATATTTCAATTAAAAGAAAAATCTCATTACAGCCGAGTAAACATAAAGATGCTCTCGGTCATACACTTATGTTCCTGAGATTCTCCACGAATACATCTCCTGCTTAACGTTAATAACATGCTCTACTGCCTCACCTACAACACTTTTCTTTTGTGTATAAAATTCTCTAATGTGATATGGTCCTAGGTGCACAGCTCCAGATTGGGTCTAAAACTTTTTTCACTTCTGTGGAAAAACAGGTTCCCTGAAAAGTTGGCAGAAACAGGCTGTCTGACACAGTGCCCGCCCGTTATGGATGGGAAATCAAGACAAATTCACATGGACTACCGAGTCCTGTGGAGGAAAAGGGACAGCACGGCTACTCCCTCAAGGGGGGAGCGCCTCAGAATGACCTGGCCGCCCTCTCAAGAGGAGAGCGCCCTGACCTTTGCCTAGACAGGCTTTTATTGTTTTTTTTGCACAGGAGTGCAGATATAGCTTATTAATCATTGTTAGGCAGTAAACAGAAGATAGCATACAAAGGACTATTAGGGCTTCTTCTCAGTCAGGGTCTATCAGCTAAAAGGCTACAAAACTTTGGGAAAACAAACTCATTTTCTGCTTGGACCTTTATCATTTAACTAAAAGCATTCTTAGCAAAGCAGGCTTCAGGGGAATTTTACACATCCTTTCTCAGGTCTAATCACCAGGGGACCCTGGCCTTTCCAGCACAGGGCTGCACCACCCTCTGTCATTGTTTCAGGCTTAAGTCAGGCAGAGGAGGCAAATAGCCAAGGAATTCTCGGAGACTTCTTGTAGACAAACTGAGGACTCAGGCTTCGTCAAAGCTGGGGGGCGAGGGTCCATTACCCCCTCTTTGCTGCAGCCCCCCGAGTCCTTCCTTGAGGGCCTCCCAAGTGATCATGTCTGGCTTAGGTTGCCCCCGCTCTGAGGGGTCTTACCCGTCATTGACTAACCGACCAAGCATTGGGGGCCAGAGATGGATGAAGCGGAAGCGGTGCTCCTGCCAGGGAGATAAGCTTTGTCTCCTTAGTGGCTCACAGTCCGAAGGTCGCTCACTCTGCCTCATCCACGCAGAGCAGTTACAACTCCTGAAACCAGGCGGGGCGGTTCCCAACAGCTGTCGTCATATAAGCCTGTTTTTTCTAAACCATGATGGCAGGTGCCTATTGAGCCCACTGTCACACGTTGGTGGGCTGTTCCTAATGATGGGATATGCTCCTACTTAGGGCATGGGCATATTAATTGTATTTTAGTATAAAATTCAAAGGTAATTTGTGCAAGTTCTCTTCTCTATGAATTAATTATAGTTGTTTTGTGCATTTAGGGTGATAGGAAGTCCTTTGTCTAAAAACCTGTATGGTGAGAGTAAAATGAATAAAAATATTCCTGTCATCACCTTATATGTATACCACCTCATTGAACATCTGCATTCCCAGAAGCAGCCACATTAATCTAACAAATAAAAATTAAAGTCACTTCTACTCACCATTTTGTTCAACATAATGTGGTGGTTACAATGCATATTTTACAGCCACAAGGACTGAAGTTTGAAGTCTGTGCCAACCTCTCTGAATGATGCACACTTTACCTGGCAGTAAATGACAATTTTCACTGTCATTATTTAATTAAGAAAATCTTAACCAGGCTTCTCTCCTAGGAAGCTTCTGGATTCTGAAAAATCCCATTTACTGTATGTTCTGCCGTATCTCCTATTTACAAAAGTGCCTAAAAGTACCCCACGTAAAGCTTTTTGGGGGTCTTCAATAATTTTTAAGAGTACTGAGTCCCTGTAGCCACATAGCTGGCTAATGGCTTCTTTACACGGCAGCCATGGTGACCCTTTGAAAACTCGTCAGATTATGAATCTCATTTGCTCAGAGCCCTCCAGTGGCTCATCTCACTCAGAATGGAGGTGGACAAGGCACTGCAGGGGCCTATAACACCCTCTGTAAATAACTACTCGTCCCCTCACTCAGGGACCTCTACTCACACTGGCCTTCTTGCTGTTCCCCTCCACCATGCCAGGGATGTGTCCTTTATTTGCTGTTTTCTCTTCTTGGATCACTCTCTCCTCAGATATAAGTGGCTCTTTTTCATCCTTCTAGTTTTTGCCTTATGAGTCATATTTTTCATTGTTTCCCTTTCTAGATACTTAAATACTTGCAAATATTTTCCCCTTATCTTTGCCACCTATATATCCATTTACCCTAACCCCAATGTCACAGAGTAGATCCCAGAGACAGTGGTTGGTTCCTAGTCTCAAAGGACAGCAGATCTGGTGGTGCTTTGTACCCCCTATAGTCTTAAATTTAAAAAACACGTGGCTGATCTCAAGAGGTTATCCGGCTAAATTTTAGGCAAGCTCATACTCAATCCACGGCAGAGAGCACCAACTCTATTCTAGTTTTAAAATCTCCCAGCCTCGTGGGCGGGGCTAGCTGAAGAGAAACTGAGACTCAGAGCTGACTGTAGACTATGACGGTTGCTGTGGTAGGAGAAACTCCCAGTCTCACAGGAGAGTTCCTTGGAAAGTGGGCTAGGGGCAAGCAGGGGAGCTGTACTGTTCTCTCCCTGGCCCCTCCCACACAGGCAATGCAGCACAGCAGAAGGTTGCCCTGCCCAGGTGAATACCTAAGGCCCCGCCTCCCTACAACTTACCAGGTGTTCCGAGACAAAGAAATATGGCCCATGTAGTGAAAAAACAGAGCAAAACCTCAGAAAGAGAACTAAGCGATGAGAAGGCAGCCAATCTATCTGACGGAGAATTTAAAGCCCTGGTAGTCAAAATACTCACAGAACTGATTGAGCTTGGTTGAAAAATGAAAGAACAAATGAAAAATACCCAAAATGAAATAAAGCAAAATATTCAGGGAACCAACAGTGACAGGAAGGAAACTAGAACTCAAAGCAACAATTTGGAATAAAAGGATGAAATAAACATCCAACTGGAACAGAATGAAGAAACAAGAATTCAAAAAAGGAGAGACTTAGGAATCTCTGGGGCAACCTGAAATGCTCCAATATTAAAATTCACTTATTTGAACAAATAGTGAAGGAAAATTTCCCCAATCTGGCAAAGGAAATAGACTTCCAGGAAGTCGAGGAATCCCAGAGAGTCCCAAAGAAGTTGGACCCAAAGAGGAACACACCAAGGCTTATCATCATTAAGTTACCCAAGACTAAAGATTAAGAGAAAATCCTAAAAGCAGCAAGAGAAAAGGAGACAGTTACCTACAAAGGAGTGCCCATCAGACTGTCTGCTAATTTCCCAAAACAAACCTTACAGGCAAGAAAGGGCTGGAAAGAAGTATTTGAAGTCATGAAAGGCAAGGACCTACATCCAAGATTACTCTATTAGCAAAGCTATCATTTAGAATGGAAGAGCAGATAAAGCGCTTCCCAGATAAGGTCAAGTTAAAGGAGTTCATCATCACCAAGCCATTATTATATGAAATGTTAAAGGAACTTATCTAAGAAAAAGAAGATAAAAAATATGAACAGTAAAATGACAGCAAACTCATAACTATCAACAAATGAACCTAAAAGAAAAACAACAAAAACTAAGCAAACAACTGGAACAAGAACAGAATCAGAGAAATGGACATCACATGGGGGGTTATCAGTGGGGAGGAAGAAAGGAGGAATGGGGAGAAAAGGTACAGGGAAGAAGAAACATAACTGGAAGACATAAAATAGACAGGGAGAGATAAAAAATGGTATAGGAAACTGAATTTTAAAAAATCTTATATGTACAACCCATGGACATGAACGAAGGGGGTGAGGGGATGCTGGAGGGTCGGGGGTGCAGGGTGGAGGGGGGATAAGGGGGAAAACTGGGAAAACTGTAACAGCATAATTAATAAAATATACTTAAAACATGCAATATAATATTTACCATCTTAAAAAAATAAAATTTCCAATCTCTATGAAAATTTATGGAAAGGCTGTACTTGGTATCAGAAAAGTTCCCTTTTTGAATCCTTACACTGTGGGATTTAAATCCTTACCTCTTTCTATTCAGAAGAGATGTACAATCACTCTTCATATTCAGCTGGATGCCTATGGGGATGCCTTCATAGACCTGGAAGTAATGATCAAATTTCTCCTTGTCCTCATCTTGGCTGAAACATGCCAATTCTTTTCATTTGACCCACACAGATCCAGTTTTTCAATGCTCTGATCCTCTTTGTGACGGTCCCCTATCTTCCAAGTTTTTCATTTTCCTAGTTCATGGAGCCTTAAATTACTGTAAACTTTAAGCATCAAAAGATCCCTACAGTCTGCTTTTCCTCTACCATATTCCAGTGTATGCTTTCATTTTTTGTTTTTAATTACACATTATTACCCTATTACTGTTGTCCCTATTACTCTCTTTGCACCCCTCCACCTGACTCCCTCAGGCAATCCCCACACCACTCACTGTTCATGTCCACGGGTCATGTGTGTAAGTTCTTTGGTTACTCCATTTCCTACACTGTACTTTACATCCCCATTACTATTATGGGATTACCAATTTGTACTTCCTAAACACCTCACTTCTTCACCCATGACCCCATACTGTCCTCCCATTTGAAACCATCAAAATGCCCTCTGTATCCATGATTGTCTGTTCTTCTTGTTTGCTTAGTGTTTTTTAGATTCAATTGTTGATAGACATATATTTTTTGTTATTTTATTGTTCACAGTTCTGATCTTTAAAATAAGTCTCTTTAACATTTCATATAATAATGGCTTTGTGATGATGAACTCCTTTAGTTTTTTCTTGTCTGAAAAGCCATTTATTTGTCCTTTGATTCTAAATGATATTGTCATTGAGTTGAGCAGTCTTGGTTTTAGATCCCTGCTTTTCATGACTTTGAATATTTCTTGCCGATTTCTTCTAGTTTCTTTTTGAGAAATCAGCTGACAGTCCTATGGGAATTCTCCTGTAGGTAACTAACTGCTTTTCTCTTGCTGCTTTTAAGATTCTCTATCTTTAACCTTTGGCATTTTCTTAAAAAGATTTTATTTATTTATCTTTAGAGGGGAAGGGAAGGATATAAGGTGAAAAGTATCAATGTATGGTTGCCTCCCGTGAGCCCCCCAGCTGGGAACTGGCCTGCAACCCAGGCATGTGCCCTGACTGGGAATCGAACCGTGATTGTGTGGTTCGTAGGCCTGCACTCAATCCACTGAGCTACACCAGCCAGGGCTAACCTTTGGCATTTTAATTGTGATGTGTCTTGGAGTGGGCCTCTTTGCATCCATCTTGTTTGGTACTCTCTGAGCTTCCTGGACTTGCATGTCTAGTTCCTTCACCAAATTAGGGAAGTTTTCTGTCATTATTTTTTCAAATAAATTTCGAATTTCTTACTTTACTGTTTACTTCTGGCACCTCTATGATGCGAATATTGGAACACTTAAAGTTGTCCCAGAGGCTCCTTACACTATCCTCATTTTGGGGATTCTTTTTTCTTTTTGTTGTTCTGGTTGGTTGTTAATTTTGCTTCCTTATGTTCCAAAACATTGATTTGACTGTTGGATTCATCCATTCTGCTGTTGTTTCCCTGTAAATTGTTCTTTATTTCAATTAGTGCATCCTTCATTTCTGACTAGATCTTTTTTGTGCTCTTGAGGTCCTTACTAAGTTCCTCAAGCATCCTTATAATCAGTATTTTGAACTTTGCATCTGATAGATTGCTCATCTCCATTTTGTTTAGTTATTTTTCTAGAGTTCTAATCTGTTCTTTCATTTGGACCATGCTTCTTTTTCTCCTTGTTTTGGCAGCCTCCCTGTGTTTGTTTCTATGTATTCAGTAGAGCTGCCATGACTCCATGTCTCGGTAGCATGGCCTAATGTAGTAGGTGTCCTGTAGGGGCCAATGGCACAGCCTCCCCTATCACCCAAGCTGGGTACTCAAGGAGTGCCTTTCATGTACACCCTCCTTTTGTAGTTGAGTCTTGATTGCTGTTGGCAGGTTAATGGGAGAGATTTACCAAAGCCAGTCAGCTGCAAGGACTGGCTGTGACCACTGACCACCAACCTCTGTCCTCTGTGGAGGATCTGATGTACTCAGGCAGGGTGGTGATCCTCCACTGTGGTCTGTTGCTGTCCATTGGGTGTGCAGACTCTGGGGTTTCCCAGGTGGTGCAGGCCAAGGTCAGCTCCCACCTGCATTTTGCCTGGGGCCATGCTGCATGTGCTATAAAGCAATCTGGAGATAGCTGGTACTTGTGCTGGGCTTGGAGATTCCCAGCAAAGCCAAACTGTGATCCAAAACTGGCTGTTGCTAGTCCAGGCCTCAGGCTACCTAGCAAGAGGTATAGGGGCTGGGGGCTTGCTGAGGCTGGCTATTACTTGTTTGAGAGAACTTAGGAAGTTGTGAAGCATGAGCCAAGACCAGCTATTTATATAGAAAAACCACTGTTAGCAGCTTGGGTGGGCCTATAAGTTGGGTGAAACAGATTCTCAGGGGATCTCTAGGGTGAAGCAAACAGTGTTAGCCAGGCAATGGAGTCTCAGATATAGTACCTGCCTGCTGGCTCTGTGATCCTGTAAGAGCGAGGGTTCAGAAAAGGGACAATGGTTTCTGCTTGCCTTTCTATCTGGGAGAAAGCTGACCCCCAGCTCCCACCTTGATGTTAGATTAATCCGTTCCTCCCTGTATGCCAGTGGTTCTTTTCAAGCTTCTACCCCAGCGCTGGAACTCAGAGAGAGTGAACCTCAGTAATTCCTTGTGTAGGTTCTTTTTTAAAAAAATACTTTTTTATTTATTTTTAGACAGAAGAAAGGGGAGGGAGAAAGGAAGAGAAATATCAGTGTGTAGTTGCCTCTTGTGTGCCCCCTACTGGGGACTTGGGCCACAACCCAGGCATGTGCCCTGACTGAAAATCAAAGAGGTGACCCTTTGGTTTGCAGGTCAGCACTCAATCCACTAAGCTACACCAGCCAGGGCCATGGGTTGATTCTAATATGTTCCCTGATTGGGGGTTGAACCTGCAACCTCGGCATATTGGGACAACACTCTAACCAACTGAGCTACCCAGCCAGGGAGTTCTTTAAGAACTCCCAAGTTCTTTAAGTTCTTTAAGAGGAACTAATTGGGATTTCAGAGGTTTCTTCCACTGACTCAATCCCTCTGGTTTTGCAGCCAGGAGTTAGGGGACTTATCTTCCTAGCACTGGATTCCTGGGCTGCAGGGCCTGGTGTGAGACTCCTTGCTCCCAAGATATCCCTCCCAAAACTTTCTTCTACCACAGATGGATATGTGACCAGCTCATTCTGCTTGTCCACCCCTTCTTCTACCAGTCTGGATAGATGTGGTTCCTTTAATTCCATAGTTTTGAACTTCCATTCAACTTGATTTCTGACAGTTCTGAGTGATGAATGTTCTATAGTTAGTTGTAGTTTGGATGTGGCTGTACAAAGAGGCGAGTGTGTTTACCTACGCCTCCATCTTTACCAGAAATCTCTCCAGTGTATGCTTTTAAAGTATACTAATACAGTGCCTTATAAAGGGAAAATTATCCCAAATGTTTGTATAACCTCCCTGAAAGAAGATAGTATTCCTAATTACAATGCTTAAGTAATCAGTTCGCATGAACTTTCATCACATTGAGACACTAGGAAATTAGTTACCACCCATGCATTTGACTAGCTGTCAACCAAGTGTTCAATGGCCTTTAATGAAATACTACTTTTTTGATGTTGAATCTAACATTTTAAACCATTCTCTCTTTTCCAATACCATGTTTCTACCCAGAGCAAATCTTTTAATTAGCTGACAAGAGAACTTTTATTTTAGAGGAAATTTTTATAGAAGTTTTTGATACATGCTAACAACAAAATTGTCAATATATATATTTTTTATTGCAGGATCAATGGTGTGTGACTCAGTGGATTGACCATGGGCCTGCAAACTGCAAGGCTGCCAGTTTGATTCCCAGCCAGAGCACGTATCTGGGTTGCTGGCTGGGTCCCCAGTTGGGGGTAAGCGAGAGGCAATCAATCTCTGCCTCTCCCACATCACTGTTTCTCTCCCTCTTTCCCCCTCCCTTCCCCTCTCTAAAAAGTAAATTTAAAATCTTAAAATAAAAAAATGTAGAATCAGTGAACTTGTTCTATAAAGGCAAAAATAGTTAAATAACTTAATTCTTACAGGTCACATCTGGTCTACGTTGCATATTCTTTTAAAAATATTTTAAATCTTTCAAAAATTTAAGAACCAATCTCAGCAAGTGCATCTCACAAAAACAGGTTGCCGGCCCAAAGTACCTGGGCCACAGCTGCCCAACTCCAGTTGTAGGGGTTCTTGGAGGTCCTGTGGAGAGTTACTCATTTCAAAAGGAGCGGAGCCATTGGCAGCCTCTGGACCAAGGAGCTTTCATGGCATTTATGCTGCAGAGATCCTCTGTGTATCTCTTCGGATCTTGGATTTGTTGCTGACTACAGTGATTTGAGCATGTGCATGTCAAAGTCTAATGGCCATCTGAAAGGATTCTCGTTCTGCTGGCTTAAGATGATTTACCATCTAACTTGAGAGCTTGGACAGCAGTTTGGGCCCTAAAATTGAATAAACTTTGGGTTGGAGTTCAAACAGAATGCCTTTCCAGAATACGATTAAAGAGGCATTTTGACAACTGAGCGACACAGGGATGCCGACAAAGGGAAGTCGAGTACAGAACCCAACGTTTCTGTCCCGGGCCTTAAGTTTGAGAAGTCCCATGGCTAACGTTTTGTATTTGACACATTCCACAAGGCGAATGTCTGCTATGTTACTAAGAAACAACAAGAGCCCTTAAAAGGAAAGTTTAGGATGAGCAAGTATGCATTGTTAACAAAAAAAAATATCTAAAACGTGGAATGAGGCAAAGGGAGAGCAGCCTACCCTGTCACTGTGATACCGAAGAACTCTCTTTCTGGCGCCTCCGAGGATAATTTAGGGAAATATAATTTCCTTTGACTTGCTAGCCACCACTGATTAAACATCAGACTTGTAGACTTTTGTCCAGTAAAAAACCCCAAACAGTATGTTTTTTACTGTCCTGAAGGGCACTTCCTAGTTCTGTATCTAACTGAGCGATGTTATTCTAACAGTCTTTTTTCAAATAATTCCTGAATGCTCTTAGATCGCCCTTTGCCATCCTAACAGCTCCTTCCTTCAGAAGTTGAATAAACCTTTGACATATTCATCAAGTTTTTGAAAATTATCCTTTGACAACATATACAAAGGCCTCAGGTTATTGTTTAGTTTGCAGTTAAGTTTGTGTATATATTTGCATAATAGTTAAAACTGTATGAAGGAATTGGTTCAGAGGTTTTCTACTTGCCTGTATCTGTGAGGTGTTATTTATAAGGTTGTGCTTTTGTGGCCAGGGAGTTCTTGGGGCACCTACTAGACCTACAGCTTCCCTTATGTTTATAAAAACTCTAGGAATGACGGCCAAGTGGCCGCAGGGGTTCGTCCCTTGTGCACTAGAATACCTCCTTAAACAAACAGATTCACACTACAATGAAGAAATAAGGCAGAATCTGCCTGGGTGATTTCATAAGGATGTGAAGAGAAAGAGTTTGGGGAAATTTCTGCCAGGCCTTGGTCTAACAGTCAATTAAAAGAATAATTCTAAATAGACTAAAACACATAGAAATATACAATTTATCAAGAGAGTCCCGCCATCACTATCCCAGGCATCAGAGCAATGAAAGAATGTTAACCAGTGAAAAGTGTTTTACTTTTAAAACTACCTTTGCGCCCTGGCTGGTGTAGCTCAGTGGATTGAGCACTGGCCTGCGAACCACACGATCGTGGTTCAATTCCCAGTCAGGGCACATGCCTGGGTTGCAGGCCAGTTCCCTGCAGGCCAACTCCCAGCAGGGGACGCACGAGAGGCAACCATACATTGATGTTTCTCTCCCTCTCTCCTTCCCTTCCCCTCTAAAGATAAATAAATAAAATATTTAAAAAAAAAAAAACAAAACTACCTTTGCTTCTCTCCAGAGAGAAATTAACAAGACTAAAGTCTTAAGTGAATGGAGTTCACATGTTCCAGGTAGAAGCAAATAAACACGTCTATCTAGAATAAGGGAATATGAAAAGTATTTCCTGCCCCGGTGCCCCACAACAAAAAGGGGGAAAAAATATACAAAAGGGAAGTTCAAAGCGAATGGGAGGTATTCAGGTCACTAAGGATAAGGAACCGAAAAATATGCAAATAGCTGTCTGGTCACTGCATTGGCCCTTTGTACATCTTTAAAAATTTAATCTTTATTGTATTTTTCCCATTGCCATTTAGTCCCCTCATACCTCCTCCCCCCAGCAATCACCACACAGTTATCCATGTCCAGGAGTCCCTTTTCCTTCCTGCTCAATCTGTCCACCCCTTCACCTCCCCACTCACACTAGCTGTCAGTCTGCTCTCCATCTGTGAGTTGGTCCCCATTTTCCTTTCCAGTTCAGTTTGTCATTAGAGTCCACATATGAGTGGAATCATATGGTATTTGTCTTTCTCTGACTGGGTTATTTCACTTAGCATAGTGTTTTCCAGGTCCATGCACACTATCACAAAGGATAAAATTTTCTTCTTTTTTATGGCCAAGTAGTATTGTCGTGTAAATATCCTAGTTGTTTTCTCCACTCATCTGATGGACACAACCCACAGAATGGGAGAACACATTCACTGATACATACAAAACTCAACATCAATAAAACAAACAAACCCAATTAAAAAATGGGCAAAGGACCTGAATTGACACTTCTTCAAAGACATAGGGATGGCCAACAGACATATGAAAAGATGCTCAATGTCACTAATCATCAGAGAAATGCAAATTAAAACCATATGAGGTGTCATCTCACACCTGTCAGAATGGCTATCATCAATAAATCAACAAACGACAAGTGCTGGTGAGGATGTGGAGAAAGTAATCCCTTTGCACGACTGGTTGGAATGCAGACTGGTGCAGCCATTGTGGAAAACAGTATGAATATACCAGCATAAAAAATTAAAAATGGATCTGCCTTTTGACTCAGTGATCCCACTTCTGAGAATGTATCTGAAGGAACCCAAAGCGACTGCAAAGAGCATAAACATCCCCTATGTTCATTGCAGCATTATTTACAACCTTCAAGATACAGCAGCAGCCTATCTATATTTCTTAACCAGAGCTTTAAATCCAAAGCAATTTAGTAGTGCTTTAATAGTGAGTTACAAACTGTGATTGAATTACATAAAATACAATGTTCAATTGATATTCCTGATAATGACGAATACTTGGATAAATTAAACTATTGTGTTAAATGACTTGGCCTTGACTTTATTCTAGTTGGGGAGATGAGGAAAAAAATTATACCTCATTTACATAAAAATGGTAAACACAAAGATACCATATGATTTAGCAATTCCACTTCTACACATATTTATTCAAAAGAAATGAAAGCATATGTCCACACAAAAACTTGTATCTGAATGTTACCAGGGGCACTATTCCTCATAGCTCCAATGTGAAAATAACTTAAGTGACTACCAAATGATGAACGGAAAAAGAAAGATGGTATAGTCGTGCAATGGAATATTATCTGGCAATGAAAGGAATAGCATATTGATACACAGTATGAGCCTTGAATATGTGCTAAGTGAAAGAAATGAGTTACAAAAGATCACATTTTGTGTGATGCCATTTCCATGAAAGTCCGGGACAGACAAACCTATAAATTCAGAATGTAAGTTAGTGGCTGTCCAGAGCTTGGGCAAACTGGAAGGTATGGGGGGAGTTATAGCTAGTGGGCACAGGCTTCTTTTTAGGGCAATGAAATGTTTCCAAATTAGATTATAGTAGTGATTACATAATTCTATAATTATACTAAAAAGCATTTAATAGTTTAAACACATTAATGTTATAGCATATGAATTATATCTCAATAAAGCTCTTAAAATGTAATTTAGTTCATGAATGACTAATGTGTTTTCTAATAGGATGCCTATTTAATTGGGAGTTACTAAATTCCTTATATTTGTCTCATAAGTCAGATCATTATTTACACTAAAAATTTAAATCTTGGTGGATATGTGCCACAACACTGAATTATAACTAGTTACAACTGGCCTGTTTCTTCAATGGTGGTTGTAAATTTCAGGCATTGCTGAAGTTATGTGAAACCATCATTGTCATGGCTCTCTGGTAAATGTTTAATATAAACTGTGAAATATTATTTTTAAGTGGCAATGTAAATTATAATTCAAGATAATTAATTTTAAGGCCTGGGACTAACAGTTAAATTAAGTAATTATGACTAATCTTTGGTATAATACTGTCATATGATAGTTTAAGCCTATATATCCTATCTATACATAACTTATTCTTCGTAACACTAGAATAGTAAGACTATAATCATCATCTTATAACATACTTTAGGAAATTAGTTTTACCTTAAAAACTAAAGTTTAACACTACTGTCATCCACCATTGTTTAGTTTATGTGATTAATATAAGTAACTATTAAGATAAATTAATTTTTATTTTTATTTTTTTAAAGATTTTATTTATTTATCTTTAGAGGGGAAAGGAAGGAGAGAGGGAGAGAAATATCAATGTATGGTTGCCTCTCATGTGTCCCCTGCCAGGAACTGGGAACTGGCCTGCAACCCAGGCATGTGCCCTAACTGGGAATCGAACCGTGATCGCGTAGTTCGCAGGCCTGCACTCAATCCACTGAGCTACACCAGCCAGGGCAAGATAAATTAATTTTTAAAGTAGCTTAAAAGGATAACTGGTAACTCAGAAAGAAAAATTATTTTTGAAGTGACCCGTTCTGAATATGAGGCTGTAAAATTATTTACTTACTTTATATCCTACCCAGATAACAAAAGTTATTTCTTTCCTCACCCAATCCAAAATTTATGTTCTTTCAGAAGGAGCAATTAGCTTCCTTGTTTTTGTGCTGATTTTTGATATTTCAAAATTATAAATAACCAAAAGCCAAAAAACAGAATAATAAGGGATTCATGGCCTCTAGAGAAAGTAAAATTCTGAGATTTTTTATGTACCATCTGCTTTAGTTGTTACTAAGCCAGCCACCAATATGACCTTTCCTTATCGCTGGGCACCTATACTGTCATCCAACAACATTGTAAAATGTTGCTTTTCACAAGCATGTTCCAAATTTGGAGCAATGGAAAAGGGACAGTATTTTATATTCGACAGAATGTTTAATACACGCTGGGCAGCCTCTGGGTAGCACCACAGGTCTGCTCCCTCTACTATAACCCTGGATGCGGCGCTCACTGTAAAAGGGATGCTAGAGAACATTAGTTTCAATTGATTAGCTCCTGGTTGGCTAATTAGGTCAACAGTAGGCTGTTCTATTTATTGAAATCACATATATGGAGAAAGCTGTCAAGTTAGAAAAAATGGTAACAGGCAAAATATTATTAATGTGTTTAGAATATTAGGTACCTGCTCAGGATAAGTAAAATTATCCTCACATTCATGTACAAGGGCAGACTGAAACACGCTTACTTCTAAAATTTTGTTCATAAATTTTAAATAGCCCCCCATCAATCAAAGAGGAGTATGACACTTGTTTTCAGTCATTGCTTTGTAGGAGGCTCCTCAGGATGTTCCTTATGTGTCACTGAGTTGGCTCCAAGTCTTGGTGACTCAGTCAATGAGTGGTGTCCGCCGTGTCCTGTCCTCAGAACCCCTGCTCGCCTCCTGTAGACTCACGCCTCTGGCTTCTTTTATGGAGTCAGTCCATCTCATACTTGGTCTTCCTCTTTACCTGCTGCCTTCTACTGCTACCCACATTATTGTTTTTCTAGAGAATTGTGCTTTCTTAAAACGTGCCCTAAGTAGGAGAGCTTCAGTTTTGCTCTTCTGGCCTCTGGTGAAGTTTCGGGCTTAATTTGCTGTGGGACCCACCTGTTGGTCTCTCTGGTGGTACAGAGGAGAGCCCTCTCCCAACACCATATTTCGAATGAATCAATTACTTTTTCCTGTCAGCCTCTTTCACAGTCCTTAGGATGCAGAACCCTAATTTCTAATAAAAGGTTTATAAGGGATATTACTTCTTCCTTTCCAATATTTATGCCTATTTTTTTCATCCTTCCTGCACATCCATCCAGCCTCCCGTTTAAGGCTGAAAGGGGATAAGACTTGTGCATGGAAACCAGCTCAAGAGCCACCCATTTAATTGTCAATTGTTAAAGAATCTAGAGACCTCAAACCCACATTTTTATCTAGTCTATCAATGCTCTCTATTCACTATTCTTCTTATAAAATGTCCCTAGTAAGAATGAATTTTGGAACTGACCTATCAGAAACTTTTCCTCTTTTAGGTAAGACTGAAATAAAATTCAACATATGCCCATACGTGATTTGTCCCAAAAGTTTTTTTCCTAACAGACAATTCAGTCTACTAGTTATTTACCACCATCTCCTTGGGAATAATTTTACTTTTGCCCTCATGGCCTGTAGTTACCCTTTCTCTATCTTGCATTTCATTCATTTACTTGTTAAATATTCACTGATCCTTTGCTACATATCAGGTATTGTCCTATATATTAGTAATATAGAAATAAACATAACAAAAGCAAATAAAAATCTAGTATATTTGTATGGTTGGTTTGTTTTTCTTAAAAAAATGGTAACAGGCAAAATATTATTAATATGTTTAGAATATTAGGTACCTGCCCAGAATAAACTTAAATGAACTTCATTGGTTAGTTTTGACTACTCCCTTTCTTTATTTTATAACACCATGCTGCTGCTTGATCCACCACAGAGCCACTTACAGAAAATATCAGACCCATGTTTTCTATTACGCTACCAGATTCTTAGATAAAATGCTGAACACTCAGCTCCAAATGCCAGACATACATCCAGTTGCTAGCTCCTTGATTTTAACTACTTTCCGGCTATAGGGATCCACATAAGTGTGCACTCACCAGAAAGTTGTGTGTGCAGGCCAGTATTTCCTAACTTTGCTGATATAAAGATAATGACCTTGCTAATGTTAAGGGAGATAATACAAATTAGGTAGACAGGGTTTTCTTGATGAAGCTAACCTCACATTTATTTTTAAAAGACAAGGTGTTATTAGCTAAATACTTTTCGAGTTCCTAATTTCCAATCATATATAGAAATGTTTTTGTGTACATATTTCATGACTCTATTAAGAGGGATAACTTCTAATTACACTATTAAATTTCATTACCCAAATTTAAAATAATAGAAGGGAAATGGATACAATCCAAGATGGTAGGGCTACAAACGTTCCTGTAAAATACATCTTTAATATTTAATCCAGGACTATTTCTTGGGTAGCTATGTCCCAGGCACTGTGCAGATGCTGTGGAGACAGAAGTGAATAAGGCAGATATGGCCTATATGGCCTGTGCCCTCAAACAAAGAGATGCTGAAAAACAAACAAAAAATATCAATTTGGTTAAGATAAAACGAAGGGAAAAGATAAATTTGGTTAAGATAAAACCTGCAGGATAAGAAGATGAACTGTTTTGGGGGGAAGGGAGGAAGCATGAACCAACGGGCTCCAAATGCTGAAGAAAGCCAACACAGTATGAAGAAACCAAGTTCCTATCCTTGCAGCTCCCTAGATGAGCCATCGAAGCCCAGGCTTCTGCTCCCCAGGGAACTGACGCATGGAATGGAAAAGGAAGAAGCTAAGGATGACTTCAGAAGCCTCACCCCTCCCAAATATTTACTTGTTTTGAGCCCAAATTCCCTTTGATAGAAAACATAGTGTTTCATATTTATAAATGTGTGGCATAAAATACAAATGCTTTAATAAGGACAAACTCACTTATATATTTGACCAGTCACATGAATGGCAAATGGCAGAGTATTCCCAGCATGGCACAAATAAATAAAGGATGTTGAGGATTTAAAGTCTGGGAAGGCTTCCAATCCTGGGGAAATAAAAGCATGCAGGTAGAGGAGGCTTGGGAAGATAACTTTATGAATTTTAATAATTTTGCCAAGGTGCAATCGGGACAAGAAGCCTTATATATTTTACATATGTATTTCAGTTTAAGAGCTAACAAAGTACGTTTTTTTAAAGTATTTTTAATTGATTATGCAATTACAGTTTCCCCAATTTTTCCCCCTTTATCCCCTTTCCACCCTGCCCCCCCAACCCTCCTGCATTCCCCCCTCTTAGTTCCTGTCCCTGGGTGTACATACAAGTTCTTTGAGTCCTCTGTTTCCTATACCATTTTTTCTCTCTCCCCATCTGTTTTATGCCTACCAATTATGCTTCTTCCCTGTACCTTCCCCCCATTCCTCCCTCCCCTTCCCCACTGAACTCCCTCTGTGTGATGTCCATTTCTGATTCTGTTCCTGTTCTGGTTCTTGTGCTTAGTTTTTGTTTTCATTACTTTTCTTTTAATTTAGGTTCATTTGTTGATAACTGTTGAGTTTGCTATCCTTCCACTGTTCATACTTTTTATCTTCTTTTTCTTAGATAAGTCCCTTTAACATTTCATATAATAAGGGCTGGGTGATGATGAACTCCTTGAATTTGACCTTATCTGAGAAGCACTTTATCTGTCCTTCCATTTTAAATGAAAGGTTTGCCGGATAGAGCAATCTTGGATGTAGGTCCTTATCTTTCATAACTTGGAATACTTCTTTCCAGCCCCTTCCTGCCTCTAAGGCTTCTTTTGAGAAATCCGCTGACATTCTGATGGGTACTCCTTTGTAGGTGACTGTCCCCTTATCTCTTGCTTCTTCTAGGATTCTCTCCTTCATTTTCATCTTGGCTAATGTAATTATGATGTGCCTCAGTGTGTTTCTTCTTGGGTCCACCTTCTTTGGGACTCTCTGAGCTTCCTGGACTTCCTGGAAATCTATTTCCTTTGCCAGATTGGGGAAGTTCTCCTTTATTATTTGTTCAAATAAGTGAATTTTGGATATTGGAATGTTTTAGGTTGTCCCAGAGAATCCCTGGGTTCTTGTTTCTTGGTTCTGATCCACTTAGATGTTTATTTCTTCCTTTTGTTCCAAATTGTTGCTTTGAGTCCTGGTTTCCTTCTTGTCACTGTCGGTCCCGTGAATATTTTGCTTTATTTCATTTTGGGTATTCTCATTTGTTCTTTCATTTTTCGACCAAGAACTGATTGAGCTTTTTGACTACCAGGGCTTTATTTATTTATTTATACATTTTTTAAAAGATTTTATTCATTTACCTTTAGAGGGAAGAGAAGGAGAGAGGAAGAGAAATATCAATGTATGGTTGCTTCTCCTGTGTCCCCTGCTGGGAACTGGCCTGCAACCCAGGCATGTGCCCTGGCTGGGAAGCGAACTGGGGCCCTTTGGTTGGGCCCGTGCTCAATCCACTGAGCTACACCAGGCAGGGCACTACCAGGGCTTTAAATTCTCCATCAGATAGGTTGGTGATCTTCTCATCACTTTGTTCTCTTTCTGAGGCTTTACTCAGTTCTTTCATTTGGGCTGTATTTCCTGGTCTTGGCCAAGGTGATAGGTTGTAAGGGATGAGGCCTTAGGTATCCACCAGGGCAGGGCAACCCTCTTTGCTGCACTGCTTGTGTGGGAGGGGCCAGAGAGAGAACACAGCTGCTGACCTCCTCGGCTCTAGCTCGCTTTCCAACAGACTCATGAGTCAGACTGGAAGTATCTCTCAGCGCTGCAACCCCAACTGTAGCCCACAGTCAGCTCTGAGTCTCAGTTTCCCCTTAAGTCCGTCCCTCCCCCCTAGCTCTGCCGAGTCCTGCCTCTCAGCCCCCTGCCAAGGCTCTTTGAGTCAAGCCTGCTTGGTCCACCTTACTAGTCTGGGTGTTCTGGTTGATTTTTTTCTTTAATTCCTTGGTTGTGGAGTTCTATGAAGTTTGATTTTCTGGCGATTTTTGTTATTTATTGATTTTAGATTGATTGTTATCCTTTTGATTGTGCAAGGAAGTGAAGGGTTTCTACCCATGCCTCCATCTTGGCCAGAACTCTTAAAGTATGTTTTTTTTTAAATAAGGCATAAAATACAGTCTAACTCCAGAGAATTTTTAATTGATCTATCATGCACATTCATACATACATACACGCATGTGTGCACACATACACTGTTCATTTCTTTTGGTTCCATATGGTTCTCTTGTGAGTTTCTAACATAATACAGAATCATGCTACACCACGTATTCTCAGTAGGGGGCCCATCTTGCCTTCGTTGAAAACTGGTTCTGGGAACAGGGTAAAAAAAGTCTTAACTAATGGTTTGTAGCTTGCCAAAAGGCCACATTACATAAACAGATATACAGTGTATCTATGATATAATATATCTAAAATAGGCTCGGGGAAGGAGAGTAATAATGAAAGAAAGGTGGAGAAACACGTTTCCACGAGCTTCATTATATTCTCTCCAGTTGCAGCCCTTGGGGTAGGTTCTGGGTTTCGCCAAACAAACTCTCCCCTTGCCCCACCTTCCCACCCTTCTCCGGCATGGGAATGGTTTTGCCTCTTCTCAGTCCTTACGGGGCTTCTTCCAAGAACATACAGTTCTCACGGATTCCTTCAACTCGAAATACTTATCATCTAAAATCTTTTCAGTTACTTCCCTAAGCTTTAAAGCATCTTGCTTAAAATTGATTTTTTAAATTTTGCCAATTTTCCTTTCTCTTTTCTGAACTCGATTCAGTTTCTGAACCATTATTATTATTTCTCTACCAACTGCCATTCACAGTTAGATACACTGTAGACTACAGAACCGTATTTTAAAAGGACACCCATGCAGCACCAGAGAATGATCCTAAATTCACTCCCAGAATTTGTTATACTTCTATGTGGACAGCCAGGGTTATTTTTTTGTTTCATGCCTGGGAGCAGGGAAGAGTTCAGTTACCTTCTACCTCTTAATACTTAGAAAATTTGCAGTATGTCTTTGCCAAACTATGGCAAAAACATAAACTACTTTAGGCAAAGCTCTGAAATTTCCCTCTTGCCCTCTGTGCCCTCGCTGGAATCAAATGGGAGTAGACTAACGTCCTAGATGTTCAGGGCCACCCTAGTTTCTCTTGCCCACCTTGAGAAAGTCTCCTCCCTATTTCTACAGTCCAGAAAGGAGCGAACTCTAGCAGGCCTCAGTCATACGGTACCATAGTGCTCCATCGCTTCTACCTGTTCCTTTTTGTTTTTTCCACCGCTCACACTTGTGGTGAGACTCTCTGGGCCTTTTCTCTGGGCTAATTCTCTTCTGAAGATCCTTCCTCGTGGTAGCCTACACACTGGGCCATGATTAGTCTTATTCCCAAGCAAGAGGAATCCTCTTCACTTATTATCTCAACCTTTTCTCAAAGGTAAGCGATCCTTTCCATCAGGTAAATGCGATTCCTAACTGAAGAAATCCACCTGGACTGTTACCCCGTCTAAAATGCCAAACTACTCACAGATCATTGATGTGCTCAACAGAGCTGCACTGAAGGGAGTTATCACGCCTCCTCAGGAGGTTTCATTATTAGTGAAGATGTGCTGTCTTGCGCGGTAGCTAACAGCCAAGGCTTTGTTGAAGAACTATGCCCTCCCAGTAAACGTCATGCCAGTCAAACTGGTGGAGAAAGCTGGAACGAATACGTGTCAAAATGAAGAGGAAGGTGCTACTAACAATTAGGTAACAGAAACAAATAACTTGGTGTCTTTCCTAATTATTGTAAGAATCTCTCTCAGAATATCCGACTCATCTTTCATCCAGGAAATAGAACCAATCTATGCTTGTTACAAAGCAAAGGTTGTCAAAAAATAAAACAACATTTCTGTCCTCAAAGAGTTTAGAATCTTTCATAGGTTATTACTTGGGCAAATAACTGAAAAAGCAAAAGTAAAATTTTTTACAGCACTAGGGGTATATGCTGTCTGAATTATAAGTGAACAAAGGATTTAAAAGGCAAGGGACAGGAGCTCAGGCAGGATGTAGCATTTAGGCTGGGCCTGGAGGGAGATGCAGAATTTCAGCGGGCAGAGGCTCGGTGAAGGGTGAGGCATGTGGTGGGGAGATCCGGGGTTCGTCGCGGTGGCTTTCATGAGTGATAAGCAAGGCTGAGAAATCAGTTTCCAACCAGCTGAAAGAAATATGGCTAATAAAGTTCTAAAAACCGTGCAGAGTGGAACAAAGGAAAAGCTACATAAAGTAAACTAAATGTGTGTAAATCGGGACTACAAATAAAAAGGAAGTGATTCAGAAGTTAAAGATGCTAACAACCAGATCGGACCGTGTGTAACCCATACAAAAAGTGAATCACTGACGACACTGATGAATCACTAGATGGACGTAAAATATACAAAAAGTGAAATGGCAGAAACTTCAATTAGCACTAGCTAGGGGCCAGGGGTATTCCTCTGTCCCATTTACCGCACCTGCCAGGTGACAGGAGCTGCCTTTTGTATGTACTGCTACACTTAATCCGAACAATGATCCCACCAGGTAGGCTTTATGAACCCCAGCACGCACGAGGAAACTGGGGCTCAGAGAAATGGAATCATGTGAGTTGAGTTAGTTGGCACTTCTACTGTGCAGTAGAGCCAGAATTTGATACCACCTTTCCCTGTCCTGAGGCTATGTTCTTTGCCCCATGCCAATCTAGAATGATTTGTATTTTAACATAAATTAAGTGGATTGCAATATGCCTTCATAAGTGATCCAGGGCTGGAGGTACAGCCAGACTTTGGAAGCGTGATGTTTGTAGCTCACGAGGCCATCATCGTCACGTGGATGAGAACAACTAATGAGCAGAAGTGAAACATCCACTAGGTTAAGCTCTTAATCAGCCATTTAATAGAGGTGAGGGGCAAGGACAGGGTTGAGGAAACAGATGGCTCTGATTGCAAATTTAAAATCTGCTAGATTCTAATTACATGAAAAGTGTAAAAATATTTTTAATTACGTGAAAAACCCTGGACAGGTGACTTTACTTCCTTGACCTCAGTTTTTTCGTAGAGTCATAATGGTAAGTTAACAGTAAATGTATGCAGGGAAAAAAAGAGGGAGCTTTGGATAATGCAAAAGTATATTATTGAAACTAAAAAGGCTGGGCCTCACTCAGGCATTAGTTTAGCTGAATGGTCTTGGGCAAGTCACAGGCTCAGAAGATGTGAGCCTCTTCCTTCTGTGAGACCTGGGCGGGTCACCTACCTTACAGGTCTGTTGGAAGACCTGCACCAGCCGGACTGTATTGTAACACCACGTTAAATCGTTGAGCACAATGTGTGGCAAAACGCTTACAAGTTTCTATCCCACTTTTAAAAAACTTGGGCTTTATCATGATGTTATTGGTGACTATAACTTAGAAATACTACAGACTATTAAAAAACTCACACTGTAACAACAGTTTGATAACAACTGGATAACTTAGAAGTTAAAATATTGCTAACTTTGTATTCTTTTTAAAAGATAAACTGATAAGCTTCATATAAGGGGAAAATTATATATTTTTCACTAAAAGCACTCCTTTCTAAAAATACTTTTCATTAAGTGCTTAGTCAATCTGAGAAACAAGAAATTAGTGCCATTCCCAAAAGCTGATAATAGTGTCGGTACTGTTAAACATGCTATGTGATATGACTGCTGAGTTAGTGGGCCCTATCCGTGGTCACTATCTCCTATACGAACCATGAGAAACACCCATCCGTGCAGCTCCTCTCCCTCTTCTCCTCAAAAGAAAACAAACAACCTAACCTAGAGAGAGCGTTTAGGTTAATTGACTCCAAAGTAAAGCAAGTCAGGATTACAGCCGTGTCCTTCCCTATTTAAACAAGTCACAAGAGATGCAAACAATCACAGATTATATTTGTAATCTGTTATCTATGTCTACACACCCAACACAAAATTTATAAATCTGAGCAAATTTTGTGAAGTTCATCTTTCATTTGGGGTTTACACAAATCGTTTAAAATACATAGGGAATGGATACACCTCTGTAGCTGATTGGCTCTGGTGCTTTTTCGGTGTTGTGAGCACCAAAGGTTTACCAGCACTTTTCCTCCTCTCTCAAGTAGATGGCTTTGTCAGTGCCTTGTCTACCAAGAAGTCTCCTGCATGCCTTAGGAAACTGCTACATACCAGTCCCAAATGCGACCTGTGCTTAAGGCTACATTTCCTACATTACCGAGCACTTGTGAAAAGTGAGAGACTGAAATAGGGCTGCCATTTTCTTTACCTATTCCTCTCCCAAAAGGCTGCGTTCAGTAGGGTCATTCAAGCCTCCCTCTGCCCACAGCCAGCACTCCCACGGAGATTGACTGATCCTTATTTTTTTAACTTTAAGGAAGATGAGGACTTGAAAACGTTTCCTAATGGGTTTCCTGGGAGTTTAAAATGCTCTAAAAGAATTTGAAACCAAGAGAAGTTTGGCGCTGACACTGAAATATCCATCCTAGGATGTGGGCTAGGTGTCTTACGTTCTGAAGAAACTGGAATCTGATGTACACTGGCCGGCGTGGGGTGGAGGAGGGAAGAATTGGCCGAGGGAGAAAAGAAAGGAATGGGTGTCTACAGAGCACGTCCGAAGGTCCCCGAGTTATTCACTCCATCACTAAACCACCGCGTTTCTGGGAACCAGCTGGAAAGGAAAAGACTACCAAGCCTGAGTTTGGGTTCAAGGCAGCAGCGGTCCTGGCCTAGACACCTGGCTCGTGGGGCCCGCGCGATCCGGCTCTGCCCTCTCTCCCCTCCGGTCCTGCCAGGGAGCGGCACCACGCTCTCGGTCCCTTCAGATTCCCTTCAAATTCCCCTGTCCCCAAAGTGTTAACTTCAGGGGCTCGGGGGTGGCAAGGGGTCAGCAGACCAGAAGGGGCAGGCCCTAAAGTCTAGGGGATTTTTAAGGTAGTAAAGAACCACGACCACCCGAGTCGACCCTGTTTTCTCCTCGTCCACCCACTCCCATCCCCCAAGTGCGCAGAACCTGCCGCGGCCGCGCTGCGCTTGGCGCCAGGCTGGGGACCCGCGTCCGGAAGCTTGGGATGGGTGGAGCAGGGGTTGGCGGGTCTCAGAGCCCCAGCCGTGTAGGGCTCAGGGACCACACGCTGGGCTGGCGACCACATGCCGCCTCCCCGAGAGCCAGGAGAAGGCAGGGAGGAGCGAGGCCGGGCAAGTCCTGGCCCCAGTGCACCTAGCGGACCGAGCCCGCGGTCCTCCGCGGGCCGCCCCTCTCCATCCCTCCGCGGTCCCCGCCCTTACCTCTGCGCGCGAGGGTGCCGACTGCGGAGGGTACTGGGGAGCCGCGAGGTGTCTCCCTGCCGGGCTCAGTGGCCGCCAGCGACCGCAGGGTCGCCCGCGGGGCCGCTGTTCATGGCTTGCCACGTCCAGAGCACTGCGCCCGCGGCCACCGCGGCGCCTTCCTCCAGGTCCTCTTCGCGGGCTCCGAGCCGGGACGCAGCTAACGCCCGGGCCCCGCAGCCCTCCCTTCTCCACCTCCCCCGGGCGACGGTGCCGCCCCCAGCACCGCCCCGCACGCAGCCGGGCCAGCGGCAGCCAGCGCCGCCCAGCGTCCGGCCCCGGGGTCGCCGCCGCCGCCCGCCAGCCCCGCGGTCCCAGCCCCGCTGTGACGCAGGGCGCCGGGCCGCGCGCTCCCTCCCCGGCAGAGACCACCCTGCGCCAGCGACAGGCTGCGACAGGCTGCGGAAGGCTGCCGCCGGGCACGGTGCACTTTCTTCGGAACCTGGGGAGGAATCGCTCCGCCGCTTCACGGCGGGGTCACTCAGGCCTCTGATCCGCCCACCTGGCGGCCCTGCGTTGGGAATGGGCTAGAAATAGTGACTGACACCCCCGCCCCCGCCCCCAACACACACAGACACACCTATCCCTAACAAAGCGCGGAATTCCCGAGGCTTCCAGGTGCGCGGCATCCGCTCTGCTACCGCAGCTCTCCCCCCGGGTAAGTTAGAGGGGCAGCTACCACTAAAAATAGCCCTTTGGGGAACTCCTAGAAAGGACCTAGGTCACGGTAGACCTAATCCCGCCCCCTGATTTCGCTCCCCGCGTAGGAACAGAAGGGCGGGAGTGATCGTGGGACTCACCGAAGTTAGACGCAGAAAGAGGAAGCCAAAAGCTAATTTCCCTGGGCCATGAAGCCCGTCAGCCCTTTGACACTCCAGTCTCCTTTCCGGCAGAACCCCCACGTGCCGGGACAGGGACAGCCGGGCTCCCTGATCTCTGGGCCCCAGGATCCCGGGATGTTGAACGCGCTGCCTGTAAGTTCGTGTTGTGCATAGAGGAGTTGACCGTGCACGTCAAAACCACCTGTGGTTGAAGAGTATGGGGGAGAGGTTCTATCTCATTGCTCTGAACCGTGCTTTTCTTCTCCACACTCCCCTACCCAATTTCAGGATGCAAAAGCAAACTCTGCCTTCTTGAAAGCAGCCAACAATCTATATGGGAAAATGTACAGACAAGATTACTAAGTAATATAAAGCCTTCCAGAATGCCTCATCAATACCAGCCATTTTACAAGCACCAAAAATTAAAAATTGCTCTGTTCTGGCAGCCAGGAAAAGTCTGATGTACGTGAATAGAGCAATTAATAGACAAGTAGTTTCACTGGTTGGTTTGTTCTTACATAGCAAGCCTTAAGAAAGCAGGCACCTCCTTTTACCCCATTTCTATTGCCAAGCCAAAATGGAAATGCGTGCAAAAGCTGTTCTCTTGGGCGTTAACTGCTCCCCCCACCCCAGTTCACTTGGCAAACACCTACACTTCTGCAATTCCAGTACTGTTTTTGCTCCTCCACCTGCAGAAAACTACTTTAAATCCTTTTAGCCTTTGGGAGATAGCTCCAACGCCAACCTTAATTAACCTAGATGGAGACAGAAATCTAGGGTGGGGCCTTTTCTCAGACATGGAGTGGAAAAATTCTTGGAGTATTTCTAGGGGAAAGACAGAAACTGACTTTAGAAATTTGCTAAACCTTTCAAGTACCTTGCAAGCCACCAGGTACTCTGTGAGGTATGTTCAGCACCAAAATGTATTTAAAGACTCCGCGAAGCAAGCACTAAGGGCACAAACCTCCTATGGTGAGCCTTGTCCTGCAAGTGCTCTCAGAGCACGCCTCTGTCTGTCTTGTGCCTTTGGAACCCTGACCTCAAGCTTAGGCATCCCTGAAATGCTCCTGCGCTGCCCAGTGTCAAGGAAGATTCAGCCTTAGACTTTGGATTGAGAAGAACCAGGAATACTGCTCTTCCTGTGTCAATGTAAAGAACTAATTGCTACTTAAAAAAAATTATCAGTGATCTAACTGCTATAGGGTACTATGAGAATTAGATAACATGCTTAAAGCAGCAAGAACAGTGCCAAGCACATTGTAAGTACTCAGTAAAGGTAGCTGTTATGTACCCTTATTACTACTCTTCATTGCCCTGAAAGCAAAAGGACTGAGAACAGCAACAAGATTTGGGAATGGGATATGGACCCCACAAGTTGAGTCTCCCCACTCTGTCCCCTCCACCTGCTTAATTGCAATTGTTTTGTCTACTCTGTGACTGCCTTCTAATAGGATGGACTGAATAGTTCTACTGTATGTGGACAGGTGATTCACGTACACACTAAAGTCTGAGGGGCACTCATCTGAAAACCACTATGTAATACTGCTTAGGTCACTATTTTTAAATGTTACTGTATAGCATGAAAACCTTAAGTCTAATCACCTGACCTCAGTCAACCTAGCTCAACTCAATATTCACACTTAGTCCTCAGTAATGCACCAGGTGAATCAGCAGTCAGTCAGCCAACTTGTGTGAATGCTGGACCCCGAGAGTCTCAAAGAAGTATAAGGCATATTCTCTAACATGAGGTGTTTACAGGGCGTGAGAGAGGGAACCCGGCATGCACATGAACCACAATAAACAATTTCAAACTAAACATAATTGGAGTTCAGAGACAGGAGAGGGCACTGTATGTCTATACGGAGCCACCATCTTGACCTTTCACTGAATACCCAGTTCTTCGGGCCAAAGTTTGACATTGTAGCTGGCCTTCTAGAATGACTTCACACACTTAGACTCTACGTAGTTACCAGTTAACCATGTACTGGTTGGCTATAGCAAGCAAATTAGGTTTTCCTGGGCAGTGCAGGGCCGTGATGATACAGACAGATAGGGCACAATTTCTGGCTCCACTACTTAGCAGCTATGGGACTATATTTGAACCCCAGTTCCCCATCTATTGGAACATTGATACCTACTTTTTAAGGTTCTAGAAAAAAATATCTACAACCCCTCTAGTGGGCCTGTGGAGATGGTAATTATATTACATTCTTTGTTGTTAGCTAGAATGCAGGCTGGGTTACATCATTCCTTGAAGGCATGTTTCAAAAGGCTTCTCTGAAGCCTCTGCTGGCTCTAGACAAGTGTAATTCTCCCTTCCTTGTGCTCTCCCAGCACTTGCTCCTTGCATTTTTGCTTCACCACTGAATCTTTATTCATCTCTATGTCAACACTTAGCATAGACCCTGGTATTCAGTGCTGACAGAATGAGTTTTAAAGTGTTTCAGTTTGTTGTACTGGTTCTGACCTTCAGCGTAGCCTGTATCAACCTAAAGGCTTGAGAACTCATATGGATTCTTTAGTCACAAAGAGTTTACACTAAAATGCATTATTGTGTACATGCATCTGCTTAAGCCTTGATTTTGCAGCGCTGGCCTTGTTCGTTAAGGCCGTTTTTGCTTTGTTTGGTACTTGATGTCAGTTGATCCTGCCTAGTAATAGTGAAAGTAAAATTTAATTCTACACTGATACCACCAGTGTTCTCTGACCACCCTGTGCACATCTGCACCCCAGACTAATCCTGAGATTTGTGGCGAGGATCCTGAAGTAACAGAAAACATTTTTGTTTTAAGTTTCAGCTCTTAACACTGTTGCAACCATGAGCACTTTCCGAAGAGCTGCAAAGTAACACCCACCTGCAGCAACAGTTTTGAAGTCTTTGACTCTATGCCATTAAAAATGGTAGGATAGCCCTGGCTGGTGTAGCTCAGTGGATTGAGCGTGGGCCTGTGAACCACATAATCGTGGTTCGATTCCCAGTCAGGGCACATGCCTGGGTTGCAGGCCAGTTCCCAGCAAGAGACACATGAGAGGCAACCGTACACTGATATTTTTCTCCCTCTCTCCTTCCCTTCCCCTCTAAAGATAAATAAATAAAATCTCTTTTAAAAAGTTGTAACTATACTCATTAAAAAAAAAAGCTAGGATAGGGAGAATTAATCCCCCCCCCCAGAAAATGTCCTGTGAAACATTGGCCTGAGAGGTAATGTGGTNAATTAATCCCCCCCCCCCAGAAAATGTCCTGTGAAACATTGGCCCGAGAGGTAATGTGGTTAAATGTGGTCTTGACCCTAAAATAGCAGGGGAGTTTGTGCCAGAGGGGAAGGTGGTGGTGCTGATAACCTAAAATTAGAATACTACAGAACTGTAGGTCAAATCTTCTAAAATCATCCCTTTATATCTTATGTCCCCCCACTCCACCACCCCCCCACACACACACACACACAGAGGATAGAAGTGGTTGGTGTCACTAACTTGTGAGATACTCTTTGGGAATAATCATAACGAATACGCACTTAGTAGGTACACATTATGTGCTGAGTACACACAAGCTTTATGTGTCTTATCCTGTTTAATGGCCACAGCTCTCCACCAGGCAGGCAGTGTTCGTTTCTCCTGTTGACAGAGGAGAAGACTGAGGCACAGTATAATCAGGTAACTAGCCAGAGGTCATGTGACCAATGGTGGAGGAGTTAGGATTTGGACCCGGGCAAGTCTAATTCCACAGTTCTCGTACTTAACTTCTTAATCACAAAGGCAAAAGTATATTTATTTTTAAATTGAATCTATCAAGTATATTCAGTAAGGTTAATGATTTTGTTCAGTGGTTTTTGAAATTGCATTCATTTGCGCTTTTCCCCATAGTGTCCTTACACCTTAAATGTGCCTTCCTGAGATGATTTTGCAGCTCAGCTTTAACTGAAAAGCAGTTTATGATTGAAAGCAAACTTCTTAAGGAAAGACCATGAAGTGCTGTGGCTCTGAGTTTAGGCAGGGTGAAGCGCAGGCCTCAATTTAGAGTCGTTGTTTATATGGGCCAGTGGTAAGCAACTTTCACCTGATAGGTATGCAGTATACGTTTAAAGTAAAAAATTACTTTGACATTCTTGGCAATGATTTTTTGTACCCAAATATCACTGCTATAACTAAATCTTAGTGAAAAATATTTGCTTGCCATTATTTTGCTTACTGAAAAATATTTGCTTGCACATACAGACTTTGATCTAAGAACTTTCATGTATTATTAACTCATTAATTAAATCGGCAAATGACTGGCTTTAGCCATGAATTGAATTATGCTAAAGACAATGAAATACTCTTAATGGGTATAGAACTTGCTTATTTATTTTAAAAATAGGTTAAAAATACATCTCCTAAGAAAGGTAACTCATTTNAAAATTACTTTGACATTCTTGGCAGTGATTTTTTGTACCCAACTATCACTGCTATAACTAAATCTTAGTGAAAAATATTTGCTTGCCATTATTTTGCTTAATGAAAAATATTTGCTTGCACATACAGACTTTGATCTAAGAACTTTCATGTATTATTAACTCATTAATTAAATCGGCAAATGACTGGCTTTAGCCATGAATTGAATTATGCTAAAGACAATGAAATACTCTTAATGGGTATAGAACTTGCTTATTTATTTTAAAAATAGGTTAAAAATACATCTCCTAAGAAAGGTAACTCATTTTTTCACAGGACTCAAAATATTCAGCCATTTCTTAACAGTGCATTATATTGTGTATATAGAATGTGCTATAGAACATCTCAGATCCAGTGTAACATTGACCTGCTTCAAATTTCAGTGACATCAGCCCTGACAAAGCATATAATTTCAAGCCTAAAGCATTGCTTGTTTCCTCTGACGAAGAAACTTCTCATTTTCTGAGGGGTAAAGATCGATGGCTCAAGAAACCTTACCAGAGCAGTGAAATTGAAGATGCTCTTGTTACTCACGTAAACACGACTCTCTCTTTAAAAGACCAGTATCATGGATGGTGCTTTGTATACTTAGAGATGCTATAAAACTATGCTCAGATGCTCCGAAGAAACCACACGAGATGTATTTTTTGAGTCTTTCCGAAGTCCATTTATTAATTTCCTAAATTTACTCACGTTGTTTACTTCTCTGGGGGAGGGAGGGCAAGAAGTCCTGGTTTACCTTGTTGGTATCAATGATAGTGATTATTAATTGTCCCTTTTGTTGCTATTTGTGAAAAGAACATAAACTGGGATTGATGAGTTCTGAATTCCAGGTGTGGAATTTGTGACTTGGAACAAGCCTCTTAGTGTCTTCAGAAGCTCAGTCTCCTTCTCTGAAATGAAGGGGTTAAAGTAGGCGATTTCTTAGGACTGGTTTAGTGCTAAAACTTTTCACATTAACCTTAAAATAATACATATTTATATTTCTTAGATTGTAATCAGTAATGGATATAATCACCCACATGGGATCTAGGAAACAGGAAGGCATCCATTTCTGCTATCTTTGGGAAATCTGTCTAAAGCAGGGCAGACTAGTCAGGCAACATCTCCCCAAACTTCCCAAAGCGCCTTTGTCTTTGCATCCATCGCCAGTGAGATAGAGACATCATTCTTCTGCTGAGAGAGACATTTCCACGAGGCTTTCTGCAGCCCTCTCCCTTTGAGTACCCTGAGAAGTAGGCGCCCTGCAGTCAGACTCCCTTGGGGAATACTGTGTCCTTCCTAGAGATTAACATGCATATTGACATGCTTAGGGCTTTGAGAAGTCCTGCATTAAAAATACTTGTTAACTTTGCTGAACCTAGCATTTTTCTACCTTTATTTGATCATGGAACTGTTTCCTTTGTCGCATCTATCAACATTTCAGGAACAAAATCTCTCAGAATAGAATATTGTTATTCTAGAGTTAAGGACAACAGAACCTTCATAAGACTTTTTTTTAAAGAGAAGGAAATAATATGTTTTATTCATTTAATGAATGTCTACCAAGATAAGCTCTCTTGGAAGATGTTTTCTGCAGCTATTTTCTTTACAAACAGCCATAATAGGACAAATAGCATCAATTCTCCCTGGTAATAGTATAACCCTATTTTTTTATGTACACTGAGGAATCTTCCCTTGTCTTTACATATTCTTATTAGCCTCTGGTTTCTTTGAGATCCTTTTAGAAATAGTTAAAACTAGTGTAAGACAAACACGTACACACTGAGTACTCAGACAGGTGTAGTTTATCTATTAATGACTATTGGGAGACAGTTTTCCATGGGTCTCTGGTATTTCTGCACATCTTACTTCTCACACACAGTGAGCGAGGCACTGCACTTCTTGTGAGCCAAGGGCAAGCAGACTTACTTACTGTCCAGTGTAATAATGTTTCTCTCCAGGGCAAAGCACGGGCACACTCTCATGCATTATGAAAGGTTCACATTCCCTAAGCTCTTGGTTCCTCTCCTATAACACAACCTACTGTTACTGTGTTGGGGCTCCAGCAACTGACACAAAAATGCCGATACTATGGTTACTGCTTTTGCTGTGAGTAACAAACTTGCTTTCATCTCTGCTTTTACTGTAACAAACTTGCTTTCATTCCCTCTCAGGAATTCCATGTCTTCCACCAGCATCTGAGAAACTGTGTCAGGCTAGTTTTTCAGCTTGCAAGGAGTAAAGTCTTAGACCTTTCTTACTTTTTGATAATAACTGGCTTTTTCCCCTCTGCAAATTGAACATTGGTAGAATAACTTTATATCTTTAGGTGTTCTCCCTCCCTGAAGCTTGTGAACATTCCCTCCTATGAACGCTTCTCTCGGCTTTGGCAGCACCTACAGCCGCCCTTCCCATTTCTGGGGAACATTTAATACAAAGCTAGTATTAGTTGATGCAGTCTGATTATGGAATATCAAAGAAGGCACCATGAGTTTTTGTCCAGCATGATCACATTTCGTTAAAATGATTACAAAATATTTTACATTTATCTAGTTTTTTTTAAGGGATTAAAAAAAAATTAATTCTCAGTGAAAATGAAGTACCATCATATAATGGATATGTGAGGGTGGGGGGAGTACTTGAGTTAATTATACTGATTGCTTCCAACAGCAGTGGAGAAAGAGGAAAAGACTAGAGGTCAGATATGATAAATTGCTTCATGTGACCAAAGGGAGAATCATTTTACCACAAAATGAAAACAACTGTGGTTGCATTTAGAAAAATTAAAACACCCGGATTTCCTCAGTGTCAACAATATCCCTCAGCTTATACAATGCTCCTGGCAACAGTCTTTACATATTCTCTGATGTCATTTCCTACCAACGGATTCCATCAACTAAATTGAAACTCAGAATTGTGGCTTCTATGATTATGCTATTGATCAATTGCTTTGAAACAAACATTTTGTGCTTGAAAGTTTTTCAGGGACTTTAGAATATAACAGTAATTAGGTTGGGAGGATCCTGGTCTGGAAATTTGAAGAGGTGGGCTGCTACCTTGTGACACGATTTGAATGTCACTATAGGGCAGTACGTTAACTTTTGTTGAGGGCTCTATGCAAGGCATGTTTTGAAGCCTTTTACTCATATCATTCCATTTTACCCATGTAGCAACTCTACGGAGCAGGTATATCACTGTCCCCATTCCGCGGATGGGACCTGAAGCCCAGATGGGTAATGTGACTTGCCCAAGGTCATGCTGCCAGTAAGTGACAGAACCAGGAGTGGAACCCTGGCCACCTGGCTCCAAAGCCCACTCTCTCACCACTGCCTGCCTGCCTCCTAACGTCAGAATGTTTTAAACTGCTAGATAATGTGATTTTTTCCCCCACCTGGAATGTTTAAGAGAAATAAATGCCAATTTTCTTGCTTCTTTGGCGTTTTATCTCTAGACCATTATCTTCCCTGGTGTAATGTGTTCTTCATCTCTCTGCAAGGAATGTATTTCAGGACCATTAAGGGTGAATTGTGTGGACCATTAGCCCACATTGAGTGGGAAGGAAAATACTGTGTAGCTCATCTGGAATAGCAAGACGCTCCAGTTAAGGACACTCTAATCAAATTTCCACCTTGAAATGTTCCACATACGGTTTCGATGTATCTTAAACTCCTGACATCACATGCATTTGAAAAATCACTAAATAATCTAAAAAAATAAACAATGTTTGGTGTTTCTCTTTAAGTCTATATCCAGACAAGGAGGAAAAAGCAACAACATTTTTAAAGTTATCAGTTCTTTTTTCATGATCAATAGTGGTGTTATTACCAGCCCCCAAATCACCCGCAATTGCCAGTCCCCACACAGGCATATTGTGACCCTGTCTAAACTCACAAGCACGTCACAGTGCTTTTCCTCATTCCAGACTGGCCACTTATCCTGGCCAATTTCCCAAGGATCATGCAAGTGGGAAATTGTGGGGGCCTTCTGAGGACTTCAAGGGGAGACGAACTTTAAAATTTCAGTTTGACTATTACACAGAATGAGGAAATCGTTTACTGTACAGAACGTGTAGATTGCTGCCCAACCTCTGAAACTCCAAAATTATTTCTGAAAACTAGTGATGGGAAGGTTTTATGTAAAACTCTGCGTAATGTTAGATCTGTTCAGTGTTCTGGCCCCTGGAGACAAACGGTATGGGACGTGTTTCAGGTGCAGGAGCAAGATGCATTTCTCCATCTGCTGCCACCGTTTCCACAAGAAAATGAAGGAATCAGCATGGGCTTCACTGAACAACTTTTGTGAAGATTGGTGAGTATTTTTCTCTTTTCCTGTCAGGGCCTTGAAGGACCGAGAGTTGAGTGGAACTTTCTGCTTTTCTGTATCTCAAATCTACAATGAATCTGGAGCAGGGGTGTCAGACTCATTTTCACTGGGGGCCACATCAGCCTCACAGTTGCCTTCAAAGGGCCAACTGTAATTTTAGGACTGTATAAATGTAACTGCTCCTTAACTGTTAAGGAGTTGAAATTACATTCAGCCCTTTGAAGGGAGGTTGAAGAGAAACAAGTATAAATCCATGTCCTGACCTTTGTGAGACCTCAAGTAGCTGCACAGAAATAGTGTAATTCCTTAACTAAAAGGATTTGCATTTATCTGGGTTTTAACCTTTGTTGCATGTTATTATAACTTATACAATAACTGGATGCTCACGGACCCAGCTTTTTTGGCAAAATCACTTTCCTAAATGTTGCACTTGTTCATTGAGGGGACACTCCAGTCAAATTTGCACATGCGTTTGGTGGCTTTGTTGATCTTTTCTACCTCTTTGATTTTGTACATGTCTTCATACTGTCTTCCAATTTCTCTTCCTTCCCCTTTTTCATTTCTCCACTCTTGTCCAATTCCCATCAGTCTTTAAATGTCCTATGCAAATCTTCTCTCCATAAAGCTTTTCTAACATTTTCATTACAGTAAATTCTTACAGTAATTAGTCATCTTTTTATCTTCCAAGTGAGAACTTGGCTAAGTTTCTTCGCCTCTCTGATTTTCAGTTTCTCCATAGGTAAATGGGGATAATTATAGTACCTATGTACTTCATAGTATGGTTGTAAGGATTAGATAATTTAGTGAAGGTGCCTTAGCACAGTGCCTGATACAGTATAAACATGTAATAAATGTTAATTTTTATTAATATTAAACAGCTAAATGTATCTCTCTTTTAACACTTTAGATTTTTTTCTTGTTTCCCATATAGTAGATTCAAAAATTATTTGTTAATTTAATTATTTTTATATAATGTCAAAGGAGGAATCTGTTCTTCAAGATTTTTAAAAGGATATTGACAAATATAAAGAGATGTCGGTTTTTGCCCTGGCTGGTGTAGCTCAGTGGATTGAGCGTAAGCTGCAAACCAAAAGGTCACTAGTTCAATTCCCGGTTAGGGAACATATTTGGGTTGCAGGCCAGGTCCCCAGTAGGGGGCCCGTGAGAAGCAACCACACATTGATATTTCTCTCCTTCCCTTCCCTTCTCTCTAAAAATAAGAATAAATAAAGTCTGCCCTGGCTGGTGTAGCTCAGTGGATTGAGCGCGGGCCTGCGAACCACACGATCGCAGTTCAATTCCCGGTCAGGGCACATGCCTGGGTTGCAGGCCAGTTCCCAGTTCCCAGCAGGGGACACATTAGAGGCAACTATACATTGATATTTCTCTCTCTTTCTCTCTCCTTCCCTTCCCCTCTAAGATAAATAAATAAAATCTTTAAAAAAAAGAATAAATAGACTTCCGCCAAGATGGAGGCATAGGTGGAAACACTGTGCCTTCTCCCACAACCAAGTTTGAATACAACAAAGGTTTGGAGAAACAAAGACACAACCAAAGGACAGAAAATTGAATTATACGGAAGTCCGACTACATCTAACTATTCAACCAGGACAGTAAGAGGGGCGGAGCCAGCAGCGAGCAGGGTCGGGCAGGACAGGGCCCCCGACCCAGGCGCGCAGGCAGACAGGAACCAGTTGGGGTGCGGGGCAGACTGCGGGCGCATATTCGCGCACAGTGAGACAGACCACGCAGGCCCCAGGGGGCGAGGGCTGACGGCGGTGGCACACTCGCGTGCAGTGGGACGAAACGCGTGGGCCTGGTGACGGCAGCAACTGCGGCACCAGTGAGGGCCGTGGCGGCAGGCGGCGGACAGGATGCCATAGTCCCTCTTTGACCCCGCCCCCACATACAACGTCACAACCCAGGGACTTAGTTGCCCTGTTCTAGTGAACACTTTAGGGCTCTGATCCTGCTATGGAACAGGCATGAACAACCCGAAAGATGGCTCAAGAAGAACTCAAAGTCCCAGAGCCAATAACGCTAAGCAACTGAGAAATTGCCAGCCTCTCAGAAGCACAATTCAGGACACTATTTATCAGGATGCTCACAGAACTGGTAGATTATAGTCACAAATTAGAGGAACAAAGTCACAAATTAGAGGAACATATGAAGGCTAAACTAATTGAAATGAAGGGAGATGCACAGGAAACCAATAGTGATGGAAAGGAAACTGGGACTCAAATCAATGGAATGGACCAGAAGGAAGAACAAAACATCCCACCAGAAAGGAATGAAGAAATGAGAATTCAAAAAAATGAGGAGAGGCTTAGGAACCTCCAGGACATCTTTAAACGTTCCAACATCCGAATTATAGGGGTACCAGAAGGGGGAAAGAAACAGCCACGAGTGGAAAACGTATTTGAACAAATAATAAAGGAGAACTTCCCCAGTCTGGCAAAGGAAATAGACTTCCAGGAAATCCAGGAAGCTCAGAGAGTGCCAAAGAAGTTGGACCCAAGAAGGAACACACCAAGGCACATCATAATTACATTAGCCAAGACCAAAATGAAGGAGAGAATCCTAGAAGCAGCAAGGGATAAGGGGACAGTCACCTACAAAGGAGTACCCATCAGACTGTCAGCGGATTTCTCAAAAGAGACCTTACAGGCAAGAAGGGGCTGGAAAGAAGTATTCCAAGTCATGAAATCCAAAGACCTACAGCCAAGATTGCTTTATCCAGCAAAACTTTCATTTAGAATGGAAGGACAGATAAAGTGCTTCTCAGATAAGGTCAAGTTCAAGGAGTTCATCATCACCAAGCCCTTATTATATGAAATGCTAAAGGGACTTATATAAGAAAAAGAAGATGAAAAATATGAACAGTGAAAGGACAGCAAACACACAGTTATTAACAACCACACCTAAAACAAAAGCAAACCAAGAGGACAGCTAGATCAGGAGTGGAACCATAGAAATGAAGAACACATGGAGGGTTAGAAACAGGGGAGTGGGAGGGGGAGAAGGGGGGAGAAGGCACAGAAAATAGCATAGATGGTAGGTAGAAAATAGATAGGGGGGAGGACGAGAATAGTGGGGGAAATATAGAATCCAAAGAACTTGAGGCATGTGGTTATAAACTAAGGGGGGGAGAATGGTGGGGGAGGGAGGGTGCAGGTGGAGGGGAATGAAGGAGGGGAATAGAATGATTGTAATGGTATAATCAATAAAATATATTTAAAAAAAAAGAATAAATAAAATCTTAAAAAAAAGAGTTGTCAGTTTTCTTAACAATAAGCATCTTGTGACTTGATATATAATAATTTTTAAGTAAACATGAGTTCTTATTGCCTGAATAAACTGTATATTATTTTTTACTACTTCAATTTAATATACCAGTGATGATTAAAATAATCATAATTTATCCCCTCCCCTCAATAATGTAAACCCCAAATCTGCCTGCAGGAAGAAGGACCTAGTTTTAACACTTCAGAGTTACAGGTTCTCTTTGACACAGGACTCACACAGGGGAACACCCCACATCCCTCAGCCCCATTATGCATTTGTGACCTACAAGGACAGGAAAGACTTTATACTCGAAAGTGAACACATTTCTTGAAAGGTTAAAAAAATGACAACATTCATTTTAAAACAGAAACAGCTCTTCCATGTGCTCACCATTTTTGTTCAGAAGAACCGATGGGAACGTAGCGCTACAATCCAGGCCGGCATCCTAAAGTTTGTTCAAGAGATAAAATATTAAGATCTTTAATGTTGGTTGATTTTTTTTAATGTTTGAAATGCCAAGTTCTGTTAATCACAGAGGAGCCACTTTATCAATATTACTTGGATAGCTTTAGAAAGTAGGTGAACTCTTCAAGTAGTTTTAACTTCTTGGCCTTTGTATAGTCTTTTGTAATTGACCTGACACTTCAGATGATGAGGTTGTCATTCTTTCTTTGAAACCTCTCTCAAGTCCCCCCTTTCCATTTCCACTTCTGCTCCCCTACGTCAGCTCGCATTGCTTTGTGGTTACGCAGCGCTGCTGCCTTCTTCCCAGTCTTCCCATCGTAGCCTCCCCAGACCGCCCTCCACGCAGACCTCTAACTCATCCTCCAAAAGTTCTGCCCGCAGCGCATATGTTGTGAGTGCCTGGTCCACAGCAGCTGCTCAATGACAATTTCAGCCTGCTCTAACTGACTCCCCACTGCCCAACGGATAAAGCGTAAACTTAAACCCCCTGATGATTTGCAAATAATAGGAGACCATGGTATAACAAAAAATATCTTTGTGCCTGGTTCCTGGTACAGAGAGAGCTCCTACAATGTTTGGAATTTCCTGAGTGATGGGGTTTGGGGGGGTGTCTTTGTTAAGTTAATGAGGTGATTCAGCGGGCCCTCTAGATAGCTTCAGAATGGAGGCTGGATCTGAGAAATACTGACTCTGTGAGTAGTGTGTTGGAACTTTGGGTCAGCCTGGCCTCCTTGGGGAGGGGGAGTTGGGAGGCTGGAGATTGAATTCAGTTATGTGGCCAGTGATTTATCAACCATGTCTGTGTGATGAAAACCCTATAAAAACTCTACATACTGAGGCTCACTGGAACTTCTTGGTTGGTGAACTCACAGATGTGCCGTAGGGAAATATGCCCTGCCTCCCTTGGGACAAGGTGCAGCTGGTCTGCATTTTTTATACCTGGCCCTAGGCATCCCATTTGGCTGTCTTGAGTTATATCTTTCATGATAAAGCTGTGGTTATAAGTATAGCACTTTATACTTGAGCTCTGTGAGTCATTCTAGTGAATTATCAAATCTGAGGGTGTCATGGAGCCCTCAAATTTGTAGTTGGTTGGCCAAAATTGTGGGTGGCCCAGGGCCTCCCGAGGCCAGCGTCTGCAGTAGGGGCAGTCCCGTGGAGATCTTTGCCTTTAAACTGTGGAGTCTGCATCAACTCTGAGTGGTCAGTGTCAGAACTGGGTTGGGATAAAAAGAGAGCAGAGATGTACTGAGTAGCCATTCTGGGAATATACAGAAATAGATCAAGTCATCAAATTGTGATTTTGTGTATTATAGCAGTAATAGACTGATTTACTATAAGTCTCCCCAGGACCACAAAACAATAATACTATTTCTTCTAATTTGGCTTACATACAACCTGCTGGGGTGGCCTCATGCTAAAGAATCTTGCCTATGAGTCATTCGAAGACAACAGGAGTCAAAATATTTTGACTAGTCTAGAGGAAGGCATGTGGAATGCATTGTGATCTATGGTCTTAATTCTAGGAAGTCCTACCAATAGTTTATTTTGGCAGAAGATAATATGTGTCCTTCTTTGAAAAACATTCCACCTAGACAAGGCAACTAATCTTAGCTAAAGAGTTATAAGTAAATGGGTATGTTATGTACAAAGGCTTGGAAACTTCTGCATTGTCTACATCCTCGGTAGCAACGCTAAGTTCCCTGAGGTCTCATAGCTAGTGAGTTAGAGAATAAACATTATTGAGGGCTGTCTCATCCCAAATTTAAACTCTACACTCAACTTTACTGCTGAGTTTACAGTTTGGGGCCTCACCCTGACATGTCAAAATCACATTCTGGGATAAGAAAGCAGAGAAAAGTTAAATTCCCCTCCCCCTCAATTTACCTTTGTGTGTGTGTGTGTATGGGGGGTGGTATCATGTTAATCAACCCTCACCTAAGGTAGAGTGAGCTGCTGAACCAATTTTCCACAGACCAATCAGAGATTGCCACTGGCAAGGCAATGCTGAAAGCGTTTTCTAGCCTTTTCTCTCGGCCTTGTCTCTTTCAGAAAAATGGGTGCTGATTCTGGGGCCAGCAGGAACGAGGCATCATCACAGCCTCCTAGAAACATCCCTCGGCGCAGCTGTGCAGGGCCCACTTGCCTGTGTTTTCAGAAAGTTCCCCCCACTCCCCTGAATTAAGGGTCCAGTTTTCAGTAGCCAGCTGTGGCTCTTCCAGCAAGAATCCCTTATGGTGCATCTCTCTGTCCACCAGAAGATCACCTAGAAGATTCACGATGTGCTGAAACCACACTGACACTGATGAGGCGGCGACCCTGCATTCCCAAGTGTCCGTTCGTCGTTAGTGAGGTGCTCTTCCTCGCATGGTTGGCTGAGGACCTAACCCAGCAGGGTGGGGGTATAGAGCCCAGCCCCCTGGTGGTGGGCACTGAAAGGAGTAGGACGAGAAGGCTGGCCTTTGCAGGGCCTTCTGGTCACCAGCAGGGTGGGCATACAAGGAGAGTGTCTCACCTGTTCAGCCTTTCGAACAGCTGTGGACGGGAGCCGGGGCAACAGACAGAGGGCAGCCACTGGCCAGAGAACACCTCGAACAGAACACACTCTCCCTTCCATTTCCTAAGGGTTCATGGCAGTTGATTTCCTATGGAAACAAGCAGAAATCTGTTTTAATCATCGAGCATTTTTAGTTGCCTAATTTGTATGGGAACCTGGAGATACAGACATATGGTACATTCATTATCCCCAGAAAGCTACAGCTGAAAGAAAAATAGTGAAAGTCCCCTTTAAAACTGGAAAGCATCGTCATATGCCTTCTTATTACATTCCTTATCTCAGAGACTGTCATCAATGCTGCCAAAAGCGCGGTTTCTGTTTCAGCTCAGTGCCTCTAGCAGGATTTCCATTTGAACCGGGGTGTGCTACCCCCACAGCCCAGCCCAGCCCAGCCCACCAACTCCCCTGGTGGGATAAGGAGCCCTCTTATCTCCCCAACCAGACTGAGGGAGTGATCCACAGGCTGAGTTCTCACCCTGACCCTTGTATTTACTAGTCCTGTGAACTTGACCTAACACTGAGTTTCTCTGGGCCTCATTATTCTCATCCGAAAAGGTTATTCAATCGCTAACAACTATTCATCGAACATCTATTTTGTGGCAGGTGCTGTTCTGAAAACTGGGATGACAGCATTGAATAAAAGAGCATCTCCACCTTTGCGGAGGTTAGGGCGTATTCGGGGGAGATAAAACAAGTGAATGGAAGGCATGATATATGCACTGGCGATAAGGATTATAGACAAAAACAAAATGGGGAGGGAGTATTTGGGCAGGGCAGTTACAAATTTAAAATACATTGGCCAAGGACGTCCTCATCAAAGAGGAGGCAGATGAGGTCCAGCCTGAAGGCGGGGTGAGAGTGAGCTGGGCAGCTAGTGGGAGAAGAGCGTTTTGGTGGGGGGCCTGAAGTTGCAGACGCCTTGTTGTCTTGAGGGATAGCAAGAAGTCCAATATGGCTGAAGTCCATGAACATAGGACTTTGGGAGCCATGGAAGAGATTTGACTGTTCTCACTCTCATATTGGAGGGTCTTGAGCAGAGGAGATATGATCTAAGGTGTGTTAGGGTTACTGTCGCTGCTGTGCTGAGAGCACAGTGAGGGGGAACAAAGTTAGACCACTGTGGCCGTCCCAGGGAGGCCCTGTGATGGTTTGGACCAGGGGGATTGGCATTTGGTGGTGAGAAGTGGTTAAATACTAGCTAATTGTTATGGACCACTCTGCCTGGTTCTAGGAATTGTATCTTGACCCCTTGTGGCTAAGGGTGAGGGACGACCTTTGGAATGTGAGCCACAGGAGATAAAGCTTGTCTCTGGTAGCAAATGCTGCCTCAGTTTCCTTTCCCTTCCTCCAAAGCTTGGTCGGAAGTCAATGATGGGTAAGACCCCTCACAGTGGGGAGCAATCTAAGCCAGACTCGATCACTTGGGAGGCCATCATGGAAGGACTTGGTGGGAGGCTGCAACAGAGAGGGAGCAATAGACTCTTTACCCACTGGCTTTGACAAAGCCTGAGTCCCCATGTTCTCTGGGAAATGCGCTTCCTGGCTCTAATACCCTTAAACCTGAATACCTGTTGGGGAGGGGTGCAGCTCCTTGCCTTGCTAGGGCATGTCCTGGGGAAAAATCTGGCATCATAAAGACTTCCTGATAAACCTGTGAATTCTGCTCTGCTAAGAGTGCTTTCATTCATATGTTAAGGGTTGGAGCAGACAACCCTAAAACTCTGTTCCTAACAGACTCTGACTCAAACTAAGCCCTCAGATTTCTTTGAAATGTTATCTACTGTTTGATCCTTGCCACCCTGTATTCCTGTGTATTACAACCCAATAAAAGCCCCTGGAGGAGGGAGCTCAACGCCTTTTTCCTCTGAGAAACTGGCCACTGCTCATGGCTTTTTTCCTCTGGGAAAATGGCCATCTCTCCTCCCCAAGCAGATCACATCATGTCTTGTCTTGTTTGCTTTCATCCGTGGCGGTCGGGGGGGGGGGTGCATGTGGGAAAAGTTGCCCCTACAGCCAATGTTATTTTGAAGCTAGAACTGCCAGGTTGATGGAGTGGATGAGAGAATGAGAGGAATGGAAGATTACTCCAAGGTTTTTTGCCTGATTACCAGAGGAATGGAGTGTCCATTTTCTGAGACGGTGAATAGGGTAAGAAGGGGCAGGTGGGGAGGAATGGCAAATCCAGCATTCAGTTGTCCACAGGTTAAGTTTGAGATGCCAGCTAGAGATGCAAACAGAGAAGATGAAAGCATATTACTTGTCAAACAACAATACTTACCAAGTGAAATAAATCCAAAAGGACAATTGCTTTTGCCTCCAAGGAAAATAAGAGTAAACTCTGCTGATGCTGTGTGATAGGACACTGAGATGAATGAGAAGTAAGTAACTCAGTTTCTATGCTTTCCTAGTATTGTCATTGTCATCGTCGTCGTCATCGTCATCATCATCTCCTTGCAGTTAATCACCTCATAGGATTTCACCTGATCTGAGCTGAAAGGCCAAGAAGTGATACTTTATCTTATAGGTTTTCAAAGGTTCACAAGTTTAAAGGTAGAGAAAGCTCTTGTCAGTAGAATATACAATAAAACACACAACCACCTGCCCATTTACTTGGCCCTTTTGAGAAAGTCACACAATGCTTTAGTCTGAATGTTTGTGGACTCCCAGAGCCGTAGGTTGAAATCCTGATGCCCAGCGTGATGGCATTTAGAGGTGTGGCCTTTGGGAAGTGACCAGGTCGTGAGGGTGGAGCCTTCACGAATGGGCTAGTGCTCTTATAAAAGTGACTCCAGGGAGCTCCCTGCTGAGTCTGCAACCCAGAAGTCCTTCACCAAAACCCAGCCACATGGGTGCCATGATCTTGGACCTCCCAGCTTCCAGAACTATGAGAGATGTTTGTTGTTTATAAGCTGCCCTGTCTTTGGTATTTTGTAGTAGCAGCTAGAATGGACTAAAACACACAGGTTAGAGCTGGAAAGAGGGTGTTGGTGAATAAGGGTACAGAGAAGATCATGGAGAAGAGAATGTCTATGCTTCTATCAGTTTCAAGAAACATTCTCCTCCCTCACCAGCCCTGCCCCACCCTCCACCAAACAGAGTGGGCTCGGGGCTGGAGTCCAGTGTGTGGCCAGGCGCCGGCACCTCATAGGACTTGAGCAATCTTAGTCAACCCTCCTTTTTTTTTCTTAAGGACAAGAACTCTATTAGTAATCTTTGCACTCTTAGTAGGTATATAATAAATGTACTTATTTCTAGATTTGAATTTAGTCACTTTAGATATTAATGTTTCTAAAGTGTCAGATCAAGGTCAAGTGAAGGTTTTAATCTAGAGCAGTGTTACCAAGTGGAAATAGAATGCAAGCTACATAGGTAATTTTGATTTTTTGAGTAGCTCCATTTAAAAAAATGAAAAAGAAACAATACACTTGATTGTAATGATATTATTTAACCCAATATAACCAAGGTATTGTCCTTTGAACATGCAATCAATAGAAATATATTGATACATTTTATTCTGTTTTTAGCTATTCTTTGAAATCCAACATGTATTTTACACCTAAAGCATACCTCAATGCAAAATAGCCCCATTGCAAGAGCTCAATGGCCACACGTGGCTAGTGGCTGTCATACTGGGCAGGGCAGTTCTGGTGGTGATCGGGAGGTATTTTCCTCTCTCGTTTTATATTTTCGTGAGCCTGACGTTTGCCTGCAGAAACATGAGTACTTTCAGTCACTCAGGCTCTGATATTACTCGTTCCTTTGCTTTACACAGCAAGCAGTTACGTGGCTGCCATTCTGTACATGCTGGAAACGGAGGACCTCAAACCAGTGGGAGTGGTAAGTTGCCTGGCAAGTGTGCTTTACCTGTTTAACTTCCCACAGGAGAAAGCCAGCCCAGTGAAAATCACAAAGGAAAGATCCAAAAACAAAACTGGTGCTGGGGAAGGTGGTCAATCCCAATGGCTGAACTTTAAAATGTTACTTTTCTCTGATTTCATGTTAAAAGTCTCTGTGATGAAAACCAAAAATGTTGGTTGGAAAGCAGACACACTTGGAACTGGTGGCAGGAGGTCTCTAGAAGATGACACACACAGGAAGTACAAACAAAGGGAAAGCTTTTTGGAAATCAGAGGTCTTGGTCACAGAATAAATGTGACCTGATCTTACATTTCAGTTTATTTAAAATGGGTTCACATACTTTTGCTGACTCGATCATGTTTTAACTTACAGAACTCCTCCAACTCCAGAATAATAACGTTGGCCCTTCTTTGAGGAGGGTTACATTAAACAATACTGGCTCTAGGCACTTTTTAAAAAATATTTTATTTCTTTATCTTTAGAGAGGAAGGGAAGGAGAGAGGGAGAGAAATATCAATGTATGGTTGCCTCTCGTGAGTCCCCTGCTGGGAACTGGCCTGCAACCCAGGCATGGGAATCAGGGTACATGAGTACCCTGACTGGGAATCGAACCGCGATCCTATGGTTCGCAGGCCCGCGCTCAATCCACTGAGCTATACCAGCCAGGGCTTTCTAGGCACTTTTTAAAAAATATCTTATTCATTTTGAGAGAGAGCTGAAGGGAGGGAGAAAGAGAGGGAGAGAAACATCAGTTCATTGCCTCTTGTATGTGTCCCGATGGGAGACCAAATCCAAAACCCAGGCAAGTGCCCTGACTGGGAATAGAACTGGTACGATGCCCAGCGAACAGCCTCACCGGTCAGGGCTCTAATAAGAACTTTAAATGTATTAATTTATTTATTCCTTGTAACAGTCCTATGATCTTTATAATAAACCTCTAAGAGGTTTGGACTGAAAAAAAAAGCAACAACAAAGAAACAAGACAAGAAAACACTAACAACAGCAAACCCCCAACCCACCAGAGAGTAAACTGGGGTCACCAGGAGATGGGGTGGGGCGAAGAGCTTGATGACATTGAAGGGTACGAATTTGTAATGAGAGTAAATAAGCCATAGTGATCCAATGTACAGCATGATGAATATAAACAGTATTACACTATGACTGTGTCACATGATAAATATCACTACAATAGCAGTCAGATAACAACATAGAAATGCATCAGAGTAACATGCTATGTACCTTAAATTTACGCAATGTTGCATGCCATTTTTTTTCCATAAGTAATTTTTAAAAAGGTTATAACAGGTTTGATGTCAGCTCTCATATGCTAGTTAGGACACTCTCTAAGGCTCAATTTTATGATATGTAAAAAGTGAATAATAATGACTTACTTAATAAGATCGTTGTGAAAACTAACTTGAGTTGATTGTGAAATGTGCATTGAACAGTGCTGGGTTACTTTACAAATCTTGAGGGAAGAGGTTCCAAGGTATGGTTTCCAAGGAAACCACAGGATTAGAATATTTTCTTCTGGCTATTAATAGCCAATGGTTTGCAGGTCAAGAGCCGCAATCGCCCTTGTCCACGTCGTCGAATGTTTGGGAGGCTCCACTAACCTTCTAGGCACGGGAGACCTCTTTCTAGAGTATTTAAATCAAAACCTTCTTCCAACATCACTGACATTTTGAAGTAATTTTTGAATTGGTAACACATGCTCATGATGCAACATTAAGAGAAAATACAAAGGAAATGAGGAAAAAAGAGTACACAGTTGCCAGTTTTTTGTGCACACACCAGAGGTCCTCAGAACATCCCCGGGCTCTCCCTCTGGCCCTGCCTCTCCCACCCACCCTCTCCCTGGCACTCATATGCACTTTCAAATGCTCAGTGAGCAAGTAGATTCAACAGACCTCTACTGCTTTCACTGAAATACTCCAAGCCCCTAGTGTTTGTCAAGACTTCAAACAAGAGTTTCAGCTTAGGAATATTGATTAAAGTTTCCCCAAGGACACTTTCACAGACTCATAGCTATCGACTTTATTAGTGACCATCTCATCCAAAGCCCCAGAGAGGTATCAATAATCAGGTATAATGAGCGAGAAATGGTAAGAAGAAAGCTTAAGGAAAAGAAGGTGAAGCTGATGAGTACCTACTGGGTGTCAGATTTGACTCTTAAGTTTTTTTTTTTTTTAAGATTTTATTTATTTATCTTTAGAGGGGAAGGGAAGGAGAGAGGGAAAGAAATATCAATGTATGGTTGCCTCTCATGCATCCCCTGCTGGGAACTGGCCTGCAACCCAGGCATGTGCCCTAACTGGGAATCGAACCATGATCGTGCGGTTCACAGGCCTGTGCTCAATCCACTGAGCTACACCAGCCAGGGCTTGACTCTTAAGTTTTTAAATGTACTGTCTTATTTAATTTTCCCAGCCACTCTGGGAGACGGTTATTGTCCTTTTCCATTTTGCAGATAAGAAAACTGAGGTATAGAAAGATGAAGTGACTTGTGTGAGGTAACACCACCAGAAGGTTGAGGAGGCGGGGTTAAACTTAGGTCTGGCTGATATCAGAGTCCTAACCCCAATGACTTCTACCTGAGGAGGAAGGCAGGGGGGATCTGGTACCTGGGGAGGTGAAGAGTAGCTGAATTGCCAGTTGTTTCAGATGCTCTAGGAAAGGGGGGGAAGGGAAATCTGAAAAACTAACAATCAAAACATTAAAAACAACACTCTGTGGGCAAAGACCATAGTTAGCAACCCGTCTCTGTCCCAGTTCCTCCTCAGAGGCCTGGACCATTGCCCAGGGCACATTTTAAGTGTTCACAGAGGTCAATCTAAGAGAATCACGAAGAGATGTTAGTTTTTTTTGGGGGGGGGAGTAGATGCTCTATCCACGTGCCACCTTGGATTCCCCAGAATCTTCACTTCTCTGCCTCAGTGGGAATCAGTTATAGTCATTTGAGCACACAAGATTTTTGTCAACAAAAATTTCTGGATAAAGAGATTAGGTTCATTGCTAGTGGGGTTACTGTCTCCGTCAGTTCAGGCGGCTTCAGCAAAACACCCCAGACGGGGTGGTGTAAACGGCACTTATTTCTCACAGTCCTGGAGGCCGAGTCCTGGAGGCCCGAGTCCTGGAGGCCTTTGTCCTGGATCTAGGTTTCATCTGATTTCACAGGCGCTCCACCCTTATGACCTCATCTAAACCTAGTCACCAACCAAGGCCCCAGCTCCTAATAACATCAGGGTTCAGGGTTTCGCCATGTCATTTTGGAGGCACATTCGGTCCATCATACTGACAACAACAGAGTACTGCATACAGAGCTCAGTGAGCAGTTGGCACAGTTCACAGAAACCACTCTGTTTGCACTTGAGGGTTGCTGTCGGCAAGTGAGCTATTTTATTTTCCTTATTTTATAGATGAGGAAGCAGAGTTGAGGAGGGAGGATCCAGTGATTTCCCACAGGCCATGCAACTAGTGAGTGGCAGGGGTGGAGTGCATATTCTGGTTTTCTCATTCTAAATCCGCGTGCCTTCAGCCGCATCAGGAGTCAGGCCATTCTGCCTCCAGTAGGTAGTAACAAGGGCATTGCCAAAGCAGCAAGAACAACAGATGTTTATTTAGTGCTTTAGAATGTGCCAGTCTCTTTGAAAACATCTCCTGGTGTAGGTACTATTTGTCTCCATTTTACATCTCTAAGAGAACCTAAAATGATCAGGGTGAAGTCCCTTACCAAGGTCACACAGCTAGTGCAGGACAGAACGAGTGTTTGAACCAGGTCTGGCTGAAGGAGAGGTAATCTTCTTAATGAATATTGCGCTCTACTGGCCTTTCAGATCCTCTCTGAAAAGCCAGTGTGTAAGATGAGGAAATTTTGTTAGACATATTTATTGAGATTTTAGTCAGAAATGCATTTTTTTTGCCCTTGAAAAGCATTAGTGTCCTACAGTGTTCTCTAGTGCAAGTCCTAGTTTTTAGGCATGTGGGTGGAAGATGGATGTTTCTTTATGCTCTGAAAGGTCTACTCTGTGTAGCTGACCGTGATGAGATTGTCTTGTTCTGAATGTTGCAGGAAAACAGCAACAGACTGATCATTCCGAATAAAAGCTGAATCAAAGCAGTTACTGCATAGAGTCGATGAGATCAACAGGATGTTACTCAGTGGTTTGAGTGGGAACTTTTCCTCTCAGACTTCATTCTGAGCCACACAAACCTTTCAGAGATGTGTCCTACCCTAAAATGTAGCCTGAATTCAGAGAATTGCATGACTGAGACGGATGTGGGGGGTGAGGTGCCACAGGTTTGGGTAGTGCAATGCTGAACTTTGTTTCAGTGAGATGCATAATAGAGGCCCTCGGGCCGTGGAGAGGCTGCTTTGACTAAGTGTGACTGTTCAGATAAACAGACACTTGTGTGAGTTCAGAGGGACTTCTGCCAAGATGGAGGCATAGGTGGAAACACTGTGCCTTCTCCCACAACCAAGTTTGAATACAATAAAGGTTTGGAGAACAAAGACACAGCCAAAGGACAGAAAATTGAATTATACGGAAGCCCCACAACAACGAACCATTCAACCAGGACGGTAAGAGGGGCGGAGCCAGCAGCAGATCAGGGTCAGGCAGGACAGATCCCCCAACCTAGGCTCGAAGGCAGCCTGGAGCCAGTCGGGGTGTGGGGCAGACTGACCAAGGTCGCACATTCGCGCACAGTGAAATGGACCACACAGGCCCCAGGGGGCGAACCCAGTGGTGGAGGGCTGACGGCGGTGGCACGCTCGCGTGCAGTGGGACATAACGCGAGGGCCCCGGTGACGGTGGCAGCTGTGGCACCTGTGGTGGCGGCAGCGGCGAGAGGCGGCAGACGGGACGCCATTGCTCCTCTTTGGCCCCGCCCCCACATACAGAGTCACAACCCAGCGACTGAGTTGCCCTGCCCTGGTGAACACCTAGGGCTCCGATCCTGCTACGTAACAGGCATGAACAGCCCAAAAGATGGCGCAAGAAGAACTCAAAGTCCCAGAGCCAATAACTCTAAGCGACCAAGAGATTGCCAGCCTCTCAGATGCACAGTTCAAGACACTGTTTATCAGGATGCTCACAGAACTGGTTGATTATAATCACAAATTAGAGGAACATATGAAGGCTAAACTAATTGAAATGAAGGGAGATGCACAGGAAACCAATAGTGATGGAAAGGAAACTGGGACTCAAATCAATGGAATGGACCAGAAGGAAGAACGAAACATCCAACCAGAAAGAATGAAGAAATGAGAATTCAAAAAAACAAGGAGAGGCTTAGGAACCTCCAGGACATCTTTAAACATTCCAACATCCAGATTATAGGGGTACCAGAAGGGGGAAAGAAACAGCCACGAGTGGAAAACTTATATGAACAAATAATAAAGGAGAACTTCCCCAGTCTAGAAAAGGAAATAGACTTCTAGGAAATCCAGGAAGCTCAGAGAGTCCCAAAGAAGTTGGACCCAAGAAGGAACACACCAAGGCACATCATCATTACATTAGCCAAGATGAAAATGAAGGAGAGAATCCTAGAAGCAGCAAGGGATAAGGGGACAGTCACCTACAAAGGAGTACCCATCAGACTGTCAGCGGATTTCTCAAAAGAGACCTTCCAGGCAAGAAGGGGCTGGAAAGAAGTATTCCAAGTCATGAAATCCAAAGACCTACAGCCAAGATTGCTTTATCCAGCAAAGCTTTCATTTAGAATGGAAGGACAGATAAAGTGCTTCTCAGATAAGGTCAAGTTCAAGGAGTTCATCATCACCAAGCCCTTATTATATGAAATGCTAAAGGGACTTATATAAGAAAAAGAAGATGAAAAATATGAACAGTGAAAGGAGAGCAAACACACAGTTATTAACAACCACACCTAAAACAAAAGCAAACCAAGAGGACAGCTAGATCAGGAGTGGAACCATAGAAATGAAGATCACATGGAGGGTTAGCAACAGGGGAGTGGGAGGGGGAGAAGGGGGGAGAAGGCACAGAAAATAGCATAGACAGTAGGTAGAAAATAGATAGTGGGGAGGGCAAGAATGGTAGGGGAAATATAGAATCTAAAGAACTTGAGACACATGGTTATAAACTAAGGGGGGGGGAGAATGGTGGGGGAGGGAGTGTGCGGGTGGAGGGGAATGAAGGAGGGGAACAGAACAACTGTAATGGTATAATCAATTAAAAAAAAAACAAAAAAAACCCCAGACACTTGTGTGAGTTCAGCAGTCATACTTCAGTGCCCAAGAGTATTATAAATACTATTTGGAAAGAAGGCTGAGAACTCCAAGATAGCATTTCACAGTCTTTCTTGTGTTTTGGAGACAGGACTGCGACCCGTGAAACAGTTTTTAGGGTCAGTACACAAGTGCACTCAGTTTTGACTGAGCTGGTTTCCAGATCAGGAAGTGCGTGGGTGTTCTGCAGAGAGCCATAGCCCTGCAGAGCCTGAAACTGATCTCACAGTCACCTGGTTCCTGTGCCTCATTTTACTGAAGAGGAGACTGAGAGGGGCCCCAGGAGGGTCAGTGCCATTCTGGAGTCCACCTTAGCACAGCTGGGAGAGTGCTCCCTGAAGACCTATAGGGCCCTGGTTCAGTGTGGTGTTTGCAGATTTGGCTGGGTTTTCATGTAGTATCTAAGAACACAAACTCTGAAATCAGATCTGCATTCTAAACCACGTTTCTTTGTTTACTAGCTGTGTGTGTTTTGGTAAAACATTTAACTTCCGGAGGCTTCAGTGTTCTCACCTGTAGAATGGGCACAACATTTTCATCCTTTAACCTCATCACATGCACTTAACCCACATATAATGTACTCAAATTCTACTTTTTTATGCTGTTCCCTTGCACACAAGCCTCTAATGACTTCTCATTGTTTTAACAGTCTGTTCACAAAAGTACCCACTAGTCATTTCTGGCCCATACACTTGCCCCTAGGCATTCTGGCTGACCCACTGGGCCCAGGACAGTTGGTCAACGCCTGGCTTCCTGCTTTTTATTCATTCTGCACCTACGATGTGCTAGGCACCATGCCAGCGGAAGGGGATTCCAAAGATGATTTGTGTGTAGTGAGAAGGAAATTTATAAATAATCTTACCACGTTGTTGTAAGGGTTAGGCATGAAAGCACTCAACTGGGGGGAAGGTAGGTGGTCAGAGAAGGTGTTAGAGATAAGTTTTTCATCTTAGTGTTGAAGAGTAAATGGAGGTTTGACAGATAAATAGATGAATGGACGGATAGATAGATAGAGGAACAGATAGGTTGATTGATCTTCTGTATTTATATGGAAGGAAGGGACTCACGACTGAGAGAGCAGCATGGACAAAGGCATGGAAGTCTGGAAAGGCGGGGCATCTGCGCACTTTGTCTATGGGGTGCAGGGCCATGTGGTGGGCCTGCAGGAATGCTCGTGGGAGGGAAGGCCAGCACTGCCCAGAGGATTTGGACTCTGGCCGAGAGAAAACCACTAGAGTCGGATCACACTGCTGTTTTGTTAAATCACACAGGAACAAAAGAGCAAGAATATTTAACATTTCCAATGAGTCACATGTAATTGACTGTTTGCTGGTATCTCTTCCTCAATGTATTGAGGTACTTTGCGTCTGGGGGCATCTTTTATACAGGGCGACTGAGTGAAAAGTCAGCACGGTACGTTTCTGCCACTGACACCATTCCAATTCTGTGGCATCGGATTTCACTGTTTCAGGCTTCTATTACACTTACAAGACACAACACCTTTTCCTTTAAATCGTGCTTCCTGGCTGTGGGAGAAGAGACGAGGGCGTGGCTGTGGGTGTGGCTCAGAGGACTTCACCTGTCCTGTTTGCTGCAGTGCCCTGATGGTGATGGATGAACGCTTATCAACAGTGGGGAAGGCATCACAGCGTCCTTTGTACCTGATCATGTTCAAGGAGATGTGAGGCCTCCCAGGGCACAGCCTGTTTTTCCAATCATCTTTTAGCTGTCTCCCCTTTTCACATGAGGAGAGAGAAAAGAAGAAGGAAATACAGGGCCCATGTGCTCCTGACGGGCCAGCTTCCCTTTATTTTCTGGCCCAGTGTACTTTTCTCAGCCAGAGGGGAACATCTCCTTCACATGTCAGCCAGTTGGATGGTCAGATATTTATGGAGTGTCTCAAAGCCAGATGTCGAGACTTCAGGTAGACAAGGCTCCTGTCCACACCAGGATTGCAATCTAGTCAGGAACACAGACATTAAACAAGTAGTAATTACCAAAGTGATGAGTAACTCAAGGTAGATAACGCATAACAGAGGAACCTAAATATGGACCTGGTCGGACAGGTGAGACTCTGAGAAGTGACATTTAACCTGAGAGCTGGGTGAATGGGAATTAGCTAAGCAAAAAGAGCAAGGAAGAGTCCCCCAGGGAGAGAGGAGTCCATGTGCCAAGACTGAAGTGGGAAAGGGCATGCTTTAAAAAGATTTTCTACCATCTTTGAAGGAAAACTCATTAGATCTAACATGGAGTGAGCACCCAGCAGGGTCAGACGAGATGCCAAGCATTACACATAATTTCATGGATCCTTCAAAGACCCTGTGAGGTTTGTTTCCGTGAGGCCAGGGTCCTGTGTGTCTTGCCCCCATTAGTCCCACTGTATCTTCAACACCTAAGGCATCACCTGTGTAGGAGAAGGCATTCGACATTTGTAGAACAGAGTTTATGTTTCACTGAAGAGGAGACTGAGGCTGAGAGTTGAGGTTACTCAAGTGCTACTGCTGGAGATAGGACTCCAAGCCGGGGTGGGGGGGAAGCCAAGTGCCTTCCCGGCAGCCATGCTTACAGTCTGGCTCTGTCTAGGACAACGGTTTTGCTTTCTGCTCTAGGCACCGCAGAGCCTGGAGCGGTCCCAAGCTGGGCACCAGAACACAGAGCTGGTGCACATCACACAGCTCCAGGACAGCCCACTGTGGGTGCGCAGTTGGTCTTTGGAGCTGGCACACAGTTGGGGCTGTACCCTAACTGCAGGAAGGACCTGACATCCCCCAGAGCACCCAAGCCTGGAGGTGCATCTCTCCAAGTGGGAGCCTGCTAGCTGGCTGGACAGTTGGCCCAGGTCAGATTCTGGGCTGCACGTCAGTGGTGATGGATCAGCCTCAGATTTCAAGCTTTGGTGTTAAAGCTCAGGAGGGCTGAGTCCTTCACAGGTCACCTCTTTACCTGTGTAACCTCAGGACATTTCTCCTCCTGGGAGCTGTAACCTGAGCATGATGAAGGCTCCCCTGGGAATGCTCCTCTCTGCCCTGCCCTACATAGCTCCTCTTCACTGTACTCCCAGGCCTCCTGATGCCAATGTACCTCAGAACAGACCTTAAACTCATTCCATCTTCCTTTGCTTGTGTGCATGTTTTAGGTTCTTTAGTGAAGAAGAGTCCCTTTTATATGTCATGCAAGTGAATCATTTCAGAAACGAAAAAGTAAATGTATGACAGGCTCAAGCTCTTTAGAAAACTGCTCTGTATTAACCCTAATCAACACTTCCCACTCACTGAGCATTTCATGAGCATCAGAATATTGGAGGTGGAAGGCCCCCTAGAGAGTGTCTAGGCTCTCCTGAGGCTCAGGTAGGCTGGGGCCCCGAGCACACAGAGCAACACAGATTACATTAGAAATGGTGAAGTCACAAGGACCCCATATTCCCATCCTGGGTGAGCTGGGGCCTCTGGCACCCTCAACACTGCCGATTCCCTGAGCTGTAGCTCCCCCTGAGAAGTGTGTTTATTTCCTGCAAGCGCTTCTAGGCCTGGGCTCAGCTGGGGTCTCTGCTGATTACCTAAAACAGCACCCAAGCTGTTTGGCTCATTTCTATCCTTGGGCGGGGGGGGGGGGGGGGGGGGGGGGGNGGGGGGGGGGGGGGGTGTGCTCCAGGGGCACTTTTTTCTAAGCTGGAGGAATTAGACACACAACCAGGAAAAAAAAGGGAAGGCCAATTTCTTTCATTTTCTAGTCTAAAAGAATATAAAAAAGCAGCTACTGTGATTGTGCAAAGTCACTTGGTAAGTCATCTTCCCTTCTTGGCAGAGTTCAGTGGGGGCGGAAGTGGGAGAACGTTTGAGAACTGCAGTCCCACTGTGTGAATGGGCCTTGGAGACTGCTAATCAGGGTGACTCACAGTGGGCCTGACATGCCACTTGCCTTGAAGGGCCAGCATTTCGATGCATCCAAGGGGAAATGCCAAGTGAACCATTGCTTCAAGAAGAGGGTTCTCAGAACTTGGGGTGAGGCTTTCTCTATGCTTAGCAGTGCATTCAGCCAACAGGCAAAGCCAGGGAGGAGGAGCACGACGTGAATTCAATAAAGGCAGCGTAACCTGCCCCTCCTCCTCCTCTGCGAACTCAGCAGAACAAATTTAGAATGAATTTAGCCTGAACTGGAATTGGTAGACATTTTTGAAGTCTAAAATGTCTGCCAGCATTTTCTTAGAATAAATTCGGACTCTCAGGAAACTGTGAGCCTCCTCTGCACCTTAAAACAAAACCCAAAATGTTAATGACTCTCCTTAACAGGATGGGGTCTCCATCCAGCATCTCCAGTAGGGTCCGAAATTCCGAACCCTCCTCATGCTTCTAAAGAGAGCAACTGTGCTCAGAGTTTAGGTTAGGGCATCAAAATACAAACTGTGTATTTTCAAAAATAACCACAAAGTTTAAAAGTACATTGGTCCCTTGGGTAAAATTATGATTTGTCTGTACTAAATGGTGTGTGCAACTGTTTGTGTATCCGTGTACGTCTGCATGTATATTCATCCTTTCTTAGATTAGTCAGAGCCTGCACGTTATAAAGGACAGAATCCTGGATCAGATGTCAGAATCCTAGGCTGGGGTCGCAGCCCTGTCACCTCCTTGCTACATGATCTCGGCAGCGTGCACCACCCGAAAGGCAGAGATTTGGTGTCTTGGTCTCCAGTTCAAACCCTGGCTCTGCCATATCCCAGCTGTCTCTTCCACTGTGTAACCCAGTGTGTCATCTAACCTGCCTGAGCCTAGTTCTTTTTCTGTTAAATAGAGATCATGCCTACCTTCATTAATATGTTTTAAGCATTAGTGATATTTCTAGAGTGTATGGCAGATGTTTTAGTAGTTCTCAAAAATGGTAGCTCTTGAAGATGGCTCTCTCAGAGCCTAATTTTCTTAAAAGTGAGGTGGGGACAGGAAGCTACAGTGCTTTGGGCCCAGCAATGCCGAGTGCACAGGCGGGGTTATTATTGGGAACACAGTGGCTTAGAGAAAGCACAGGTCCCAAGTCGGGGGTGGGGTGTCTTTCACCAGCCCGGGTTATGGGCAGAGGAGCTGTGCTCTGAGAGCCGGCTCAGATGCGTGAAAAGAGCTCTCTACAGGGGGGTGCACAGGCCTGGATGCCATCTCTCTCCCGTGTGGGCTTGCTGTCGTGACCAAACTACTTAGGCTTTCCCCTTCAGAAAAGTCCATGGTTCCTTCTGATTGTAAAGTTCTGCAATTCCAGAACGACATAGGGGGTGAGGGAGAAAAGAAAATGGTTAGGGGGTGGCCCCCTGTCTCGAGAGAAGACAGACGAGGACAGGTACAGAGCAGGAGGGAGCCCCGGGCTTAAAGCCGAGGGGAAGAGACCAGTGAGCTGAGGATGAAGTGCTGATGTATTGTTTTCCTGGCCCTCTGCGGAAACAAGCTCACAGGCCTGTAGGTTGAGCACAATTCCTCTTCCGAACAGGCTGAGGCCTTGGGAAAGTTAAATATTTTACATTTTTGTAAAATGAGAATAGCACACCAAATAAAGTTGTTGGGTGGGCTTCGATAGCCCCCATGAAGAGCCCGGTGGAGCACCTGACATCTATCTCACGTTACTGTGCTGTTCCGTGTTATTTCCCCTGGGGCAAGGGTGTCAAACTCATTTTCACCAGGGGCCACATCAGCCTTGTGGTTGCCTTCAAAGGACCGAATGCCATTTTAGGACTGTACAAATATAACTACTCTTGAACAGTTAAGTGAGAGCTCAGCGCTGCCCCCTAGTTACAAACAAGGTGCTGGGCTGGATAAAACAGGTGGAGGGCCTTGTGTTCGCCACCTGTGCCCCAGGATGACAGACTCCAGCTGAAGGGGCAGGGACCAGGAATGATCAGATTTTTCATCTTTTCTCAATTTGAAGCCCTCAGTGAGTTTCTGCCCGGGCAACACAAGTCCAGCAAACTTTCCTCAGGCCTTAGTAATGGGAGAGGATGTGTAAGCTTGGAGTGTGTGGTTAGGGCAGCAATGAACAGCAGAGAGGGAGGGAGGGAGAGGGAGAGAGGTTGGAGTGAGCAGGGAGGGAGATCTGGGAAGGGGGAGGGTGGGGGCCAGGAGCGTGGGGTGCTCTGAGGGGGAAAGGAGGGGACTCCCAGTAGCTGCCAGGCCTGCTCATGATGCCTGGGGGAAGGCTCGCCTGTCATGCTGTTTGACAGGAGTGCTATGGGCTGTGAGAGCCCCATTCGCCCTGCAGCCCCCACTGGTCTCTCTGTTCAATCGCATCTAAGCTCTGTCTCACGCTGTGACAGTTTTGTTTTGGAGAAGGGAGTAATCAGACAGCTGATAGAAAATTCATGATTTTCAGCAATAGAAAACCAGTTCCCTAACCTCTATCAAATGCATATTAAATAAATATTCAAAGAATCATTTTTAAGGGCGCTAAGTACTTCCTTCCCCCCTCTGGTCTGGTCCTGGTGCCAGGCTCTGCGGGGGGCTTTCTAAGTGCATCTCATTTGAGATCGAGTGACTGGGATTGAGGGCCACTGAATTCTCAAAATCTTCCCTAAGGGGCTGCATTGGACAAAGGCAAGGCGAGCAAAACTGCAGGAAGGGAAGAAAACAGAAGCCGGTCAGCTTCTACTTGGTGTGTTCTCCTCTCAGCGACAGAGGGAGGTAGAGAGTAAAAGATAGTGTGCTGAGCTCCACACCAACAAACAGGCCTGTGTAAAAAGGTGCACAAACTTCAGGTGTTGATTGTAAGAAATAATTTGCAAAGCTTCTTGGTAATGCAGGTAGTTCTACAGCCTGGTCCGTATTTAGGAGACAGGACTTACATCTCTAGTCCAGAGAATGATGAGATAACAGGAGGTGGAGAGAGATTTGTATTTTTAAAGAAGACTATGGACGATGAAAATGATATTTTTTCTGATCTGTGTTTGGTATATACATATACACCCTTCTGTAAATATGGGGTTTGAATTCAAGGTCTAACTCTGCACCTTTGGGTGAACTGCTTCGCTCCAGACTGAGAGAGAACGGGGGCAGAGTCCACAAGCTGGGCTTTCAGAGGATCCAGGGAGGAAGTGGCAGAAATGGAGCAATAGCTGGCGGTCCAGAGAACCAAGCCGTGCCCCCCACCCCCCACGCAAATCCTCCCTCTCCCCCTGGCAGGCCCTTCACCGAGTTTGCGATGAGCCATTACTGGCTGTGCTCTGGGAGCGCCACCGCCCTGTCCCCTATTAGCACGGGGTCTCGGCGTCCCCAGATGCCTAGCGGTCCGTGAATGGCTGCAACGCCTGGAGTCTGGCACAGGCTGTACTGCCTCAGTGTGTTTCCCGTTCCGAGGCACCAAGAGGTGGAGGACACATTCTCGATTTACTGCACGCCCAGGGAAAAGTATGACATCTGGTGTCAGCAGTTAACTTCCTTCATAGTCTGGATCAGTGTATATCAAGCTCTGTCTTCTAGCAGAGAAAAGATCTGAGTATCACTGAAATACGGAACAGGCTGACAGGGTCCAGAGGGGAGAGGGGAGAGAATCACAGGGGAAAAGGGGATGGACTCACATGAACAAGTATAAAGGACACGTGGACAATAACTAAGGTGGGGGGCGGAAATGGGAGGGAGGCGGGGAGCACTGGGTGGGGGCAGGGCTGGGAATACAAGACAGAAAACTATACTTGAACAAGAATTGAATTAAAAAAAATAACAAGAAAAAAAAAGATCTGAGTATCAGCTTTCTAATGTTTTCCCGAAACGGTGTGTGTGTGAGATGAAAGGGGAGGGATCTATGCAAACCCTCAGATTGTAATGGGGTGTAGGTTGGGAGGCTCCAGAGCCCCCCAAAGGAGGGAGGGATTTGTAATGGGATCCAGAACTTGGGGTGTCAGGGAATATAGGATATCCCCCCTACACACAAGTCTGGCTGGGCAATGGGAGACAGGAGCAGGGCCACTGAGAGTTATTTTGTATAGTAATAATAGCCCAGCTTCATATCCATATGAAAAATGGTTATTTTGCATATCAACAGCACGCTACCAAGGGAGATGGGCGAGATTTTGACCCCTGGTGTGACTGGGAGCAGCTGCCTGGTTACAGGGCCTGCATGAGAGCGTGGAGATGGTCCCTCCAAGCTTTGGGGGCCATGCCTGACTGGACTACGCGGCCAAGAAACGCTGAAACTGGGGATTGCTGGCAGGTGTGGCCGATGGTGGGAGGAGTCAGAAATGGCGTTACAGGCTGGGATTTAAACTAAAGGCAGGCGCCACCACGAAGGGGAGACAACGCAGGACTAGATGGGAAGGACAACTCGAGACCATACAGTAAGGAAAGGGGTGAAAGGACTCTTGCTGGTGGGCCGTGAGGAGGTGCCACGTGGTGTTGGACTAAGAACTGGAGTTCGCGGCGTTCCGGCCTATGGTGCTGGGGACTTCGGGAGACTTGCCCAGCAGAGCACAGATTACTGGGAGGAACCTGGAGTCTAGCCGAACTGCGGACTTGTACTTCTTTTCCTGAGATAGGGTACCCCCGACCAGCCTACTTTAGCAAGGGGAGGCAGGACTGTGCCTGGGTGTTTGTGGGTGTTTTAAAGTGACTGAGATTTAACGGTGACATTCTGCCATTACTCTAAACCTGTATAACTTTTGAATAAATAGTTCCTTTTTTTTTTTTAAACNGGAAAGGGGTGAAAGGACTCTTGCTGGTGGGCCGTGAGGAGGTGCCACGTGGTGTTGGACTAAGAACTGGAGTTCGCGGCGTTCCGGCCGATGGTGCTGGGGACTTCGGGAGACTTGCCCAGCAGAGCACAGATTACTGGGAGGAACCTGGAGTCTAGCCGAACTGCGGACTTGTACTTCTTTTCCTGAGATAGGGTACCCCTGACCAGCCTACTTTAGCAAGGAGAGGCAGGACTGTGCCTGGGTGTTTGTGGGTGTTTTAAAGTGACTGAGATTTAACGGTGACATTCTGCCATTACTCTAAACCTGTATAACTTTTGAATAAATAGTTCCTTTTTTTTTTTTAACCACACTCTGGCATTGAGAGCCACACTTTCTACCTGTCAGTGGGCTGGACGAACCTAGTACAGAAAGACGTGGGGGAGGGGACTTGTTTTGGTAACAGTATCTTGGCCCTGCCCACAGATTCCATTCGGTAACAAATTGTTTATGTGTTTGTGTTACTCAGTAAGTCAATTTTTCATCTTGCAGTACAGTACTTTCTATTTACCTGGAGGCAAGAAGAGAGGCAGAGAGAGGAGCTGGTTTGTGATCATCAGACTCCAAAGAGGAACTGATTAGGAGAGTCACAGGGTTCCCCTGTCCTTGCCCCTCAGTGTGTGCTAGTTCAGCCCAGCTTTCTTTAGGGGCTTTCTACTTCGGGACTATTGTAGCTTATTTTGAAAACTCGTGTTCCTGTCACATGCGATTCACGCGTAAATCCATCATTTGGTGAGTAAGGTGACGAGCCAGGTGCACAGGGAAGGGTGGGAGGAAGGACGTCACGTTTGGCGTGCGCAGGTCAAAAACAGTACAGCCAACTTCTTCCAACATTTAATCTGTTCTTTATTTGCCATTTATTATAAAAATTGAATCTTTATTTTACACAAAATTTACTTTAAAAACAGTAAAGTTTACCAAAACTAATGAATCTCAGGCAAAGGGATTTACCACTAAAATGCAGATTTACATGGTAAACCTGAGGGCCAAAAACATTCAGCTCATCACAAAATATTACATTTGCTAATCATTTGTTACCAAAAGCAAAAGCTGACTATGTAGATTTCAAAATATGTGACACAGATAAAATAAGCTAACAAGAAAGTGTTCCTACTTAAGATTGGCCCATTACTTCACGGAGAGTGAAACATTTGAAGATTTAAAAATATTTAAACATAAATATTTAGTATCATACACAACACATATATGCACTGACACATCCATTCTAATTCTATGCCCCTTTGTTTTTTTTAAATTGCACCATCTCTGTTAGAGATAATATATAACATGCAGGAGGCATTCATAATTGTTTTTCTCAGCAGTACTGTAGTATTATACAAGTCAAATGCAAAACTTAAATATGAATTAAATTCAACTGGAAGCCATCTCAACTCAGTACTTCGGCTTGAATTTTCTATGTTAATGCTTTAGTGTTGATGAAATTGCGTAAAATATGTTTGAGAGACTGTAGTCCAGTTCCTAAAGTACTTACTTAGTAGGTAGTTCCCAGAGGATATGGAAGCGATGGACCAGAAACGGGAAGAAAGCAGTAAATCGGACTAGTGTTTCCACTGTTTTGGCTTTCACATCCGGCTGGGATGAGAAATAATTATGTTCAGGGTATTTTGCAACAGTTTTGTGTATACAATGTTTTCATAATTCAAACCAGGATACAAAAGAACTCCTGCCCTCTCCCACCAGCCTTCCTCTTGTTTCCAGGAAAAAAAAACAAAACCCAGCCACTTTCTTATGCAATATGCAGTTCCTGAAAATGGACTTACAGTTACATTCTCATGCTTTTGGGAGGGGCGGGGGATGCTGGATCAGCTCTAGATACTCAGGGATGGGTAAAGTGGAACTACTCCATTAGGCGTAATTATAGGCTCTGGCTCCCCCTCCCCCCCCAAGTAAACGCATGCTCAAGTATCGCCGCGAGTTCTCTAGCACGAGTTATTCTGTTACTGCACATTGTTACTTCACTTATTCTGTAAGTGCTGATCAAGTTTAAGGAGGTGGCTGACTGGAGAGAGGTAACAAAATGCCTTATGCGGACAGGACCACGGTAAGAGAACAAAGATGGAAAGGGCATTTTATTAAAAATACAAGGAAATAAAGCTATAAATCCACAGAATAATTGTTTGATTATTTTAATAGTTTCTGAACCCATGGATATTATGCAGTGTTTTAATTAAACATACAAAATTTGAATCATGAAACACTTGAAGAACAAATACAAACATTTCCACTACCAAACAATGTTGTGCAGGTAACAGCCTGCAGCTCCACACAGCACACGCCTGAAACACGTGTGCCATGGAGCTGGGATTCTGAGGGCCTCTAGTCATCCTGTTTCACACAAACATTTGTTAAATGACCATTAAATACGCTGAAGTCTGATGGGAAAAAAACAAGACAGGATGAAGAATGAAAACACAGTGTCCACGTACCACAGAGAATGTATCCTGATGTAGGTTAAGGGAAGAACACTGCCTTACCAGAAATGCTCCAGACTGCTAGGTTCTCAGACTAAGGCTGAGTGTTCAGTTTTCTTTTATTTTTTTTTATTTTTTATTTTTTTAGTTTTCTTTTAAATATAGCCAAGGGAATAGAACATTCCATAATTACAAGACAAGTAATGAATAAAAAGGACTATCTTATCATTAACCTCTTGCCACCCTGGGAAAAACACTAAACCCATCCAAAACTAATAAGCTACACTTTGCATGCATAGCTGTGTGTGTGCATGTCTATGTGTGCATGTAAATGAACCAACCCACTGCTAGCATAAGCCATCAACTTTGTTCTGAGTAACATCCACATCTGTTTTGTTTTGGAAAATGCTCTGACATCGTTGGGAACCAAATACCAACTGACTTTCACAAGTGAACAAACTTCATTTAAAATCTTCTTAAAAGAATATGAACACTTATGATACGATATGATCTGCTCCTGCCCCAACAATGCGGTAAAGGTGGCATCAAACTCATACTGAATGTCAAGTGGTGGCCTCAGAGTTCATCGCATCAGTGCCCTGTCATTTCCGAAGCGACCCGAAGACTGGTGTGTCAGACGTCATGACATAAAAAAGAAATCTAAAAACTATGGCATCAAGAACAGAACTTGCACCAGTTACTATATATACCCTTATGTTTGGAGAGACGCTTATAATGCTCATTGTTGATCCTGATAGCAGCCTGTGTCCAGAAATTCAGAGAGGTGATAAGGAAGGTTTAGCCAGTGACTTCTGCCTGTGAACAAAACCAGTGACTAGCCATGGTGAAGTTCTAGATTGTCAGAGAAATGCTGAAATTTGTTTTGAACACTCGTTCAGAAAAAATGGGGTGAAGTTTTTCAGGTGAATTATGGCTAATTATTTGTCCAAAAACATTTAAGTTCCAAGAACACTTAAATACCTCTCCATGTATCATGGTCACGTCCAAAACTTAAGATAATCCTATCTAACAATGGAAGGAACACACATCTATTGTGAAACATTCCAATGGCCATCAACTCACATAACAACCCCCCCCCCCCTCAGATACAGTTTTCTGAAGTCCTAAAAGAAAGTTTCATCCGTTATGCCTGGGTCCCTGAGAACTTGAATGTTTTGACTAAAGGCAAGTTTTGGTAAGAATTACATTTTTACACCATTTCTTCTCATTTAGAATAAACAATAAGGTTTAGGCAGCCTTTGGTGTTTCATGTTTTTTATAGCTCATAGTATTCCAATTTCATTTGACGCAAACAATTCCTTTCTCTGAGAGTCCGTCCAGAGGTGTGTGGCAGGCGAGTAAAGCTCCGTTTTGTTGTAAAGACTCCCTTTCATCTTTTTGGAATGGGCAAAGCAAGCAAAACAGCGCACATCACAATTCTTTACCCACCGTGTTTTCCAGTTTTGTCTCAGGCGCTTAACAGATTGCTTCATAGTTACACCCAGAATCAGACGGCATGGTTACGCCCAGACCCATTAGAGAAAAACACATTAAAATGTACATTTCCCCAAAATGAGTCAGTTGATTTTCATTTTACAACATGCATGATAAAAGGCCAAACACAAAAGGTCTTTTTAAAAAAGGAGCAAAATGTATTCCAGAAAAGTTAAACAAAGGCATGAGATAAATTCCAGTTAAATGGATCTATTTCTTTGTGAGCTTTAAGAACTCATTTTAAACTCTGAATAGAGGCTGTTTTTCCATATAATTGTATCTAGAGATGACACAGATGGAGAAACAAGTAAAGTTTTTCCTTTAACTCTTAATTTCTACAAGGTATTTTGAAGTCAGTGTTAATGACAGAAACCTCTACCTCTCCCCCTACCTCTCCCGTCCGTCACAGTCCCTGATGTAGTGAAGAACTGCACCCGAACAACAGCACAGCAACAGGGAAGGGAGAGGCAGATGATGTGGCCATCCTCTCATAAGGACACCCCTCCATATGGTAGGGCCTGAAACACAGGCTTTTGTGATCCAAAAGTAACTAGTCACAGAGCGTAAAAAACACTTTGGAGAATGCACACTAGTATGAGAATCGTAAGCGGCCAAACCAAGAATATTCATAGTAAATCCTCAGAGAAAGGATTTCTCTTAGCATGTGTTCTCTGCACCGCACAAAAACTATTCCTGCACATTTGGGATCCATGAGTGAACAATAAAAGTATTTGTTTTACATTTAATATAAAAACATACTAGCAAATAAAAAAGGCTCTGATGCTCCATGAGGAGAAATTTTAGAGAATACGTGAATCTTCAGGATGTCCCAAGGGCGACAAGTCCTACGTACCCTGCTCTTGTCCTGGGCACAGGCCAAAAGCAGGCACTTTCCCAGGGCTCATCGCTGCTCAGAGAAAACCCGATGAAGGAAGACTCGCGCAAGCTGGGACAGGAAACAAGGAGCCAAGACGGAACTTGGCCAAGCACAAGGCACTCTGCCTAAAAATAACTAAGAACATAAATCGAAGACAGTGCTGAGTGTACATCAAGAAAATTTATATGAGTTTATGGTCTAGGTGATAAACATTCAAACCAAGTCAGTTACAACAAATGTGCAAATAAGTAATGGGGACCGGGGAGGGAAAAGACAGAATAATCTTCAAGGTTTTAACTGCAAAGTAGAGATTCAATAACTTCATGTTCCCCATTCCACCCTCAAAGTGTACTTCTTACAAGTCAGTAAGTAAAAGATCAATTGTTTACAAAACTCAGTTCCATGTTAACGTTTTTTACCTGCTTTAGGGCCAGACACTTTAGGGCCAGAGTTGCTTTAATAACACATTTGGTTACAGTGAGTCATAATTATCCCCCATTTTTTATCTTTATAAGTTAGGACATTTTAGGTCAACATTTATCCAAGCATGACTGCAACCGCTCAGCTACAGGCAGAGGAAGAGTGTTGAGCAAATTCTCCTCGACAATCAGGCAGCTCCGCTTCAGGGACTGACATGCTTCCAGTTCAGGAGGAAGTGTTTCCAGGTAGTTACCGACAAGCTCCAGATGAGTAAGGTTGGGTAGCTCACCCACATGAGGGGACAAGCTCACCAGGCTATTTTTCCCCAAAAGTAAACACTGCAGCTTTTTGCACTGAAACAGCCCATCTGGCAGCATCTCAATCTAGAAAGTGGGGGGAAAAAGGAGCCAGTAAAATTAGTTTTGATGGCCTATTCTATAATACATTTACTTATTATGCATACCTCTACCTTTCTCCCAAAACAGTCCTTGAAGTTGACATGTAACAGTGATGATAAATTTGTTGAAGTAGATGCAAATACAAAGGAAAAGTACGCACATCCATCATGAAGTCAGAATCGACACTACCATAAACTTCTAAATCCTTGTGATATATAGGTGGGCAACAAATTTTGCTCTAAACACTCTCATAAGCAATTCTCAAAGAAAAACTAATCAGTTACATACTCATTTTCTCTAAGATAAAAAACAAACCAGTAACTCAGGAGAATCATAATTATTCTTGAGCCCTGGATCAGAAATAAATTGCTCCCAAGAATCCTCATAAAGAGTTTACTGTCTTATGTAGTGAATAGCATCCTGAGATCAGATATGAGGCTATTTTCTTAGGGTTTCACAGTAGAGACAGAAAAGGTCATTCTCTTAAAAAAAATTGGCAGAAGCAGAGACAAGAATATATAATGTACATGTATGCATCTCATTGCCTTCTACATACACACTCATGAGTACTTATTTACCCTTCTTCCGGCTTTCTGGACGGTTCAATTAAATCATATAACAGAGAAATAATTTTAAATTTGATAAGTGGGCTGCAATTTGGTCAACTCCTAGAGCCACTCCACGGAACCGCTCCCCTATCTGGTGGGCAGGTTGCATGTGAATTTCCACGGGAGCCACTGCATGTTTATGCAATAGGGTTTATTGTGGAAAGACGTCCAGGGGAGAGTTGAGAATGCTCAATGCCCTCAACTCCCCATGAGAGGAGAGTTTGGGCAGGGCAGAGCTGGATAGCACACACCTCACCCTATAATATGCCACGTATTTATACAGGTGGGGACAGGGCATCTTTGTTACGAGGAAGCAGTGTGGCTCTTGGTTCAGAACGTGGCCGTGTTCGAAACAGGGATGAGAGAGCACTCCAGAGGAGCTCAGTCTGCTCTTCTGATGGGCTAGCGCAGCCCCTCTGAGACCCGCTTTCTGCTGGGACTTCTAGGGCTGTCAGAATGGTCTCCAAAAGGATAAACATTCTCTGTAAAAACTAAAGAATGGCCCTATTGCATTAAAAAATGCTCATTATGTTGGAATGCTCCATCACCCACACATATGCTCAGTACTGGATAGCTTTGATAATAATCTAATATCACAGTTGCTGAGATCAGCATTCTATATAGCTCATCACTGCACATCAAAACACCAGGTAGAAGCAACGAGAATGCCCCACTGTTTCCCAGAGGCTGGGACCTCACTTCACAGTCCTTCTCAGTGTGAGATTTCCTTTGTTTTCTGGCCATTGACACACGCTGTGTCACTCAGGACATGCCAACCAAATGCATAAAATCCAATCATTTCAAGAAGCAAAGTGGAATACTTCCACTTCTGAGCTGTGATGTCAGAAACAACAGTCCTGCCACAGAAAGGATCTTCTGCATCACACCACATTAATGCGTGAGGTAATGAGGAACTTCCACATTATCCACCTTCCGGCTAGAAGTCTAAGTTAATGAAAGAAATGCATTCAAGTCATGCATCTAATTTGCATCTAATTTGTTTTATTTTCTAAATATTTGGTCTACCTCAAAGAATCATGAGAATCTCAAAGTTAGAAGGAATCTTGAAATTAGCAAGGTCCCTACATGAAACATGAAGTCTCTGATTTCCTTTAAAAACATTCCTATGAAGTGGTTGACAATCTATATCTGCATTCATTCAATCTTTAGACCGCTTTTTGGGGAATATGAGACATTGGCTTGTCCTAGTCCTAATACTCATGGGTACTCCCAATAAACTTTCTTTTCTATTCGTCTTCCAAATTTTCAAAGACAGACTTGTGGACTATTCTCTGCCCTTTCTCTCCCCAATTCTTCCCATCATTGGGCTAGCCTGTTCCATCAGAGAGGTACATCACTCTGGTTGCTGTCTTCTGAGTGAGTTCCAGTTGCTCTGTATCTTTATTAAGCAAGCCTCTTCCCAGTTCTGAGAAGAGTGTTCCTCACCTATTCATTGTCATGGTCATCATTATGGTTCTCAGCAATAGCTTATCAGACTTTTGAGACAATCCAGCCAAACATATCATTCTACTTTGGCCATAAACTGCCTTCAGCATAAAATTCTTCATGTGCTATCAAACATCTTCTCTTATCCAAAACAGGATTGTGTCTGATACCCTAATTTTTTGTTCAGACAGTCAACAAGTCAGTACACTTGGTGTCAAAAGTACCGATAGTCTTAAGGTTTCATTATGTTAAACTGGAAGAATATTAACATGTTTATACATTTAAATAATTCATAACCAGCTAACAATGTAATCAGCTGAGACTTTCAAAACTTCATGTTGTGATTTAACTGTATGACAACTTGATGAAACCAATGCCTCTCAAAATATTTATACTTTTTATTAGTATAAATAGATTTATACAGATTTAGCAATAAAATGTAACCAAAATACTAATATTAATCAGTTGCGTAATTAAATGACACTAATGACAAATCTCTAGACCCACAGTCTTCCAAGAATGGTTACAAACCAGCAGCATCCGCCTCATCTGGGACTATTTAAAACTGCAAACTCTTCGAATCCTACAGCAGACCTACTGAATCAGAAACCCTGGGAGTGGGGCCCAGTACTCTGGGTTCGAACAAGCCCTTCAGGTAATTCTGACGTGCACTGCTAACTCCAGACCAATCCTAAAAGAGTTTAAAAACCTCGTAGTCCTTTACAACCTGGAGATTTCTCATTTATCTTATGGACTGCTGCCTTTTACATATATGTAGTCTTCGAGTTCTAAAAACCAGCAAGAATTTTGCTCTCATTCCAATACTTTTTGGTATTTCTCTAACAATCCATTGTTTTCAAAATTAATACCTGGTGATCAATATATTTATTAGCCAATGCTATGCTCATAGCTCTATTTAGCATGAAATGTGAATTATAAAAGGTCTAGGAGATAACAGGTTTGTGGGTAGGGTAGAAGGAAACAGCTCCCATTTTCAACTAGAAGATCCCTCTCATCCTTTGGCAGACCTGGGCTCCGACAGGTCTTTCTCCCTTCTCTCCATATGGACATTGTCATCACTCTCTTGCCCTGTCGGCTAGCATGATTTTTTTCCCCTCTTCCTTCATTTTAACCCAGGAAACTACTCATTTATTCTTTTTTTCGTGTTTCAAAGATGTTAAGTTTTCCTTAACTTGGCTTTACTGTTGCAAATTATGGTTCATTTTTAAAGCCTGGATGCTGGAAAAAGCTCCTAAGAAGCCCTAGTGCTGCATTATAGAACCAGGCCTTTCATTTCGAATCGCCTTTCCAGATACGCACACAGACTTCAAATCTCTTACCGCATCACAAAAAAGATTTATGAATAACTCATGATCACAGTATTTTTCACAAAAATTTCTGCTCCAATGACAGATTTGGAAAGCTGAAAAGTTTTATGAAACTTTCTAAGCATAATAGTTAAAACCTTTCCAAAATGAAAAGTAACTTCTGTCATAACTAACTAGTTTTAAATACTCTAACTGTACTGTTTATGTAAAATATGGGAGAAAAGAATAAAGAGAACGTATGTTGAGCAATTACCACGTGTCAGGAACTGTGCCAAATGCTTACTTATATAGTTTTTCATAAAATCTCTACAATTTATAAGTTAGATAAAAAACTTCTGCTCGGTGTTTTGGTAATTTGTCCATGGCTGCCTGTCTACTAAGTGGCAGGCAGTCAGAACATTCTCAGAGGAAGCTTAGCATGATTTGAAGTCCATTTTCTTTACCTACATCAGACAGCACAACAGCAGATACTTGAAAGACTGGCTGACTGAATAAAGAGAAGAATGGATTTACTTACATTGTTGTTGGTCACAGCAAAGTACTGCAAATTACTCAGATATTGGATTTCTTCTGGAATGAAGGTCAGGTGGTTATAGCTTAGATCCAAATAATGTAGTTTGGTGCATAGAAAAAGCTGCAGGGGCAGATTCTCAATATTATTATGGTCCAAAAACAGCTGCTCCAGATTAGATAATGCCCCAATTTGGGCAGGAATATAAGCAATGTTGTTATGCCACAGTTTTAAGCAGGAAAGATTTTGGAGATGCTGAAAGCTGATGATCTCTTCCACAGTTTTAAGGTTATTTTCTTTTAGGTCTAACTCATGCAAATTGTTCAGACTGAAAATGGAGTGTGGAATGCGTTCAAGGTCACAGCTGATCAGCTCTAAACTTTTCAGATTGACCATCTTTTTCAGGTTGTTCAACACAACCAGTTTGCTTCCCTCGTTATTGAGGGACAGCTTCTGCAGGGAAGGCAGGAGGTCTGTAATGACCTGTGGGATCCGGGACAGGCTGCTCTTCAAGTAGAGAGTCCTGAGGTTTTTTAAGTCCTGAAAGCCCTCCATCTGCATGGTGCTCAGCTGCTCAGGTAGGACACAACCCGACAGATAAAGTTCCTTGAGATTCTTCAGGTGAAATACCCAGCGTGGAATTTTCCCCATTTCAGTAAATTTCAGGCGGAGAATTTTTAAATTCTCCTCTAAAAAGGCCAGGGCAGGATGGTCGACCACCAGAGACGAGTGGTACACGTGAAGCTCCCTGAGGTTGACCAGCTGTGAGACTGTGGAGGGCAGCTTGACTTCGGGAATCAGCTCCAGGCTGAGCACTTCGATTTCGGTTAGTTCGAACACATTGTCTGGAAGACCATTTAGCATGAAGAGATGCAGCTCTATCTTGTCCTGGGAATTTTTCACCAGCTTGCTTTTCAGTTTCTCAACTGTCCATTCGTTATTGAGGTTGATCTGTTTCAGTTTGTTCTCGCTGACCTCTGACAGGAATATGGAGAAGCGTTTGGAATACAGGGGATCGTACTGATCAGCCAGATGGAGGATGAAAGCGAAGTCGTTCTTGACGTCAGGTATGTCACTGTATTTGCTTTTCTCTCTCAGTGCCTCAAAGGAATACTGCTTCAGGGAGCTTCTCAGCATCCACCACAAGCTGTAGGAGGAGGTGAGGCCGTAAAGTATAACCAGAATGACATAAAATGAAGCCAGGACCTTAAATATTTCTGCCAAGGAATAGACACACTGGTACCGCTTATATCCTGTAAAAGCCTGCACATCAATGGAACAGTCAATTTCAAGGGTGATATAGGTTAAAAAATATGGAACATAAGTTATGATGAGGACAAACAAAATGACTTTGACTATTATCTGCTTCAGATAAATTCTGTAAATGATATCTTTCTGCTCCACGTGCATACGGAACCTTTTCACTTTCTCAAAGATGGCTTTGGCCTGTTCGCCTTCCTTCTTGTCCAGGACACTGGAAGTTGGGCTTTCTATGCCAGCTGACTCCAAGCCAGGCTGCGGGTAGGGCAATGACTGCTTATTGGCATCAACATCAGCTGAACACCCTGAGGATGAAAGCAAAACCTTGGACTTGGAGAGTGTCAGGGGCCTCACCGACTGCTCGGCCACGGTCTCTGACAGGGCGCGAGTGGTCCATGGGGAATCGAAGCATTTGTGAAGGATGGCCACAAAATGCTCGAGCCTAGAACTGGTGCTGGGGTAGTGAAGCCAGAAGTTGCTGCAGGCGGCAAAGATTAGCGTGTGCAAGAGCACCAGGTAGGGGAAAAACTTTGCGAACCAGTGGAGCTGCTTTTCATAGCAGACGGCGTCGATGTAGGAGTACTGCTGTCGGTGGAGGTCATTCTGGATCCTGAGGGGGAGCGGAAGTGGTGTCCCAGGATCAGAGGACGCGTTCACACTGGCTTTCAGGATGTGCCACGGCACAGTGCAGTGATTGTCGAACTCCACCTTACACGGAAGACAGCACAGAACCCTGCTTTGCGTGAGCTGGAGCGCTCCGGCCAGCACGGCCACCAGCAGCATGACCAGGGTGATGTAATACCAGAAGACGTCCCACCACGGTTTTAGGATATGGTAAGATGACTGGGCGTCTGCTAAACATTTTAGCTCTGTTAGTGTAATCATGACTTTCCCCTGTAGGAGTACAGAAACTGGAAGAGAAAAATAGAAGAAAAACCACTGAAGTAAGAGTATCCAAAACAAGCACTTAACTCTATGCTTATTTGTACATAATCTACCTAAGTAGGATTCAGCTCAAGGGCAAAGCCTTGAAGGCAGGACTGACCAAGGAGAATAGGAGAATAGAAGGTTTCACGTGAAAATGGGCACTGTTCGTGCACTGTAAAGGAGCTTAGATGAGCTATCATTTGGCAATAACCCGACTGGGGCAGGGCTGAATTGCGTGAAGCAATTCCCCAGAATTGCGTGAAGCAATTCTCTCGTTTTCTCCCGGATTCTGACTCCAGGCTAAGCTATTAAAAACTAGAATCCAAATTTTCTTCAACCAACACTGGGAGAACTTGTTCTCAGGCTCCTTGTTCCGAGTTACACTTCACAACAAGCTCCTTCCACATCCGGCCCCCACGCCTGGAGCACTGGCTGTAGCCTGAGACTTGCGTTGCAGTCGCTACAAGGAACCTCTCCCAAGCGAGCACTGCTCTATAAAACGACCCCTCTGGACAGTTCTCAAGGGATGTGCCAACTCTAATTTCAAAACAAAATGTAATATAATGCATCACCTCCTTTTCCCCAGACTCTTGATTTATAACTTAAGTTTATGTCCAACTTAGAGGATTTAGAAGCTGACAAAACACAGTAATGGCTTAAAAAGGGACTGGGAATAAAAATTCTGAACAATATTTTACTATGGAGACTCATGTTTGATGTTGTCATGGCAAAATACTAATAGAAGAAATGATTAAGGACAGAGTTCATTATTAAATTATTTTGCCTTCAGAAAAGCAAAATGAATTTTGCATATTCCTATTCAAAAGTACTCAATGTTCCTTACATAAATGATTTATATAACATTCAGAAAGAAACATTACATAAAACATTTAAAAATAATAAAATAAAAAAATCAATTGTTTAAAAAAGTGTTAGTAAAATCTAGACCACCTTTAAGATGGCATAGAGTAAGCAGATAAAAGGAAGCATTTCAATCTAATAACATATTTGGTAAGAAAAAAGAAGAAAATGCAGACAACTAACTGAACAATGACAAAATAATTTAAAAGAAGAAGAAAAAAGTCACTTGCCACGGTTACCTTTTGCAGGCGGTCCAGTTCTAACTTACATTCAAGGGCTGCTCTTGTGCTTTCTTGACTGTGAAGTCTCAGTTGTCTTTCCTGGGTCTGAGTTTCTCTCCCTAGATACCCTTGTACTAGTAGTGCCCCAAGGAAGCCTTTTTCGAGCTTATTCATCCCCCTTCTAGGGACTGGCATCCTGCCTTGGACCCCAGGATTCCAGGACAGATGGCTCTGCTACTGGTTCATAAGTTGTTCTCTTTTGCTCGTCAGCTCCAACATATTTCTTATCATCTGACCCTGAACTTTATCCCTCCACGCTCTCCCATTTGTTAGGGCACCTCATGATCCCTGACTTTAACTGCTGGAGTGGAGCACCACTTTCTACCTGCATCCTCTGTGAACATCCTATCATATAATATGGATTCAACCTCCTCTTAGGACCTGTTGCTTAATTATACAACTCTCCAGGCTTTCCCTCCTTTAGTGTGTCTATTTCTAACCCTCAGCTCCTCCCATTCTGTCCCATCCAACTGCAGTTAACCATAACTGTGTGTCGAGACAAGGCAAAAACCAAAAACAAGAGGATTGTATGAGACAAATAAAAAGTCCTTGACTTAGACCCCAAAATACCATAAACATGACGGCAGTCAGGAAGGTAGAAAATATTGCTGGATGAACAATGTGAAAAATACCTAGAGATTTTAGTTGACATGAATATATACTTTGAGCTAATAGTGCTAACTATAGTTATGTTACTATTGTGTAATCTGGGGCCACATTAATTGGTGAACCCGGATAAAGGGACAACAGCCATTCTGTCCCTGCTGGTGAGATCACACCCTGCAGACTAAATATAAAGTGGGTAACAAAAAATTAGGAGCTACTGGCCTGTAAACCATTATCCACAGAGAAACACAGGTAACTGATGATATTCCACTGAGATTAAAAATGATTAGGGAAGGTGAATCCAAGATAGCACTCACCTCCTCCCAGGACCAAATGGGAATTACAACTAAATTATATGGAACAATCAACCTGAATAGCTAACTGAAAACTAGCCGAACACAAGTCTTATAACCAGGGATTTACAGAAAAAGCCACATTGAGCCTGGTAGGAAGGGAGGAGACGCAGAAAGGGCTGTCCTTGCACCCACATTCAGCAGCTGAGAATTGGGAGGGATATGTCAGCTGCAAAGACCCCTCCTTAGGAACAAGGGTTTTCAACGCCATGCTGGGACCCCCAGCCTGGAACACCACAGCCAGGCAGAGAAATACAAATAACACTGGGCTGTGAAAAGCAGTGGGGATTCTGACCACCAGGGTGAGATGGGAGTCTGCTGGAAACCTAGGCACGGTTTCAAAGGGCCAAAGAAAAAATGGCTCATTTGTGGCCACTCACCATGGGCTTCGGAGGAAGGGAGGTGGATCAGAGTGCACTGGAGTCATTCAGGGAGAGACTGGGTTGTCTATCTCAGGGGAGAGAGCTGAAGGGACAGATGCCAAAGTTCCTCTGTTGGGTCCCTCTCCAACACCATCCTTCCTGGGCCAAGCACTGCCCTCTGGGCCACATTGGCCTGGAGGAGTGCACTCGCCTCACTGCCTGACTCCCTGTGGCTCCGGCCTGCAGAGCTCCTGGCCTGCACCTGAGTTGGGCCAGCAGTGCAGACTTTGTAGGGTGTTGGTGCTGGTGGTGGAGAGGGTGGTGGAGGTGGTGGAGGTGGTGGAGGTGGTGGAGGAGGTGGTGGTGGTGGTGGAGGAGGACGAGATGACAGGGAAGGACTCTAGGGCAAGGGCCATTTCCCCTCATACACACAACAAGAGCCACCACTCTTCCTGTGCAGAGACTTCCTTCCACATGCCCACATCTTGGTATGTTTTCACCTGGTGAACTCTGCCGCTTCACCTTGATGACTCCCTGAGACCCTGCCTACTACACGGGTCCCCTGACCTTACGCAAGAAGCAGGTGGCAGGTGGCAGCTGGCCTTGGTGTACACTGACACTTTTGCTAAGTGGACTCAGGCCCAGCACCTGGAGTTTAAATCTGTAGCAACCTGGTAAAGACTACTCACCCCACCTGGTGACTCACTAAGAACCTACCTGACAACTCACATACTACCCGAGGCATTTTCAGTGACTGAGCCCAACAGGCAGCTGGCAGGCAGAGGTGTGTCTTGGGTGCCTTAGGCCTTTTGCTGATCTGCCCCCATGCTTGGTGCTGGTAGAAGCTAGGCTTGCTACACAGCTTAGCCCCTCCCATGGGTACCCAGGCCAAGCAGAAGCAGCCACAAAATGTAGATCACTTTATAGTTCCAATCAGGTAACTCAGGGCTGGTCACGGGCATGCCTGACATTGACCTGCACTAGCGTCTCTTCCAAGTAGCCTCAGAACCAACACAGACAGGCTTCAGGCCACATCAGGGAATGACCAAATTATCCCATAAGTGGCACAACCAAAGGGGGATGTCAGGAGGTACCAGAACCTTCTGGGGCGAATTCCCAGAAGGGAATTCATTTTGTGGGGTTAAGCCCCAGTAGACTAACTTATACACTATAGTCAAGGTCAATCCTCATAGTCAGCCAGTCTGAGAGTCAACACCATCAAGAGAGGCCAATAGTACTCCAGACTCAACTGAAGCAGGAAGGCTCACATAAGCCAAGAGACATTCCTGAAGCATGCAGGTCAGGAATAAGAGAGATTGCTCCATGAAGCCCCATGGATGCCTACTACATGACATCACCATACCAGGACTGGGAGGCACAGCAGAGGTACCTGGTACACAGAAACAAATACTGAGAGGCAGCCAAAACGGGGAAGCAAAGAAAAGTGTTCCAAATGAAGTAACAGGGGAAATCCCCAGGAGAAGAACTAAATGAAATGGAGGTAATCAACCTACCACGTACATAGTTTAAAACAATGGCTATAAGGATGCTCAAGAAACTTAGGGGAAAATAGATGAACTCAGTGAGAACCTCAACAAAGATATGGTAAACATAAAAACCATAAAAAAGAACCAATTAGGTTTATTTCACTTAGCATAATGCTCTCCAGGTCAGAGGAAGACAAGTACCATAGGATTTCACTTAGATGTGGAATCTAATGACTAACATGAACTAACAAGGAAAATACAGAGACAGACTCAGAGGGAGCAGGCTAACAGTTCTTGGGGAAGATGGGATGGGAGGCTGGGTGAGGAGGTAAAGGGATTGAGAAAGAAAGAAAAGAGAAAAATCTCACAGACACAGACAACACTGTGGTTGACTGCTGTGGGGAAGGGGATGGGGAAGGTAGAGGAGGGTATGGGGGATAAATGGTGTTGGAAGGAGACTTGGCTTGGGGTGAACACATAATACAGTGTTCAGATGATGTGTTGTGGAATCATGAACCTGAAACCTGTGTAAATTTGTTAACCAGTGTCAACCCCATAAATTCAATAAAAAGAAAAAGGAACAGGAGTGACGTATGTCTAATAAATTAAACAAATAAAAAACTAGAAATACCTAAAATTCAACACATTTCTCCAAAATACTTCAGATCCACAAAGCTCTTAGACTGGTAGTTGATTTTGCATTTCGCTGATATATTATTGTAAAAATGCTTTTGGCTTTTTCTTCAATAAAATCAAACAAAACTTATAATGTATGTTCTTCTAACAAAACTGTTGTATACACAGCTGTGGCAATATTTAGATATGTAAGCATCTTAGCTGAATGAGAAATATATATGCAACCATCATGTAGTTGACTTTACAGTTAATTTTAATGAGTATGATGGATACTTTAAAAGGGTGTGATTCCCAGGTTCATACTCCAAATCTTAGTAGTAAGTTATTTCAGCAGGTGTCTAAATTATGATGTTACCCAATTAAATGTTAAGATCTTACTATTTTAGATTAAAAAATGTAAAGGCCATTTTCTGAATTTCATATTCAAATACAAATGTGGCTTCGTTATCACTATGAAGTTGGTCTCAAGGACTGCTAATCAGACCACTGTCTTAATAGATAACCAATGACAGAGAACCAATAGTTTATGCTGGTTGTTTTTTCTATGGCTTTGCCCCAAATAAAGCCGACTTTTAGAGGTATGCTATAATCCTAGAGGAATGATCATTTGTTTGCTGGATTTCTGGACACGAGAAAGAGGAATGCAGGGAAGTCAGCATAGAAAGAAGAACGATAAAGAGGAAAACAAGTATTTACTGAGCACCTACTGTATTCCATTCATTGTGTTCAATCAGCTTGTTTAGTTTTACAGTTAAGAAATAGAGGTCTCCATTTTATTGGTGAGGACACCAAAGCAAATAGTGGTTACTTGCCAAAAGCATCCAATTGATAGCTTTCTGTTGCCCGAGACCTCTAACACCATCTCCATACCTTCTATTTCACTACGCAGAAACAGACAAACGCAGCTGGAATAAAAGAGGAGGAGAGGAAAAAAACTGAGAAAAAATGAGAGAGAGCTCTGAAATGCTGCTGATAGTTACTCAAGGTTAATTCTATCTCAAGTGAGTGGTAATCGTAAGCAAGCCTGCAAATTGGGAATACCTTGACCCATCTTCTTCCAGTTTTTGGATCACGTGGCTTCACCTTTGCCATATCAGGAGGAACTTAGTTTTAGGAATCTATATAGTAAATTCTCAACTTAATGATCATCCCTCCGAGAGACATTGCTTTATGACAGAAAAATTTTGCCAAAAGTATAATGACAATTTTCTGCAAAATGCACTTGAGAAGAGGACATGTGTTTGTTTAGTAGGATAATCCAGCTTCCAGGTTAGCTTGTAAGCGGGTGGTCTGAATTTTATTTTTTTTGCAGAAACAATTTTCTTGAGTCTTGTTTTTAGTTGCTACAATATTCCATTTTTAGATTCCTCACACTCTGTCACCTTTCACTGGTTTGGAAATTAGGAGGAATTCCTTCCCTAGAGGAAGCCCTTCCCTATCTCTGTAGCAATCTGACTTGAAGGCTTATAAAGATGTTTTGTTTTCATTTCAGTGGAAACAAAACCAAGAACCAGAAGTGAAGAATACAATAGCTGAAATGAAAAAATACACTAGGACAAATCAACAGCAGATCGGGTGAAGCAGAGGACGGAGATAGTGATTTGAAAGACAAGGTATCAGCAAGCATCCAATGGGAGAAGCAAAAAGGAAAAGAATTTTTAAAAAATGAGAACAGTTTAGCCTGGCCGTGTGGCCCAGTTCCTTGGAGTGCCATCCTGTACACCCAAAGACTGCCAGTTTGATTCCTGGTTGGGGCACAGGTCTAGGCTGCGGGTTTGATCCCTGGTTGGGACATGGGAAAGGCAACCAGTTGATGTTTCTCTCTCTCCCTCTACTCCCTTTCCTTTCTTTTTTAAAAATAAATGAAAACACATCTCCAGGTGAGGATTAAAGGAAAGGATAGTTTAAAGGAAATTTGGGACAGGAGGAGTAACCATGTTCGAATGAATCACAGGGATACCAGAAGCAGAAGAGAGTGAGCTACAGATGAGAACCTATCTGAGGAATAATCACTGAAAACTTCCCTAACCCGGTGAAGGAAAAAGACATACAAGTATAGAAGGTGTGGATTGTTTCCAACAAGCTTAACCCAAAGTAGCCCACACCAAAATATCATAATTAAAATGGCTAAAGTAAAAGACAAAGATAGAGTGTAGAATGTAAAAACTTAAATGTAAGACTGGAAACCATAAAACTCTAGAAGAAAACATAGTAAAATTTCTAACATTTTGCCCTGGCAGTGTAGCTCTGTTGTTTGGAGCATCATTCTGATGCGCCAGGGTTGTGTGTTCAATCCCCAGTCAGGGCGCATACAAGAGTCAACCAATGAATGCATGAATGGGTGGAACAACAAGTCAATGCTTCTCTTTCTCACTCTAAAAGATATATAAATAAATATTTTAAAATATCTTTGATATTTCTCCATGCAATATAGGACTGTAGCCAACTAAAAAGTTTTGCACAGCAAAGAAAATGATCAACAAAACAAAAAGACAACATACTGAATGGATGAAGATATGTACCTCAGATACATCTGATAAGGGGTTAATATCCAAAATTTGCACAGAACTCACACAAGAAAAACAAACAATCCAAAAAAAAATGGGCAGAGGACCTGAATAGACAATTCTCCAAAAAGGACACACAGATGGCTAATTAACATATGAAAAGACACTCAAGTGCCCATCTATAGATGTGTAGATAAAAAATGCAGTGGTACACATATACAGTGAACTATTAATCATAAAAAAGAATAAAATCTTACCATTTGCAACAGCATGAATGGATCTAAAAGGTATTATGCTAAGTGAAATAAATGAGTCAGAGAAAGACAAACACCATACGATTTCACTTACATGTGGAATCAACAGACCAAAACAAATAAAACTGAAGGAGGCTTATGGATACAGAGAACAGACTGATGCCTGTCAGACGGAGGGGGTTTGAGGGGATGGGCAAACACGGTGAAGGGATTGAGAAGTACAAAGTGGTAGTTACAAAACAGTCATGGGGATATAAAGTTCAGCACAGGGAATATAGTCAATAATATTGTAATACCTAAGTATGAAAGGTGGGAACTGGAAATATCAGAGGGAGCATTTCGTAAAGTATATGACTGTCTAACTACTATGCTGTACACTAAAATAATACTAAATGTAAACTGTAACTGAAAAAATAAAATAAACAACAAAAATGAGTAGGGAAATGATATGGCAAAATGCTCTAGAGGAAGACCTAGGTGGATGACATTTCAGAAAGTCTTATTTTGATTCAATTTGTAGTGGAACATCCATTGAAATGGCAAGTCTGTGAAAGAATTCAACCCCTTCTCCCCACCAAGGTCTAGGTGAATAATATGATCATTTGTCAGGGACATTGCAAATGAATTTCTTATAATGGATTAAGGGCACGAACTAGAGCATCTCTAAGGGCTCTCCCAGCTCTAAGGTCATGGGTTTATTTGTTCTCTCAAGGGTCCTGAGTTAAATTAATTCAAGATACGCAACTGAAGTTGCAGAAGAATATAAACTCAAACAGCGCTAACAATGATAAAGGTATTTGACAGAGAATGAGTATTTATTCAACAAACAACATAAGTCAACATTGACCAAAATAATGTGCTTTAAATACTTATACTTACATCAATAAAAATGATTCCAGTAATTCAACAATGCTTCAATCAGGAGGCCTACACCTTTTAAAATTTCTTAGACACACCATCTCTGTATTTGTCTTCATTCTATGAGAAAGCATAGATATCTTGAAATAGCTGCAGTTACTTAAAAAACTGGAGATACTGTATTTAGAGACCTTCTCCATCATAAGACATAATATGAGAAATAAATTTCATAAGTCAGTTTACTGTTCACTCTGAGGCATATCTTAGTAAAGCTATATACACAGGATCCCAATTACATATCAAATCACACTTACTCTCTGAACTCCCTTAAGTTACAGAAAAATTTAGACATAACAGATTTTAAAATCCCATATCCACACACTTAGACGAACACTTAGCTTTTCCCAAGCAGTCTACAAATCTTAATTTCTCTCACTCAGTCTTCACACACAGTTGGTCTTACTTATCAGATGTCCTACCAAACCCTATAATTTTTGCACCAAATTTAAAACCACACATCTATCCAAATAAGGAGACTCAGAGCTTTTAAAATTTAACCTGCTCATTTAATTAGAAATAGTCACAAGTAAATAACCTAAGACACGGCTTAGAGATATGGCTTAAATTCTCTGAAATTATGACATTATTAAATGCAGCTACCCTTTTAAGTTCATTACTTTTACCTTTGAGGTAAATAAAAGCCAATTTTAGCATTCAAACATTCATTTACAATAGTTTATATTTCATATAAGAGATCTGTCCAGAAAAAGTCCAGCCATTGTTAATAGAAAGAGAATGGTTTGTACCACATCAATGTAACCTGGCAGCCAAGGAGAGTGGACTGTAATGCGCATGTGTGAACAACGATGACTTCACTGTACTAGTTAGTGGGGAAGGGACACATCATTGAGTGAGTATGTGTACTGTGTGACCATCGCATTCAACATGACTGAGTGAGTAAAGCAAGAAATGTGCATCAAATTTTGCACATTCTTCAGCAGAAACTATTCTGATGACTCAGAAGGCTACAGCTATGGGCAATTGGTGATTGGCAACTTCATCATGACAATGTGCCCACTCATGCATCATGTCTCGTGCAGAGATTTTTTGTGAAACACCAAATCACCCAGGTGACTCAGTCCTGCTACAGCTCAGATTTGGTGTCCTGTGACTTCTAGATTTCCACAAACTAAAATCACCTTTGAAAGGGAAGTGATTTCAGACCGTCAATGAGATTCAGGAAAATACAATGTGGCAGCTGACGGCGACTGGGAGGACTGTGAAGTCCCAAAGTGCCTACTTTGAAGGGGACTGAGGTGTCATTGTCCTGTGTATAATGTTTCTTGTGTGTTCTTCAATAAATATCTCTGTGTTTTCATACTACATAGGTGGATATCTTCTGGAAAGACCTTGTATATTAGTTTGAAATGTGACAACATTCTAACACAAACAATTTTTAAGTTTAGTGTGAAAATATTTTAGTGCCCATGTAATTGATGAAAGTTTGCTGGGAAGGTTATTACATATTTTACATTTGCCCTGATCATATGATCCTGTTTTGGTTTATTAAGTACTTAAATCCAGCTCAGAGTACTGACCCAAACTGTATTTCAGATATCTTTAGCAATAATCTTAAAATCTTGTTATTTTTCAAAGATTAAAAAATTGGACATGTCTAAAATTTACTTTGGATTTATTAATTTATGTGTAAAGGCTCCTTAATAATTACCACTATTAAATTATTTTGCAGGCCAGAGAGCACAGTTTGTGTGCATGACAACCTAGCTTTATACCAACTCATATTTAGCACCACTGGAGCATGAGTTTCTTCTTATTCACAATTTATTTTTCTTTTTTTTTTTAAGATTTATTTATTTATGTATCTTTAGAGGGGAAGGAGAGAGGGAGAGAAACATCAATGTACGGTTGCCTTTTGTGCGTCCCCTGCTGGTAGTTAGCCTGTAAGGAACCGGCCTGCAACCCAGGCATGTGCCCTGACTGGGAATCGAACTGTGATCGTCTGGTTCGCAGGCCGGTGCTCAATCCACTGAGCTACACCAGCCAGGGCCCACAATTTATTTTTCAAACGCTTATAACGTATAATACACAACTGCATTTATGTGCAGCAAGCATGATAAAGACATTTGATGTGTGGAACATTTCAACATATATATTCTTCCATTGCATCTCTAATGTGCCAGAAAAGAAATTACTGCATAATTCCAGAGTATGATTCAGCTATGATGATACTTCTGGTATACAATATAATTTTTATACACTACAAATATACTTTCTATTTTAAACACAGTATTTTTATGAAAACAGAGATACAAATCTCAAATTCTATTAACATTTTTATTTTTATTTATTTATTTTATCCTCACCTGAGGACATGTTTTCCTTTGCATTTTAGAGAGAGATGAAAAGAGAGAGGGAAGGAGAGATGGAGTGGGGAGAGAGAGAGGGAGAGAGACTGGTTGCCCTCTTGTATATGCCTTGACCGGGGTTAGAACCTGCAACCTAGGTATGTATGTGGGAATTGAACCTGAGACCTGTTGGTTTATGACACAACATTCCAACTAACTGAGCCATACCAGCTAGGGCTATAGTAAGATCTTTAAGTAACCACAGTGAGAGACTACTGTAACTAATCTGTTAGAGGACTATAACTTACTTCAGATTCACCATATTTATTCTAACTGAAAATTATTTGTAAAGAACTTTCATATTTTTAAGAATTATAAACTTTTCCTCTAATCACCTAATGTAGATTTCCTTTGATGAGTTCCTTGTAAATAAAACAAATAAAAATCTAGTATTATTAATAATGTAATATTTAGTTTCCCAGTTTTGAATCAGTTTCATTTATATTTATTTTATACTTATAACAAGCCACTGAGTTAATTATGTTTCACATTTTATAAAGAAAATAAGGTAGGCCCAAAGAAGTTACCATGTTCAAGGAGACAAAATAAGAAGAAATAGATATAAAAAGAACCTAAGTCCTCAGACTCAAATTTCAAGCCTTGTCCACCAGACCACACTGTCTCATTCAGCCCAATTAACTATGCCAGTCTCAGGTCTCTCAAAAGCTAAAGAAAAACTGAGTATTTAAATCTCTTCTCCAACTGCAATGGCTGAACGTGTGTGTCCTTCTCAAATACACATGGAAAACCTACTCCCCAATGTGGTAGTATTAGGAAGTCATGCCTCTGGGAGGTAATGAGGTCATGAGGGGAAGCCCTGATAATGGAGGTTGTGCGCCTATAAAAGGAACCCCAGAGAGCTCTCTTGCCCCCTCTACCAAGTGAGGACACAGCAAGGGGGAAGGGAGTTCTCTCTCATCAGACATAATGCACTTTGAACTCAGACTTTCTATCCTCCAGAACTGTGGGAAATAAATGTTTAAGTCAGCCAGTCTTCAGTAGTTTGTCATAGCAGTCCCAAATGATTAAGATATCAATTTATCCCAACATCTGCATTATAACAGGGTTCTATTACAATCTTTTGAAAAACAAAGATGAAAACATACAATGTTCTTCAATGTCTCCAGTTACATATTATATAATCTACTTTCTCAGCTAACATTTTGTCCTACTTTTCCACTGATCCAAGAGTAAATATATAAAGATATAACATCTGAATTTAATGATGTATGAAAAGTCCCCTATATATTAACTGGTGTTAATTTTTCTCATTGAAGCACTTAACTGGAAAGCTATAGCATAGTGGTCTTTTGTCATTATAAAATTTTTTTTTAAATATTTTATTTATTTTATTTATCTTTAGAGGGGAAGGGAAGGAGAGAAGGAGAGAAATATCAATGTATGGTTGCCTTTTGTGCATCTCCTGCTGGGAGTTGGCCTGCAGAGAATTGGCCTGCAACCCAGGCATGTGCCCTGACTGGGAATCGAACTGCGATCATGTGGTTCGCAGGCCCGCGCTCAATCCACTGAGCTACATCAGCCAGAGCTTGTCATTATAAAATTTAATACTGTTTGGATGTCTGGGACATTTTTTCCAGACCATATTATTGCAGACAAGAGGACTCAATCCAAATCAGATCTCTATTTCTAATACACAAATGCACTAAATCAGTGCAAAGAAACAATGTTAAGAATAAAGGGTTTTATGGTCCTAATGCCATTTTTTTTAAATATTATTTATTTATTTATATTTAGAGGGAAAGGAGAGAGGGAGAGAAATATCAATGTACGGTTGCCTCTCCTGCATGCCCTGCTGGGACCTGGCCCACAACCCAGGCATGTGCCCTGACTGGGAATTGAACTGTGATCCTCTGGTTCACAGGCCCAAGCTCAATCCACTGAGCTACACCAGCCAGGGCCTAATCCCATTTTTAGCTTTTGAACCTCATTTAGAAATCATCAAAGCTTTTCAAAGCATGTGAACTCATTTGACAACCTCACCCCCAAGTCTCTAAGACTGGAACAACAATACTCAAGTTAGACGTCTTCACTTTCCACTAGTCCTTATTTTACTTTGAAAGCATTTCCAAAATAACCAGAGAAAAAATACCCAAATGATTATCTAATGGTATTTGGAGTCATTATGTACTAAGAACCAAAGGTGCTTCGGAGACGCCTGTCTCTGACCCCAGACAGGGGTAGAGCCTGGCAATTCAAAATGGAGTTTGTCTACTTACTCTCACCGAAAATCGACGTGAAAGTCATTTTACACCCCTTCAAAATGTTTAGTGCTACTTTGAGCTGTTTCTTGGTTCAAACATATATCTAACTGAAATTTAAATTCACCTCTTTGAGTTCTCTCTCTGGAAAACAAAGCATTGATGTCCCTGATTAATTTGCTCCTTTTCTTTAAACAATTTTTGAGAGAGGTGTCACTAACAAGACACTTGGTATGCGAGTTTATGTCCCTTTGTTTCAGATCTTGTCAGTAGAGCAACTTTAAATAACACCCGTCTCCCAAATCTAGTTCTAGTTTTGAGACCTAGAAGGGAACTAAGATTTATCTAGGGAAGTGTTTCTCTTACACTGACATCCATGAAAATCACTGGAGAGCTTGTTAAAACACAAAGTAAGAGGTCCTACCCTCAGAGTTTCTGATTCGTTAGGTCTGAAGTAGGCACCAAGGATGCGCACTGCAAACAAATTCCTAGTTAATGTGGCTGCTGCTGGTTGCAGAGACCATTGAGAAGACTCACAAATCAATGACCGTGGACATGACCGTGGTTCTCAATTTTGGCTTCACATAAGAACTACCTGGGGTACTATTCAAACAAACCTAAATCCAGGCCCCACTCCCACAGCGCAATTCAATTTGGCCCAGGTAAGGCAAAAATAATAATAATATTATTATTATTTTATTTTTATTACTATTATTTTCTAAATCTCCCCAAGAGGCAAAAGCCCACAGGACAGATTGGTGATAAAATATCAGGGAAAAATGCCTACCTTTAAAGTCTTGTGGAAGTTTCACTAGATGTTAAGGACACACCCCCCTCCATAGACTGTGAATGAACAGCGACCATCTCCCACATGAATCCCTCAGAGGCTCAGCTATATGCGGGAGCAAAATAGTGAGTCACTGAGTAGTAGAGATTTGTGTGAATGGACTTCAGGAGAAGGGATGAGAAACAAGGGGGCAGCTGAAAGGCTCTTTCCATCATGGAAATAATGGAGATTAGGAAGTAATTTCCATGATTTGAGTCTAAGTCCTCAGACTCAAATTTCGAGCCTGTCCACCAGTCCACACTGTCTCACTGAGTCCAATTAACAATGCCAGTCTCAGGTCTCTCAAAAACTAAAGAAAAAGCCGAGTATTTAAACGAGAAATGCTTCAATGAGAAAAATTAACACCAGTTAATATATAGGGGACTTTTCATACATAATTAAATTCAGATGTTATATGTTTATATATTCACTCTTAGATCAGTGGAAAAGTAGGACAAAATGTAAGCTGAGAAAGTAGATTATATAATATGTAACTGGAGACACTGAAGAAAACTGTGGCTCAGAAATAGTAAGGAAAATTTAATGCATTTGAAAAGAAAGCAAAGAATGAAACAGTCACTGTAAATGAAAATTCACACCACTTGCCAGTATTGGATATGTCCATGGGAAAGCAGGAGTCAAATAGATTCATGTTTTGATCCTATGCCATTGTAGTATTGTCCACAGTTTCTAGCACAAGGTGCCCAATAAATATTTGTACAATAAAGAACTCGAATACAGAAACTTCCAGCAAAGATGGAGGCACAGGAAGACATACTGTGCCTCTGCGCACAACCAAAAAAAGGACAACAACAAATTAAAAGACAAAAAACAACCAGAACTGACGGAAAATTGAACTGTATGGAAGTCCGACAACCAAGGAGTTAAAGAAGAAACACTGATTCAGGCTGGTAGGAGGGGCGGAGAGGGGCAGCTGGCAGACACGGCGAGGTGGTGGCTTGTGGACTGGGTGACCCCACATTTGCTCACAGGTAAATCGGGAGGAACAACTGGAGAGCCAGAGAGACTGCCCAACCCAGGTTCCAGCGCAGGGAATTAAAGCCTCACAGCCTCTGATTGAAAACTCCTGTGGAGGTTGAGGCAGCCCTGGGAGAGTTCACAGGAGAGTTCTTTGGAGAGACCCACAGGGCCGTAGAACATACACAAGCCCAACTACCTGGGAATCAGCACCAGAAAGGCCCAGTTTACTTGTGGATAGCTAAGAAAGTGACTGAAAACTGGTAGAGAGCAGAACAAGCGCCATTGTTCCCTCTCTGACACCTCTCCCACAAACAGTGTCACAATGTGGCAACGTGGGTTGCCCCGCCCCGGTGAACACCTAAGACTCCACCCCTAATATGTAACACGTGTGCCAAGACAAAAAAAAAGGCCCAAATGAAAGATCAGATCAAAGCTGCAGAAAAAAGTACAACTAAGCGAACAGATAGCCAACCTAGCAGATGCATAGTTCAAAACACTGGTAGTCAGGATGCTCACAGAATTGGTTGAATATGGTTGTGAATTAGATGAAAAAATGAAGGCTATATACTAAGTGAAATAAAGGAAAATGTATAGGGAACTAACATGGTAGGAAGGAAACCAGACTCAAATCAAGGGTGTGGACCACAAGGAAGAAATAAGCATTCAACCAGAACAGAATGAAGAAACAAGAATTCAAAAAAATGAGGAGAAGCTTAGGAACCTCCAGGACAACTTTAAATGTTCGAACATCTCAATCTACCAGAAGGATAAGAGGAAGAGCAAGAAATTGAAAACATTTGAACAAATAACGAAGGAAAACTTTCCCAATCTGGAGAAGGAAATAGACTTCCAGGACGTCCAGGAAGCCCAGAGAGTCCCAAAGAAGTTGGTCCCAAGGAGGAATACACCAAGGCACATAACCATTAAGTTACCCAAGATTAACGATAAGGAAAGAATCTTAAAAGCAGCAAGAGAAAAGGAGACAGTTACCTACAAAGGAGTGCCCATAAGACTGTCAGTTGATTTCTCAAAAGAAACCTTGCAGGTAAGAAGGGGCTGGAAGTATTCCAAGTCATTCAAGGCAGGGACCTACATCCAAGATTGCTCTATCCAGCAAAGCTTTCATTTAGAATGGAAGGGCAGATAAAGTGCTTTCCAGATGAGGTCAAGTTAAATAAGTTCATCACCAAGGCCTTATTATATGAAATGTTAAAGGGACTTATCTAAGAAAAAGAAGATAAAAATATGAACAATAAAATGACAACAAACTCACAGTTATTAACAACCACACCTAAAACAAAAAAATTAAGCAAACAACTAGAACAAGAACAGAATCACAGAAATGGAGATCACATGGACAATTATCAGCAGGAGAGTGGGTGAGGAGAGAGGGGGGAAAAGGTACAAAGAATAAGTAGCCTAAATGGAAGGTAGAAGACAGACAGGGGGAGGTTAAGAATAGTAGAGGAAATGTAGAAGCCAAAGAACTTATATGTATGAACCACGGACATGAACTAAAAAGGAGGGAAATGCAGGTGGGAGGGAGTGTGCAGGGTGGAGGGGAATAAAGGGGGGAAATGGGACAACTGTAATAGCATAATCAATAAAATAGATTTTAAATTAATGAATACTGGGGGAAAAAGAACTGAAACACAAAAATGCAGAAAGCTGAAGAAAGTACATTCAGATGTTTGGAAGGGTGTACCTAAAGCCTTTCCAGGACGAAGGCTAGAACTCACAAGTTATGGATGGGAAGGATGTTGGCTTTTGTGCACATTCCAAACCTTAAAGGCTTTAAAAGAAATGTGGCTTTATTTTTCATGATTCTGTGGGTGGTTCTTTGCTTCATGGTGTTGGCTAGCATAAAGACAGCTGGAAGATCCAAAATGTCCTCAATCACCAAGCGCGAAGTTGGGTCTGACCACGGGCTGGTACCTCCCTCTGTGAGACTCCACATGGCTGTTGGAAGGCCCTCACCCAGCATAGTGGCTGCGTTCTAAGAGGATGCATTCCAAGTTCAAAGGTGAAAACTGCTGCTCTCTCATGGCAGAGCCCTAGAAGCTACACAGAGGCACATTCAACACATTCTGTTGGTCATAGGAGTTACATGGCCCGCCCAGATTTGAGGGGAGAGAAAGCAAACACCAGCTTTCAACGGGAGGAGTATCAAGGGATGTGCAGCCAGGTTTAATCCACCACCGTCTGTTCTCTGTCCACAGATTCCCATTCCCATCCATACGAGGCATGCTCACCTCTCCCCAGCCCCTGCCCCACTCAGCAAAGCCTTATCCCACTATGGCATCAAATGCAGTCCTGAAGTGCAGGATCTTGTCACCTAAATCAGGTCCACAACGCTCGGAGACAATACCATTAAGATTCCTTCTAGAGCCCTTCTGTCTAGCTGAGATCCCGGAGGCTCTGCCTTAAATCTCCTGGAATCTCAAGACAAGGTCTTAGAGCTGTGCCCTGGTGTTTATTTTTACCTGGAGACCAAGTTTTACAGGCAGCAGTGCTCTGGGTCTGATCTTGTAACCTGAGGCCATTTCTCAGAGTATTTGCTGGGTAGGGAAGCTGTTCATGAGAAACAATTTTATTATGACTCTAGAAAGAAAATACTTCCTTAAAGTCTGCTTAAATTCGGAACAGTCTCTTCTTTAACTCATCTCTGCAATACTTTGATTATAGGTGGTTAAAAAAAGAAGTTAATTGACACTTCCAATATTCTGCTGGGAAAATCTCCTATGCTAAATCCACAAATTCATTAGGTTCATTTCCTATCTTCCAAGTCACTGTAGGGGACAGTCTTGCTGATTTTTCTGTCACCATGAAAAGCGAGGGTACCGTATTATATCCTCCAATAGCAGTTTCCTCACTGTTCTTCCAGCAAACATTTAATAGCTTTCTTGCTGCCCTTCAGGTCTTCACAGTCACTTGGCCTCAAAGCTGATAACAGGTATTTTGTTATGGTAGCACCTCACATCTAGGTACCAGTTTTTGTTTTGGCTCTTTACTGCTATGTAACAAACCATCACAAAACTGTGCAGCCAAAAAAATCATTTATCCTTTCTCATGACTCTATGGGATGATGAAGCAGTTCTGTTTCACATGGTGTCGGCTTCCATGCTGCGTGGTTGGAAGGTCAGGAATCAGTCCCGGAGTGGCCCTTGGACGGGCTGGCTGCTGGCCTGGAGCTCAGCTTGGGCTGACGACCAGAGCCCAGCTGCTCCTCCAGAGGGCTGTGCAGGCTTCTTCACAGCAAGGTGGCTCAGCTCTAGGCAGGAACCTTTCAAGCACACCAAAGCAGAAGCTAAAGATCTCTTTAAGGCCCAGCCTTAGAAATTACTCCACATTATTTCTGCCACATTGGATTGGTCAAAAAAGCAGGGCCAGCCTGGCTACACAGGGAGGGGAAAATTCTACCTCCTGTGGGAAAGAATCACAAAATATTTGCAGCCATCTTCAATCCCCCAGGGGAAGTCATGAGTATTTAAGCAGTCAACAGTGCCATGGAAAGGAATTAATTCTTTGAGAGAATGAATTTAGTGAATGAATAACAGAACTTTTCACCTCTAGACAACATATTAAATGAAGGACTATCAGATACAGGATAAAGGGGGATAGGGAAGCGGGGTCAGTGAAGGAGAAGCATAGTGTTTCTGGAGCACCAAAGTCAAAGAGTTTCAAGGAAGGAATCTGACACCCTAGTCCAGTAACAGAGAAACCAAAGGAGAATAAAGATGTGTGACAACCATTCTGCCCCCTCTTACACAAAGCAGCAGAGTGGTACTGGGTCTATGAAATGATCATAAAAAATAATAATAATCCAAGTTTTAGGAAAGTAACCTAAAGGCCCAAGGCGAAAGTCACTGAGTAGGACAACACTACGGGAACAACCCTAACATTGCTGATAGTCTGATAAAAGCTGAGTTGTTATGGATTTTAAGAATCATTGCTTTACTCTTTCTTGTTTCTGATGGTCATGGAATATATCATATATTTAATTTAGATGGTAATTCTCTTTTAAGGAAAAGACTTCTTAGTCCTTGGATGCTTTTAGTGAACTACCAAATTAATCCAGAACACATTTAAAATGAAAGTCGAAACCACATTATTATAAGGTTAGTCTCTGAGCATAAGCCACCAGTGACTGACTGCATAATTCTTAGAGAGAATGCGCAACCTCATGCCCTTCTCCACCACACTGTGTGTAACAACGTTTCCCTGACCCCCACCTCCGCCCCACTGTAAGTAAGCCATAATATAGAGCCAAACGCAGGGACCGAGCAGTCTCTGCAGAATCACACACGCTCTCCTTTCAGATGACTCGTTGAAAGCAGAGAACATCATTCCATTTGCTTCTCCTAATTCTTCCATAGGTGACCTGCCTTTCACAAGAGCAGAGTCAAATGGACTATTGACTCCAGGGAAAAGAACCACAGAGATCAGAGTACAACTCTTTTTTTTTAATTTTTAAATATACTTTATTGATTATGCCATTACACTTGTTCTATTTCTCCCTTCATTCCCCTCCCCCCTGCACACCCCTCCCCCCTCTCCCCTTTAGTTTATGTCCACATGTCTCAAGTTCTTTAGATTCTGTATTTCCCCTACTATTCTTGCCCTCCCCCTATCTATTTTCTACCTACCCTCTATGCTATTTTCTGTATCTTCTCCCCCCTTCTCCTCCTCCCACTCCCCTGTTTCTAACCCTCCATGTGTTCTTCATTTCTATGGTTCCACTCCTGATCTAGCTGTCCTCTTGGTTTGCTTTTGTTTTAGGTGTGGTTGTTAATAACTGTGAGTTTGCTGTCCTTTCACTGTTCATATTTTTTATCTTCTTTTTCTTAGATAAGTCCTTTTAACATTTCATATAATAAGGGCTTGGTGATGATGAACTCCTTGAACTTGACCTTATCTGAGAAGCACTTTATCTGTCTTTGCATTCTAAATGAAAGCTTTGCTGGATAGAGCAGTCTTGGATGTAGGTCTTTGGATTTCATGACTTGGAATACTTCCTTCCAGCCCCTTCTTGCCTGGAAGGTCTCTTTTGAGAAATCAGCTGACAGTCTGATGGGAACTCCTTTTAGGTGACTGTCCCCTTATCTCTTGCTCCTTCTAGGATTCTCTCCTTCATTTTAATCTTGGATACTGTAATTATGATGTGCCTTGGTGTGTTCCTTCTTGGGTCCAACTTCTTTGGGACTCTCTGAGCTTCCTGGTTTTCCTGGAAGACTATTTCCTTTGCCAGATTGGGGAAGTTCTCCTTTATTATTTGTTTAAATAAGTTTTCCACTCGTGGCTGTTTCTTTCCCCCTTCTGGTACCCCTATAATTTGGATGTTGGAACGTTTAAAGATGTCCTGGAGGTTCCTAATCCTCTCCTCATTTTTTTGAATTCTTATAACTTCACTTTTTCCTGTTTGGGCATTTCTTCCTTCTGGTCCACCCCCTTGATTTGAGTCCCAGTTTCCTTTCCATCGCTATTGGTTTCCTGTGTATTTCCCTTCATTTCAATTAGTTTAGCCTTCATATGTTCCTCTAATTTGTGGCTAAAATCAACCAGTTCTGTGAGTATCCTGATTACCAGTGTCTTGAATTGTGCATCTGAGAGTTTCACTATTTCCTGGTCACTTAGAGTTATTGGCTCTGGGGCTTTGAGTTCTTCTTGAGCCATATTTTGGTCTGTTCATGCCTGTTATGTATGAGGAGCAGAGCCCTAGGTGTTCACCAGGGCCGGGTGACCCAGTTGCTGGGTTGTGACGCTGTATGTGGGGGCGGGGCCAAAGGAAAGCAATGGCGGGCACCCTTTGCTTCCTTCCGCCGCCACCGCGGGCCTCATGATTCGTCCCACTGCTTGCAAATGTGCAACTGTGGTCTGCCCCTGCTGGGTTCGTTGCTGGGGGCTGCGTGGTCCGTCTTACTTCTCACTCCTGCTGTCTGGAGCCCTCACTGGGTCTGCCCAACACTACCCCGGATGCCTGGGTGCCTGGGGTCGGGGGATCTTTCCTGCCTGACCCTGCTCCGCTGCTGGCTCCGCCCCTCTTACCCATCTGGTAGAATGGTTCATTGTTGTTGGACTTCTGTATAGTTCAATTTTCTGTTCGTTGGCTGTGTCTTTGTTCTCCAAACCTTTGTTGTATTCAAACTTGGTTGTGGGAGAAGGCACAGTGTTTCCATCTACGCCTCCATCTTGGCGGAAGTCCAGAGTACAACTCTTTATAAATAAGGAAACTAAAGGTCAGAGGTGCTCAGGTGACTTCTCTAGGGTCAGAGGGTAGAACATGGGCTTACACCCAAGTTTCCTAATTTGAAAAGAACTAGAAGGTTGGTAGCACTGATTCTGGCCATGTAGCCTAATTAGTAATAGACCTTTCAATAACAAAACAAAAACAAAACCCAACCCAGGGTTCTGGAACATGAAGTTACAAATACACCCAGAGTTATTCTATGTTATGATTTTTCAACTATAATTCAAAATGAGGGGTTTTTTTAGCTCTGAAGCAGACAAATCAGTGTACTCTGGAAATATTTAAAAATATGATTAAGCGACTAGTCTTAACCCCTTATCTAAAGTAAAATTTATGCGTACTCAATTATAGAGGCTAGAATTACAAAGGTATACCAAGGAGTTACAAAGCCTTGTTTCTGCCTTCACAGCATTTATATTCCTATCGTAGAGAGAAAACATGCACACTAAGCACACCCCATCTCATACGGTCACTTCAGTACCAAAATGAGATGCAGTCTAAATCTAAAAAGTACCACACAAGCCAAATAACCCAAGAAAATGGTGGAAACATGACTGAAAACAGCACTTGTCAGAGAGGTCAGAACTTCAATCTGTTCTTGCAACAAATATTCAGAATGCCTATTGTGTGCCAGGGTAAGTTCTAAGTGTTCGGGGAAGTACAGGTATGTGAGACAGACAAGACCCCTGCTCCCAGTGAGACAATAACCAAATATGCAAGACACAATGCAATCAGAAACACTATGCAGACTATAAGCTACTTTAGGTCGGTGGACAGGAAAGGCCTCTTTAGAGGGACTGCCGTTCAAACACAGATCCAATGGGACCAGGCAGACGATACCATGGAAGGTCATTCTGGGAGCATGAGCAAGAGACTTAGGATGTGTGAGGATCAGAAATGAGGCCACTCGGCTGGCAGGTTAGCAGCCTTTGGAAAGTAGGAGAGTGATGGAAGGCTTATAGCCAAGGTAAAGAGTTTGGATAATAAACAGTCCGAGAGTGATGGAAAAGCCACTGAGGAGTCATAAGCGGAGGAACAGCTGACGATATTAGCTCTTAAAAATTTATAGTCAAGTGAATGAATCAGCAGGGTAATGTGGATATACTCAGGAAGTCAAAAGATCTATAATAAGAAGTGTTCAGAATACAAGGGAACAGACCCATTGTCCCCACCACTGCTTTGCCTGGACTGTTATGTTCAGAACTGGGTGACACACTTTTGAGACATATGTTGTATTTCAACACTAGAGGGCCATGCTATTTAATGCAGTATAACGATTAACCATTAACCCTGGCTGGTGTAGCTCAGTGGACTGAGTGGGAGCCTGCGAACCAGAGGATCATGGTTCGATTCCCAGTCAGGGCACATGCCTGGGTTGCAGGCGGGTTCCCTGCAGGCCAGTTCCCAGCAGGGGACGCACAAAAGGCAACCATACATTGATGTTTCTCTCCCTCTCTCCTTCCCTTCCCCTCTAAAGATAAATAAATAAAATATTTAAAAAAAAATTCCAGAGATATTCTGTGCACAGCAATATTCTGATTATGATTCTATCTGGTTCTCCCAATACATTGTAATTTAAGATCAGATACTCTAGATTTGTATCTCTAAGCAGCCCAGCAAGAGGAGAAAAATAAAGGATATTATTAAAATAAAAAATTAATAATAATAATTAACCATTTACTATGTCAAGTCAAAAGCTCTGCTATAGCTGTAAAAGAAGAATGATATTTGCAGGAAGCAACAGAGCACAGGACTTGTTTGTTTCTGACTTACCTACTCTAGATAGCCTACTACTTCTACACATTAGAAAGTTCTACAGAAGTACTACCTTAAACAAAAATCAGAACAATATTGACTTGAAGGCATGCAGTCTAAATCTCTCACAGACATTTATTATATTCTTTGGATCTTTAATGTTAAAAAATGACAAATATCAAACATGAACACACACACTTCACTATATACAAAACTGACAGAGCATAGTAGGGTGACATTTTACCAAAGTGTACACCAGATTTAATTTTCTGTTTGATTGTCTTAAAGACATCAAAAGGACTTTACTCAAACCATCTATAAAAAGAGTACTATTTTTTACACACTAAGTATTCAGTGTTTGTTTGCCCCAGGGTACCAATAATAGTAATTATCTTTACCAGGTGTTCATTAACAATTCAGAATGTCAATCTTACCCTGTGAATGCTGGTCAATTGGAACCTCTGCAATTAGTTTCTGTCTGAAATATTCCTAAAGGGAAATCATAAACATATTGTTATATTTTAAGCATCACAGTAATGTAACACAATTCATCGATTTATGTGGTTCTAAAATTTCCAATATCTACAACTTTATAAAACATACAAAAGGTAACCTCAAAAAAAGAAGTGAGTTAAGAGTTCCAAGCAAGATGGAGGGATAGGTAGAAACCCTTTGCTTCCTCGAACAACCAAAAGGAGGATAACAACCAATCTAAAATCAATAAACAACCAGAAGTGCCAGAAAATCAAACTGCATGAACTCCGACAACCAAGGAATTAAAGAAAAAAATCAACCAAAACAACCAGACCAGTAAGAACCCGCAGTGAGGCCATGTGGCCGGGGCTGGCTGAGAAAAAATGGGGGTGGAGGGAGACCAAGGACCAGCGGGTGGGGCTGGCTGCAGCAAGGCAGAGGACCCTGGGGGGCAGGGCTGGCTGAGGACAAAACAGACTCAGGGCTGGCTGTGGACTACAGTGGTTACTGTGGTGGAAGAAACTCCCAGTCTCACCAGAGTTCCTTGGAAAGTGGGATGGAGACAAGCGGGCGAGCTGCACTGTTCCCTCTCTGGCCCCTCCCCACAGGCAGCACTGCAGCAGGAAAAGGGGGGCTGCCCTGCCCAGATGAATACCTAAGGCCTCATCGCCCCCACAACTTACAGGTGTGCCAAACAAAGAAATACGGCTCAAAAGAAAGAACAGAGCAAAACTTCAGACAGAAAACTAAACAATGAGGAGATAGCCAACCTATGTGATGGAGAATTTAAAGCTCAGTAGAACTTTGATTAAAGTTCTATAATCAAAATGCTCACAGAACTGATCGAGCTTGGTTGAAAGATGAAAAAACAATGAAAGATATCCAAAATAAAATAAAGCAAAATATTCAAGGAGCCAACAGTGACAAGAAGAAAACTAGGACTCAAAGCAACAATTTGGAACAAAAGGAAAACACAAACATCCATCCAGAACAAAATGAAGAAACAAGAATTCAAAAATGTGAAGAGACTCTTACAAACCTTTGGGACAACCTGCAACATTCCAATATCCAAATTATAGGGGTGCCAGAAGGAGAAGAGGAAGACCAAGAAGTTGAAAACTTATTTGAACCAATAATGAAAAAAAAACTTCCCCAATCTGGAGAAGGAAATAGACTTTCAGGAAGTCCAGGAAGCTCAGAGAGTCCCAAAGAAGTTGGACCAAAGAGAAACACACCAAAGCATATCATCATTAAGTTACCCAAGATAAAGACAAAGAGAAAATCCTAAAAGCAGCAAGAGGAAAGGAGACAGTCACCTACAAAGGAGTTCCCATAAGACTGTGAGCTGATTTCTCAAAAGAGACCTTACAGGCAAGAAGGCTCTGGAAAGAAGTATTCCAAGTCATGAAATCCAAAGACCTACAGCCAAGATTGCTCTACCCAGCAAAGCTTTCATTTAGAATGGAAGGGCAGATAAAGTGCTTCTCAGATAAGGTCAAGTTAAAGGAGTCCATCATCATCAAGCTTTTATTATATGAAATGTTAAAGGGACTTATCTAAGAAAAAGAAGATAAAAATATGAACAATAAAATGACAAACACACAACTATCAACAAATGAACCTAAAAGAAAAGAAAAACAATGAAAAAAAAACCTAAGCAAACAACTAGAAGAGGAACAGAATTAGAGAAATAGACATCACATGGAGATTTCAGTGGGAAAGGTACAGGGAAGAAGCATAATTAGTAGGCATAAAATAGATGGGGAAAGATAAAAAATGGTATAGTAAACAGAGGACTCAAAGAACTTTCATGTATAACTCATGGACATGAACTAAGCAGGGGGAATGCTGGAGGGTTGGTAGGGCAGGGCAAAGGGGGGATAAAGGGGGAAAAACTGAGAAAACTGTAATCGCATAATCAATAAAAATACTTTAAAAAAGTGAGTTAAAGAGATCACCTTCAGACCTATCATGAAAAGTATTAACTAACACCCAGGGAAATAAACAATTACTGTCACAAATTACAGATTTAACCTCATTACCACACAATTTATAAAGCATAAAATATGAACATTAGTCCCGGCTGGTGTAGCTCAGTGCATTGAGTGCCTGCCTGTGAACCAAAGGGTCGCTTGTTCAGACTCTCAGTCTAGGGCTCATGCCTGGGTTGCGGGCCAGGTCCCCAGTGTGGGGCACGTGAGAGACAACTACACACTGTTGTTTCTCTTCCTCTCTCTTGCCCTTCCCCGTCTCTAAAATTAAATAACATCTTGAAAAATAAACAAATGAACATTAAATTTTTAGTGAAAAATGAGATAAGCATTGTGTCATTTCATAAGTAAAAGATAGAAACCCCCACTGAAAATATATAGTTTCTTACAGAAAACATGGAAACATGGGGCGGGGGGAAGGTTTAATATTTGAGATGACTTTCTCCTTCCAGGTTTTTTTGTTTAGTTTGGCTTTTGCTGGACTGCCACTTTTACATGATAGTGTCACTGCAAAGTGCAATGGCATAGTACTGAGATCCGCTTTGCCCCATCATAGGCTTTCTCAATATTATAGTTTCTCTAAACACAGTTCATACATGGCTATACCACAGTTTACAAAACCATTTTGCTACAGAATGCTGGATTTTTCTTTTTATTGCTAATGCTGTAAATATCTCTGTACTCTGTTCATATGTTTTCCTTTGCACTGACTTCTAAAGTTGAGAGTAATGGGTCAAAAAGCATGAACATTTTAAGGCTTTGATAAGTAATACCAGACTGTCTCCCCAGAAGGTTGTATTAATTTTCTTCCCAATATATGAGTAGAACCCTCAGTAGATGTAGGAATCATCATTTAAACAAATTCACTAATTCTGAATGAAAAAATAATCTTACTATTGCTTTATTTTTTGTTTCTTTGATTAATTGGGTTGCATGCTTTCCAACATGTTTAATTAATAACAAATTTCNTTTTAAGGCTTCGATATGTAATACCAGACTGTCTCCCCAGAAGGTTGTATTAATTTTCTTCCCAATATATGAGTAGAACCCTCAGTAGATGTAGGAATCATCATTTAAACAAATTCACTAATTCTGAATGAAAAAATAATCTTACTATTGCTTTATTTTTTGTTTCTTTGATTAATTGGGTTGCATGCTTTCCAACATGTTTAATTAATAACAAATTTCATTCCTTTTTCTTACTTAACATTTACTTAAACCAGAGGAATATTTTGCAAAATATACAAGGAGAGACCCCCCCCAACAATGGGGATTATCTTCTGGAGGACAAGCCCCTTGTAGTACAGGCTTCCCCCACTAGGTGAGTGTTCCAGGGACTCATCTGTATTAGCGTACCGGCTGGTGGTGTTGTGAAAGGCTGCGTCTGGCCTCAGTGAATTTTTTTTTGAACTCTTCCAATGTGTTTGCCCATTTCATGATGGGTGATTTACAAGTGCACCTGCGTACATCATGCTACGTGTTCAGCTGTTTTTGCCCAAAAAACAACATGACCCCCCATGCCCCACCCTCCCTATTCACCTGATCTCATCCCGAGCGACTTTTTCTGTTTCTCTGAATGAAAAAAGTCCTCAAAGGGAAATGTTCCGTTGATGTGGAAGAGGTAAAACAAAAAATGGCAGAAGCATTAGAAGGCATCAAAATCAATGAGTTCAAAAACTGTTCTGAGCAGTGGAAAAAACATCTTAATAGGTGTATTGCATGAAATGGAGAGTACTGTGAAGGTGACTGAAGTTTAAACATGTAAGAATACACAATTTTTTATAAATAAATTCCAGGTTTTTTTGGTCCCCCTTCATAAATGTAGAACTTAATGAAAGCCCTCTCATAATGACAACTTGTCATCTCAGAATGCAGCCATTGCTGTCAAGTTAACACACACACACACACACACACACCTCAAAATGTCCAGTTTCTTCACCAGGATTAAAAAGCCAAATCATTCTCATTTTAGAAACTAAAGTGAAAGTTATTGCCTTTCTTCCTCCCTAACGGCAAACAAAAATACAAGTTGGAAGGATGAGAATGTGAAAATACTAAATGGCAAAGCCTCTTAGAACAGAATAACTAGTCCATGTGAGGCAGGATAAAAATAGGACTGGGACACACAGTAGTTCCGACAGCCCCAGCTGCCCAGCCAGCCAGCCAGCAGCAGCTTCCCCAGTTTGCAAGGCGAACGAGTGTTAGAAAGCTGGCATCACCTACTCCCTCAAAAACATTGTCTTCCCCCATAAGCAGGACACAAGACATGTATTTTCACTTAAAAAGTAAATTCCAGAAAGTCATCTCCAAATCTGGAAGCCAAGAAAAACACTGAGAGTTTCCTTTCTCAAATGAGACCTCCTTTCTGAAGGTTCCCCTGAAAGAGATTAAGGAGCAATAGGGGCGGTCAGCCTTCTGAGAGCAAAACGAAGCCCCGGGTTTTCACTGTGGAAACGGAGAAATCTGAATGCCTTTATTCCTTGCTTGTCAGTAGAAATAACAGAGACTGACAAAACTACTCTTTTGTAGTAAAGCAAAGAACTACTGTAAACTTTTGGAATTTGGGAATGGCTTTCCATTTGGGTGATAAATACAATTTTAAAATTTAAGATTCAGCAAGAAGTTCAGACTCTCCTTTAGTCACTGGATGTCATGATGCAAGTAATCAGATACGGCCGGAATCACTGCAGTGCTGCAGTTACCCCGCTTTGTGCAATTCCATACATTTAAGGCTTCAGGTGAAGTGAAATTAAAGTGTCCTATTTCATCAACTTGAAAGGAACATTTCATTCTACCATCTGCCCCACCCGGGATCACCTCCAAGAACGGCCTTCCTGAGCCACTCTGACCCCCACAGGCTGAATCCACTGCTCTTCCACCTTTGCTACTAGGACACTTGACCAGTAGTTCTCTCACACTGCTTTGTAGTATATCACAGCTATTGCCTCAAGTTCCTTGAGGGCTGGGACATTATCCCTGCACCCACCCCAGTGTCTCTTCCCAGGGCTAGACTGGGGGGCCTGCAGAGTACACTGGCTTCCCGACACCGATTCATCAACAGGATGTTGAAAGCATCTCTGGAAACTTAACTACATTCTACAAAAATAGTATCTACCAGAACTTTTCTCAGGGACAGTCCAGAATGTGGCTGGAAGGAAAGATGGGGACTCTGCTAGTCTTTCTCTGGTCAGCTGAGATCCTAGGAACCGGCAGAGAGGGGACAGAGGGCCTCTCTGGCTACTGCTCTCTTCCCCCTCATAGAGAGCTTGTCTTCATTTCTTAAAAATACATTAAACAAGTATTTAAAGAGTAACAGTCTGATGTGGCATCAAATCATTAGCCTCCCAGGGTAACAAGTAATTAGCTCACCAAGACAGACCCCATGTCTCAGCCCTGTCCTTGTCCCCAGTATAAAAAAAATGAGGAAATAACTACCAAGTGAACAAATACCAGATCCGCATAATACCCCGTCAGGAATCAAGGGTATGGAGGAGGAGGAGGCCTGTGAACACCACTGGTGTGGTCACACGACGGGCCTGGAAGGGCGGCAGAACAACATCGTGGGGACAGAGCCGCACTCCGTTCCGTCGCCCCATGACACACATGGAGATTCAGAAGCAGAGGCTAAGAGTGAAGCCTTCACCTTCAGGAAGAAAGGAGAAAAACTCATAGTTGCCAACTCCCCCCCAAACATGACATCTAACAAATCTGAACAGAGTACTGCTGTCAGATGCAGCACGGCTGGCTGCTTTATAATGATGGTGAGTCATTCTGAATCAGTGATGGATTACTGGATAGATGCCACAGCATTCCCGAATGCCATTAATATGTTATCAAATTATACTATTAAAATTCTTCTTTTGCACAAGTTAACAGCATAGTGAAATGGGAAAAATGCTGGAACTAGTAGAATTATCAAGTTATCACCCAAACAAGGATGGTGCGTACCATGCCCTGTTCACCCTCCCCCAAGACCAGGGGCTCTAGGATACTGAGGGCATTTCTTATTTCCCCAGGGCCTGCTACACAGTAGGGGCCCTGTATACACTGTAATTCCAAACTCCTGTGAACTATAATCAAACTGACAACACTGCATGTTCTCGGATGGTTTCAGTCTAATAATATTAACAACCTCTGATGACGATCACTGTAAAGACTGCTGCATCTGGTATAACACATCCTTAACCCAATGACAAAAATCAGCCTAGTGTTTAGGTTGAGCTACTTTAGGACCACGGATTACAGAGGTTTAATGTTTGCCAAGTAGTGACCATTAAGCACAAAAGATGTTTAAAATGAACATCTTTTTTTCATTTTAAACTGCCTGCTGACCCCTAAAAACATAGTTGCTCCATACCTCATGCTTCTTCAGCATTAATGAAGTGCTGATAGTTCTACGATACGTCTGTTAAACTGCCTCACAGAGAGCTTGTTACACACCTTCCTGCCTCTCGTTCTGACCTCTTAGAAGAGTTCCGTGCACAGGACGGGATCTAATACACAAGAGATTCTCAATAATTATTTGTTGAATGGGAAAAAACGGCAGGAGATGGAAAGCAGAGGCTGTGACTGACTGTGTGCCTGCCACGGTGTTACGACCTCAGCTCTAATGGCGAGAAGGCTGAGGCCTGGAGGAACTAAGAAACTTGCTCAGGCTCACAAAGCAAAATAAGAACTCACACCACCCCTAAGAGCCATCTGCTACACCGCCTCTCCAATGAGCTATATAAAATGGAGTTTTAAATACAATATGACATCTGTTTTTAAAAAATCAGCAATCTGTCTTTTAGAGAGACTACAAGACACAACCTAAAAAAATCAGATCTATAATAGTTTTTCTAGCTCACTACTCGGTATTCCATTTAGTGAACTGCTCCCCCCACACTGCCTGCCTGTATTAAGTAATTAAGATGGATGGTCAAGTAGCTGGAGCAAGGGCGCATCCTGCCCGCATCTCTTACAGAGATACATTTACCCACCCACTGAATGACACAAGGAATCACTGAAGTTTAATCAGTATTTAAATCATGTTTTACATGGTTTTTCTTCCTGCCTTCCTATTAAAATGTGGTTTAAATAAATTAATACCAGATCACTGAAATATGACCTCCTTTCTGAGTGACTTAATAAATGAGTATCATGGACCTCAATTTGTTGTTACTTCCAATACATTACTGTGTTAGGCCTAGTTCTTATCCTCAAATTCTTATGAATATTTGAGAGACCTGAAAGGGGGTATAGCAGAATGGTTAGGATCAAGTTGTGGCTTTGTCATTGACCACATGCTTGACCTTAGATAAGCTAAGTATCAATTTTCTCATCTGTAAAATAGATATTAATGAAGTTTCAAGAAATAAATGAGGTAACTATAAATCAAATGCTTACTAGCATAGCTGCAGATACCAAGTAAGTGTTCAAAAATGGTAATTTATTAACAGAGTAGTAGCTATATCGAAAATTAGTCCTTTAAAGGTCGGTTTTACAATATTATCCTGTAAAGGGAAACTACAGTGGATGTGAGGGTGTTAGGTTCTCCAACTAAATTCTAATTTCCATGCTAGATTTTATAATATATCACATGACTGCAGTTACTATTCCGGTGTTATGAAATATAAATGTACATTACCGCAAGTATTTAACATATGGCCCATAGCGAGGACAAAGACTTGTGAAGCCAAAATAGCACATAGTGATGCAACTTAAAAAGAAAAACCATGAACCTGTGCAAGCAACCTCCACTTCTTGACCCAATGCCTGTCTCCCCAGCCAAGACTCATGCTGCAGACAAGACAGGTGCAGCCGATGTCATCCAAGCAAAGGCCATGTTTTAAATGTATAAACCTATGTTTAAATATATACATCTATATATATAATCGAGCTGCCCAATAATAAAAATATACATAATGCCACATAACTGTACATTTAGAAATTATTAAAATGGTAAATTTTATGTTTCATACATTTTAACAAACAAGTCTATAATCCTGAAAAACTGTTCTGACTGGTTTTAAATTAACATAAATGGATTGCACAAATTAAATATATAGTGAGCCTTAATCTACTAAAAACAGGCCAACAACCCAAGCATAATTTTCCTGTGTCAAATTTGCTTTGTCTACAATTCATAGGTTATTATAATAAATACTAAATATTTAATTATTGATTTTGCTACCTTGAATTAGAAGGATCTGGGTGGGAGAGATATGACCCTACTAATCTGTCCAAAACAGAGTAGATTTTTTAAGCTACATAAATGGCCACATACGAAGTTAACACACTCAAAACTCTTCCTGTGACTGTCTAGGGAAGCACACATAAGATCTTTTTATTTCCCCAAAATGACTGCGAAAGCACCCACATGTTTACAAGAATCAGAAATAAATTTTGATGAATTTGAAAAGTATTCGATCCCCCTGTTAATCTTCTTTTATTAAGAAGTCAATCTATTAAGTCAGTCAACCCACACAAAGTGTCAGGAGACCCAGTTTCCGCTCCCTACTTTACATCTACCTGGGAGTAGAACGTAGGGCAAATTATCTTGCCTCACCTGACCTGAGTTTCTTCACTTGTAGTATCAGAGAGTCAGATGATGGAGAGAGCCCCGACTTCCTGCGTTCCCATGTTCCAATAGCCTACGAGTGGATTCACTGCAGCTGGAGCTGTGGGACACCCACCCTGAAGAGACTTCTCTGGGGTGGGGAGAACTGGACAGGACTTCAAAGAAAGTGACAGCACAGGAAAAGAGTCCAAGAAGAATGTGTATGCTTTCCTAGGAAGTGATACGGGGCGCAGCCAAGAGAGGGGCCCCAAAAAGGGATTTGCAATGGGGTCCAGAACTCAAAGTGTCTAGGAAATGTTGGAGAGACATATAAGATGTCCTCACCCCTTCCCCCACAAGTGTGAGTTGGGGGAAGGGACACATGGAGCAGGAACATGTAGGGCTGTTTTGTACAGCCACAGCCTTGCAGCTAATCCATAGCATTTAACATATCTATAGCCTTTGGTAGATCACTTGGACATGTTAAATAGCTGTGGCCATGCTTGGAGCCAGGGGGATGGAAGTCACTCCCCCCCCCAAGATGTAACTAGGGGGCAGGTCCCCCGAGGTACAGCACCTGCATGGGAGCTTGGAGAAGACTGGCTCAAGGACATGGGGCCATATCTGCCCAGACTCACGATGGCAGCCGAGTAAACTTGGAATCATGCAGGAATGTTGGCAGGTGTAACTGATTGTAGGAGTCAGAAATGGGAGTACAGAAGAAGATTGGTGTGGGGATTTAAATCCAGACATGGCAGCCATTGGGGAAAAAAGGAGTACCACGTGGCTTTGCTAGAGTAAGGACCCCTGCAGCCATGTGAAGAGGGTGAACCATGCGCTTTTGGCAGAGTGAATACCCCCCTCTTAGCTCTGGTGGAGGAAAGAACCATGCGGTTTTGGCCAGAGTGCAGACCCCTACAGCTTTGGTAGAAGAGGCCCACGTGGCTTTGGGGTGCTCTCTTTGGCTGAGTGGCCTGGGAAGCAGGAGAGACTTTGCCTGGAAAATGGGAACAAAGAACTCTTGCCAGGAGACCATGAGAAGGTGCTACATTACTCTGGATTAATTAGAGATCCTGCCTGGACGGCTGTAACACAGTGGATGGTGGCAGGAGCCTGGATCCTGAACTTTTGCTCTTCTCCTGAGTTACAGTACCCTGAATTAGGGCAGGGGGAGAAGGGAGCACTGCATGCATCTGTGGATATCTTAAAGGACTTTGATATTTTAATGACGATGTTAGGTCACTACTTTAAGTCTGTATAGCATTAAATAAACATTTCCTTTCCTTTTCACAAATCTCTGGCACTGAGAGACGTTTTTCCGATTGGCAGCAGACAGTCCAGTCCAGTAGGTGGTCTGGACAGTATTAGTATACCATCCTCTGGAGTCCAGGCCCCAGTGTGTCTGTTCTGTAACAAGAGCACTGAATAGTCTTCCACTGGCAACTAATAAATCGGTCTTGCTAAAAAGAAAGTAAAAGTGGGTTGTAGCAAGGAAAGAAGGTCATCAGATCAAGCATATAATTAACGAAAGCAATGATTTTAACTGAAGGTAAAAAGGCAACTGGGAAGTATTTGTAGTAGTACTTCAACAGATTCAGCCAGTGGATGCTTATGTCTCCTGGGGTGACATCCTCTGCTCTTAAAGATCATCTGTGTAGATGATTCCCGAACTATCAGGACATGGTGAGCGCATCTCCCTAATCCTAAACCTCTGACTCATCTCCCAACATCTTTCTGGCTATCCACGGAGATGTGTGCAAGCAGCTCAAACTTAGCACGTTTCCATTTGAAGCTACCATTTTTGCTCACATACACACAAAACCTGTAGCAACATCAAGACTGATAGCTGAATGATGCTGAATGATGCTGAATGATGCTGAATGATGCTGAATGGTGTTAGCATATCAAGAGCTCAGGCACCCAACCCAAAAGCCTTCCTGTTCTCCATTCTCTCAAATCAGTAAGGTCAGTTCTTTTCTTAAACTAGCTAGTCCCTTCTTCTGCATTTCTGATACTCCTACTGCAAGTAATTAGCTAGTTATTAATAAAGAAGGGTAACAAAGGGAATCATATTGTTGAGCATAATCAACCAGGGAGCGTAAGCCTGCTTGTTTAGGCAGGAAGCTATAGCTGCGCATACTCCAGGGGATCTCAGCATTGCCCCCCCCCCAAAGGTATTAACAACCCTCCCTCCCCCACACAGTGAGGAAGGACAACTTTTCAATCTCCCTGGTCCACTCACCCAGACTACGCAGGAAGGTGGGGGAAAAACACATGTGCAGTACAGGTCAAAACAGCACAGGGAGAGGTGCTCCTATGAGGCATGTGCAATAGGAGCCCAAATGGTGACTATAGAGGCCTGCCATCTAACCTGGAAAAGGGATCAACTGGTTCAGAGTCCAGCCCAGCACAAGCCTGTGAAGGTTTGGGAAGCTGATTGGTTATTTTGGAAAAGCACCTGGTCCATTCCAAGCCTAAAGAAGTCCCCTCCCCGCCCCTCCCATCTCCCCTCTCCAGGGAACACTCATGCTCACCTCCTTTGTTTGTGTGTTCTCTCCGTAGTAACCATGTGGGTCTAGCAGCCTCACAGCCAGCAGCCATGGACTTCACATGCAGGCTGCAGGTGGAGCCTGGGTAGAGCAGCACGGCCAGGAATAGTGCTAAGCTACGTGGTTGGGGACTAGGACTTAACAATGTAACAGAAACTCTGGACACTGGCCTTTGTTTTGGCCTTGCTGAAGACACAGCTGGACTTTTTCCACGGCAAAGCAGACAGAGATGGGACATAGGTGCAGCCTTCTATTTCCACCTGAATAAATCTTGCCACTCCAGAATTTCCTGTGCGAGGGTCTTTGAAATGCCTTTCTCATGATCCCATGGAAGAGCTCCACCAGCAACAAAAGTACTACTGCCTAGGGTGGAGCCTGCTCCATCTTTGAGGAGGATAACTGCAATATCCTCCTTTCTTGCCCTTCTTAGTCCCACTTCCATATTGCAGGAGAGAGCTCTTTGATTTGCTCTTTGTTATTATAAAGACAAAATAACGTCTTAGGAAGGGGTGGGGGACGCCCGGCAACGAAACTTGTTCAAAAGATACCCAACTTCTCCTGTTGTTTTATTCAATCTTGCTATTTCCTGCTCAGGAAAGCTAGAGTTTGATCCCAAAGGGCAGGGCAGACTGAACTACATATTCTATGACCACTGTGGCCACCATTCATTCACTTGAGAGGAGCTGCAGTAGGAAGAAAGGATGCTCCACCACGTGGTTCACTGCGGGCACACAATCACCCAAGTCAGTACGGCCACCTCTAAACTCAGCTCAGGCTGCCTGCGTCATGGATTCTGATAGTTTCGACTACAGGGGAAGAGATTTTTAAAGCCTCCAGCTGTCTCTACATGTTACTGGCATCTGTGTTCCCAGATACTGGGCATTTTTACAAAGATTTCCTTCTACTTCCTGGTCAGTACCAGTCATTATCAGGGCAGTCAGTTCTGGGAACACAGAGCGATTGTCCTCCTGCTGAGGTGCTGCCCAGGAAATGTTCTGAGCTGCTTCAGGCAAGTGCAAACTGCCCAACTTTACTTTATTTGTATACCTTTTGCTTCTCCCAACCCTAGGGGCCTTGTTGCTGATGGCGTGAAGCCTCAGCTTCTTCATTCAAGTGTGACTGAGAGGTAGGGATTGGTTTTCCGTGGTTGCAGGGTGGAAAATGCGCCCTGCCAGGAGTCCCAGGCCTGCCTCTACCGCCACCTGCACGGGGTCGGAGCACTCGCGAGCCCAGGCCTCCCTGTCCTCGGCTTTAAAATATGGACCATCATACCAGCCCTAAGAGTTGATTTAGTGGTAAAGTAAATATTGTGGAAGTATTTTGGAATCATTAAAGTGGCACATAAATGTAATGGGGAACTCAAAGAAAGACAATTCTTTTGCTGATTAAGTAATTTTAAAGGGGGATTGCCTTGAAACATTATCTTAAATTAAAAACAACCCATGAAGTGAGCTTTATTTACCCTTGCTTGGGTTTCAAGGAAACAAAACAGCAAGTGTTACAAGGTCATTGACACCTCCTAACTTTTAAATCCTATTGTGAAGTCAAAAGGAACTTTGCAAAAAGGCCCAGGGCTCCAGGTAGAACTATGCGGGCCACACACAGAACTGCACTGTGAGATGGTAACCTGAGTGGAACAATTTATCCAAAAGAACCTTGCAATAGTGGACTGATAACAGACCATTTACATTTGATCAACTGGGGATTTAAGATGAAAGAAACAAACAACAAACTAAATGACCCACACGCTTTGGCTCACAGTTCCCATGAAGTGCAACCTATTTGCCCAAACCACAGAAGACTGTTCGAAACATTCCAGTCAGCCAACGCTGCTTATCTCTTCATGCTCCTATCCCACCCCCCACCCCAAAAAATATGTGGCAAGTGAATCACTGGGCAAGAATGCTGTAAGAGAAACAGGTCAGTTTTGAAAGAATGGGCTCTATGTCATCTATTATTTCAGGTAAAAAGTCCATTTTCACCTTGGTGTTAAATCAATGCTTTGTATTTGCAGTTTGGTTAATGGCTGCTGACCAAACACACTGGTTTCCATTTGCTCCTCTGCTGGAGCAGAACAAAGTCTGGTTTACATTTAGGATAAACATAGAGAAATGTCTTTTTCTCTGGCATGGTTTTCTCTCAGATGAACTGGCTGTCTTACAGCGCAATCCTATTCTGACATGAGTTAGTGTCAGGCTGCACAGGTTTAAGGGTTCGTCCCACAACACTGTCCCCACTTCAGACACAGTCACGAGTCCCGGTACCCAGACTACCCATCCTGCATGACTTGATGACAAATGCAGGGGTTCCCACAACCTCCTCCAATAATTCAGTAATCCAGTAGAACATAGAATAACTCACAGAACTCAGGACACTTTATTCAGCATTACTGTTTTACTGGAAAGGATACAACTCAGGAAAGATCAAATGGAAGAGATGCATTGGGTAGGATGTTGCGTGGAGGGGGAGGGGTGGAGCTTCCGGCCCTCTCCAAGTACTCCACGCTCCTGGCACTCCACTCTGTCCACCAACCTAGAAGCTCCCCAATGCTGTTTTTAGAGGTGTTTATGGAAGTTTCATTATACAGGTACGACTTTAAATTGCTGGCCATTGGTTATTGAAAATTTATAGCCCCTCTCTCTTTTTCAGAAGTCAGGGTAGTCTGAAAGTTCCAGTCCTCAAATCACATGACTGGTTCCTCTGGAGACCAGCTGCCATCCTGAAGCTATCTAGAGGCCAATCAAGAGCCACCTCATTAGCATAAACTCAGGTATGTTTGGAAGGGGCTCATTATGAGTACAAAAGGTGCTCCTACCAGGGCCTTCCAAGGGTTTTAGGAGCTCTATGTTGGGAACCAGGGGCAAAGACCAAATGCATATTTCTTATTATACCACTCATAGTATGTCACTGAGTTCTAAGAACAGTCTCCCACAAGGGCTAATTCTTATGCAAAGCAGTTGCAATTTGAAACAGTGCCAAGCAGTCCACTTAGAAGGTCAAACTCACCTTCAAGACCAAACAGGGCAGACATTTAAGCGACTGCCATCCAGAGTCAATGACTTACAGAAGTTACTTTCCAAGGGGTGTCTTCCCTGACCACACCAACCCGGCGCTTTACAACATGCTCTTTTAGTTCCCCATCCCTTGCTTTCATAGCTCTTATCACACACCTCTATGTCATAGTTTGATTAGAAGTTTATTTCTTTCCCACTAAACTATAAGCTCTGTGAGGTCTGTTCTACACGTATCATGCTCATCACTGTATGCCCAGGGCTTAGCAGGTAGAAGCTACTATAAAATATTACATGAACACAGGTTGGAGAAGTTGTAGAGAAAACAGAACTCTTCTTCTCTGCTGCTGGGAATGTAAACTGCTACAGCCACTGTGAAAATCAGTATGGAGGTTCCTCAAAAAACTAAGAATAGGGTTACCACATGACCTAGCAACTCCTCTTCTGGGTATCTACCTGAAAAAGTTTAAAACATTTATGTGTAAAGAATATGCACCCTATGTTCATTGCAGCAGTACTCATGGGGGCCAAAATATGAAAACAACTGAAATGGCCTTTGATAGATGACTGGATAAAGAAGATGTGGTACATGCACAATGGAATATTGCTAAACCATAAGGAAAGATGCAATACTACCATTTGTGACAACATGGATGGACTTGAGAATATTATGCTAAGTGAAATTAGAACCATATGATTTCACTCATATGTGGGAGAGAAAACTGAAAGCAACAAATGAACAAACAAAAACTCACAGACACAGACAACAGGATGATAGTTACCAGAAGGAAGGGGGCGGGCGGTCAGTAAAGGGTAAAGCGGACTAAATATATGGTGAAGGAAGATGATTTGACTTTGGGTGGTAGGCACACAATGCAATATACAGATCATGTATCATAGAGATCTACACTTGAAGTCTATATAATCTTATTAACCAATGGTATCACAACAAATGTAATAAAATATAGTAAATGAACAGACAAAACAAAAATTAGACTCCCTTGCTTTTAGCAAATACCACAACACCTTCCTATTATAGCTGCATCCCTTTTACTTCAATTCACCAAATTCTGTGTGATGTGCAAAGGACCCTGAATCCTTTAGCAAGTAAAGACACTCTTCCAGCCCTATTAGCAGAGAAGAGGGTTTTAGCTCAGCCACAGCATCAAGAATAATTGGAGGTAGCTCAAGGCATACTGAAGGGGTAGAGTAAGGTCAGGCTTCTAAAAGAACACACAAACAACTAATAGAAATCAAGTAGAAATCCCACATTCCAAAGAAAGTGACAGGTGGGTTTTTCTTCACATTGTGCTTCAGAGCTCAGCAGGATCCTGCAGCTTCACTTGCTGTTAGCAAAGGAGAGAAACCATGTTCTCCTGGGAATTTTAGAGTTTTCATGGCTTCCCAGGAGACAGAAGCCACATTCCCCATCTAGAAGCTCAACACATGACTTCTAAATCAGGGTTGGGCTTTGTCTGGCTTAGTGACAAATTCAGCTGCACAACACGCATAATCGCTAGTCAAATTTAAGTTTATCCTTTGTGCATAGCAAATGGGTCTATAGATATTTCTTAGCAACCAAACATGAAGGCATAAAGATTAGCTGTCTTGTGCCAAGACAGCTAATGGTGTGGTTTTTTCTGTATCTTTTTTTCCCTTGCCCACTGCAAGAAACAATATTTTTCTATTTATATTTGACAACACCATCTGTTTTTACTGTGGAAAAATCTTATCTATTGAAGGAAGGCAACAACTTAGCCACTATTAGTTGAACAGAGTTCGAAATGAAGAGGACCCTAGGTATCATTAATGTGAGTCGTGGTCAGGGGTGTGGTTCCCAAGAGAAAGTGTGAGAGAAATGTCTCATCTTTTTAAAAATATTTTATTTATTTATTTTTAAAAGGGAAGGAAAGGAGAAAGCGTGGGAGAGAAACATCAATGTGTGGTTGCCTCCCACGTGTCCCCCACTGGGGACCTGGCCTGCAACCCAGGCACGTGCCCTGATGGAATCAAACCGGAGACCCTTTGCTTCACAGGCCTGTGCCCAATCCACTGAGCCATACCAGTCAGGGCAGGAATGTCTTATCTTGCATCCACTCTGACACTAGGTGTACTCAACAATCATGGACTAGCTTCTGCTAGATGCAAAAAATTGTCCAAGATGCTATAGGGGATACAAAAGTGTCAAACTCAGGACCCTCAAAATGAGCTCATGCCTTGGTGAAATAAAGCATGAATATTAGAAAGGTCAAACAAATAAATCACATAGCTGTGTCTTAAGGCAATATATGTTAAAGGAATAATAGTTATGGTATAGGAGTTACAAGTTGGGCCAAGAAAAAAATGCATTGAATTTACGTAGGTGGGAGGTGAAAGGAAAGCAGGTTAATAATAGGGCAAACACTATTTTAATGTGGAGGAATGGAGAAACAAAGAAGAAACAATGGAGAAACAAAGAAGGTAGAAGGAAGCCAAGATGAATTTAAGGAGTTAGTTATGAGACACACAGATGGAGTGGTGTTTTTGAGATAATGAAAATAAGAAAGTAGATTAGGGTCCAATATTAAAGAAGGTCTGGAATGTTAGGCTAAGAACTTTTTAAGACATAGCTCAGATCTTAGCATATATTAGGCATCTGAGAAATGATTGTTTTGAAGTAAAAATACCACTTTCAGAATTAATAGCTGAATATTCTTATGAGGGCAGAAAGGAAATTAGACTTGATCATACAAGCAGTAGGGCATCACTGACACTATATGAGCAGGGTTATCATGAAAAAATTCACTTAAGGCACCGGATTGTATATTAGGGAACTTAGTCTGAAAGCATCAGGAAAGGGATTAGAGAATGAGAGCAGGAAATGTAATTCTGTATTAGGGTACATATCACATCCCCCTGTAAAATAAAACATAAACTCAAAATTCAAGTAGAAAAATAGTTATGCTTAAAAAATTAAACTATCAGATTATCTAGTAAAATGATGTAACTGGATGAAGCAATTAGATTTTGAGGGAGTGGGTATTTCCAGAGAGTCTTAATCGATGTTTTTGAAAGAGAAATGGATTTTATTAGGTGCGGCGCTTTTATTTTGTTTTGTTTTATACTAGGTGGTACCTAAATACTTTGGCAAAATTAGATGCTTTGTGGTAAAAATAGGACTTTTGGAATTAATAGCCAAATATCCTATGCACTGCCATAACGCTCCAGAACAGTCATTTCAAGCACACACACGCACGCATGCACGCACGCACGCACGCACACACGCACTCACGCTGGCTCCTCTCGGGCCGTGTCGAATACTCCGTTGTTAGCAAGGTGCCCTCTCAAGGCTATATTGGGCCCTTCTTCTGGAACAATCGTCAGGCGCTGTCACTCACCATGCAATCAAACCTCCCTTTAAAATCGAGTTAAAATTACTCAAATTATGGGCCAACATTTCATCTGTGTAACCACTGGTGCCTACTCAAACAGTTTGGTAGATGACCTTACCACAAGATAATTAAATTCAGTGCCAAAGAGTTTTTGTTTTTTTTAAAGAGTTTTCTCTAAGCAACTGATTTACAAGTTTAGGCATCAGAAATCTTATTTCTGTAAAAGTTACTATATGAACTATATCTAAATCAAACTAAAATGCTCTTACCCATTATAAAACAATACTCTTCTCTTCATAAACATTTTATTAAAATATTTCCCAGCAACGGGCTTGTGTGGGCAAACCAGGAAGTGAAACCAAATATGATCCCATTGTGAAAGCCAAGTAAAATGAAAGAACACATTCGGAATTAGCTGAGGTGCTATTAAAATTCCATTTAAAAATACATTCCTTTAGAAACATCAATTTCATAAAAGCAGTCACACGAGGACTTTCAAAAGCATAGTCTTCATTTTGCTGCTTGGCAATCTCCCCAGTCTTCTATGCAAATATCTTCTCACAGCCAGGCTGGCTCATCCGAAAGGCGAGCACTCGCCCAGCCTGCTTGCTGGGCGGAAAATAGGGGTAAGCTATCACTATCATGCTAGCAAACCTACTCTTCAACAATAGAATCTCTGGTGATGTGCTTTAGAGAAATGTACCTTTTACTTCAAATATAATAAGCAAATTTCGTTTTTCTTAGTTGTTTTGCTGAGGTCACTATCACTCCCTTTATTCTACTGTAAATTATAAACTCCCTGAAAAGAGAAACAAATTTTGCTGTTTGATTAGTTTATTATTTTAACTGAGTAGAAAGACTCAGTGACTCAAAGAGAGTAAGAGTTACAAAAAGTATCTAATGATTATTCCTTTTGTTTAAATCCTCATTTGAGGACAAGCCCATTGATTTTAGAGAGAGTGGAAGGGAGGAAGAGAGAGGGACAGAAATACTGAGGTGAGAAAAAAACATCAACTAACTGCCTCTCATAGGCACCCTGACCAGTGACTGAACCTGCACCTAGGCATGTGCCCTGACTGGGAATCGAACCTGCGACCTTTTGGTTTACAGGACAATGCTTCAAACAGCTGAGCCACACTGGCCAGGGCCTAATGATTACTCTAATTGTCCAAGGATAGTTTATCAACCAAAACTTGTCACAATTTATATTACTCTTCTAAGATGGATACTAGACATTAGATTATTAGCATAGGTAGCTAGACATTAATAAAGGAAGGGAGCAAAGGGAATCGGATATTGTTCAACATAAATAATAAAGCTGGGGAACTGCATCAAACACTAAGTGAGCTTGCTCCACTAGGAAGTTACAGCTTCACATACTCCCCAAGGCATTTTTCATCCTTGGGGCCTAATGCCCTGAAGGTGGCAGGGAAAGAATAAAAACAGCAAAGAAAGTCCTCTGCTGAGCACATGGCCAGTAGAAGCTAGATGGTGCCAGAGAAGGTGCTTCTATTACAAGGCATGTGCTTAAGAACTAAGATGACAACCATAATGGGGAGGTACCTAGCCTGGTAAAAGGTTTGGATTGGATAAGAGACACAGGAGAATCCTAGAAGATCTAGGATACAGATTGTTAGTGGGTGGACCCATCAGAAGCCCATCAAACCCACCCAAGCGTGAAAGGGTGCCTGGGCCTTCCCAAGCCCGGGGTAACATAACCCAAGCTTAACAAAGAGCTCTCCCTCTTGCCCCCCTGCCCCGTAACAAGTGCTCACCCTTTTCGTTCATGCATTCTTTCTCCATAGCAGCCATGTAGCCCTAACAACACCTGGGGGTCAAGCCTGGTCTGGCAGCCTTGCACACTCCAAGTGTGGGCCTGTGCACAGAGCCAGCCAGAGTGCAGCTAGGAACAGACTACACTAGCCAGATGGGGACAGACATGGACTGAATCAGTGGCACAGAATTTCTGGACCTTGACCTTTGTACTGGGCTACATGAAGACAGGGCTGGACTTTGTTCACAGTGGGACAAATGGAGATGAGACATTGGGAAACCGGGGGCAGCCTTAGATTTCCACTCAAGTACATCTCACTACCAGACCTCACCCTTCCATTTGAGTCCCTGAAAATGCTTTTTTTGAACCACCACAAGGATCCTATTTCCACTGGCAACAGAATCATAAGTTCCTGCATTCCACTACCATATCCTTTATTCCTAGGGATTATGTGTGAGAGGGGGCTAGAAGACACCTGTGCAAACTAAAATAAATCCCTATTAATGATTATTCTTTATTTTTATTCTTTATTTTTAATTATAAGCAGTATTTAAGTAAGTTTAATATTATATACAATGCAATATTTTATAGGCAATTTCTCAGCAATCTAGATAAATAAGGTAGTCCCTGAACTGCCTATGACTTCAGCACATGATCAGGTACCCCCGCAAACACTGCGCAAACACACTGCAAATGTGAACATCAGTGCTACTCTGCAAAGCAGACACACTGCTGCTACACATGACAATGAAATTTAAAAGGAAGAAAGAAACGATGAATAAACATCAGCATTGACAGACAATTCATTGACATGCATGTATGTGTATAAACATTTTCTGTGTGTGTGCACACATAACGGTGTGAAAATTATATGAATAGTTAATTCAACAAACATGTGAGAACGTGCTCCTGTGTAAGAACCCTGTGAATTATAAGAAATGAGTCAATCCTCCCACCATTGTCTAAAACCACTGAAGAAAGTGCCTAGGGGGTCTAAGTCCTGAGCTTGTCTTCGGACATATAAATGAAGTTGGTATTGCGGCAGGCCAGTCCCCAAGCTGGTCTACTTTTCTCTGGCCACCTCATTTTCTTCCTGTTACTGTGTCCTTGTGCCAAGTACCATGCTTTCACTATAGGGCTGATACTTGTATGCACTGGATTCTCTTGAGAAAAGGGTGTTTACTGAACATTTGCTATGGTGTGGGCTGAACAGGGCAAGAAAGAATAGTAATGAGTAAATAAGAATTGTTTGGTATTTTACCTTATATCTCCCCTTAAAGCACTGGTAAAAGATGGGAAAAATACAGAAAGTGAATAAGGGAACAGGAAAATATATAACCAAGGATTAAACTGTACAGTTGAAACAATGAGATACAGCTGCATAATGCTTTCATGTTTATGGAGTATTTCTTCCCCCTAAGTCATTTAAACTTGACTTTATGACAAGAATACCAGCTGAAAGAGAGGGGGGAAAAAGCAGCCTAAGTCACATGTCTAGGATCAAGAGCTCAACCCCATAACTGACACTGAACATTGTGTTCTTCCCACCACCCAAAACTGCCTCTCACAAATGCCAACAGTTACAGTCAGGGACTGGGGAAAGCAGCACAGTGTTGTGCATCTCCAGCTTCTCGGGTATGCAGAGGCTGGGTCAGAAAGAACTCCAGCTGGAGAAGAGCACCAGCAGAGAGGTGCTGAGTGAGTGAGAGCAATGAAGCAGCAGGTCCCACTGAGGAGAGAATCTTTATAGCCAGAGGGAGATGACTTCACAAATAAGTGAGGCAGTGAGGACATTTAGGGCTTACGATTTCAAATGAAGTGTATGACTTGACTCACAAAAGAAAACAATGATTGATTCTAAAACAGAATGCAAGCAGTGCATTAGGAAAATTAACCTGGTAGGGCCTGTGAGATTCACTGGGGCAGTAGAAGGGCGGGGGCCAGAAGGAAGGCAAAGGAACCGGGGAGGACCCAACTGTAGTAATTCAGCAAGACAGTAGTGAAGACCAGCAATGAGGGGGGTGTCAGTGAAAAGGACCAGGAATGGGAGACTTAAAATCTGTTTTTTTCCTGTTAACATTTATTTTGAGTTATTAGTCCAGATTGAAAAACTTTGAAGGTAGCAGGAAAAGATTTAATTTTTAACTCCTGCACATGGAAAAAATCTAACAAGTATTGGCTAATGGGAGAGATGGAGAGAGAGGAACCCAGTGGGACTGGTGAAACTGGAAGTCCAATGAGCAATCTGGTAAATTGTGCTCTTTCACTTTGAATTGAGGCTGACTTATTAACACAATTATTATTTTATAACCTTACTAGGGGTTTGACATAACTAAGTTTTGACTGAGTGATGCTCTTGAGAGTAAACCCAGTTGGAAAGCTGAAGATGAGACAAAAAGGCCATTCAGGTCCAGTCCACAAAAACACATGGGCAACATGCTACAGAGTCGATGAAGGTTTTTGTGCAAGGGAGCAACAGGAGCTGGTCAGTGTAAAATTTTGAATTTAGAAATTTAGAATTTGCCCCTCTGGTAGGAACATGGGGGATTCACTAGAAAAAGGAAATGCACGGTGTAGGCAGAAGACCAGATGAACAGTCCAAGGGGTAAAACAAGACACAAGGCTGCTACCAGGTGTGAGGAGAAGTGGGAATGAAAGCAAATACTCCTAAGCATTTTTAAGCACCATCACTTTTAAGAACTTTTAGTAGGTACTCTGCTAAACAGCTTCTGGGCACGGATTCTACAGTGTCTCGGGTATTGATCAGAAGGACTGCTGTCTGTCTAGATGTTAAGGAGAGCCAGGAGTCAAGGACAAGTGACTACCCTAGTTTTAGCCACAGGGTCAATGGTGAAATTCATCAGTGAAGAAGGACGATGAGTGTGATTTTTAAGATGCCGAGTTTGCAATACCTTTGGACCATTTAGGTGGTGAGGTCTAGCACATAGCTGGATAGACAACTGGACCCCTGGGGAGGGGAGAGTATGAGAATGAGTTTGTGAGACTGCTCCTTTTTGCTGCTGACCCTGGCCAGTGTTGGGTTTAAAGGTTTGCACTTGGTAATTGCGGGAAAAATAAGTAATTTAAAATAAAGAACTAAATGCAGCCTGAATCCATCTCCTATGTAAAGGAGTTCACCTAATACCTTCATTTCCTCAAATTTCCATTTAAAAATGAGACTTCATTTTTTATGAAGGCAACCCAGTTGCTTAAATAAAAAGTCACATGTTATAGAATGCACACATACACACCACCTCTTCGACTGGCTTCCACTTGCCCACCTGGAGGTAAACTGCATTAGGAGAAAAGATGTTTTAAAATAACTTCCGCCCTCCTTGTGGCGGGTGTTTATTGCCTTCCTCTTAACAAACACGCAAGGGACTACTTTTACATTGTGCCTCAGTGTTGACTGGGACTTCCGGCCAAGGTGGAGGTGCAGGTGAAAATACTGTACCTCCTCGCACAACCAAATCAGAGAGAAAACTGAAGTGTATGGAAGTCCGACAACAAGGAACCATTCATCCAGACTGTCACAACCCAGCAACTGCATTGACCCACCCTGGTGAACACCTAAGCTTTCACCCCTCATACGTAACAGGTGTGAACAGACCAAAACATTATGGCTCAAGCAGAAGAATAGCTCAAAGCCCCAGAGCCAATACTTCTAAGCAACCGAGAGATAGCCAACCTATCAGATGTACAGTTCAAAACTCTGGTGATCAGGATGCTCACAGAACTGGTTGATTTTAGTTGCAAATTAGATTAAAAAATGAAGGCTACACTAAGTGAAATGAAGGTAAATGCACAGGGAACCAAGAGTGATGGAAAGGAAACTGGGACTCAAATCAAGGGAGTGGACCAGAAGAAAGAAAGAAACATCCAACCAGAAAACAATGAAGAAATATGAATACAAAAAATGAGGAGAGGCTTAGGAACCTCTAAGATATCTTTAAACATTCCAACATCTGAATTATAGGGGTACCAGAAGGGGAAAAGAAACAGCCATGAGTGGAAAACTTATTTGAACAAATAATAAAGGAGAACTTCCCCAATCTGACTTCCAGGAAATAGACTCCCAGGAAGTCCAGGAAGCTCAGAGAGTGCCAAAGAAGCTGGACCCAAGAAGGAACACACCAAGGCACATCATAATTACAGTATCCAAGATTAAAATGAAGGAGAGAATCCTAGAAGCAGCAAGAGATAAGGGGACAGTCACCTACAAAGGAGCGCCCATCAGACTGTCAGCTGATTTCTCAAAAGAGACCTTACAGGTAAGAAGGGGCTGGAAAGAAGTATTCCAAGTCATGAAATCCAAGGCCTACATCCAAGACTGCTCTATCCAGCAAAGTTTTCATTTAGAATGGAAGGGCAGATAAAGTGCTTCTCAGATAAAGTCAAGTTCAAGGAGTTCATCACTAAGCCCTTATTATATGAAATGTTAAAGGAACTTATCTAAGAAAAAGAAGATAAAAAATATGAACAGTGAAAGGATAGCAAACTCAGTTACTAACAACCACACCTAAAACAAAAGCAAACTAAGTGGACAGCTAGATCATGAGTGGAACCATAGAAATGGAGATCACATGGAGGGTTAGCAACAGGGGAGTGGGAGGAGAAGGGGGGAGAAGGTACAGAGAATAAGTAGCATAAACAGTAGCTATAAAATAGACAGGGGGAGGGCAAAAATAGTCTGGGAAATGTAGAAGCTAAAGCACTTATGACACATGAACATGAACTAAAGGGGAGGAATGGGGGGAGGGGTGTGCAGGGTGGAGGGGAATGAAGGGGGGGAAATGGGACAACTGTAATAGCATAACAATAAAATATAGCAAAAAACTGTACCTCAGAGTTAAAAAGCTGGTCCATCTCCCATGCTACCTCAACTTTAATTTGTGCTCTAAACTCACTGGTTGTAGTAAAAGTGATTATATTTAGTTTATCAAAAGTTAATAAAAACATGAAGGAATTTCAGATGTGATATGTTTTGTATTTTTATAAATATCAATCTTTTTTTTTGCTGGCTTTGATAAGAGTTGGAAAATGTATCCCTGGGAAATTTAATCTGAAGAATACTTCCTGTTTTGTTTTTCTCTATGGAATTTATCTTTGTTTAATGTACTGTATAACTATTTTGTCTATTTTTTGTGTTTACCCACTGGGCAGTAAGCTCAAAGAACATAGGACTTTTTTTTTTGAGAGAGAGGAAGAGAAAGAAACATCAGTTGGTTGCCTTCCATATGTGCCCTGACAGGGGACTGATTGAGTCCACAATCTAGGTATGTACCCTGACTGGGAAATTGAACCCACAACCTTTTAGTGTATGGGGACAATGCTCCAACCAACTGAGCCATGAGGCCAGGGCAACAACACTGACCTTTCATCTGTAGGGGTTCACTGATGTATTCCCAGCAGATGGCCTACACAGTAGGGGCTCAACAAATAATGGAGAGTGAATAAATCACAGTCCTGTGATTCTTATACCCCAATACCTTATATGTGTTTCCTTAACTTAATCATGACTCAGTCTCCATGCTCCAACTTAATCTTGAACCATGATTTCTACTTATATACACCAAAGAAATTCTTTCAGGACCGATGTTGCCTTTGCTAAGGGACCCTACAGGACACTGAAGGTTATAAATACAGAGAAACTAACACAGGAAAAACTGCTGCCAAGTGTCAAAATCTCCCAGGTTCTCCATGTGATTTCTTCGCCTCTCTCTGTCTTATGAGGAATTACAAGTCTTCTCTTAGCCATCCTGCTCTGACTTCTGGTTTCCTGATCTCAATTACGGTTTCAGTCTCTGTTTCAGTCCAGACTTCCTTTTAGTTAGTGTTCTGATCCTGGGTTATCTGAATGTGACACCTGTTGTTTTCACTGCTTGACACCTTGATTGTGTGTGTGTGTGTGTGATTAAACCGAGAGAATGGTCTCAGCCTGAATTTCTAGACTCAAAACTTAAAATTACAGGACAGATATTATGGACTACTTTCCCCCTCAAGGTTGTTATGTCCTTTGCTCTCTCCATTACAAAACTTAATAATTGTCTCACCACCCTGTTTGAAGGGATAATCACGGTGACCACTTGCATTCCTTACTCAACATAAATTTTTCTCTGTTCAGCTGGACCTAGTATGAATTATTAAATAATCAAAGACAAGAAGAAACTATTATACTACAAATTCATGTTAAGAATGAAATTTTAAAAATCTTCAAAATTAGAAAAAAATGTTTTCTAAATAATTTATGCTGCAGCCCTGGCTGGTATAGCTCAGTGGATTGAGCGCGGGCCTGCAACTCAGACGATCGCGGTTCGATTCTCAGTCAGGGCGCATGCCTGGGTTGTAGGCCAGTTCCCTGCAGGCCAACTCCCAGCAGGAGATGCGCGAAAGGCAACCATACATTGATGTTTCTCTCCCTCTCTCCTTCCCTTCCCCTCTAAAGATAAATAAATAAAATCTTTAAAAAAAATTTATGCTGCAACTTTTCCATTTGATGACTGCATATACATTAGCAAAAAATACTATGCTTGAGCACTCTTTGTGAAATGTAGCCAGTGTATACATAGGCTATGGTGCGCTTGCTCACCCTCTCTATCAATGTCTTTAGCATTTTATTGAATATATTGGAGTAACATAATCAGTTAATAAAATTATACAGGGTTCAGGTATACAATTCTACAATACATCATCTGCATGTTGTATTGTGTGTTTACCAGCACAGGTCAAGTCTCTTTCCATCACCATTTATCCTCCTTTACTTTTTCCAACCTCCCCTCCACCCTCTTTCCCTCTGGCAATCACCATACTGTCATCTGTGCCAGGAGCCTTTTTCTTTTGCTTTGCTTAATCCCTGCACCCTTCTCATCCAGCCCTCAACCCCCTCCCCTCTGACAGTTGTCAGTCTGTTCTCTGTAGGCATGAGTCTGTCTCCACTCTGTTAGCTCAGTTTGTTTGTTAGATTCCACGTATAAGTGAAATCATATTGTACTTGTGTTTCTCTGACTGGCTTATTTCACTTAGCATAATACTCTCCAGGTCCATGGCTATGGCTTCCTAAGTCATCGGACTGATCTAATTTAATTCATAGGCCAACAGCACCAAGCATACCAACTCTATCAGTGAGGCAATGTTTAGAAAGGCTCTCAGCATCAGCACAAAAGACAATTCACTTGACAGCACTCGTTTCTTGGGCAATGACTCAAATCAGTTAGACTGAAAATAAATCGACAGGGCACACAGCTGTCACATAGCCCGAAGTAGCCCTCTGAGCAATAACTTGATTCATTTTTCCCTATTTGTACAACTGGTTCTGCAAACAGGATTACAACCCAAGAAATGTATTTTCCCTCCACTGTGAAGAAAGAGCTTCTTAGTGTCCTAGTAAGGACTTTATTGGGTTTCTTTGCTCTTATGGGCACGGTAAACTGCACGTGGTGATTTCTTGATTTTATTTAATAAGAAACAGACATTTAACTCAATGAGCTATGTGACCCAGTTACAACTAAGGGCACTAAAATTAGAAAATAACATTTTATCAAAGTAATGTTAGCATCAAAGTCTGTGGAACGGACACGTACCAGACTGAATTTTTATGTCTACTGGGTATAACCAACTTATTTATTTTTTGGAAAATTTAAAATATACACAAAAGTAGAGAGTGCAGTGTAATGAAGCCCATGGGCCCATCACTCTGATACAGCAATCCAATACCCACCCCCCACTGGACATCTGAAATAAATTCTAGATGTCACATTTTACCTGTCTTATTTCAGTATGTATCTCTAAAAGATAAAGAGTCTTTAACAAATATAGCCACAATACCGTAATCATAACAAGTGGTGTGCTGGTCGATTTTCACAAGCAGTTCCTGGGTCAGGGCCGGGGGTCGGGGGGAAGGCCCTGATATGTAGTCTTTGCACGTGTCCATTTCAGGGTGTAACTACTCCCACCACAGCCAAGTTCAGGGTCCTAGCATGATGCCACTGAACGTGGCATTGAGAAGCAATGTGCAGCCCACCATTTTACAGGACTTCCACTACGCAGATACATTAGACATAAATCACCTTAACATAAATAAAAGCAAATTATAGTAAAATAATTAAACGGTGATATATTTTGAGCATTAATTTTAATACTTTAATTTTGGGTATGTATAATTTAATTTTTAATGGCTGTGTTTAACAACTGGCTGGCAAAATTCCTGAAATATAACAATCAGCTCTCATTACTCTAGCATACCACTGAAGCACATTCAAATATTTAACAATTCCTTAATATAACCAACTATTCGAATTTCTCAGACATGTCTCTTCTCTTTCTCAGCAGCAGGAGAGAAACCTTCTAAGCAGGAATGAAGAGAAAAGTTTGCTTTAGGAAGCTACACCAAAGTGCTAGGCTTTCTAAATGGTTCAGTGCTGACGTGTGTAACTCAGTCTGCTGTTAACGTCTGTTTCCGGGCAGTTAAATTAGATGCAGCATGCACACATACCTTTATGTTACTGGGGAATCACAGGATGTTTTTACTTCCCTTTTAACGCCCAGTCTCAAGCCCCCAAGAGAAAGAGTTTGAAAGGGACAGGGCAGAGAACCTTCAGAAGGAAAATTAAGTCTGTTCCAGGTAGACAACCTTGAGTTGATGGCGGGTTCTCCATAGAAGATTCCTAAGGAGACTTGAGATACCCTTCTGTTCCTGATAGGTCCAACCATTGAAACCTGATTTGTGCAAAACCCTCTTTAAATGTGTCTTCCAAAACTTAATACGGCACATCAGACGTGGTAGGGCCTAAGTGGACGGTCAAGTGGGGTAGCTGCCATCCTCGATGAGGATGCCAGGGTGCCCTACAGCTCCTCCTTGAGCTCAAGGAACACTCAAGTCCAGTCAACGAACCAGCGTCTACCACCACTCACCCAGACTCCACAGCGAGCACTCATGAACCCCTTCCCACCACCAAATCTGCTCCTAAACTGCCTCTCCAATGTCATTTCCCACTATGCCTTTGAACAAACTCTTTTATTCTAGACAAGCCAGACTACCCACTGTGCAAAAAAATAAAAATATACACCATTTTTATATTTCAACTTTTTATTATAAAAAATTCCTAACACATACAAAAATATTAATAATAGATGAAGGAAGGCTCATGTAGCAATTATCAATTCATATCATACCCATGGCCCTGAACTGTTCTGAAGCACACTCTGGACGTATCATTTCACCCACAATTATTTCAGTACCGTATACTTTCTTTCCTGCATACCTCTGCCCAGACATTTCCCTTCATCTTTCCAAATTCTATCACATCCTGCAAGGCTCATTATTATTTCCACTGAACTTGTCACTTAGACACATATCTCTTTGGGCACCTCTCTTATCTTTATCCCGTTGTTCCTTACCTCTTACACTGTATACTCACAATGTCAGTGGAAAGCAGGAAACCTCTCTCACTACACATACAGTACAACAATAAATGCTTCGCAGAAAGAGAACTAAGAATAACAATTTGGCCTTATAAAGTTTATTAAGATTTGGTAAAAGAGTTTTACACAGCATGTTCACCCAATTCCTCATATGGGAAATGTCGAATGTCTCATGACATAGAACACAGCACGAAGACACAGTATGATGAGACGGAAATAACGTGGAGTTCAAAGGCCTGGGTTCTTGACCTGGCCTTTCTGTTTGTGTGCTATTTTGGGTATACTGACTGACTTCTTGGAGTTCACCAATAAAATAAAAATTAAATGCATCCATCCTTTCTCTTTCCCTCACTAGATTATCAAAAACAAATGTGATTGTGTATGAAAAGTTGACTTTGTAATTGATAGAGCATGTTGTTGCTACACATCACTACCTGTAAATGCAGAATGAGTGGCCATGACTTGACAACAAGGAAAACTATTGCTTTGGATCCTGAGAACATGACAATAAACATAAGTTCTCAACAGGAAAAATGGGAATATAATAGATAATATGAAGATCAGGTGGGAATCAGAACCAAGAAAATTAACCCTGGGAGGAATGTAAGAGCATGCCTAAATTCTTTCTGAGACCTCAAACACCAATGCCTTATAATTAAAACAAACTGAAGGACCCCTAAAAAGAGACGGCAAAGGCAGCAATATATACTGTCAACTATTTTTTAAAAATTCCTGTTATATTAAATAACTTAATGAAAAGGCAAAATTCAATATATGATTCCATCCTTCAAATAAAACTGTAGAATTACTCAATAAAATCACTATAATTCTGCCCCAGCTGGTACGGCTCATTGGATTCAGTGCGGGCCTGTGGACCAAAGTGTTGCTGCTTTGATTCCCCAAGTCAGGGCACATGCCTGGGTTGTGGGCCAGTTCCCAGCAGAGGATGCACAAGAGGCAACCATACATTGGTATTTCTCTCCCTCTCTTTCCCTTCCCCTCTAAAGATAAATAAATAAATAAAATGACTATAATTTTGAGTTTATGTTCTCTAGGACATTTTCAAAGCTTGTGCCCTTCTCAACTTTGCATTCTGTTTTGCCAAAGAACAATTATCAATATCAAACTGCAAACATTTACCAAATTATACCAAACACTATTTAAATTACAATGGAATTGAGATCTCTTTTTTCTCCAGTAGAAAAGGGGACTTCCGCCACGATGGAGGCGTAGGTGGAAACACTATGCCTCCTCTCAGAACCAAGTTTAAAGCCAACAAAGTTTCTGTAACAAAAACGCAGCCAAAACACAGAAAATTGAACTACACGGAAGTCTGACAACAACGAACCTTTCAACCGGCCAGCAAGAGGGGCGGAGTCAGCAGCGGAGCAGGGTTGGGCTGGAAAGATCCCCCGACCCAGGTACACAGGCAGCCATGGATGGATCCCAGGTGTGGGGTAGCAACGGGCAGACCCAGTGAGGGCACAAGGTGGCAGGCTGACTGTGGTCACACATTCGCGCACATACAAACCAAGTGAAGGAGCGAGCAGTGAGACAGACAGCGCAGACCCCAGAGGCAGGAAGCAGTGGAGGGAACCGCCATTGCCCCTCTCTGACCCCGCCCCCACATACAACGTCACAACCCATGACTGGGTCGCCCTGCCCTGGTGAAAACCTAGGGCTCCGCCCCTCATACGTAACAGGTGCGAACAGACCAAAACATTATGGCTCAAGAAGAACTTAAAGCCCCAGAGCCAATAACTCTACGCAACCAAGAAATAGCCAACCATCAGATGCACAGTTCAAAATACTGGTGATCAGGATGCTCACAGAACTGATTGATTTTAGTCACAAATTAAAGGAACAAATGAAGGCTAAACTAATTGAAATGAAGGGAAATGCACAGGAAACCAATAGTGATGGAAAGGAAACCAGGGCTCAAATCAAGGGAGTGGACCAGAAAGAAGAAAAAAATGACCAAACAGAAAAGAATAGAGAAACAAGAATTCAAAAAATCGAGGAGAAGCGCGGGCCTACAAACCACACGATCACGGTTTGATTCCCAGTCAGGCCACGTGCCTGGGTTGCAGGCCAGTTCCCAGCAGGGGACTCACAAGAAGCAACCATACATTGATATTTCTCTCCTCCTCTCCTTCCCTTCCTCTCTAAAGACAAATAAATAAAATCTTTAAAAAAAGCCTGTCAAAAAAAATTGAGGAGAGGATTAGGAACCTCCAGGACATCTTTAAACGTTCCAACATCTGAATTATAGGGGTACCAGAAGGGGAAAAGAAACAGCCATCAGTGCAAAACTTATTTGAACAAATAACAAAGGAGAATTTCCCCAATCTGGCAAAGGAAATAGACTTCCAGAAAATCCAGGAAGGTTAGAGTCCCAAAGAAGTTGGATCCAAGAAGGAACACACCAAGGCACATCATAATTACATTACCCAAGATTAAAATGAAGGAGAGAATTCTAGAAGCAGCAAGAGAGAAGGGGACAGTCACCTACAAAGGAGTTCCCATCAGACTGTCAGCTGATTTCTCAAAAGAGACATTACAGGCAAGAAGGGGCTGGAAAGAAGTATTCCAAGTCATGAAATCCAAAGACCTACATCCAAGACTGCTCTATCCAGCAAAGCTTTCATTTAGAATGGAAGGGCAGATGAAGTACTTCTCAGATAAAGTGAAGTTCAAGGAGTTCATCATCACCAAGCCCTTATTATATGAAATACTAAAGGGACTTAACTAAGAAAAAGAAGATAAAAATATGAGCAGTGAAAGGACAGCAAACTCAGAGTTATTAACAACCACACCGAAAACAAAAGCAAACTAAGAGGACAGCTAGATCATGAGTGGAACCATAGAAATGGAGATCACATGGAGGGTTAGCAACAGGGGAGTGGGAGGAGGAGAAGGGGGGAGAAGGTACAGAAAATAAGTAGCATAGACAGTAGGTAGAAAATAGGAAGGAGGGCAAGAACAGTAGGGGAAATATAGAATCTAAAGAACTTGAGACACATGGACATAAACTAAAGGGGGGAATGGTGGGGGAGGGGGTGTGCAGGGTGGAGGGGAATGAAGGGGGAAAATTAGAACAACTGTAATGGCATAATCAATAAAATATATTTTAAAAAAAAGAAAAGGGAGCAACAGATTTCCTTTCTCAGGAAAATACTGTTCTACAAACCATACCACAAGCTGCATTAGTGTCCTACAAGAGGCAGGTTCAGCCTACCTAACCCATCCAGTGGAATTAATATTATCGTTAAATTTTTCTTGCAAGTAAATAAAAATTACAAGCATTGGGAAAGGCTTAAATTTTGTAAAACTCTGAATAATCCAAGCCAACATAGAAAAAAGGATTTTTCAACTTTGGACATTAATAAAATTTAGCAATAGATGGTAAAAAACAACAGCTGCTATGCCTGGTAAATCCAAATAAGATTATTAGGTCAAAATCACAGAATTACACACAGAACATTTCAAAATTCCCAGCACACAGACAACAAAACACCAAAGCAGAATTTCATCAGGAAAGAAAACATTTTGTTTAGAAAGAATGTTTTTGTAAATTTCGCCATATGTGGTATCTCTGAAGACTTCATTAGAGAGGAAAAATACAAGAATCAAGAGGGTAAACTTCAGAACAATAGTTTCCTTCCTCTATGTCCCTTCCCCTCTCATTAACCCCCACTCTATGCACCAGGAAATTCTATGTATCCTTACATCTTGTTCTTCATACACATGTGTGTACATATTTTTTAAAAAATCATGGTTTTAAAAAAATGATCTATTAGAATATACTTTCTTCTGTATCGATCACTTCAAGATTAGGAAAGTACCAGTCACTGACTCTGTTACTTTCATGCACAAGAAAAGAAACAAAGAAATTTTAAGACTTCTAACAAAAATGAGGATTTTATACCATCTAGACATATTACTTTGAGTATTGTTAGTCAATTACTTTGATGATCAATTATCAGGATAGACTTTCCAAGGACAAAGCCTACATATCTATTGCAAAGGCCCATTATTTTTTTATTTGTCCATTTGGTAAACAAATCAAGGCTGAATTTCAGAGGATAGAAAAATGAAAAAATTTCAGGCTATAACAGAAATTTAAAGGTCTTTCTGCTCTGGTCCTAGGACAGCTATAAATTCTTCTACTTTGTCTGTAGTGTTTCTTTTCAATCAATAATTACACAAGCCTAATTTGTTAGCATTAAGTAATATGACTGCACTTTAAAAAATAGCCAAGAAAAAGTCCATTTAAGCCTAGTTAGTTGAAACAACAAACTATCAATCATCAAAAGAAAAGTCAAGTGGAGCTTTTCCCAACTGTTTCTTTTCAGCAGATATGACAAGAAGGCCAGTGTGAGGACACAAAGATAGACCTAATAAGTGGCTGATGTGAGGCTGGAGTAGTTGAATAGGCTCAGTGTATTTCAACAGGCACAGAAGTGAATGCTCATCATGAGATAAACATGTTAAACAGTCTAACCCCTTAATGTCAGTTAATTTATTTAATGTTCCACAACTCCATGAAGTTATTGCCACTTTATAGATGAGGAGACTGAGAGAATTATGTATTTATCTAGGCCTGCACAACTTGTAAGAGTAAAACTAGCATGAATGTGAATAGTGGTCAAAATAACTTTTGAGGAGAATAAAAAGTAGCCTTGCTCAACGGAATGAGCACAGTAAACATACATTCATTCATTCACTCATTCTTCAAAGTAATGAGCGGAGTAGAAGGCGGCAAAACGACGAAGGAGGAGGGAGAACTCCCATCCTGCCTACTATCTGCCTGGACTTTAGCCAAGCTACAGTCTCTCAGAATGCCAGATTAATTGTAAAAACAGAAATCATTCTACCCGGCCTACTTTCTACCTTCGCAATGATGATAACATCAAATGCAATGGAAACTCCCTCCACCCTGGAGGTATCGGAGAACAATCGCCCACGAAGGAATGAACTCATCACAAATACAAGCTCTGTTCTCCCCACGAAACCTGCCCAACATGCCCACAGTTTCCAAGCCTTCTGGAAGACAAGGAACTGCCCTGCACGGTTTCCACAGACCTCTCCTGTACAAAGCGAGTCATTCTTCTTCCATAAACAAACATGACTACCCGTGTCTTTTCTCATTTCCCGCCAGAAGGCGTTCATCTTTAGATGCTGTCTCAATGCATTCCGACTGCTATAACAACAGACTACCATAGTCAGGGAGGCTTAACAAACATTTCTCACAGTTCTAGAGGCTGAGAAGTTCAGTATCAAAGTGGCAGAAGATTCTGTGTCTGGTGAGAGCTTGCTTTCCGATTCACAGACAGCTGTTCCCCCTATGTCTTCACTTGGTTGGAGGGGTGAGAAAGCCCTCTGGATTCTACTTTACAAGGGTGCTAATCCCACTGATGAGGGCTTTATCCTCATGACCTACTCACCTCCTAAAGGCCCAACCTCCCAACCCTATGGCCTTGGGGATTAGGTTTCAACATAGTAACCCGGGGGGGGGGGGGGGGGNAGGGGGGGGGGGGGCAGGGGAGACACATACTTTCAGTCTATAGCAGAAGCTACAGTTTTTAAAGTTGTGCTAAATATAACTCATAGTCACTGGTCATCTGAAATTCGAGGATTTGAGGGACCCAATAATAACGGGAGGAATTTAATCCATTCCCTCTATAAAAAGCAACTGAAGTTATAAAGTAAGCATAGTTTGACTTAAGTAATTACTATGGGATCCTTGAGATGAAAGTTAATGGGAGGGAATATTTAAGTTTATGACCCCTTTCTCAAATTCCTTTCATAAGAGTCTCCTCTGTCCTATCCCTACTGCCCTACTTGGTCTCTCAATATAACCCCTTTCATCTTGAGCACATCCTCCCAACAGAGGCCAGCATCACTTCCCCAAACAAATCTCATGTCACAGTTCTGCTTCAAAACCTTCTTCCTGATGAAGCCCTGCGCTATATATAGGGCTAAACATGCATCTCCAAGCCTGCCCCAGGCAGCAGCTGGGCCAGAGTCAGCACTGGGCGTCCAGCTCCCACTTCAGTGCTCTTTCATTCAGGCCACGAAGGGAAGGGCTGACCTTGGTTGGGAGGGTGACACTGGGTTGGTATTTTAAAAACTCAAAGTATGAGTTTGATTCCAAGCACATTTTTACATCAGTGTAAAAGGCCGTAGAGCAGAAAGCAAAGCTGGCAAAATACGGGTCATCAGGCAACAAGAAAGGAGCTACAGGGCCAGTCGAGAATGTAGAGCCAGAAGGAACTTCAGACCCTCATGCCCATGCAATGGGCAGATGGGACATCTGGCTTCTTTAGCTCCAAAAATTTTATTCGTGTCCCATGACTTTATTTTTTTTGTTACATGAACAATAAAATGGCATAAATACATACTTATCAACAATTGAATCTAAAAAACAAACTAAGCAAACAAGAAGAACAGAGACAGAATCATGCATACGGAGAGCATTTTAATAGTTGCCAGATGGAAGTGGGTGTCAGGGATTCGCTGAAGAGGTGAGGGGATTAAGAAGTACAAATAGGTAGTTATAGAATAGCCATAGGGATGTAAAGTATGGTATGGGAAATGGAGTAGCCAAAGAACTTATATGCATGACCCATGGACATGTGGGGATTGCCTAAGGAAGTGGGGGGTGTTGGGTGGAGGAGGGCAAAGGGGGAAAAATTGGGACAACTGTAATAGCAATCAATAATCAATAAGATATAATTTTAGAAAAATGTCATGGGATCCTACAATCCTAAAACATTGTGTTATTTTACTCTGTATCTCTTCCTTAAACATAAAAATATAAGCAATGCAAACTTAAAATATAATATGAAATTTTAAAACAATTATCCAGGAGATGGAACTGATTAACTAGAATATTTTATTTAATCTTTGGGTATTTCATTAGGGGTGTCTAAGAATGAAGATGTAAACTAGGAAAGAATGAACGTGCACGCAAGGTTAAACACCTATGGCACCTTCTCCCAGATCTTATAGAGAACACAAACTTCCACCAATACCTAGAAAATATTTCATTGTATTCTTAAATGACTACAAAATAAGCATGCAGTAATAGTTTAATCAGTTACTTAAACCAATTCACAGAAGCAAATGCTGTAAGCTATTAGCAATCAATATAGATTTAATTTTAATTTAATACAGACTAAGTACATTGAAGGGAGAAAAACCTAAGTTGGCCAGTCTTCTCTATTGAAAGCTTATGGCAAACAACATGTCACCAAGCAATAGGATTCATGACGGGTGAACCTAAAACCCAGCCCAAGACTCCCATCAATACGCTTCAGTACATTTGTCTTTTGTCATTGGTTGACTCCCTCTGTGGCACTACTATTTGTACTCCAGGCTCTCATTGCTCTTCCTTCAGCTTCCTGACTCTAGAGAAAGGTCTGGTGAAGCACAGAAAAGTGGGAATAGAAGGGCCTGAATCAGCCTATAACCCCAGCACCCCCTCCCAGCTGGGCTGGCTGGTCCAATTCTGACCCCAATAAGGAAGAAGCCATGCCTGGAAAACCTAGATCCCTTTATAGCTTTGTAAACCACGTAGGAGATGCTTATTACATCCTCTTTGTTCTCCATTTCTCTGGTGCCCATCACCATAGTAACAATGCACACAGATGGAAAAGTAGGCTAGAAATACCCCAAAGTGGGGGTGGAGATGGGAAATATAGAGGAAAGGGCCTTTCACTGATTAAGAAAGAAAAGCCCTACAATTTCTTCTCCTGGAGATATCACAGTATTAAGGAGGTATTCTAATGGGAAAAAAGGTAGGTTTTTCTTTGTCTTTAAGAGCAACAATAAAAAGCAGCTTAAAAATTCAATAAATATTAATGATTATAGGAGGCCGATTTGCTGGGCTTTGGAAGTTTTAAAGCCAGATGTATTTTATTAGAAAATCTTGGTTGCAAATAGAAAAACATTTTCATAGCATCCAATTTTGAAAATCAGGTACTCATTCCACAGTGTGAATTATTACCACTTAAAATTTTAGTTAGTAAAGTACAGCATCAGAAAATATGCCAGGAGTATTATAATGACTATGTGTGGTCTGTGTGGATACTGGGAATACTGGGAATACTGGGAATACTGGGACACTTAGTAAAGTACATGATTGTCTAACCACTGTGCTGTACACCTGAACACTAATACAAAATAATTTAATATAAACTATAACTGAAAATTTTTTAAAAAAGAGTTTTGGTTAGAAAGCAGTATTAAATTTTACCACATGGTTTTTGGCCACTGTAAAAATGACATTTAAATTATTTACTTTAATAACTTCTATGCATTGATTTTCAAAAAATTTGGGGGGGTTATTTTGTAGTACTAAAAGTTGAGACCTCAAAGAAATGTGGCTAGAAAGGTAAGTTGACACAATGACTACTTTCCTGAAAGTCCCAAGTTTATCTTCCAAGGTTTGTACACAATATACCAGGAGGACATGGCTGTGTGGGGTGATGGGGGTGAGTGCCGTTTCACCCAAGGGAGTCACTGCCCCTGTGGAAACTGGACCGAGGCCTTCTGCGGCTCCAGGCCCCTGCTGCCTGCACATTTACAGACCTGTAGAGGCCTCTCAGTCCCTGCTGCTGTCAAAGCCCCTGTTGCCCCTGACCTGCTGAGGTTTCACTGTAGGAAAAGATAAATCATCCATTTTTTGTCGAATTTTGTCCTTCCCTGTCACCAGCCGGAGTCCTCCTTGTGCAGAATTTTCTAGGACATTTGGAACACTTGGGGGACTAGCTATGCTGTCACTGGTTAGGAAGTAGAAAAAGGAACCCTACTTGCCACAGTAGCTCCTGGGGGAAGTTCTACTCTACGCAAATAAAAATGGTGGATATACAAAAAAAGCAGGAGATGCTTAATGGACACTTGTTTTAGAAAATGCAATACTCTAGTTAAGTAGATTTTAGTAGAAAAAAAAATAAACAACTTTGTGGGGATCAACTTTGTGGGGATCAACTTTGTGGGGCTCTTTAGGTCCTTGACTAAGTAAGCCACAAGCTAGTTGTTAAACTGTGGACATTCTTCACTTTGCCTTTCTCAACCTTAATATCCTATCAGTAAAAACAAAGGACTAGAATAGAACAGGGATATGAACTTAAGGTGACCCCAGGATTATTTCAAGGAATGTTCAAATCTTACACATATAAGTCCGTGTATATTATTCTGGGAAAGACCCTTAAGGATATTCATAACATAAAGAAATTAAAAATCAATAGGTACTCTCTAAGGTCTTTTCCAAATAATTCTAGAATACCATGATTTGAATCAACTTACCCAAATCAACTCAAGGTTTGGAACTCTTGACTCTGGTGACCATAATATTCAGATCCTCTCAAAAGTCCCCACCCAAGGAATGTTGTTCCTGATTCCCTCATCTAATCCCCCGCCACCAACCACTCTCTAGCCCTTTACCCACTTTATTTTCTTCCATAGCACTATGACATCATATCTAGTATTTGCTTATTGTCTAACTTCCCTCTTCTAGAATGTATGCACCATGCAAAAAGCATGGTGCATACATCCTGGGTGTTTTTCTTTTCTGGTTTTTTTTTTCAGTGTTGGATTTATTCCCAGTGCCTGGCATGATGCCTGACAAATATTACGTTCTCAGAAAAGTCACAATGTATTGATTTTTTTAAATCCACAGAATAAAGCACGACAGTAAATAAACTCAAATACGTTATTTTTCTTTTTTAAGAAATAGTCTAAGAGCCACACACTATACTAAGCATTTTAGAAGCATGTCTATTTTACTTAATCTTCATATGATCACTTGAAGTCAAGTTTTCCAATTCTTAAGGCCTTCTATAAAGTTAACATGTCTGGGGAAAAAAGTCAGGTAGTATCTTGTAGAAAAAGTTGCTTTATCAAGTGCCAAACTTGTGGGGTTTGCTCAGACAGAGCCACATACCCCGTTACAAACTCAGTTTCTACATTTGCATTGTGAGGATAATACCTGCTCCATCTAGTGCTGATCATCAGGAGGATAAAAGTGAATACAAATGCTTTAGTAACTTAGAAGTGATGTGCATACGTGTAACACAGTAAGTGATGTGGGGGTCCCCATGAAGTATTTTGGGAAGGATTTGCTGTAAGCTGTTGGGAGAAAACTGGGGACATCTGTAAAGTGTCCTTTCACACATGGCTAGAGCTCCTAAGAACCAGGACCCCAGTAAAGGATCCCTATTCAGTAGGATGCCAGCTAAGCTTAATTTCTCTCCCTTCAGATTGCATTACTCCATAAAGAAAGGTGTCCCAAATGTAGTCTGGGACCACACTTTTTGCTTGCTGTAATTCACAATTTTATTCTGGGAAGAAACTAGCATTTTTTTAATAAAATGCAAAAGAAATTTATTTTTCAATGAGATTTGAGACTTCTTCTTAGAAACCAGTCACTCACCCAGCTGACAGTCAGTCAAGCATCCAGCGATCTTTACCAATGTTTCTTACTTTTTTTTGGTATCTAGTCTAACATGGGTATAAAAAAATTATGTACAATTTCTAACTGTTCAAGAAGAGTTTGTTGGTGGGTTCTTAAAATGGATGGTGATGATTAAGTCACTGTGGTATCAAATTAGCTTCTTCTGGATATATATATATATATCATGTGCACTAACTCTTTCTCTTTTGAATGTTACTGCTCATCAAGAGGAAATCTTTAAATTGGTCTACTAGGGGCCTTTTCTCTTAGAGTTTATAGAGTTTAGAGCTAATTTGACTGAAAAAGTTTTCTTTAGCACTTAACCAGTTTATCTGTAAACAGGGCTATGGAGTTTTTTGTTTGTTTGTAGAAAGAGATACTCTGGAAGAATTTATTTCTAGATCATTTGCTAAAAGAATTTGCTCCAGAACACGTGCAGCTCCTGTTGGTCCTTCCCAGCCCTCTCCTGTCCTCCCTTCTCACACTCATCCTTTACCCACATCCTAAAAGTGAGGCAAACACCTCACTTGTCAGGAGTCTGCCCATAGTGCACTATCTTGGGGAGTGAAAGTCTCCAGGGCCTGCGGCATAGGACCATTCTGAAATACTGACAGGGTTATAGAGGTTAAGAAAGTGAATGACTTTCATGACCCGAGAAACAAATCCTTTGGGGAGTCAGGAAAGTTTCCATTTCTTTGCTTGGAGCAACATGGAGGAAGATCCAATTAAGTTGTTAGTAGAAAACTGAAATTCACTTTTATGATCAGTCACTAGATCAATTCTGGCATACAACTCAGGAATTTAAGAAATAGGGTGGTCCTGGGTTTCGCGCCCCACCCCCTCCAAAAAAGAAGAGTGGAATTATACTGCCTTCATTTCCATGTACTGATTTATGCAAAAAGATTTCTTAAGCAACTTAACATTTTAAAAGTAAAAAGTGATTTACCGTATTTTTTGGACTATAAAACGCACCCTCCCCCAACAATTTGGGAGGAACAATGGTTGTTAGTGCTGCTGGTGAGTTCTGTTTACATTCACGTTGGTGAAATATTATGTTATTTATGTTATCAAATATTTTATCACATTTTTTCTTCAAAACATTTTTTCATATTTTCCTCCTCTAAAACCTAGGTGTGTCTTATGGTCTGAAAAATACAGGTAATATGGAGCCTAGTTTACTCTAGCAATAGGTAATATTTTGTTATACATAAATAAACTATTCTTAAGCCCCAGGCACCTCATTGAGAGATAATTTCCCAACAAAATTTTACCTGATTCATCAGAATTGTAATATACTTGTTCTAGTCAATTGTGTACTAAAAAAATAATAATTCAATCTAAAAGAAATTTTATTTAACAGGACCATATTGTCACAAGAGCTTTACAAAATTAAAGGCATAGTTTTCTCTTGTGTGTCACAAGAGTATGATAACATAATCAATGAAAGATTTTCAAACATAATAATTACTTTGGGATTGAATTTTATAGGAGACGAGGACAGAGATGGGTCCCATGAGGGAAACGACTACACAACATTCCCTACTTTTTTAAGAGAGCGTGTTCATATGTTTTTTAAATGGATGATATGATAGATATGGAATCATTTTGGTATTAATTTAACTTCTATTGGGTACAAGAGTGTTTTATAAAAATTAATATTTATAATATCAGAAATGCCATCTTTTACCTCTATTTAAAATCATGATAAAAATTAGATATTAACTTTTAAAATGTATGAGTAGAGCACATAGTTTTTTAAAATACTTTTAGGGGATACTGGAAGAAAAACATTCAGAGACACTGTTCAACACCATCTGAAAGCCAAGAGCTTGTGCTGACCACCTAACATCTGGGCTCCCAACGCAAAGGCAAAGCCAGGATTATTTCAGGAAAGGTCAGAAGCATCCCCTGTAAACTGCCAAACCCAGAATTCTAAACACAGTATATGTTCAATAAACACTAGCTCACTGACAAAATATTTGGCTGTTCTTGGTATCTATCAATAGCATAAATACAGTATGTCTTTCTACTTCTAACCTTGAAAGAAAGCTTTCAAATTTTAGTCAAATGCCAGTCACAAGTATGTTATTGAAACAAAGCCCTGGACTAGGTAGTAAGTATAAAGAATTTCATTCCCACTGGGGGCGGGGCGAGGTGCGCTGGGCTGGGAGTAAAAGACAGAAAACTGTACTTGAACAATTTAATAAATTAAAAATTAAAAAAAATAATTTCATCCCCCAATTCTTCCCCAGATTTCCATTTGCATGCCAAGTATGAGGCCTGGCCCAGGGAGCCCCAGAGATGAACAAAATAATCTTTACAATGAAGGAGGATCAAGGCGGCGGCGGAGCGGTTCCCTGGCCGAGACATTACAACGGAACACAGCCTCAGAGGCAGCACAGAGGAGGGGTGGGGAGCCCTCGGGGTTGGCAGGCAGAAGGAAAGTGCCCTGAATGGTGTTTCAGAGTAGGTAGATGTGACTGAACTGATTTCTGAAAGAGGGGCAGGTGTAGGAAGAGGGGATACGAGTCCCCCAACAGAGGGGAGGAAGAAAACCGTGGAATGCAGCCATCTTCTTCCCTGTACTGAAAACAGTGCAGGTGGCCGGTGTGCCAGGATGACATCGCGCAGCCTGCACCCACGGTACACGCACTCATGATAAAGAAATGACTGGGGGCCAGGGGTGACGCTGCAGAGCTGCAGAAGCCAACAGAGGAAGACTTTATTATATGGCTCACCAAAGAGTTTGGACTTCATCCTGTGGCAAAGAAAGTCATTAAAAGGTTATTAATCTAGGCAGTGATGGTATGAGATTTGCCTTTCAGAACGATTACTTTCTTGCGGAGTAGACCACAAATGGGAGGAGTGGGGTGGAACATAGGAAAGACTGCAAACTCAACTACTGGTTGGAAGACAATCAGCAGTGAGTGATCTGGAAAAGACTCAAGACAGCAAAGGGGCTATTTAGGGAAGGTGCTGATGGCAGGAACCTTAAGAATACGGTCTCTGAGTCCCAGTTTCCTTTCCATCACTATTGGTTTCCTGTGCATTTCCCTTCATTTCAATTAGTTTAGCCTTCATATGTTCTTCTAATTTGTGACTATAATCAACCATTTCTGTGAGCATCCTGATCACCAGTGTTTTGAACTGTGCATCTGAGAGGTTCGCTATTTCTTTTTTGCTTAGAGTTATCGGCTCTGGGGCTTTGAGTTCTTCTTGAGCCATATTTTGGACTGTTTGTGCCTGTTACCTATGATGAGCGGAACCCTAAGTGTTCACCAGGGCAGGGCAACTCAGTCACTGGGTTGTTACACTGTATGTGGGGGCGGGGTCAAAGGAAAGCAATGGTGGCCTCGTGGTCCGTCCTTCTGTGCACAAATGTGCAACCCCAGTCAGCCCACCAACTCGTGCACTCACTGGGACTCAAATCAATGGAGTGGATCAGAAGGAAGAATGAAACATCCAACCAGAAAAGAATGAAGAAACAAGAATTCTAAAAAAAATGAGGAGAGGCTTAGGAACCTCCAGGACATCTTTAAATGTTCCAACATCCCAATTATTGGGGTACCAGAAGGGGAAAAGAAACAGCCATGAATGGAAAACTTATTTGAATAAATTATAAAGGAGAACTTCCCCAAGGAAGTTCTGGCAAAGGAAATAGACTTCCAGGAAATCCAGGAAGCTCTGAGAGTCCCAAAGAAGCTGGACCCAAGAAGGAACACACCAAGGCACATCATAATTACATTACCCAAGATTAAAATGAAGGAGAGAATCCTAGAAGCAGCAAGAGAGAAGGGGACAGTCACCTACAAAGGAGTTCCCATCAGACTGTCAGCTGATTTCTCAAAATAGAACTTGAAGGCAAGAAGGGGCTGGAAAGAAGTATTCCAAGTCATGAAATCCAATGAGCTACAGCCAAGATTGCTTTATCCAGCAAAACTTTCATTTAGAATGGAAGGGCAGATAAAGTGCTTCTCAGATAAACTCAAGTTCAAGGAGTTCATCATCACCAAGCCCTTATTATATGAAATGTTAAAGGGACTTATCTAACAAAAAGATAAAAATATGAACAGTGAAAGGGCAGCAAACTCAGAGTTATTAACAACCACACCTAAAACAAAAGCAAACTAAGAGGACATCTAGATCAGGAGTGGAACCATAGAAATGGAGATCACATGGAGGGTTAGCAACAGGGGAGTGGGAGGAGGAGAAGGGGAGAGAAGGTACAGAAAATAGCATAAACAGTAGGTAGAAAATAGACAGGAGGGAGGGAAAAAATAGTATGGGAAATACAGAATCTAAAGAACTTGAGACACGTGGGCATAAACTGAAGGGGGAGAATGGTGGGGGAGGGGGTGTGCAGGGTGGAGGGGAATGAAGCGGGGGAATAGAACTGTAATGGTATAATCAATAAAATATATATTTAAAAAAGAATACGGTCTCTGGACAAGTAGGTTACCAGTTGTATAAGGAGCAGTGGGGGGCGGGGGGAACAGGGCAAAGACTTTTCTGGATCATGTAATTAGTTAATAGTATTGTTATTGCAAAATATGAAATCTAAAGATGAACAGCCAGTTTGGGGGGCAAAAAAGAATCCAGTCAGTCTAATAACCCCAGGCCCTCACTTGTTCTATGAAGTGGGCACTGTACATGCGTATTATTAGCCCCATTTTATTCTCAAAGGGGTAAAATTACTTGTGAATACCACATGCAGCAGTTTGGGAAGCTTACTATAAACCAGGCTTAAGAGCAGGGAGACAGGCCTGTGCTTTCACAGGACTTATACTCTAATTAACAGGGAGTAAAGGGAATAGAAAACAAGTAAGCAAACAATAAAGCAAGGTCTGAAAGACTATGATGGGGCAGGTGTGGGGACTTCACCTGGGGTGGTCAGGGAAGGTATCTCTGAGGCTGACATCTGAGTTGACTCTTCATCGGGGAGAAGGAGATGGTCATGCAGATTCCTAAGGAAAGACCATTCCCAGCAGAGAACAGCATTTGAGAAGTCCCTGAGGTAGGAACAAGCCTGGTGTGCCACTGAGGGAGGAATTCCAAATACACGGCAAATGAGGAGCAAGGAGAGTCCCAGTGGCAAGGGCATTCCTGGGAGGGTGAAAGTGAGAGGTTTGTGGCACCTTAGGGTGGTGCTGGCACAGACAGACTCTTGGCGAAGCTGGGAACGTGAGCAGCAGGCACAGCGCAGTGTCTGAGAAACTGCATCATGACTCATAGACGCCTTTGGAAGACAAGTCACTGCTCAGCTGAGGACTGCCTATTTCGGCATTGAAATAGGGCCAGGAACAAACTCATTTTGTTTTGCCTAGAGAGATGAACTTTAAAATCCTTAGATGAACAGAATTCATCTTAAATTTACCTACTCAGAGCAAGAAGCAACTTGCAGTCCAATGGCAGAGAGCTGTCCCCAAGGTTCAGTAATGCCCTCCCTCACGACATAAAAGCACAGCCTCCCAGCTACCCTCCAAGGCTCTGAAAGGCAACATTTCCCCCAGGGACACCAATGAGCTCAGCTGGACAGGGCGAAGAGAAACAGTACCCCGCTGTCAATGTGTGGAGCTAGGCTTCTGCCTCTGCAAAGCTTCAGGCCTGGAAGGGACTGGATGTAGAAGATGGCCCTGACAGAGGCCATTGCAGGCACAGCTCTGGAACACACTGCCCACACTTCCTGTCCTGTGGTCATTTTTCACTACTGTTTTTCTATAAGGGGCTACCAATCCTCCTGCCAACAGCCTTTCATAGGGCCCCCCATTCAGCCAAAGGGCTTCCCATTCCATTTCCTAAGGGTGACGCACACCAAGCTTCTAACCCTCTCTGTAAAGACCCTACTCTACCGCCAACGTTATCACATGCATCTGCTTGGTTATCAGAGTATTTATATTCAAAGTTTGCCAATATAGCATGAATACATTAAATTATTCCTGAATTGGACTTCTGCCAAGATGGAGGCATAGGTGGAAACACTGTGCCTTCTCCCACAACCAAGTTTGAACACAACAAAGGTTTGGAGAACTAGGACACACCCAAAGACCAGAAAACGGAATTATACGGAAGTCCGACAACTATGAACCGTTCAACGGGGACGGTAAGAGAGGCAGAGCCAGCAGCGGAGCTGGGTCGGGCAGGACAGATCCCCCGACCTAGGTGCGCAGGCAGCCTGGACCCAGTCAGGGTGTGGGGCAGACTGACCGCGGTCGCACATTCGCGCACAGTGAGACGGACCACACAGGCCCCAGGGGGCGAACCCAGTGGTGGAGGGCTGACGGCGGTGGCACACTCGCGTGCAGTGGGATGAAACGCGTGGGCCTGGTGATGGCGGTGGCTGCGGCGCCGGGGCCACAGTGGCAGGCAGCAGAGGGGAAGCCATTGGCCCTCTTTGACCCCGCTCCCACATACAACGTCACAACCCAGCAACTTAGTTGCCCTGTTCTAGTGAACACTTTAGGGCTCTGATCCTGCTACAGAACAGGCACGAACAGTCCAAAAGATGGTGCAAGAAGAACTCAAAGTCCCAGAGCCAATAACTCTAAGCGACCGAGAAATTGCCAGCCTCTCAGAAGCACAATTCAGGACACTATTTATCAGGATGCTCACAGAACTGGTAGATTATAGACACAAATTAGAGGAACATAGTCACAAATTAGAGGAACATATGAAGGCTAAACTAATTGAAATGAAGGGAGATGCACAGGAAACCAATAGTGATGGAAAGGAAACTGGGACTCAAATCAATGGAATGGACCAGAAGGAAGAACAAAACATCCGACCAGAAAGGAATGAAGAAATGAGAATTCAAAAAAATGAGGAGAGGCTTAGAAACCTCCAGGACATCTTTAAACGTTCCAACATCCGGATTATAGGGGTACCAGAATGGGGAAAGAAACAGCCACAAGTGGAAAACGTATTTGAACAAATAATAAAGGTGAACTTCCCCAGTCTGGCAAAGGAAATAGACTTCCAGGAAATCCAGGAAGCTCAGAGAGTCCCAAAGAAGTTGGACCCAAGAAGGGACACACCAAGGCACATCATAATTACATTAGCCAAGATGAAAATGAAAGAGAGAATCCTAGAAGCATCAAGGGATAAGGGGACAGCCACCTACAAAGGAGTACCCATCAGACTGTCAGCTGATTTCTCAAAAGAGACCTTACAGGCAAGAAGGGGCTGGAAAGAAGTATTCCAAGACATGAAATCCAAAGACCTACAGCCAAGATTGCTCTATGCAGCAAAGCTTTCATTTAGAATGGAAGGGCAGATAAAGTGCTTCTCAGATAAGGTCAAGCTCAAGGAGTTCATCATCACCAAGCCCTTATTATATGAAATACTAAAGGGAGTTATCTAAGAAAAAGAAGATAAAAATATGAACAGTGAAAGGACAGCAAACTCACAGTTATTAACAACCACACCTAAAACAAAAGCAAACTAAGAGGACAGCTAGATCAGGAGTGGAACCATAGAAATGAAGAACACATGGAGGGTTAGAAACAGGGGGGTGGGAGGGGGAGAAGGGGGGAGAAGGCGCAGAAAATAGCATAGATGGTAGGTAGAAAATAGATAGGGGGGAGGGCGAGAATAGCGGGGGAAATATAGAATCCAAAGAACTTGAGACATGTGGTTATAAACTAAGAGGGGGGGGGAGAATGGTGGGGGAGGGAGTGTGCGGGTGGAGGGGAATGAAGGGGGGGAATAGAACAACTGTAATGGTATAATCAATAAAATATATTTAAAAATAAATAAATAAATAATTCCTGAATTATGTAGCCCCTTTCAGATATCACATTAAGATATATATTACATACACTTACTTTAAAGACAGCTCCACACATTATGAAATGCCTTCTCTAGAAGGCTGTTGGAAACCTATGGCACATTCTGGTCCCTGCCTCAGAGCAGGCACAGGTCCTGTCTGAGCTCATTTTAAACTACACTCTGGCACCCTCTCTTTACTTCTCGGCTCACTGGCCAATATTTTGTTCCTAAAGACTCCATTCAACCTCCAAGCATAAGACACTTATTTGCACATGCTTTCATCACACCCGGATGTCTCCTTCCTAACAACTGTCACAATGGCATTTTTTATTTATTTGCTGAATCCCACCAGTTATCTGCAACCTTCCTGATGGCAGAGAATGCAATTTTGTTACCCACTGTATTCCCAGAACCTCAGTGTCTGGCATATGTTAGGTGTTTAACAAATAGCTGATGAAAAGAATACTATGAAATATATTCAATTATGAAAATGTTTTGGCTTCAGAGAGTGCAATAGCCCTAAATCATTCAAATCAAGGCTGAAGAAGCATAAGGCCGAGCTATTCTCTTTTTGATTACAAAAATACAAGAAAGATTTTGCTGTTATTTGGGTTTAAACTGATTATGGAGAAAATTCTCAAAAAAGATTGACTAACAAATTTAATAACTCATCTGCATATGTATGGAAATGATCACTATTAAAACATTTTTTAATGAAATAAGAGTTCATTTTCAAAAAGCCTCACACAGATTAGACCAAATAAAGAAGAAAAGCTACCACTTACTTTATCAGGCACAGTATTAAGCACTTTATACATATTTTTAAATTTAATTTTCATATCTGGTCATTACTCTCAGTTCACAGATGGGGAAAACTGAGGGTGCAAGAGTCTAAGGTTTCACACTAAGTGGCAAAGCCAGAATTTCTATCTGGGTCTATTCGATTCCAAGATATAGATATAGATATAGATATATAGATATATATACTTTATGTTTGTTTGTTGGAATCTAAGCCATGTTTTAAACTAAGACATAAATGCCTACATTGAGTAATAACGTGTTGCTCCCTCCCACGAAAGCATACAATCTGATACCACCAATTGGGCCAATGCCCAAGTATTTAACATAGGGTTTGGATGCCAATGGTGTTGCAGCAGAGAAATTAGTCAATTCATGAAAGAGGAATAAGGAGGAATATGAATTAACATATGTAGAAACTTTGTGTTATGCCAGATATTGTATAAGATGCTTTCATGTATAATATTTCTTTTAATTCTAAGAATACTGTGAGTAGGAAAGTATTAGTCAAGAAAAAGAGCTGTAGAGTAACCGTGGTGTTTGGCTACCCAACGCTCATTCTCCCCTTCCTTCCTGAGGATACAAACCCCCTACATTTTAGCTGGGCATAAGGCTTCTGGAGTGAGGGCCACATTACCACCTCTAGTTCAGCGAGGTGAGGTCACATGACTAAGTTCTGGCCAATGAGATGTAACAGGAAGTGTTGGAGAGCATCAGGAAATTTCCTTAAAAAGGCTTTTGCCTTTCCTGTCTATTTCCCTTACTTCTTTCCTCCTTTCTACTACTTGGAACCTGGATGTGATGGCTGCAGCTCCACCTAGGACCATGAGGATGAGGGCCTCACTTACTGTATGATAGGTGTAAGAGGTGAACCCAGCCTAGGTCTCAGAAGACTGTAAAGTCATCAGACCAGCCCTGGATTATCTCTCTATAACCTTTTTTTTTTCAAATATGTGAAAGAGAAACAAATATCACTTTGGTTAAGTCACTGTTCTTTGTGGTCTCTGTAACTGGCAGCTAATCTTAACTAATCCGGCAACTCATCTGAACCCAGACATATCAGTGTGCAAAGTCCATGCTCTTAGGTAGAAGCCCAAAGAACTCCAGCTTATAATTTGCAATACATTGGGGGCAGGGTAGTGTGAAAATACTGCAAAGGAGTTTCACAGAGGAAGGAAGGTTTGAATACACTTTCAAACTGGCATACCTGAGAAACAATCAGAAGGACTACCCTACTTGACAGTGAAGAATTTAGCCTCCATCAGAGGTGGGCAGAGGAAAATCACAGACACCTGCATGGTGCCGGAACCAGAAGAGAAATAGAAGCTGTGTAACATAGCGTCTATGAAAGCTGCTGCTGACTGAGGAGGAGGCACCGTAGAATAGAGCCCTGGAAATGAACACAGGATGAGACAGACAAGTAGGGTTACAAGAAACACTGAAACTGAAGAAGTAGGAGATGAAGTTCAAAGATACAGTCTGGAAAAGGACAGGCAGAATCATGAGACCCATATCAAAGCAGCATAAAGGTCAAAAGGCAAAAGGAAAGACCAAGGCTGAAGCTCTGACAGCTTTTTATTCATTTCCTCTACCCAGTTCATGACAGCACTGAAGTCAATTTAAATTATGTTGGAATAGAGAAGAATCCTAAATGAAAGCCAGGAAGTTTATTATTATTCTTTGTTGAATTTCTAAATGAACAGCAATAACAGGAAATTAGAAGAGAAATTCAGTGACTGGAGTTAGCACTAATTTTATTTAACATCTTAAAGACCCAGAAAAGGAAAGAAAAAAGAAAAGGCAAAAGTAAAAATGTTAGTTCAATATGAAAACAGATATGGCATAAATAAGTGCATTTTTAACTGGTTAAAAAAATTCTGTGTTATAACTGGGCCTCCAAAGTTCCTTTCTGAGTCTGAATTGCTCCAAGATTCTGTACTCTGGAGTCAGGACAACAGGGAGAGATATGCTTCCCATATGAAAAGCAACGTACATCATTCCACCAAGTCTGGAGTAACATGACAAATTCAGCATACAGTTGTTGCTGAAAGTATCAGTGTAGAAGGATGCTGGAAAGGAGAACAAAAATAAACTTCAGAACTTCATCTTGAGAGACAGTAAATAAAAATCAGGGATTAGATTAAATAGGATATTTTAACACAGGCAGCAAAAAATCAAAAAGGAACATAAAAATACTCATATGTCATCAAAAAGAATTTGAAAATTAAAAAATAAAACTCATTTACAAATAAAAACTTTGGTTAAAGCAAGAATTTTTTAAATGTTATAATATTTGCCCTCTTCAACTTCAAAAAATCACGAATTTCAGGCTACTGCAGGAAAACAGCCACACAGTCTAAGAGAACTTGGAGGGATAGTGGAATATTATTCAGGACTCAAAAGAAATGAGCTATCAAGCCATGAAAAGGCATGGAGGAAACTTAAATGCACATTACTAAGTGCGAGAAGGCTACAGACCCTAATGATTTTAGGTATGTGACATTTTGGAAAAGACAAAACTATGGATATGGTCAAAACATCAGTGGTTGCCAGGGGATGGGGAGAGAGAGGGATGAGTAGGTAGAGAACAGGATTTTTTTAAGGCCGTGATACTATGATATTGCATCATAATCTGATGATACTGCAATAGTGGATACATGTTAGTATACATTTGTCAAAACCTGTAGAATGGACACCACCAAGAGTGGACCCTGACATATATACTGTGGACTGTGGGTGATGACGTGTCAAAACAGATTCATCTACTGTAACAAAAGGACCACTCTAGCGGGGCATGTTGATAATGGGGTAGGTGCGGCACGAGTTGGGGCAGGGGGTATATGGAAAGTCTCCGCACTTTACTCTCAATTTTTCTGTGAATCTAAAACTGCTCTAAAAAATAAAACCTATTAAATAAAAAAAACTTGGATGACCTGGTATCCTTTTCAAGTTATACTGACTAGGACTTTTTTCATTTTAATTATTGTTGCTTTCATTATGAGGATTCTGAAGAAAGAAACAGCAGTGGTCTTCAAAAAGCAAATCTTAACAAGTAGACAAATGAAATCACTCCAGATGAAAATATACTCATGTGAGGTTGGACATATTAGAACACCTTTCCAACTGAAGAAAACCAAGAAGTTTCAAAGAAACTTATTTACTATTTCAAAGAATAATAATTTCAATTCTAACACTTATGTAATTTCTATAATAAAACATTTTGTGGGGATAGTAGGTATGAGAAAAGTGCCATGATTCAACTGTAGACTCAGTGACAACTCTGCCCTCTTCATTACCTGAACTAAGAGAATATCAGACCTATAAAGGCTTCTATCCTTAAATCACACTTGCCCAGTTATGGAAGAAATTAGCTGTCATTTCACATTCTCTTCAAGAATGAAGCCTCGAATAGGTATGCCACGGGCAAAGGAAAGTCCCCTTGGCACCCTCAACTCAAAGAGCATTTGGAGTTCTCAGAGATTCTCGGGGTACTGGAATTGTGACACAATTATACTGTACTGCAGTTTGGCCTCTTAAATGCTTCAACCCCACATTTGGGGTTAGGAGACAAGACGGTCTGACAAAGGCACATGCCATTTAATTTCTTCTTAGAAAGAGGTGAACAAATTTCCTATTTTAAGTTGGCTGCCTATTTACAACTTAAAATTTTCATAGTTATCTTTTTACAGAGTTAAAAAAAGTTTTTAGGCAAGGCAAACTTATTCAAGGAAGTTCACTCATAGGTTGTTTTTAAATGTAGGTTTGCTCTTTTCATGGGGTGGGTGGAAGGGGGTGCTAAGAAGGCGTGTTTCTGATCACAAATGTCATCTAAGGACAATCTATGGACTTTGGGGAGTCAGTTGAGGACACAGTAATGACCCAACGCTGCACCTTCTCCCTTCTGACCTCTCACCACCTGCTCAGCTGCACCCCAGGAGGAAACTCAGCTTTCCTCTCTACCAGGGTATTTGGTTGCCCCCTTCTCTAACAATCGAGTGCCACCACCTTCAAATTGTTGGCGAACAATGAGTATCCAATGAGCATAAAATGTTTGTCAACAGCGCAATGGCAGAGGGCAAAAGAGAGCGAGCAAACGCGTACACCCGCCGGAGAGGTCTAATTACCTAGAGGGTAGACTTTAGCTTGGAAAACCAGAACCCTGCTCCCGCACCGCCGCAGGACTCACACTCAGGTGCAGCGCCCAGACCGCTGGGTAAAGAGGGGACCGCCTCGTTGCGGCGGGGGATGAGGGAGCAGAGAGGCCGTGACTCATCTCTCTGGCCGAGCCCGCTGCCCGCAAGCGGGGCTCGCAAATGAGGCTCGGACAGGTAACCGCACCTGTTCGGCCAACCCCACCTGCTGCGTCCCCTTACGGCGTCCTCCACCTCCGCCACCTGGGTCGGCTCAACCTCTCCACCGAGAGCCAGGGACGTCCCACGCCGACCTACCTGCGCGAATCCAGCCCCGGGCGCCCGCGCTCCCAGCGGCGTCCACCCTGCGCCGCTCCCGGCGCGCAGGCGGCGCCCGGGCGCCCGCACTTTGTCGGCTGCCGGCGGCTGCGGGCTCAGCGGGAAGCCCCAGCGCTGGCAGGCTCGCCGCCTCCGACCGGCTCCATTGTGACGCGGCGCCTTCCGCCGGCCAATCGCGGCGCCGCGGCGCGAACCGCTGACTAAGTTCGCGGGTGGAGGAGGAGGGAACAGGGCGGAGGCAGGGGGCGGGGGCAGTCGCCGCGGGGTGGCGGTGGCAGTGGCAGTGGCCGAGGAAGAAGAGGAGGGAGAGGTTGCGGCTGCTTCGGTAGCTGCTACTGCTCTTAAATTTACAGCCGCCTTAGCTCGAGTGTTTGCCCAGCTTTGGGAGTGCGGGGGGTCAGTGACTCATCCCTCGCTGATGGAAACAAAGCGCAGCTGCCATAACCGGGGAGCGCGCCATGTGGCCGTCCCGGCCCGCTTTCTACCGCCTCTCGTCCGCCAGCGGCGGCGCGCAGCTACACATCTCCCCGGGGAGGTGCGGGGGGTGGGGGTGCTACAACGAGCGGGGACTTTTCCCGAGACTGGAGGGAGAGGCGGGCGTGCAGGGGACTTTGGAAGTACAGGATTTCCGTCGCCCCCCCCTCCCGCCCCCGGTAACTTGCGATTTACATAACGAGCGTTGGGCCCTGAGGGAAGGCTCCGGTGGAGCACGCGGGAACCTAAGGTCTTAGACGCAGTTTCTTTACCTTTCTCTACGCTCGGTGCTTGGAAAGACTGCAGGGCTGAGCTTGTTGGGGAAGAGTTTACAGTTGTAGCGACTTAAGTTAAAATTTGGGGCCTCCAGTACCACCCATCTCTCAAATGTTCTTATCTTCGGGATGGGAGAGAACAAAATGGTAGAGGGGCCATCCTAAACTCATAACCAGCATTTAACTATCAACATACTGCAGGGCTACCCCCCATCTACTGTCCAACGGTTTCCTTCTGCAGTTAAGTGGCCCTGCGTTTAATCATACAAAGACAGGAATTTGGGAAACTTAATATGTATTTTTATCATACACATTCTTCCCTATTCATTCCTATCTCAGGTTTAATTCAGTGTTTTTGTACGAACTATCATCTTCAACAATGATTCAATTAGACAACATTTGTATCTCTGAGCTGCTATGGTGACCACATTCCCATTTTTTAAAAAATGTTTGTACTGGGACCTCCCAAAAGTAAATGAAGACTACCAAACGCTCAGCATTTGGGGCATATTTGATCAGTTTGTGTAGATGGGAGTAGAGAAAATGGCGCAACTGAGTTATGTGAGACTAAATTGTGTCCCACAAAGACTATGTTCAGATTAGAATATAATCTGAATTACTGAGAAAGGGATTAAGAAGGCTCTCTTCATGACACTGCTCATTATTTTCTTGCCCCTGCCATTCTGGGCTGGCAGCTGTCTTCTTAATGGGTCTTAGAGGAAAGGCTGAAAGAACCTTCATTTGGTCACTGACATAGTTTATTCAGCTTATGTGTCATAGACCCTGTGTATGTATAGATCTGTTAAGCTGATTTAGATTTGGGTTTGATCCTTGGAGAGGAAGATTAAAAAACACACAAATATGAAACAAGGAAAAAAGTAAGTGCTAGAAGAGACACTAATTGTAAAGTCTTAACATTAAAAATTGAGAATGTCTAATTTTCTATATACATATCTTTGGCTATTTGGAAAACAATGTTCTCTTTCCTTCCAAATCCATAAGTAAACAATTATTCTTCTGTTACAGCAGTGTGATTTGGGGTAGTTATTTAACCTCCTTGGGTGCCAGTCTCTTCGTCTAAAGTGAGAACTTAACAAACTAAGATCAATTAAGATTCCAATACCAAAGACGGTATGAATGAAAAAGTGACTTCCGTGCTTGGTAACCTAAGTCACCATTAGCAGGAAGTTAAAGTGATAAAATTCATTGAAACTGTATTAGGTATGTTGTTTAGAAGTGCATTTATTTTATTATAATTTTCATTTAAAAATCACACTTCATGGTAACAACATATTAATGACACTGGAGAAAGTGGGTTTCTAAATTTGTGATATTGCTTCTGGGAATACTTCTCTGAAACTGTAACATCAAATAGATGTTTCTCTTCTTTCTTCTTCTGCAAGGCTTCATACCAGCTCCTCCTTGCATTACAGTGAAGAGGAAGATAAATAACCTCAGATGCTGTTCTGAGGCCATAAAGAAGAGAGAAGAGTATTTTAGTAACTACAAATTATTTGCATCTCGGGATAGGCCTTAGAGTGAGAAATATAAAGTTTTTGGCTTTTCACGCCTGTGCTTAGTCAATCTCTTTGAAAATGGTACCTGCGGAATCTTGGAAAATATACAGTCCATATAGGAGTATCCGAAATTCTCTAAGGAATTCTCTGATAAATTTATTTTGGTAAAAATTCTAAAAGACTCCATCACTATTTCCACACACAAATTCATTGAAGTCTGTAACGGTGATTCAAATTTCCATCATAGATATTTAGCAAATATTATGTGTCCATCTGCTTGACATCAGGAGTGATATCAAAGAAGCATCAAACTTGGTCCTGGTCCTCAAGCTCAGCCGCTCACAACTTAGACGAACGTACAGAAATGAAGTGCTGCTTAGTCTGAAATGAAGATAATGAACAATACAGGTGGTGGTAGTTGGAAAAAGCCTTATGAAGAAAGGGGAATTATAACTAAGTGTTGAAAGAGAAGCAATATTTGGGAAAACTTAATTCTGTACCTTTGCTTTATCTGTCCCCCAGTGTTGTCTAAAAATTATTGACCCATTCTCAGGACTCAATCTCTTTTGCGGTAAACTGAGAATCACTAGAAGAAGCAGTAAAATGATTTTACTTTCTACACATCCCATTGAGTAGAAAAAGAGCTACTGGGGTGGGGGGTCTTCACGTTCCTGTGACAAAGGGATGACTGAACAGCACATGTGGCCCGTTTCTTCACCCAGTGACACAAGCAAAGTCAAGAATAACAGAAATGAAAAGGACCAGCGCAATTTGGTCATCTGGTGACTTAATTCCATGACTTTGGAATTACTTCATGACTTAATTCACATGAAGCAATCAACTAACACTCAGGTTTGGTACATCCCTTCTAAGGTGATTCCCTCAGTGAGGGGCAGGAACCTCTGAGTGACATGATTGAGCTACGCTTCATGTGCCTGCCTCAGTAAGAGTTTAGTTTTCTCTGAGTCTTAAGAAAATGTTTATGATTAATGGAAGAGAAGATATTATCTAATATTAACAGTTCTTTTCCAATTTATTATTTTAAAAATTATGTAAAGAAAAATGCTCTGCTTCTTTAAATTAATCAAACATTTAAAGCCTACAGTGTATAGGAGAAAGCACTGGGGATCTGACAGAGGGGAGGGAATATGCCAAAATAAATACAATAATTCCTTTACTTAAAGATGTAGTATGCTCTCGTCAGAAGGTATATTCAGAAAGCATGCAACACCTTAAAGGGGACCTGAGGTCAGTGGGCCATGTGGAACTGGAGAAGAATCATACTGAACACGGGTCTGAGGACGTTTGGCTAGCTTTAAGTTTCTAACTTAAAATATTACTTTTAAATACTGTCTCAGCATCCTGGTTTAAGTTTGTTAGTTCTATAGCGATGTCAGTTCAGAAAAAATAACAAAATAAGTCATTTATGGTTTTGCATTCTCAGAAAGTTTGCCAGCGGCCCCCTGATTCAGCTGTGTAAGATTGAGCATATCATCACTGATAAGGAATTTTATTTATTTTTGGTCCCTTGACCATGCTTTTCTACCCTTTTCATTTTCTGGGTTGCAGACGTTTAACATGAGCTTTCCTAGAGCCTGGGGGAAAGCTCTGAGAAGAATCCCTGAGCACAGCGGTGAAGAACAGGATGAGCAGGATATTGCACGTGTGTTTGGAATAACGTAGCTTGGCCTGGGAAGCCAGACTGTAATTGTGTAAGCAGACCAGCTGTGCATTTCTGTGTGTGTTGATCTGTTATCATGGTCGCAGTCTGAAACTTTCATGACTAGTTGCCCTGTGTTCTCATCACCCACCCTGTTGATGGCCCCTCTGCTTTGACTATACACTGCCCCCTCCCCATAGGACAGGTGCTAGGCAGATGACCTTCAGCCTCTTCTCCGAAGGAGAAACACCAATTCCTGCGGCAGGGTGCCTGACCTCCCTAGTTGATCTGGGAAGTTGTCCAAATATTTCTTTGAAAGTTCCCCATGCCTCACATTAAGAGAATATATACTGTCATCTGGGTCACATATTGGAATCCACCACACGGTAGCCAGCTGGTTATTAACTCTCGTCCATGAAAAGGAGGTGACTTTAAAAAAATATCCACATGTGAAGCCAGACTGAACGCCTAGAATTAAAGCAGAGGTGATGTTCCTCAGCTTCGGCAAAGTGGTCTGATGAGTTCTGCTAGTGACTAAGGTGGTGCTTGCTGGGGTCCCTGTGAGGATACAATCTGTGTTCTCTGAACCATATTGCAATCTGGGCAAGAGGTTTCCCCGGTGCTGGTTTCTCACGCTCCTCACACTTAACCCTTTCGTTTCTTTGGTTCTGAGTAATGCAGGTCCAGCAACAGCCAGACCTTGATTTCCCCTCAGCAACTCTTGTGTGTGCATGTGTGTCTCTGTGTGTTTCTTGGCCTATTATAAAACTGTTAGTTATAATTACACACCAAATGCTAAACTTTAACACTCCTCAAACATGATTTGCTAAGACCAGGAGCTAATACACCCGTGGCTTATTAAGAATTAAAAAAATCAAACTGTTTTAAAAGAACAAGATCCAGAATGTTGTAGAGTTGGAGAGGAAATGGATATGTGCCAGGACGAGCATTGGACTTGGAGTCTTGAGTTCTAGCAGTACAGGTGGGAGCTTTGATTTTCCAGTGTGTTTGACCTATCTATCCTGGACTGTATAGAGAGGAAGACAGGTGTAGTTTTGATACAGGGTGCAGCCAAGGGGGGGCCCAGAAAAGATTTGGAATGGTGTCCAGAACTCAAAGTGTACAGAAATATTGGAGGAAATATTAGGATGTCCTCACCCCCCCCCCCCAAGGTGTCAGTTAGGGGAAGGGAAGAATGGAGCAGGGCCATTGAGAGCTGTTTTGCATAGCAACAGTTTTGCAGCTAACCTCTGGAGTGGTCATTTAACATATCTATAACCTTTAACTGGTTTCATAGATATGTTAAATAGCTGTGGCCAAGTTTTGGGCCAAGGAGAAGTGAGTGGAAAAAAAACCCAGGCTAGAAAACGGGGGCTGCTTCTCGGAGAGAGTTCCTGCGAGAGAGCCATGTGGCTTTAGCAGAGTGGGGGCTACCCAGGCTAAAATTGGGAGCTGCTTCTCTGAGAGAGTGCCTGCGAGAGAGGCACGTGGCTTTAGCAGAGTGAGGACCCCCTCTTGGCCAGATGAGGGGGAGAGCCACGCTATTTAGAAAGATGTAGACCCCTGTAGCCATTAGGAGGGAGAGCCATGCAGTTTCAGCAGAGTGCAGACCCCCTCTTGGCCAGGTGGAAGAGAAAACCACGCAACTTTGCCAGAATGGAGATCCCTGCGGCCAGGTGAAGAAGAAAGACGCGGCTTTGGTAGAAGAGGCCCACACGGCTTTGGCGTGCTCCCTTTGGCTGAGTAGCCTGGAAAGCAGGAGAGACTTTGACTAGAACTTGGTACAAAGAACTCTTGCCAGTGGAAGGTGCCGCATGACTTTGGATTAATTGGAGATCCTGCTTAGACAGACGACACAGCTCACGTGCCAGCGACCTAAAAACGGACGTGTGCTCTTTTCCTGATTTACGGTACCCGGAGTTGGGACAGTGGGAGAAGGGAGCGCTGTGTGTGTGTGTGTAGGTGTATATCCTTAAAGACTTTAATATTTTAAGGAAGGCATTAGGCCTAAATAGCATTAAATAAACATTTTGTTTCCTTTTCACAAATCTCTGGCATTGAGAGATGTGTTTCCAATTGGCGGCGGACAGAAGAACCCTATAGATATTAGAGTATCGTCCTTGGGAGGGGTCCCTGTTTTCTGCAGCAGTTTTTGGCATCCCTCGGTGGGCCAAGTATTGCCCCCCCCTCGGACCCTTTGTTCGGTAACAGTTTCTGTTTCAGAAGTCTCAGGCTTTATTTTATTTCACTCACCCATTTATCATACAAAAAAATATTTATTCTACGCATTCTGTGTGCAAAACACTGTACTGGATTGGGGAACCACACTGGTCCGTGTGGTGAATGTGGCCTTTGCCCTTCCGCGGCCCCGGCTGTCAGCATTCCTCCGGAGAGTGTTAGGCTGGACTTGATAAGTCAGTGAGGACTAACCAACCAAATGTCAGCCTGTCACCACAACGCCATCCTCTTTGGCTTTTTCTCCTGATTCCCACAAACCCAAATGCAGATGTTGCAGAAACCCCTCTGTGGGTCTGTTACTCTACTTCTGCCCACCATCCATAAAATGGTGGCTCTCAAAGCTGGGGTTTGGTAAGAAGGAAAGGCGCTATTCATTCCAAAGTTATACAGGTTCAGAATGGTGGTGGAATGTTGCCATTAAATTGCAAACTCCTTTTAAATCAACCACAAACAGACACACACACAGTCCTGCCTCCCCTGGCCAAACCAGACCAGTCAGGGGTACGGGGTCTCAGGAAAAGAAAACGGAAGTCCATAGCTCAGCTAGGCTCTCCGTCTTAATCCCAAACTGCATCCTCATAGTGGGCTAGTGGGAGTCCTCCTGCATCCTTTCAAATCATGTGGCCAAGACCCCCGGCACTGCTGCCACTGGGTCAGGAGGCTTCTCCTTCCCCAGCTGCATCCGGCTGTTCTGCTTCTTTCTAAGCTGTGCGGCCAAGAGAGCCCCTCTCCTCACTCCCAAACCACACGGTTAAGCCCCAGCATAGCTGTCACACCTGGGTTTAAATCCTGGCGTGGATCTTCCTCTGTAACCCCATTTCCGACTCTTCCCACACTGGGTTACAACTGCCAGCAGTCTGATTTCTTCTGCTTTCTCGGTTGCCATGGTTAGTGCCAGCAATGGTGGCCCTAGGATGTAGGAGCCACCTCCAGGACATTCTGGCAGGCACAGGAAACCCCTCTGGCTACATCGCATCAGGGTTTAGAGTCACGCACATCTTCCTGGCCCCAAGCAGGCACAGCTACTGAACATTACTAAAACACTGGCCAAGTTCTTCAGATATGCAAAATAGCTCTCAATGGCCTGCTCCGATTCCCTCCTCCCCCCAAGTTATCACTATGGGGTTTTTCTCCCCTGGGGGACCTTCAGCTCAGCACCCTGTTACACAGACACACCTTCCAATTACCTGCTATTCTATTAACTTATCTCTGAAAACTTAATTACATTCCAATTCATGACCTCTACCAAATTGTGTTTTGTGTAGCATATAAAAGTGATAAAACACTTGCCCTCAAGAAGCTTAAAGTCTTTAAAACTTAAAAAAAAAAAACAGAGGCAAATATGCAGCCACATATGTGAGCAAATACGGGGGCCCAGTAGAATTCCCTAATACAGAATATTAACGTTGTTCAGAGCCCATGACTCAAATATGCTTTACAATAGCTTAATGCAACCTGATTAACAAAAAGGGCAATAAAATAATAAACCAAATGTTCTTTATCTCATTACAAAGTTGAGGGCAAAGGTAGATGGGTCTTACATTGATAGACACGAGAGTGGGTTCGGGTGGCTAAGAGACTACTCGGAGAACTTGAGACCCGATGGGTGAATTAAAGAACTTAGGGCTTCACAGAAAGCCTGTTGTTGCGGTGAGTCGAATAGCTTTTGGTGGCTGACAACAACTTCTGTATAGGTGGGAGAGTTACAGACAGCTTGATTACAAATGAAGGTAAGGGGAAGCATCCTGGAGGATGAAAAATAGACGTATAGGTGAGTGGGAATTTTACAACTTTAGCTTCATCTTTGAATGAACTCAATTGTCAAGTAAAATTCCTGGGTACATTTAATTTACTTAAGAATTCAATGAGCACGTACAATGCTTTGCTATTCAGGGTCTTCAAGGACAAAAAGATGTGTGCATTCTGATGAAATACATTAGTAACTCACTCAAATAACATATTACAGTCAGTTCTAAACAATATGCACTTACATCTATCGTCTGTGCACTGAAGAGTGATGTCATCTACTAGCAGTCCCTAGTCTTATGGAGTTACTTTGTTAAACTTCCTGAAGCTCAGCCATTGCTCAGAGGCAAAGAGGTGGGAAGTTGGCACTTGGTTAACCGCAGATCCCTAACACGCTGTGGAGGAGGCTGTGAGAGTGTGGGCCCTAGGAGGGCGAAGGATACGCCCATCCCATGGACTAGTGCGTCACCAGAAACCAGTACAGTGTTTTTTGCACATAGTAGCACAGAATAAATGTTTGCAAAATGATGAAGAAATGAAATAAAATGAATTCTCTGAGATTTTTGAAACACACGCCTTCTCCATGTTGTATATACCAGTCAACTCAGAATTAAAACCCCAGCTCTGTTTACTTTAGATTTCACAGTTTAATGTGACCTTGAAACTGGAAAAGTCAGCATTTCTACTGCCTGTCACTACCAGAACCAATAAGGAAAAACAAGAATTGAATATTATTTTAAATTTATTTTTTATTTTTTAAAATATATTTTATTGATTATGCTATTACAGTTGTCCCATTTCCCCCCTTTATTCCCCTCCACCCTGACACCCTTTCCCACCCACATTCTCCTCCTTTAGTTCCTGTCCATGTTTCATAAGTTCTTTGGCTTCTACATTTCCCATACTGTTCTTGCCCTCCCCCTGTCGATTTTCTACCTACTGTCTATGCTACTTATTCTCTGTACCTTCTCCCCCCTTCTCCTCCTCGCACTCCCCCATTGCTAACTCTCCATGTGATCTCTGTTTCTGTGGCTCTGTTCCTGTTGTAGTTGTTGGCTTAGTTTTTTTCTGTTTTTGTTTTAGGCGTGGTTGTTAGTAATTGCAAGTTTGCTGTCATTTTACTATACATGTTTTTTATCTTTATTTTCTTTAGATAAGTCCCTTTAATATTTCATAGAATAAGGGCTTGGTGATGATGAACTCCTTGACTTTGACCTTATCTGAGAAGCACTTTATCTGCCCTTCCATTCTAAATGAGAGCTTTGCTGGATAGAGCAATCTTGGTTGTAGGTCCTTGCCTTTCATGGCTTGGAATACTTCTTTCCAGCCCCTTCTTGCCTGTAAGGTCTCTTTTGAGAAATCAGCTGACAGTCTGATGGGAACTCCTTTGTAGGTGACTGTCCCCTTATCTCTTGCTGCTTCTAGAATTCTCTCCTTCATTTGAATCTTGGGTGATGTAATTATGATGTGCCTTGGTGTGTTCCTTCTTGAGTCCACCTGCTTTGGGACTCTTTGAGCTTCCTGGACTTCCTGGAAGTCTATTTCCTTTGCCAGATTGGGGGAGTTCTTTATTATTTGTTCATATAAGTTTTCCACTTGTTGCTGTTCCTCTTCCCTTTCTGGTACCCCTATAATTTGGATGTTGGAATGTTTAAAGATGTCCTGGAGGTTCCTAAGCCTCTCCTCATTTTTTCTGAATTCTTGTTTCTTCATTCTTTTCTGTTTGTTTGCTTCTTTCTTCCTTCTAGTCCATTCCATTGATTTGAGTCCTAGTTTCCTTCCTATCACTATTGATTCCTTGTGCATTTTGCTTCATTTCACTTCATGTAGCCTTCATTTTTTTCATCTAATTTGTGACCAAGTTGAACCAATTCTGTGAGCATCCTGATCACCAGTGCCTTGAACTGTGCATCTGATACGTTCGCTATCTGTTCATCGCTTAGTTGTATTTGCTGTGGAGCTATGATCTGTTCTTCTGTTTGGGCCATTTTTTTTGTCTTCACCCACCTGTGACTATAGTGAGGGGCAGAGCCTTAGGTGTTCACCAGGTCGGGGCAACCCAGTGGCTAAGTTGTGATACTGTATGTGGGGGCGGGTCCGAGAGGGAACAGTGGCGCTTGCTCCACTCTGTTGAATCTCAGTTCCCTCCGCTCCTTCCCCCAAGAAAACTGAGCCCTTCTGGTGCTAGTTCCCGGGTGGGTGGGTTTGTGTACATCCTGGGTCCCTGTGGGTCTCTCCAATGAACTCTCCTGTGAGTCTGGGAGTCTCTCCCTGCACGCCAACCATCACAGGTGTTTTCAGTTTGTATTTTGAGGGTTTATTTTCTGCACTGAGACCCTGGGTTGCACAGTCTGTCTCACTCCCCAATTTCACCTGTTTTACCCGCGCGTGAATGTGGGACTGCCCAGTCAGCATCTTTGTGCACAGTGCCCTGCTTCACAGTCACAGCCTCGCTGGGTCTGCCCATTGCCACCCCATACCCGGGGTCCGCCTGCTGCCATCTTGCACACCCAGGGTGCCTTTTGTGCCCACGCCACCGCTTTTTGTGCTGTGACCCCTCTTCATCCGGCTGCCTGCCTCCGCCCCCCTTACTGGTCTGGATGAATGTGTCTATTTTATCTCCTTGGTTGTCCAACTTCCATACAGTTCAATTTTCTGTCAGTTCTGGCTGTTATTTTGTTTCTAAATTGTTGTTGTCCTTATTTTGGTTGTGGGAGAAAGCATGGTGTGTCTACCTATGCCTCTTGGTTGCTTCCACATCTTGGCTATTGTAAATAACACTACAGTGAATATAGTGGTGTATATTCTTTTGAATAAGTGTTTGGGTTCCTATTTTTAATTTTTTGAGGAACCTTCATACCATTTTCTTTCTTTTTAAAAATATTGTTTTATTTTATTTATTTTAGAGAAAGAAGAAGGGAGGGAGAAAGAGAGGAAGGGAAATATTGATGTGAGAGAGAAATTGGTTGCCTTTTATACGTGCCGCAAGTATCCTGACCAGGGACCAAACCCACAACCTAGGCATGTGCCTTGACTGGGGATCAAACTGGTGACCTTTCACTTTGTGGAAGGATGCCCAACTCACTGAGCCACACCAGTCAGGGCCCTCCATACTGTTTTCCACAGTGGCTGTACCAATCTGTATTCCCACCCACAGTGCATGAGAGTTCCTTTTACTCCACATCCTCACCACACTTGGTTGATTTATTGATGATAGCCATTCTGGGAGGTGTGAGGTGGTAATATCTCATTGTGGTTTTAACTTGCATCTCTCTGAAGATTAGTGATGTTCAGCATCTCCTCATATGTCTATTGGCCATCTCTATGTCCTCATTGGAGAAGTATCTATTCAGGTCTTCTGCCTATTTGTTAATTGGATTGATCTTCCTCGCTTTTTTTTTTTTTTTGGTGGTGAGTTGTATACGTGTTCTTTATACATTTAACCCCTGATCAAGTGTATCACTAGTGAATATGTTCTCCCATTCAATGAGTTGCCTTTTCAGTTTTTTTATGGTTTCTTTTGCTGTGCAAAACATTTTTAGTTTAATGTAGTCCCATTAGTTTATTTTTTTCTATCATTTCACTTGCCTGAGGAGATATATCAGAAAGATATATTGCTAAAAGAGGTGTCAGAGATTTTACTGTATATACGTTTTCTAGGAATTTTAGGGTTTTGCATTTTACATTTGTCTTTAATCTATCTGGAATTTATTCTGTATGTTGTTAGAAAGTGGTATAGTTTAATTTTTCTTGCATGTATCTGTCCAATTATCCCAACACAATTTATTGAATAGCCTGTCTTTACCCCACTGTATTTTCTTTACTCCTCTTTTAAATATTAATTAACTCTGTAAGCATGAGTTTATTTCTGGGCTCTCCATTCTGTTCTGTTGACCTATATGTTTTTCTTCCAATACCATGCTTTCTTCACTACTGTAGCCTTTTAGTGTAGTTTGGTATCGTATAGTGTGATGCCTCCAACTTTGTTCTTCTTTCTCAAGATTGTAGTGGCTATTCAGGGTTTTTTTTTTGTGGTTCTATATAAATTTGGGGGATATTTATTCTAGTTTTGTGAAATATCCCATTGGTATCTCAATAGGAATTGCATTGAATCTATGGATTGCTTTGGGTATAGGGACATTTTAAGGATGTTAATTCTTCCTATCCATGAGCACCATACATGCTTCCACTTATTTGTATCTTCTTCAATTTCTTTCTTGATATAGAAAGAAATGCCAAACCTGGCACTAGTGCTACCTCTGAGACCACTCAGCAACATTCTCAGAGTACACCAAAGTGATCTGCCACCCTCTAGGTGCCCTGGGACCTTTGTGATGGGGTGGAGTCTCGGAGAGTCATCAGGGTGAGGCCATCAGAATTTATCAGGTCGAAACAGAACAAGATTTGGTTGTGTTTCGGGAGGACTTTGCATAGGAATGGGTGTTGCCAGCTGAGCAAGTGAGGGAAATACGGCCCCCACCCACGAACCACACAACGAAGTTTTTCCCAGAGTCTGCCCGAGCTTCCTGGAGAGTCTTCTGCACCATTACCAGGCTTGCCACAACCTGCTGACAATGTTGCTTAAGCTTAGCTGGGAGGGCCATTGGGGGTAGGGAGGGTGGAGCTAGTGGTTCTCTTGTGCTGGTGCTAGTGGATCTTCTGTGGGGGATGGGGTGCTGCTGGTCTGGCACATGGCTCAGGTGGGAGGGGCAAACTGCCACTGCCCCAGAGCCATACCGGCCCAGTCTCTGACCCCCTATAAATTAGCCCTTAAGATCCCTTCGACAAATTCTACACCACAGACTCAGGCAGCAGACTCTTTTGCAGGGCATGAGCTTGGCAGGGTGAGGTGACAGGGAGTTGGGAGGGTGTGCAGAGGGTGAAAAATGACCCTCGCCCCAGAGCCACACAATGCAGTCTTTAGCTTTGTATCTCTGACATTCCCTGAGTCTGACTAGGTTGCCTCAAGAGCCTTCCAAGAAAGCCTGCACTGCGTGCCTAGGATGACCATAGCCTGCAGACTCCTCCATAGTGTGATCTTGGAAGGACAAGGCCACAGGGAATCAGGAGTGTGGGGCTACTGATACAGGGTGCAGCCAAGGGGGGGCCCAGAAAAGATTTGGAATGGTGTCCAGAACTCAAAGTGTACAGGAATATTGGAGGAAATATTAAGATGTCCTCGCCCCCCCCCCCCCAAGGTGTCAGTTGGGGGAAGGGAAGAATGGAGTAGGGCCATTGAGAGCTGTTTTGCATAGCAACAGTTTTGCAGCTAACCTCTGGAATGGACATTTAACATATCTATAACCTTCAACTGGTTGCATAGATATGTTAAATAGCTGTGGCCAAGTTTTGGGCCAGGGAGAAGTGAGTAGCTACCCAAGCTGGAACTGGGGAGCTGCTTCTCAGAGAGAGTGCCTGCTTGAGAGCCATGTGGCTTTAGCAGAGTGGGGGAAAACCCAGGCTGGAACTGGGGCTGCTTCTCTGAGAGAGTGCTTGCTAGAGAGACACGAGGTTTCAGCAGAGTGAGGACCCTCTGTAGCCATTAGGAGAGAGAGAGAGCCACACGGGTCTCAGCAGAGTGAAGACCCCCTCTTGGCCAGGTGAAAGGGAAAACCACACAGCTTTGCCAGAATGGAGATCCCTGTGGCCAGGTGAAGAAGAAAAACACGCGCTTTTGGTGGAGTGTGGCTTTGGTAGAAGAGGCCCACGCGGCTTTGGGGTGCTGCCTTTGGCTGAGTGGCCTGGAAAGCGGGAGAGACTTTGACTAGGACTTGGTACAAAGAACTCTTGCCAGTGGAAGGTGCCGCATGACTTTGGATTACTTGGAGATCCTGCCTGGACAGGCAGGCGACACAGCTCACGTGCCAGCGACCTGAAAAACGGACGTGTGCTCTTTTCCTGATTTACGGTACCCGGAGTTGGGACAGTGGGAGAAGGGAGCGCTGTGTGTGTGTGTGTAGGTGTATACCCTTAAAGACTTTAAATATTTTAAGGAAAGCATTAGGCCTGAATAGCATTAAATAAACATTTTGTTTCCTTTTCACAAATCTCTGGCATTGAGAGATGTGTTTCCAATTGGCGGCGGACAGAAGAACCCTATAGATATTAGTGTATCGTCCTTGGGAGGGGCCCCTGTTTTCTGTAGCAGTTTTTGGCATCCCTCGGTGGGCCAAGTATTGCCCCCTGCCCTCGGACCCTTGTTCGGTAACACTACTGCATTCCCACCTGGATGGAAGTGCCGGACCCAGGAAAGATGGTGTCTGTGGGTGGTGTCAGGAAGAGAGGCTCAGCACAGGGACATTGATGGCTGTCCCTCCAGCCCTCTCCCAGAAGCCATGCAACCCAGTCTTTCCCTGTTTGACTTCAGTCTGCCCTGAGCCTCCTTCATTCTGCTGAAGCTCAGGTGACTGGCTGCAAATGTGATGTTGTGCACTGTTTTGTAGAGAGGGCATCTGGGTTTCTAGCAGTCTCCTGTGTCACCCTGGTGGATGGAAGCCCCACTGATTTTCACAACCTGATGGTATGTAGGCTCCTTTTCCTGCCACTGGTGCTTTAGAATGCTGAGCCTGGTGTGGGATTGAGACACACACCCCTGGCCCCTCAAGGGCCCTGTTCCTCAGGGGGCACCTTTGTAGCTGAGATATTCCTCTGGATTCTCAACCACTGCATGTGGGTGTGGGGGCAGAACTTTTTGCTTTGCATCTCCACCCTTTTTTAACCAGTCTGGATGTGACTTCTTCTGTGAATCCTTGGTTATAAGACTTCTGTTCAGCCCGTCTTCAGTTTGTTATTCAGGTTGATTGTCCTATAATTTTTTTGCAATTTTTCCTTTGATAATTCTTGATCAGAGAATTGGCTTTGGAGATACTGGAAACCATGATTATTAGCATAAAATAACAACAAAGTATAAAGACATGAGTCAGAAAATTATGACTACCTTCAAAGATAGCTACCTAAGTATAGCTAAATGCCTAAAAACATGGATTCTGGAATAAGACTACTTGGGTTCAAATCTTGGCTTGGCCCTTATGAGCTATTTTATTTTTGTTACTACTTAATGTTTCTGTGCCTTAGTTTTCTATTTGAAAAATGAGTGTAGTGAGGGTTAAATGAATAATACAGTTAGAACAGATCCTGATACATAGTGAGTCACCTATTAATCTTAGTTCTTATTATGATCTTGGGTAAATCACTGACCCACCCTGGGTTTAGTGTTTCTATGTATAAAGTGAGAGGCTATGTTATCTCTAAGCACCTCCTGAACTTACTATTTTCAACCAAGAATACACACACACACACACACACACACACACGTATTTGTGTGGTTAGAGATAGAGAAGTAGATGATTAGTTATTAAATGTTCTCCTTGATTGATGGAAGAAGAGGCTATTGGGAGATGTAGGTAAACTTCTTCATTAAACTCTAAATTCCCTGAGGGTAGGAATTTCTTCTTTGGTATACCAAGGACTAACATGGTACCTGGGGATAGAGCATGCTCAATAGACTATTAATGAGTGGAATAAATGCCCTTATGTCTTATGTACCAAGGTGTGTGGGAATGGGATAGGGTGATACATGCTCCTTAAGCCTCTTCTAGCTTGAAAGCTACTTAAACAAAATATTCGAAAAACATTACTGCTCTCTACTGGAGATATTCATAGCTGATTGGGTTCTTGCTGGCAAGAAGGACTGAGTTCAGAAGGACTTTAGAAATAAGATGTGGCAGATAAAGTTTTCTGTGTTGCAAGTACAGTTATGGCATTGGGGATGATGTAATTCACACTCAAAAACCAAGTCTCATTTCTTTGACTTCTATTTTCTGCTCTTTTGTAGAGCACTTTGTACAAATTTTGTATTCCTTTCCATTCGTTGTAAATAAAAAGAGAAGAACAACATTTATTAAGATATCAATGTGAAGTATGTGAAAAAATAAGCCACAGAATTATAGAAAATACTTGAAGATCATATACCTCATAAAGGATTTGTATCCAGAATGTATAAAAATATAACTCAACAATAAAAACAAAATAACCCAAACATAAAATAGGCAAAATATTTGAATTGATAGTTCTCAAAAAAAAAAGCTATACAAATGTACAATAAGCACATGAAAAGATACTCAAAATCATTAGTCATTAAATACAAATAAAAGCCCTGGCTGCTGTGGCTCAGTGGATGGAGTGCCTGCCTCTGAACGGAAAGGTTGCTGGTTCAATTTCCAGTCAGAGCACATGACTGGATTGCAGGCCAGGTCCCCTTTTGGGGGCATGCGAAAGGCAACTGAACAATGTATCTTTTGTACATTGATATTTCTCTCCCTCTCTTTCTCCCTCCCTGCCCCTTTCTCTAAAAAGAAATGAATAAAATCTTTGAAAAAAAGTGCAAATCAAAATTACAGAGGATACTACTTCAAATTCATTAGAATGATTAAAATAAAAAGACAACGATAAGTCTCAGTGAGAATGTGGAGATTTTGGAACTTTTACAACATTGTTGATGGGATTGTAAAATGGTATGTATATTCACTTTGAAAAACAGCTTGGCAGTTTCTGAAAGCGTTGAACATAGAATTACTGTATGACCCAGCATATGGGCATAAAAAACCCTGTACACGAATAGTCATAGTAACGTTATTCATAATAACCAAAAGCTAGAAACAGGCTGAATGACCATCAACTGATGAGTGAATAAACAAATTGTGATCTATACAGCGGAGGCTTTTTTCAGCCATAAAAAGTAATGAAGTATTGAACCCTGGCTAGTGTGGCTCAGTGGATTGAGCGCCGGCCTGCAGATCAAAGAGTTGCTGGTTTGATTCCCAGTCAGGGCACACGCTGGGGTTCTGGGCCAGGTCCCCAGTTGGGGGCATGGGAGAGACAACCACACATTGAGGTTTCTCTCCCTCTTTTTCTCCCTCCTTTCCCCCTCTCTAAAAGTCAATAAATAAAAAATTTTTTAAAAAGTAATGAAGTATTGACCAGTGTTACAACTTTGGAAACATGCTAAGTAAGAGAAACCAGTTGTAAAAGGTCACATATTATATGATTCTATTTCTAGGAAATGCCCAGAATAGGCAAATTTATACACAGAAACATAAGCCAGTGGTTTCCAGGGTTAGGGATGAAGGAAGGGGCAGAGAGCAACTGCTAATGGATACAGAATTCTTTTTAGGGTGATAAAAATATTCTGATTGTAGATAGTGATGACGGTTGCACAACTTTGTGAGCATACAACACCCCCCATTGAATTGTACACTTTAAAAAGGTGTATTTTACTCATTACATCTCAATGTAGCTGCTATTAAGAAAATCAATGCCGTCTAAATATGAAGTCTGTCCAGAAAAAGTCCAGCCTTTGTTAATATAATGAGAATAGTTTGAGCGACATCACTATAAAATTGCAGCCAAGGAGAGTGGACTGGAATGTGCATGTGTGAACAATGATGAATTCACTGTACTAGTCAGTGGGGGTGGTAGATGCCATTGAGTAAGCATGTGTACTGTGTGGCCATGGCATTCAACATGACGGAGTGAGTAAAGCAACGAATCTGCATCAAATTTTGTGTTAAGCTTGAACATTCCTCCACAGAAACTATTAGGATGATTCAGAAGGCTGTAGCTGTGGGTGACTGGTGACTGGCAGATTCAACAAGACAACGTGCCCACTAGTGTATCACGTCTTGTGCAGAAGTGAAACATCAAATCACCCAGGTGACACAATCCCTCTGCAGCCCAGACTTGGTGCCCTGGGACTTCTGGCTTTTCCCCAAACTAAAATCACCTTTGAAAGGGAAGAGACTTCAGACCATTGATGAGATCCTGGAAAATATGATGGGGCAGCTGATGGTGATTGGGAGAATTTTGTGAGGTCCCAAGGTGCCTACTTTGAAGGGGACTGAAGTGTCATTGTCTTAAACACAATGTTTATTGTATCTTCTTCAATAAATTTCTCTATTTTTCATAGCACATTGCTGGGTACTTTCTGGACAGGCCTCCTACACTTGATTCCATCCTGGCTGCTGTGGTTCAGTGGACTGAGTGCTGGCCTGTGAACTGAAAGGTTGTTGGTTCCCTTTCCAGTTAGGTCACATGCCTGGGTGCAGGCCAGGTTCCCAGCTGGGGGTGTGTGAGAGACAACCAATCAACATATACCAATGTTTCTCTCCCTCTCTTTCTCCCTCCCTTCTCTAAAAATAAGTAAATAAAACCTTTAAAATAAATAAATAAATACACCTGATTCTAATAAACATAAGACAAAATTTCAGGCTTGGGTGGATCTTTTGAACCTGAGCTTTGCCCTGTAAATATCTTCTGGAGAGCCAAGCCTGTTAAATGATTTCTGTTTTTTCTTTTCCTTCTCTTCAGCTAAAGAAATAATCTGAGCTTGTGTTTATATAACATCAAAAGCAATCTAGCCGGTTAGTTTGGTTTTATCTATCTTATATATTTTTGCCTTTAGTTAGGCAGACTATTAGGTACATTACTTAAATAAAATAAAAAAGTATTTCACATTTAGGTACTTACAATAAATGCTCTCCAGGGCTTAATGATGATATGGAAGGGGATACTTTAAATATATATTTCTCCCTTAATTTTGTCAGTTTTTTTTGTATCTTTGGTGCTCTATTGATAGGTGCACATATGTTTGTTAAATCTGCCTGATGGATTAATAGTTTTATCATTATAAAATGTCCTTCTGATGCAGGAGCTCTGGCAGTATGGAAAACCAAGGATCCACTGCTCACTGTGGGTTCTTGGCTCCTTGCAGAAAGGGGTTCAAATGCCAGCCAGCAGAAAGTCTAAAGAGAAAGTTTATTAGGGAAGCAGTGGGACAGAGAAAAGGCCATTCCACAGGCAGAACAACCCCTTTCTGGTGGGATTTACCTCTTTTATTGAGGCTCATCTAATCAAGGAATAGGACATTCAATAAAAGGGAGAAATATTTAGGGTCTTTCTGGGGGCAGGGGAGGAAGGGGTGGAGACTTCTGGGAAGCGCTCCCTTGGCCGTTTTGTGTCCTTATACAGGCTGTTTTCGATCATGGGAGCTCAGGGTGTGTTGTTTAGTGTGCCAGTGCAGCGGTTCCCAAAACCTGGGGTGCAGACTGGTTGGTACCAGTAGAGGCCCATGGCCTGGTACCAGGCCACACACCACACAGCAGGACATGCAACAGCCAGCAGTGGAGGGGGCTTTGCTTGCATTACCGCCTGAGCCCCACTTCCTGTCTCTCCCAAGCCCTCCCTTCTATGGAAACATTTTTTCACGAAGCCGGTTCCCAGTTCCAAAAAGTTTGGGGACCACTGTGCTAACATATTATAATGAGCATCTGAGGCTAGGGGTTACCATAAGGTTAAATTAGTTGCCATGGTGGATGGAGCTGGTCTCTGCTGATTCACAGCCGTAAATCTAGTCTTACTGTCTCTTTGACAGTCCCTGTAGCCTTATCAGTTATAGCCATATAACCTATTTCACCTCAGCTTAACTGCTGTTGTTTTTTTGCAGAATGCATTTTCCCCATCTTTCTACTTTTAACTTACTTATAATTCAAACAATAAACTATGTCTCCTGTAGACGGTGTAGAATTATGTGAGTGGTGAAACAGCCCCATGTGTTAACCAGTAGAGTGAGACAGGGTCATGATCCAGCAACCTCGGTACTTGAGTTCACCTGGGAAAGAATTCAGAGCCAAGAACTAAATTACAAGCAAAAGTTTTTTTTAATCCTTGCCAGAAGAAATATTTATTGACTTTTTAGAGAGATAGGAAGGAGGAGACAGAGAGAGAGAGAAAATCGTTCATCAGTTGCTTACCATATGTGCCCCAGCTGGGGATCAAACCTACAACCTTGGTACCTGCCCTGACTGGGGATTGAGCCCGTAACATTTTGGTGTATGGGATGACATTCCAACAAACTGAGTCACCTAGCCAGGGCCGGGTGAAAACATTTTTAGAAAGTCACCGGGGTAGAAGAAGTGAGCCATGAAAAGACGTGAGACTGGGACACCTGAGCTCAGGAAACAAGTTACAGAAGTGAAGGAAGGGTCCTTGGAGCTTAGGAGAAAGTCAGGTGATGAAAGCAAGTCTAGGGAAGGGGAGTGGGGAAAGGTGTGGATGTGAGAGAGAGAGCACACTGAGTGCTTTGTCTTCAGGGTTTTAAATATATATATGAATTTTATTGATTATGCTATTAACAGTTGTCCTGATTTTACCCCTTTGTCCCCCTCCACCCAGCACCCACCACTCTCTCAGGTAAACCCCCACATTGTTCATGCCCATGGGTCACACGTGTAAGTTCTTTGGCTTCTCCATTTCCTATTCTGTGACTACCCATTTGTACTTCTTAATCCCTCAGCTCTTCACCCATTCCCCCACACACCCCTCCCAATACGGCAACCATCAAAATGCTCTCAGTATCCATATTCTGTCTCTGTTCTTCTTGTGTGTTTAGTTTGTTTTTTAAATTGTTGATAGATGGCATTTTTGCCATTTTGTTGTTCATAGTTTTGAACTTTTTTTTTTCTTGAATACTTCCCTTTAACTTTTCACATAATAATGGTTTGGTGATGATGAATTCTTTTAGTATTTTCATGTCCGGGAAGCTCTTCATCTGCCCTTTGATTCTAAATGATAGCTCTGCTGAGTAGAGCAATCTTGGCTGTAGGTTCCTGCTTCTCATGACTTTGAATATTTCTCGTCAGTCCCTTCTAGCCTGCAAAGTTTCTTTTGAGAAATCAGCTGACAGTGTCATGGGAACTCCCCCGTGGGTAACTAATTGCTTTTCTCTTGCTACTTTTAAGATTTTTATCCTTAACTTTTAGCATTTTACTTATGATGTGCCTTAGAGTTAGCCTCTTTGCATCCATCATAACTAGGACTCTCTGTGCTTCCTGGACTTGCATGTCTATTTCCTTCTCCAGATTAGGAAAGTTTTCTTTCATTATTTTTTCAACTAGATTTCCAATTTCTTGCTCTTTCTCTTTTTCTTTCACTTGTATGATGTGAATGTTGGATTTCTTGAAGCTGTCTGAGAAGCTGCTTATACTATCCTCATTTTTTGGATTATTTTTTCTTCTTGTTGTTCTGATTGGTTGTTTTTTGCTTCCTTATGTTCCAAATCATTGATTCAGTTCTCAGCTTCATCCAGTCTACTGTTGTTTCCCTGCAAATTGCTCTTTGGTTCAATTAGTGTATCCTTCATTTCTGACTGGATCTTTTGTATGCTGCTGAGGTCCTCACTAAGTTCCTTGAGCATCCTTATAACCGGTGTTTTGAACTCTGAATCTGATAGATTGTTTATTTCCATTTTGCTTAGCTTTTTTTTTTTTTTGGGAGTTTTGATCTATTCTTTCATTTGGACCATGTTTCTTTGTCTCCTCATTTTGGCAGTCTGCCTGTGTTTGTTTCTATGTATTAGGTAGAGCTGCTTTGACTTCATGTCTTGGTAGTGTGGCCTAACATAGTAGGTGTCCTATAAGGTCCAATGGCACAGCCTCCCCTATCATCCAAGCTGGGTACTCGAGGTGTGCCCTTTGTGTGGGCTGAGTACACACTCCTTTTGTTGTTGAGCCTTGGCTGCTGTTGGCAGATCAATGGGAGAGATTTACTCAGGCCCATCGGTTGCAAGGACTGGCTGTGACCACGGACCACCAACTTCAGCCCTCCGTGGAGGATCAGCTGTGCAGGGGCAGGGTGGTGGTGCTCTAACTTGGTCTGTAGCTGTCCACTGGGTACACTGGCCCTGGGGTTTCCTGGGTAACACAGGTTAAGGTCAGTCTGCACTTGTGTTCTGCCTGAGGCCATCCTGATTAAGCTATAAAACAATCTGAGATGGCTGCTACTTTGCTGGGCTTGGAGCTTCCAGGGAAAGACGAACTATGAATCTAGGTTGGCTGCTGCTAGTGCTGGGCCCAGGGTTCACTGAGGTTGGCCAAGTTGCTTGTTTGAGAGGATTTAGGGAGTTTTCCATTCATATGGAAAAACAGCATGGGTGGGCCTATAATATGGGTGGGGCAGAGTCTTTAGGGATCTCAAAGGCAGGTCAAACAGTATTGGCCAGGTTGATGGAATCTCAGATATGCTACCAGCTTGCTGGCTCTATGGCTCAGTGTGGATGGATGTGGTTTTGTTAATTCCATAGTTGTCAGAACTTTTTGTCACTTCTCCAAGGGGGTTTATAGCAGCTTCCAGAGTCAATTGTAATCCTTTAAAGCTTTCTGGTAACATCCAAAGTCTAGGCACATCTCTTTCAATCATGACATTCCAGTCAAGATTTTGGTTAATAAAACTGTAACTGGAAACTGGTTCTATGTGTCCTGTTATAAAGAGAACAGATTCTTATTGGATTTATGCAAACAAAATATATTGCCATGAAAATAATAATACTCATTAGTAGTTACTAAATCCTGGAGGGATCAAGTAAAGAGAAAAGTAAAAATGCTTTAAATATTGCTTTGGTAAGTTATACTTACCAAATTGCTTTCCAAAAAAATAAGTTTACAAGAAAATTTTTGTCCTTCCAACAAATGAAAAAGAACCAATCCAACTTTGTATGAGCTTACTTTTGATATTTATATTAATTTACTGAATTAAATTCATTCTTCAGCTTACTTATACAATTTTTTCTCAGAATTTCTCTTCACAAACCTTCTGCAACTTTCCTCATCCCCTGTAGTTTACCACTTCTTAACGTATTCATAAGTAACCAACTTTAGAGCAATTTATTTCTTTTCCTTCAAAAATGTATCTGTACTTTATACTTTCTATTATGAAAATCATACAGTTTCTTTCTAACTTGATTAAAATCCTTAACTCTTAGAAACTCCAATTTTTAAAGACTTTATTTATTTATTTCTAGAGAGAGGGGAAGAGAAGGAGAAAGATAGTGAAATATCAATATATGGTTGCTTCTTGTGCGCCCCCTACTGGGAACCTGGCCCGAAACCCAGGTGTGTGTCCTGACTGGAAAATGAAGTGGCAACCCTTTGGTTTTCAGGCCAGCACTCAATCCATGGCATCATACCAGCCAGGACAGAAACCTCAATTTTTAATGACAACTGAAATGTAAGCAATTATCGATTTTTAGATTGATAACTTTTATGAGCACGTTTCATAACTTTTAGAAATATAGGCTCTTCCATTGGCAAACATACTCACTTTTAAGAGACATACTTCTAATGAAAAATATGTGTTAACAGCTCCAAATTCATTTTCTAGTTTCTCTGTAATAAATATTCAAAAGTAGGTGAACTTAAGATTCTTCTAGCAATGTTTTAGCGTTTTCTGTTATTTCAAAATGTCTAGCTATTCAATCAATTTCTATCAAAATTCACTAATTTAGAAAGAAATGGCTGAAATAAGTTAAATTGATCTGCTCAGATGGCTAAAGATTTTCCCCTTTTGATGAGAATTATCTCCCAGAAAATCACACTTTAAAAAATGTCAGTTAAGAGTTCTTGAAGAAGAGCAGGTATTTATATTTCAAAGTTACAAGGAAAGAAATGAAAGTTCCTCCTGGAAGAATTTGCTTTCCCAACGCCATTATCTACAAGATTTTTGACATAAGTGGGGAAGGTTTGGGGAAGGTAGAAGGATTTGGTGGGAATTGTTTTTGGAGCCACACATCGGGCCCTGTAAGGACTTAATTTGTAAACAAGGCCAGTTGTTTTTAATGCCTTCAAGAATTGGTCTGCAGCCCAAATATTGGCAAAGGGCTGTCGAATCCATTCACCCATATTTGAATTCCTTTTTTCCATCTGATCCATTTTTCTAATTTTCAGGCAGTACTGTTACCAAACAGCAGGCGGGGTCCTGCTGCCCACCACCACCTGCCACCCTCTCTCTAGGCAAAATTCCAGAGGCAAAGGTTTGGTGATAAAGTAAAGGAGTCGTTATTCAAAAGCCGTTGCTTAGGCCTATCAAGTCACAGCTTTAATCACTTAAACCTATCAATTAAAGCTAAATCTAGTACCTGGGTTCTCCCAGCATTTTCCCTTACTAGGTTTTAGTTATTGTAGGGTTAAGTGGAGGCAGTCTGGCTTCCTCACCCAGGTGTCTGGGTAACTTAGGGGAGCTGTGTTCCAATAGCCTTGAAGGGTGCTGATAAGTAGTGCTCTCATGGCCTTGAAACTGGATCAATAAACTGTTTCCATATGAAGTGGTCTTGCATGTGCAGAATTTTGCTATGTTATATAATTTTCTGCCTCTAATACTTAAGGTGGTAGGCGCTCCATGCTGGGGAGCAAGGGCCACGACGTGTGTCATGCAGAGATGTGCAGGGAGACATGCAGCTCGCAGCACATGTGGCGTGTGGCTCTCCCACCTGTGAATAAAGGCATGTCAGACATCCCCAGAGCTCTGTGAATATTTTTCCTTCTGTCCGAATACTGTGAACCTGTCAGGACTCAGACAGTTGTATCACAGTTATCTTATTTCTGTAGGGTTGGTTTGCAAACTAAAACAACATAAGATACAAAGGCTAATACAATTTTAGAAGAACAGCAGGCTTCTGCCTCAGACGTCGTCCCCTCTGGAACACCCAAAGAAGAATAAACCTGCCACCTTCTGCCAGGCCAGGCCAGCCTCAGGCTGTGCCCGGAGTTCCTTCCCATCCAAAATGCCATCCATTGGGAAATGTAGGCAGAATGCTTGAGGAAGAGAGGCCGAGAGCCAGCGCCAGCCACTTGAGAGCCCTTCTCTATTTCAAATCTTCTTGCCCACAACTCCATGTGCTCTGGAGGCATTCAGTTTCTCAGCCAGTCCCATCCTAGACTGTTTAGCACTGCCTTGGCAAACTCCTCTTTGGCCCCTCCCTACTTCTCCCCAGTGATCTCATCAGATCTCTCTGTATTAGTACATACCTTAGAATCATCCTTGAGAGCCATAAAAGCTTGGATATATGCAACTTGTACTCATTTTCTCTTGTGATAGCAAAATAGAGCTAGCTGCAAGACAGTATTAAAATTAATGATGCTATTAACTGGCCAAACCTCTCCATGACCCAATTTATACTGGGGCCAGGCTGTGTTGTAAAACGTTAGCCGTTTTCGTAAGGAACTTAGGATCAATATTCTCCCAGTTGGTGAGTTCACACCCCAAAAGGGGTCTCTCAAGGCACTGTGGACTGCTTCCCCATCTGCAAAGATACAGATGTGTAACCGGCCACGAGATAGAGGCACCGCTCCAAATCTCTGCATGTAGATTTACCACCTGTCACAGTGGTGATCAGGCATGATGACAATGAACTTACTCTGCTCAGACAGGTGAACGTGACTGTACACGAACCTCCTTTCCTCAAGTGAAGCATCCCTGCTTGATAGTCTCTGACCTTAGCTGACCTTACTGGAGGTCTCCCATCATACCCAGTCATCTCTGCTCCGGCAGGTGAAAAACTCTGACCTTGAGTCATTGAGCTAGTGGCCTGTTTCGTGACTTTCATGTTCCCAGCAGCCCTGGTCTTTGAAGAGGTTCAGTCGGGAGAGGGCAGCTGCCCTTAGGCGGGAAGGGAGGGTCCCTGCTAGGCAGTTCCTGAGGCTCTCAGAGAAGTTCATAATGAACAAAATATGATTAGCAAACATTCAGTTAGTCTAAAGATTAGTTTTCTTTTGTGGAGTTTCCTTTAAAATAATTATTTTTCCAGTTGGTTCAGCATCTGATTCATTTAGTTCTAAATGTATTTCACCCTCATGGAAAAAGGATACGTGGGCACCATTGATTTCAAGAAAATCTCACCCCATGTGGTGATTTGAGATATATATGTATATATATTTCCCCCAGAACATTTCCTAGTTGGAAAGGAACAGGTTCTGATTTAAAAGCACACCTTGGTTGCTTGCTTCTGTTTCTTTTCTTCCTCTAAATCCCATTTCAGTTTTCTATAACCCTTTTTAACATGGCCTGGCTTTCTACAACAAAAACAGATTCCTCCACAGAAGTGTCCCAGTAAACCCTATTTAGTAATTCTGTTGTTTTGCTCCCAGAAACTGGTAGGTATATTAATTGGAATATGTCAGGATAACCAGGATCACCTGTTCTCATAGTTAAATTCCTTTGTGAACGCATCAGGGTTCTGTAGAAAGTTGGGGAAATCTCTGTAACTGCTGGTTACCCTCTGCCTGAGATCAGCTTTTCTCTAAATGAAGCTACTATATATTTTTTTCTCTAGTCTATTTTGGTCTGGTTTCCCACTGTGAGTGTTCCCTAGGTCAGCGGGGAGCTGCTGTGGAGGATTTGAGAAGATAAAGAGGAGAGGAAGGAGGAAAGAAGAGTGAGTCCGGACAACAAAGTAACGGGTACAGCAGGGCAGTTGGAGAAGAGGGAAAAGTGTGTGTGTGTAGGCGGGTGGGGGGGAGGCGGTGTTGGCATTGAGCAACTTCAGAAGCCTTCCGTAGTTCAGAGACAGGCTCTAACAGTTCTTACTAACTTCTTCCAGAAAAGAGAATTTATCTGTGCTCCTCCTAGAAGCGACTAACTTCTAATGAAGTTAAGCTTTCTATTTCTCTAAGTACTTGTAAGTAAAGGCTTCCTCTTTATTGAGTATCTGCAGGAGTATTAATGGGGGCTAGGGTCTGGGAGTTTTAGCCTTGGAGGTGTGATTTCCCATGTTAATTTTAGTCTTATTTGAGATCTGTAGAGTCTAAACAAAATTTCTAGGGATACTCTGTAGTGGGGTGAAGTGGGCTGCTTTTGGGTTGAGCTCCAAGGGGCTGTCACCTCCCGAGTCGTCTCAACCCTCTTATGTGTCTTGGTTTCTCTCCCCGGCTGTTGAGTACAGCTGTGAGGGCTGAGAGCGCTAAGTAACCAACCTTTGTGTGCACATCCCTGGATGAGTCAGTTACTTAATTACAATTGAGTTGGAATTCCCCATGGGCCTTCAGCATGAGGGATACCCTCTGACACCTCCACAAAGACTCTTAGTCACCTGAGAATACCCGAGTTTCCAGTTTCTAGCTGGAGGGAGGAATGTCCCTTATCTTCAGAATCAAGCAACTTCAGACTCTCATTTATTCAGCAGAGGGTTTTGTTCAAACTCTCAGAAAGCAATTCCAATCGAAAAGCCAAAGTTAAAAAAAAAAAAAAAAAACACCTATTTTTCCCCTGTCCTAAATTATCTCAATCCTTAACCTTTAGCTTCACTTTAAAGATTAAAAAAAAGAAAAAGCTTAAACAAAATTGGGGTCTCCTACCTTGGAACAAGGAGGTCTGGAATTTCAAGAAAATTCCCCCAGGTTCACCTGATGCAAAGCAAGGAGCTGGTCAGGCACAATGGGACGCTCCTGGTAAGGAGGTGGGTCCAGGTCTGCAAGGTCGTGCTGGTGGGCGTCTTTGGGATCCTGCTGCACTATGTCGTGCTGAGACCATCCAGCCATCCAAGTCATGGCGCCAGTGGGGTCCTGTTTTTTTTTGTTTGTTTGTTTGTTTTTAACTGGTCTGACAATCTGGCCTTGATTAGATTGTTTAGTCCATTCACATTTGTTATCAATACATTTGAATTTACACTTGCCATTGTAGTTATTGTTTTCTATATGCCTCAAGTTTTTTTCAGTTCATTTATTTCTTCTTTATTGCTGTTTTGTATCAATAAAATATTTCCTAATATTGTATTTTAATTTTTAAAATGATTTCATTACTATATATTTTAGTTATTTCTTTTTTTAAAAAAAGATTTTATTTATTTATCTTTAGAGGGGAAGGGAAGGAGAGAAGGAGAGAAATATCAATGTATGGTTGCCTATCGTGAGTCCCCTCCTGGGAACTGGCCTGCAACCCAGACATGTGCTCTGACTGGGAATCGCACCACGATCATATGGTTCACAGGCCTGTGCTCAATCCACTGAGCTACCACCAGCCAGGGTTATTTTTTAGTTATTTCTTTAGTGGTTGTTCTAGTACTTACCGTATTCAGCTTAACTATCAAAAATAGCTTCAGAATTACATTAACAATTCTAGTGTGATGATAGAAACATCATTTCTATATAGGTCTATTCTCTTATTATTGTGGTTTTATGTATTTATGCATTTATTGTTATATGTATTATCTCTGTACATGNAGTACAGCATGAGGGATACCCTCTGACACCTCCACAAAGACTCTTAGTCACCTGAGAATACCCGAGTTTCCAGTTTCTAGGTGGAGGGAGGAATGTCCCTTATCTTCAGAATCAAGCAACTTCAGACTCTCATTTATTCCGCAGAGGGTTTTGTTCAAACTCCCAGAAAGCAATTCCAATCGAAAAGCCAAAGTTAAAAAAAAAAGCAACCACCATTTTTCCCCTGTCCTAAATTATTTCAATCCTTAACCTTTAGCTTCACTTTAGAGATTAAAAAAAAGAAAAAGCTTAAACAAAATTGGGGTCTCCTACCTTGAAACAAGGAGGTCTGGAATCTCAAGAAAATTCCCCCAGGTTCACCTGATGCAAAGCAAGGAGCTGGTCAGGCACAATGGGACGCTCCTGGTAAGGAGGTGGGTCCAGGTCTGCAAGGTCGTGCTGGTGGGCGTCTTTGGGATCCTGCTGCACTATGTCGTGCTGAGACCATCCAACCATCCAAGTCATGGCGCCAGTGGGGTCCTGTTTTTTTTTGTTTGTTTGTTTGTTTTTAACTGGTCTGACAATCTGGCCTTGATTAGATTGTTTAGTCCATTCACATTTGTTATCAATACATTTGAATTTACACTTGCCATTGTAGTTATTGTTTTCTATATGCCTCAAGTTTTTTTCAGTTCATTTATTTCTTCTTTATTGCTGTTTTGTATTAATAAAATATTTTCTAATATTGTATTTTAATTTTTAAAATGATTTCATTACTATATATTTTAGTTATTTCTTTTTAAAAAAAAGATTTTATTTATTTATCTTTAGAGGGGAAGGGAAGGAGAGAAGGAGAGAAGTATCAATGTATGGCTGCCTCTCATGCGTCCCCTGCTGGGAACTGGCCCACAACCCAGGCACGTGCCCTGACTGGGAATCGCACCACGATCATATGGTTCACAGGCCCGTGCTCAATCCACTGAGCTACCACCAGCCAGGGTTATTTTTTAGTTATTTCTTTAGTGGTTGTTCTAGTACTTACCGTATTCAGCTTAACTATCAAAAATAGCTTCAGAATTACATTAACAATTCTAGTGTGATGATAGAAACATCATTTCTATATAGGTCTATTCTCTTATTATTGTGGTTTTATGTATTTATGCATTTATTGTTATATGTATTATCTCTGTACATGTTATAAGCTCAAGAATACATTGTTATAATAATTATTATTCTGTACATTTTTTTGTCTTTTCAGGAAGCTGAGAGGAGAGAGGAGACTGAGCATATTTATAGCTTTTGTTATATTAGTTACCTTATTTATCATTTCAGGTTCTCTGCATTTGTTTCTATATATTCAAGTTAATATTTAGAGTTGATTCTTAGCCCAGTACGGTTTTGTTCCCACTTACCTTCTTTTTCTGTTATTGGTAAATATATTCTAGTGAAGTCTTCTCCCCATAACCGCTCTGTTTTGCAACCGATCAAGGTGGGCAGATCCATTTTTTCCTCCAGTAGACAGAAGAAAATGCACGGAGCCGTGGGGATGCTTGACATGTCTTTATTTACGGGCGGGCATGCCACAAGCTGCATGCTTTGGTCTCAGCTTGCAAAGCTGAAAGAAACACCCAGCCCACAGCCCCCTTGGCCACACAGGTACTGGGCCGCTCCAGGTCTCCCCAACCTCCCATAAGGCTTTCTCCGCATGTCAGGTGTGCCCCTGACATCAGGCCACTCCCTTGGAGGGGCCTAGGAGGCCAGAAGGCTCACATCAGCCCCCTGGGTCTGTCAAGCCACTGAGACTCTCACTGGGAGAACCTGGGGTCTCTCCCAGGGTCTCACCTATTTCCCTACCGTGGGGATCCTGCTGACCACGCCAATTGTGTTGCCACCTTTCAAGGCCAGGCAGGTTCATGGTATTCGTGCAGATGGAAAAATATTCACAGAGCCATTGGGATGTCTGGCATGCCTTTATTCATGGGTGAGCGAGCTACACATGCTGTAAGCTGCATGTCTATCTGCATGTCTAATGTCGAGGCCCTTGCTCCCCAGCGTGGCACCCATGGTGGCACCTGTCCCCTGCGTGTCTCTCATCATCATGGCCCCCAGCAGGGAGTCTCTACCTGTTTAAGTACAAGAGGGGAACAAAGCCGGCAAGATGCCAGGGCATCACATAATATAACATAATTCTGTGCATGCGAGCCCACTTCAGGTTATCAGACCCAGTCTCAAGGCTGTGAGAACACTGGTTATCAGGCCTCTCCAAGGCTATAAGAACATTGCATCCCTTAGTTACCCAGACACCTGGGTGAGGAAGCCACACCGCCTCCACTTACCCTCCACCCTCCACCTTCTATCCTCTCTCACACACACACAATGAAGAGGCCTGTCGCTCTGGGAGAACGGTGACTTTTGTAGGGCTCTCTTGTCTTTCTGGTGAGCTGACCACACCCACCTGTGAAAGTTCCACTAATTGCTGGGTGATTGTTCTCTGTAAAAACACTCTGGGGAATAAAATGTTTCATCCACTAATCCAATCAAATTTAGGCTTCTTTACAGGGACAATTCCTGAAGTCACTGTCTGAGGTTTATTCAGACTCTAGGAGGGCTCTTTAAATTGTTTCTTTTTCGTTTTTCTACAGCAGCTAGTTGGCTTACTGTTTGGCCTAGATCTTCAGTGACTCTATTAGTCTCCTCCCAATTGCCCTTTACCCAAAGTTCTGTTATTTCTGGAAGCACCCTTTGGCTTAAACGTTATACTCTGTTGCAAATGAAGTTGGTTCTCTCGGGGAGAGATTTTGAGCTATTTTATGGCCTGCTTTTCCTCCTAGGCAAAATCTCTGAGCCACAGCTCTGGTGCTGGGAGAAGGTACAATAGGTCACTTCTGTCTAAGTGACACCCCAGCTTAGAGAATTGAGCCCTTAGTGGATGTGGGGGTAATGCCTCTGGGTGTCCTTGGCTCGTCTCCCTGCCCTTTGAGCTGAGGCAAGTGTGATTGGGACCTCATTGTTCTGCACTCAAGGTAGAGCTTTGGTCCCATGAGGCAGGGCTTGGTGGATGAATGAAGTCCCCACCTCTTCGTTGCACTTGCCCAGAACTTCATCTCAGCAGCAAGTATCTGAGGGAAGAATGAAAATTCTAAAGCCTTGTCTCTCTCAGGAAGACAACCCTCCACCTGAGAGCTGGGGGTGAGTCAAAACCTTGTGTTTCTGTCTGTGCCAGTCTGGTGGAGTTCCCGTCTTGTGGAGCTTGAAGTGGGGAGAGAGGATTTTGGTTCAAATACCACAAACTCTTGCAGTCTTATGGAATTTTAGAAAATATTTTAAAGTAAATGTTTCCTCGTATGCTGTAGGACCATACACTGAACCATTTTTAAATGACTGTTTAAAAATAATTTTATCAGTTTTGCTAAGAAGTGAGTGGGTTGCACTTTCATTGCTGAAGTGGAACTAGGTAGAAGAAACTTTGATTCAGTAGAGGTCAGCATTGTCTTTAGCTGAGTGCATGAAGTACCACTCGCTGCCAGTGGAAGGCCTAAAATGTGTTTGTAACAACAACAATAATAGTTTCCTTAGATTAGCATCCCAGAAGTGAAGTCTAGGATGGAAATTCCTGTGGGTGATTTTTAGAGAGTCCTCTTAGAAAAAAGCTTTAAAGAAGTAGTGACTTGGGAGGACTTCAGACGCCAGGCTTCTCCTGGGGGAGGTGGTGTGAGCCTGTAGCAGCCGACACCCATGGCGTCTGGGGAGGGATACTCTGCCCTAGAAAAGAGATTCGGAGTGAAATTCAGCAGCAGCTGCTACATGAATCTGAGTCGATCTCATAAAAGTAATCGTTGTAATAGTAATAAAAATAATGTAACAGCTACTTTTATGGGCCAATTTCTACTTTTTAGAACTTTACACTATTATCTCTAACTCTCCTAACAATACAGTAAATTAGATATCACTCCATTTCTATGGATGAAAAGATTAGACCTGACCTGGTCTAGCTCACCCAGCTTGCCTGTGGAGCTTAATCTCATATATAGCCTGTCTGACTCCAACCCGGTCTTCTGTTTATTACCTACAGAAACCATCCAAGAGGAATTAAAAGAGAGCAAGAAATAAAAGGAGAATAAAGGAAAGAAAAGAATAAAATAGTAAGCAAAAAGCTGGGTCATGCTTCAGAGTGCCCAGACAAGACCGATTTTCCTACTGGCCACTCAGTGGAACAAATGCCCTTGACTTTGGCCTAAGGTTTCCCAGATCAGCCTTGTCAGAGCTCAGCAATGCTGAAATATCTTGATTAATATCAACTAAGGAGTGAGAATTTCTCAAACATTGCACATGGGCCCATTTCCCACTCAAAATACTTAAATTACTTGGTTCAGCAAGGAGTAGAGCTATTTCTCTAAGCAAGACTCCTGTATGGCAAATATGTACCTTCAAGTTAATTGGCCATGGAGAGGCTTTGAGTGGTGCTACATAACCCCTAAGCCTTGTTGTGGCTCAAGTGCTGAATATTAAGGTGTTACATGAGAGTCAATTTAAACAGCACCCTGATGTGATTTCTTCAGGAGCTGTGTTTTTGTAAATAGAGTGTGCATGCACCTGGTCTCTCTTTAATAAGTGATAATGTCATATTTCTTAATGAGTACAAAGTGAAAGACTTATAGACTATAAGTCTATATATGATCTATACTCATATGATCTAACATGATCTATACTCATATGTTATAAATGTTTTCTTCTGTTGCTGAAGATCTTTCATGAAGTAGGTCATAGAAGCCATTTCAAAACCTTTGCTTTTAAAAATTGGGTTAAAGAGAAACTTCCATTCATTAAGAATAAAATTCCAGCTCTGGTGGGTGTGGCTCAGTAGACTGAGCACTGGCCTGTGAACTGAAAGGTTGCTGGTTCTATTCCTGGTCAGGGCACATGCCTGGGTTGCAGGCCAGGTCCCTGGTTGGTGGTGGTGGTGGGGGTGTGTGAAAGGCAACTAACCTATGTATCTCTTGCACATCAATGTTTCTCTCCCTCTCTCTTTCCCTTCTCTAAAAAATAAATAAATAAAATCTTTTTTTAAAAAAAGAATAAGATTCCACTTAAATTATGTTAAGTGCCTAACTAAACAAATCTATGCCAGTGAACACATAGTTAGAGTTAGATATTACTTTTGCACTTTGTCATGCTAATGTAAAATATACGAGCAGATAAACAACTCTCTCAACCAGCACCTGTGACTCCAAATGGCATGCTATTCGAATACCATAGAAATATTTGAAAGTGGTGATTTTAATCACAATACAGTAACTCTCATATTCTTCTGAAACAGAAGTTATGATTTTAGACCTGGAAAAAAGCAATGCAATCTGACAAGTTAATAACTCCAAAAATAAAAATCACAAAGATCTCATTGGCATATGAATATTGTGAGAGTTAGAACAAAGATACGTGAGAAAAATTTAGAGCTGTTATATTCCAATGGAACACTTTCTTCTGTTTCCTCTAACATCTGCATTTTCAGTGCCAGACGAGATTGGTGATATGACTGTACCACATTTTTAATCTCTTGGGTTTTGCATTGTTTAACTTTGTCATGCCAGAATATTTTTTAACAGATGGCATTTCAATATTTTTAAGGCTTTTTACACAGTTTCTAGGAGAACTTAAAACTAAATTCTCAAAGAATCAACTGAGAGTCCCGGCCAAGTTGGAGGTGTACGTAGAGACCCTCCACTTCCTCGCACAACCAAAAGGAGGACACCAACCAATCTGAAATCAATAAACAACCAAAAGTCCCAGAAAATCAGACTGCATGAAACTCCAACAACTAAGGAATTAAAGAAAAAATCAACTAGAACAACCAGATCAATAAAGTGGTGGACCTCTTTGGTGGACTCAGAAAAACCTAGGTGATGCAGTGGACCTTGGTGGCAGGGTTGGCTGCTGAATTTGGTGGGCTACATGGGGGGGGGTGCTGACTTAAGGGGACTGAGAGGCGGCTGTGGGCTATAGCAGTTGCAGTGGTAGGAGAAGCTTCCAGTCTCATATGAGAGTCTGTTGAAAAGTGTGCTAGAGACCAGCAGGCGAGCTGCATCATTCCCTCTCTGGCCCCTCCCCCACAGGCAGCGCTGCAGCGCAGCAAGAAGGACTGCCCTGCCCTGGCAAATACCGAAGGCCCCGCCCCCTTACAACTGATCATCTGGGCCAAGACAAAGAAATATGGCCAAATGAAAGAACACAGCAAAGTCTCAGAAAGAGAGCTAAGCAAGGAGAAGATCGCCAACCTATCTGATGGAGAATTTAAAGCCCTGGTAATCAAAATGGTCACAGGTCTGATTGAGCTTGGTTGAAAAATGAAGAAACAAATGAAAGATACCCAAAGTGAAATAAAGGAGAATGTTTAGAGAACTACCAGTGACAGGAAGGAAACTAGGATTCAAAGCAATGATTTGGAACAAAAGGAAAAAACAAACATCCATGTAGAATAAAATGAAGAAGCAAGAATTTGAAAATGTGAAGAGACTCTTACAAACCTCTGGGACAACCTGAAACATTCCAATATCCGAATTATGTGGTGCCAGAAGAAGAGGAAGACTAAGAAATTGAAAACTTATTTGAACAAATAATGAAAAAAAAACTTCCCCAATCTGGCAAAGGAAATAGATTTTCAGGAAGTCCAGAGAGTCCCAAAGAAGTTGGACCCAAGGAGGAACACACCAAGGCACATCATTACTAAGTTACCCAAGATTAAATATAAAGAGAGAATCCTAAAAGAAGTAAAAGGAAAGGAGAGAGTTACCTACAAAGGAGTGCCCATAAGGCTATCAGCTGATTTCTCAAAACAAACCTTGCAGTCAAGAAGGGGCTGGAAAGTATTCCAAGTCGTGAAGGGCAAGGACCTACATCCAAGATTACTCTATCAGCAAAGCTATCCTTTAGAATGGAAGGGCAGATAAAGTGCTTCCCAGATAAGGTCAAGTTAAAGGAGTGCATCATCACCAAGCCCCTATTATATGAAATGGTAAATGGACTTATCTAAGAAGAAGAAGATAAAAAATATGAATAATAAAATGACAACAAACTCACAACTATCAACAAATGAACCTAAAAGAAAAGAAAAACAATGAAAACAAAAACTAAGCAAACAACTGGAACAGGAACAACATCAGAGAAATGGACATCACATAGAGGGAGTTCAGTGGGGAGGGGGAAGGGAGAAATAGGGGGAATAGTACGGGGAAGAAGGAGCATGGTTAGTAGGCATAAGGTAGATGGGGACAGATAAAAAATGGTGTAGGAAACAGGGGACTCAAAGAACCTGTATGTACAACCCATGGACATGAACTAAAGGGGGAAAATGCTGGAGGGCTGGGGGGTGCAGGGCAGAGGGGTGACAGAGGGGGAAAAATTGGGAAACCTATAATAGTATAATCAATAAAAATATAAATATAAAAAACAAAACTAAATTCTCCTTAGGAAATGATTTCTTATCTGTACCTATAAAAATAGATTCAGAAATCACAGCTGGATTAAGTGGAACCTGTGAAGCAATGGTACTAATTAATGACTCGTATCTATTGATAGATGACTATTTTTGGTGTTTAATTCCTTACAAAGTTAGATTGATCTGTAATTAACCATTATTTTATTAATATTTTGATTTTGTGCTGGAACTAGAATAGTAGACAGTACTTTATGACAATAACAATATAATAGAATAATAACCCCTACTTTGCATATACCAATTTTCAATATTTCTGTGTGTTTTCTCTCAGACACATTACATTTGCAGTGAACTTTTATTCTCAGTAGCCCTATCTTCCACTTCTACACCCCACAACTATGGACACAGTCAACTCTTAGGGGAGGGGCTCAGACTCCCTCTATGCTTCCAATCTCATGTTTCCTCTTGTTAGCCCTTGGGACTCTGCCCTAGTCACATCCATTCAAGAAGTGTCTGTCAGTGGCTGATAATACTTAATATTTAAAATCAACAAACTGCCACAAAAAGTCATTTGACATCTACTATGTACTAGATGTAGTACACGCTTATGTTCTGTGTTACAACACACACATGCACACACGTACCAATCTTACCACAGAAGACTGAAGTGTAACAATAGTCCCAAGATTTTGAATAGATCAAATATTAGTATTTTCCTGACAATGATATGTTTTCAGATGTGAAATATAAACATAATACAATACTTTTTCAAAGTCTACTTATGAGTAAGTATGTAATTGTTACCTCACAAGGAACTAAGAAGAGATATATCCAATTTTATGCAAAGTTTTCATATAGCATTCAAAGAATTCATATTATAAAACAGATTAATTAGGGGTGGTTACTTATTTTAAGAAAGGGCACTTCACTGAATTTTTAAAAGCGAACTCTATTTCACCACCACTGTTACTAATTAGATATGAACAGTTGAATTCGTGCTGTGGCTGTCGGTGTGTACCTGTTACTGTCATAGCTGCATAGACTTGCTTTTCCGAGCTACTTTTTGAAAAATACGTCCATTTGGACAGAGTTTTAAATTTGGGTGAAATTATTTTTCAAAGATTTAAAAAAATTATGTTCAGTCCTCTTGTAACATTGAGGGTAGAGAAGAAGGAAGCAGAGGTAACTAATATTTATTTAATATATAATTTCTCCAGGCTCTTCTTCCTCTGTGCCCCATTTAGCATCAGAACAATTTCTGAGGTGCTCATTCTTGTCCTCACTTTGTAGATCAGGAAGAGAAGCTATGGTCATGCAGCCAGTAAGGACTGAAAAAAAGTTTAGAATCCAAGTCTTTACATTAAAATCCTTAAAAAGAAAAAAAAACCCCAACATATATCAACCATAAAAAAGGACCAAATAAAAAACTCCTTGCTTTGTATTTTTGGATACAAAGGGCCAGATTGCTACACTTAGCTTCGTGTAAAATAGCTTTTATTTTTTAGTTAGCTAGCTTTAAGATGAAGCAATTTTAGGTCCTTGTAAATTGTGGAGTTAGCCTTTTGAAAAACACTGCAAATTTACCGTACATGAAGAAAACAATTCACTGGACCAATTATAGATAACTGACATATTAAATGCTCAGTTTTTATGAGTAAGCTATGCCAAATATAGTCATTTGGCAGTTGAAATCTGCCTTTATGTAAATAGATGTTTGCTTTCATTGGTACCATCCCCAGCAATACAGATGAGCTATTTGTTGTGTGGTGCCAGCCTGTAGGAAGATCTCAGAGTACCACAGATTGGTCAGCTGTTTGAGTTGGATCTGAACCAACAACCATACAGCTCCAGTCATCCATTGTGATAGTTAGGACTCTTCATTAGTGTTCATTTTTGCTCTGTGGATTCAGTCCCACACAATGGGTGGGTCCCTGAAAGCATCTGGCTTCCCCCTTTCATGTCTCTGGTCTTGGATATTTTATTAATTGCAGTACGAATTGGCATCATTTACTAGTTTCAAATGCTCTTCAAATGCCATCAGTATAAATATATCCTTGTTCCCACTTTATGAAACAATCATGAGGTTAAAAATCTCTGGGCCATTAAGAGGCTGTATTTTATTCCATTCTCAGTATGGAGTAAACATAGGCAATTTCTCAGAATGTGACGAAAGATTTTTGGTGCATCACTCGGCATTTTCCTTGTAAGATTTCATTCTATACTGACTTCCCCTTAATCTACCCTGCCTACTCCTGCAACTCCTCCTGTTGCTTCTCTTCAACTCTCAGTTCTTTTTCAATGTAATAGATGTTACATCTATGCCACTAAATGAATATGGACCAAGAGGTACTCAGGCACCTGAGGGATCTAAGCTATGAAATGACCCTTGACCCACTCAATCTCCAGGATTGAGTGGAAAACCTGGAAAAACACTCTTTGGACACAGGAAAAATCTGAAATGGCAGGTGCGACCTCTGTTACTTTGAATGAGTCCTATATGCTAGGGGAAAGCATTAGAGCATCCTGCCACACCCCAGAATGACAGCGGTCCTAGACCCTGCCTCAGAGCCTGCACCACACAGAAGCCCCGTGAGGCATAGAGAAGGACACGTTAGGGTGACACATCAGATGTCCGAGCAGATGCTGCTTCTCGACATCAGTGACCATATTCTGGGCCTTGAGATGACATCACTCAGATTCACTCATTCCTTGTTTTACTCTTCCATTCATACAATAAATATTTATTGATTGCCTGCTATGTGCTAGGAGCTAAGAATACAGCTCACAATACTTTCACTGGCATCTGGTGGTCTTTCCCCTTCCCTCCCCAGGAATTATAACGATACCAAAAAGTATTTGCCAAGCATTTGTACTGTGCTAAATGCCACGGTAGTTATTTACATAAGAATACCTCATCAACATCATAACCTTGCATAGTAGGTACTAATATTCCCATTTTATAACTGAAGAAACTGAGACTCAGAAAAACTAGGTGATTATTTCAAAGTAAGAGGTGGAGCCTTGATGCTGTGGACCCGAGTTCTGTTGGACTCCAAGCTCAACTGTATTACTTTTTTTCCTCATGAGTGGTAGAAAACCCTCCTGGACAGAGGGTTAAAGTGCTTGATGTGCCACACACAACAGCCTCCCGCAGCACTTTGGAGCTTGTCCCAGGTCTTGTCCCAACGACTGAGTTCAGGCTTCCTTCCCTCTCCAGGGCTATCAAAGGTTATCCTCCAGAAACCAGTCTTTTTCTCTTGTGTCTTTTGCCAAATGTCCAGTTAGTAGATTCAACTATTTTCCTCTGTATTGCTCTTCTTACCTGTGTGTCAACAAATTTAATGCTGTTAGTTCTCACTTGTCTTTCCTTTTCCTAAAATACACTTAGCTTCTTCTTGTATACATGGCTTAAGTTTTCACGTACCACATCTTGGTGAATGTGTCTGCATTACATAATCAATTGTCCTACAAACTTCTACAAGGCTGCTCAAGTCTGTTCTCTTCTGCCTAAAAGCAATTAATATTGGGCCAGTTATCTAATCAGTATAGGCCTCAATTTCTTCATTTCTATAGACAATTAGTACCTGCCTCATAAAGTTGTTGTAAGAACCAAATACAATAATATAACACTTCACATAGTGACTAGAACTTAATAATATATTAATGAGTGTTAACTCATTTACATTGGGGTTAGACTAGGACTTCCAGTGCAATGGTAAATAAGAGTGTGAACTCCCTGTCTTTTTCCTCCTCTTAAGGGAAAAGCTTTTAGATTTTGCCCATCAGTATGATTTTGGCACTAGGTTTTTCATGTATGCTCTTTATTATGTTGAGGTATGCCCCCTCTATCCCCACTTTGGTGAGTGGTTTTATCATAAATCAGTGCTGGATTTTATCAAATGCTTTTTCTGCAGCTATTGATATGATCATGTGATTTTTGTGTCTCATTTTGTTTATGTGACAGGCAGTGAAATTTCAGATTATCTCATGTAGCAATATTTTTGCTAATATATCTCCCAAGGCAAGGAAAATAAAGAAAACATAAACAAATGGGACTACATCAAATTGAAAAGCTTCTGCACAGCTAAAGAAACCATTATGAAGCTGAAAAGGGAACGGACTGTGTGGGAGAATGTACTTGCCAACAATATATCAGACAAGGGTTTAATCTCCAAAATATATAAAGAATTTACCCAACTCAACACTGGGAAGACAAATAATCCAATTGAAAAATGGACAGAGGGCCTGACTTCCCAAGGAGGGAAGACACTTCTCCAAGGAGGATATACAGAGGGCCCAGACACATATGAAAAAAATGCTCAACATCACTAGCCATCAGAGAGCTGCAAGTTAAAACCACAATCACTTCACATCTGCCAAAACAGCTATCATTAATAAATCGACAAGCAATAGGTGCCGGTGAGGATGTGGAGAAAAGGAAACCCTAGTGCACTGTTGGTGGGAATGCAGACTGGTGCAGCCACTATGGAAAATAGTAAGGAATTTCCTCAGAAAACTAAAAATGGAACTGCCTTTTGACCCAATCATTCCACTGCTGGGAAGATACGTGAAGAATCCCAAAACACCCATACAAAAGAATTTGTGTGAACCAATATGTTCATAGAAGCACTATTTATAATAGCCAAGATTTGGAAAAATCCTAGGTGCCCATCAGTAGATGAGTGGATAAAAAAACTGGTACATTTATACAATGGAATACCATGCAACAGAAAGAAAGAATTCCTACCTTTTGTGACAGCATGGATGGAACTGGAGAGTATTATGCTAAGTGAAATAAGTCAGTCAGTGAAAGACAAATACCATATGATCTCACTTATAGGAAGAATCTAATGAATGAAATAAACTAATGAGCAAAACTGAACCAGAGGCATAGAATCATGGAGTAGGCTGACAGCTGTAAGTGGGGAGCAGAAAGGTGGACTGATTGAAAGAAAGTGAAGGGATTAGTCAAAGAACATACATGAAGGACCCATGGACATGGACAACGGTAAGGGGACTGATTATGGAAGTGGGCAGTGGGCTGGATGGAGGAGGACAAAGGGAGAAAAAGCGGGACAACTATAATAGCATAATCAATAAAATATATTAAAAAATTAACATTGGGATTTGTTAAAGCATGTCAGTCACTTTCATCAGAACAGGCTCCTAGGAGGTGTAGGACCTGATCATAAACCCACCCACAGGGAAGCTGGATCCTGATGCAGGTACATTTTCCAAAACTTACAGTCAGGTTCAACCAGGCAAATAGTTGTCAAGAGGAATGATAATGAAATAGTAGGGAGTTCTCACATTTGAGTGAGACACAGCAAAGAAGACTTGAGGAAGACTTGTCAAGATATGAAGGCTCAGTTGTTTAGGCTGATTTCTCGAATAGGCCTTCAGTCATTCAGAATTATCCTTGGAAGAAGTGCTGGGAAGGAACAAGAATATAGGCAAGTGATCAGAAACTTGAGGATGAGCAGAAGCCAACTGTAAGCCACAGAGGTTGACGCCAAAACTTGGAAGTGCAGTGAAGGCTCAGAGAGCAGAAATGGAGATAGTCAGGCTCAGAATAAGGGGAGCAACATAGAACCCTAGGCTGTGAGGCTGAAACAGTCCCAGTCCAGGCTAGGGACCCAGCCAGCTGGTGAGGACCTGGATCCAGATTCAGTGATTGTGGGTGGGGAGAAATATACATACAGGTGAGGGACTGGGCTGAACTGTACTTACATAGGCCCTTCATTGTGGTACTTAACCAATGTCTTCTGCTACTACTGTGAAGCATTGTAAAGATAATGAAAAATAGATGTGAAGGTGATTTAAGTTTTTTAAAAAATCTTTTAAATGTAAGACGTTGTGGTTGTTGCTTATCATCATACTTTCTCATGACAGCAATGCAATTTTCCATTTAAATTCTTGTGTTCCTTCATAATTTAGCCTGAAAAATATTTCCACTAAAATAAATACAACTGGTGTATTGAATACCCATGGTTTGAGAGATGCAATAAGAAAAGCAATTTTATTTTTTGCCTCCCACTGTCAGTTTAAAGTGTATTCAGTAAGATAAATGTTTTTCTTGCTGTTTGAAAAGCTCAGGGGGATTTGACAGAAAGTCCTATGGTGGCTTTAGCTTGCAAAACAGAGCTTGATTTAGAAATTAGCGTGTCTAGTCTAAATTTTAATTTTTATTTAAAGGTAAGCTCTCCCTCTCTCCTCCCCCTTCCTATCTCTAGTTACTTCCTAGGGGCCTTGGCAGCGAGGGATTGTGGGTTGCTTTTCCCACCTCGGGTCTCTCATGAATATTAGGCTATTAGTGTATAGCTCAGGGAAGGACAAGGAGAAAAGACCAGAAAGTTTTTACTTAATCCATATTTTTGTTATGTCTTTTTGCTCTCTGGGATGGCTGATGTTTAAAGCCGCCTTTTCTTTCTCTGGGACCGTCTTGGATCTTTGACAGCTCCCCTGCTGGGCCCCTCTGACCTAAACTCCCAAAAGATGAGCAGTGCACCCTATCTTGCTGCTACCAGTATTCCTTTGCTTCCAGTTTTCCACTGGTTCAGTCCAAGCCCAGATCCTGCTGGGAACTCTTGCCTTCTGGCCAAAGCCCTGGTTGAGCAGGTGGGACTTTTTAAAGATGAGTACAGGACAGGGTTCTGCTTACCAGCTCTCGTTCTCTGTTGATGAGCCAATAGCAGCAAATCTTTCAGATGTCCTTCTGTCCTGATCCTCAGACCCACAGCCACAGTATACTGCTGTTGTCCTCAGACTTGTGTCACACCCCAGCCCAGTGTGGGTTTGAAGGGTGGCCTTGGCTGATAGCTGCCAACCAACCCAGGGTGGTTGTTGGCAGGAAGCTTCAGTTACTGACCATGCGGAGCACTCTAGGGATTGCTCATAAGGTTCCTCCCTCCAGAGTGAGCAGTCTGAGAGAGAAAGAGAAAGTGGGGAGGAAAGGGGAGGGAGGGAGAGAGAGAGAGAGAGAGAGCGCCATAGAGAAGCTTCAAATGTTTATAATCGAATTTTGGAAGAGACACACCATGACTTCTGTCCTAAGTTCTTGGTTAAAAACCTACCCTGGTAAATAATGGGAGGAGACTACCACCAGGAGGTAGAAATCTTCATTGGAGATTCTAGGAAGCTGATTCACTTCCTCTCCTACTCTTACCTCTCCTTGCGGCCCCATTCCAGTATCAGACCAAAGAATCTCATTGTCTAAGTCAGGTCCAGGCTCCTTGGGTGTATCTCTTTAGGCACAGTAGCTCTGTGACAGTGCCTCTCGATCTGTGTACTTGTGAGGAAAAGAGACAACTACCCATCTCTCTTAAAAAAACCAATAAATGAGAATGAGAAAGGCGCAGCCTGACTGCTGCAGACATTCCTGTACAAAGGGGGAAATGGGAGTCACTGCTCCGAGCAATTACAAAACACCGTCAGATATGCTTTGGAAGATCCTTGATTGGGTGTCTGGGCCCGGGACTAATTCATTAGGGTTCTCAGGGCCTTTTTCTGGGCTTGCAGCATTGTCTTCTGAGTCATCTTTCCTTTTAATGAAAGATAGCATGCGTTACAGCTGAGCAGTTTTACCAGCCTGCTTCCTTCCTGTGGAATTCACTAGTTCAAAGGCCACTTTTCATTAAGCATAGTCTCGCATTCGCAGCAAAAATGGGTAACTCCTACTCTTACTGAGGGTTTTGTCTTGCGGTTTCTTTCTCTCAGATTTGTGGTAAATGATATGTGGGCAAAGGTTCACATCACCTGCCTTTATTATAATTACTTCTTCTTTGTTGACTTTTAGTTAACTAACTTCAAACAATCTATTTCAACCTACATAATTTTTTATAAAGTTTACTAGTTTGGAAAAAAACATAAAAATGATATAAAAGTCACAATTAAGTATTACAGACATGGCATAGACTTGGTATAGTTGTACCTTTCAGAGAGATACGAAATTATTTTAGAATCTTGCCACCTATGTAATTTTTATTCACATTTTAATTTTTTTACATAGATGCAGAGCAAGGTAGTGTGAGTTCAATAAATACAAGTAACATTCAATGATCATTAAAGGCAGGAATGATTCTAGAACAGTTATGTTGCCATACACCGTTTTGGCAGGAACTGGAGTTCACCAGGAATACTGAGGATAGAAGAAAGAAGCTTACTCCATTCTTCCCTAATACATCTACAGGGGCTGTTTGAACTGAGTATGCAACATCAGGTCCCAAAGAAAAAGAGAAGAAGCCTATTTCCTAAGGAGAGTTGACAAACAGAAAAAGCACTGCCACTAATTGGCATTTTAAAAATTAATTTACCCTTCTTGGCCCTGGCCAAATATTGTTTAGGATTTGGAATGGATGAAGCACTGGGCTACGGCTGATCTCATAGCCTGGAATCTGCTGTTCTGCACCTCTTATCGCCCTCTGGTGTCCAGAGTTCAGTCTTCTTACAAAATTGTTCGAGGATTTCTTACAGGTCCCCCTTGCAGTTACATCAAAAATAAAGAATTCTATTCTCTCTCTCTCTCATCAGTAAGTAAAAATTAAAAAATAAAGGATTATTCTCTTACAACCAACTCCTTGAAGTGGGGACCTAATTTTTATGAATTCACCTGCTGTATGTGTTCAGCAATTGTTTTCCTCATGCATGATCATTATAAGCAGAAATTTAAGAAATCCCAATATAAGTAGGTTGGCAAAATCATAAGCTTGTAGAGGATTATAAAATTAATAAAATCTCTAATTTTCCCAAGTCATTCAATTATCATGATATTGCAGTATATGGAACAAACAGCAGCCATCAGACATAAATAACATCATTTGACAGGCGGAGGTACCTGATGGTGATTTGTCGCAGTAATGAAAGAGGAACTTCCTGAGCTTGGTTTAGTGCTCTGCTGTTGCTGCCTTGACATTCTTACTAATTTTATCTTGAAACTCCTGTTCTGTAATTGAAGTCAGAAGGGCTAATGAGCATGTGCATAAGCAGAGGAAAAAGGCACAACATGCATATTTAATTTTAACTTTCTATTATTGATTTCTAGTTTAATTCCGTGAGATAATATGCTCTGTGTGATTGCAATTTTTGTGATTTGTGACTTGTTTTATGGCCGAGCAAGTTAAAAAAATCAAAGGCTAACCGAAGTTGTTTGATGCAGTGTTTCATATGTCAAGTAAGTCATTACTGCGTTGTTCAAAATTTCTCTAGACTTAATAATGTTTTTGTCTGATTGTTCTAGTTAATGAGAGAGCCATGCTAAACATTCCGACTAAGCTTATGGACTTATGTATTTTTTCCTTGAAGATTGATCACATCTTTTGTGGCTATATTATTGTTAGATGCATATAGATTTAGAACTATTGTAATTTTGTGGTGAATTGAAACTTTTATCATATGGCACTCCATATCTATAGAAATGCTTCTTCTCTCTTTTTTTAAATGAACATGTATATGTGTCTTTATTTATCTTCAGAGGGGAAGGGAAGGAGAGAGGGAGAGAAACATCAATGCGTGGTTGCCTCTCGTGGGTCCCCTGTTGGGAACCGGCCCGCAACCCAGGCATGTGCCCTGACTGGGAATCGAACCTCGATCGTCTGGTTCGCAGGCCCGCGCTCAATCCACTGAGCTACACCAGCCAGGGCTGAAATGCTTTTTCTCTAAACCTACTTTTTGATATTAGCAGAGCTATATCAGTTTTATTTTGGAGTATGAGTATTTATGGTATATCATTTTCCCATCATTTTAATTCAATTTTTCTTTATTTTTTACACTTTAGAATGCATCTTTTGTGAACAAAATAATGTGGATTCTTTTGAAAATTTTATTATCTTGTCTCACAATCTTCCTCTTTTAGTAGAAGCACTTAATCCATTTACATTTGATATAATTATAATTACTGATATATTTAGATTAAAGTCTTCCATCTTATTATTTGCTTTTCATTTTTCCATCTATGCTACATATTTTTCCTCCTATCTTACCACTTTTGGGGATTGATTTTTAAAAAATATTTACCTTGCTCTATAGGTTAGGAATTAATACTTATTTTACTGTTCTTCTAATATTAATATAGAGATTATAATATGCATTTTTGCTTATTAAAGTATAACATTTTTTCCTATTAGTGGGCAATTCAAAGAGCAGAATGTTTGAACTTCATTTACCTTCCCTGCCAGTTTAAATGTTTTTGTTATGATTTTAATTTTCTCTGTAATTTAAATTTAGAGATACTGTTTTAAATTTGTACATTTTTATTTCTGGTAAAATTTACCATTTCACTCATCTTTAAGTGCACAGTTCACTGGTATCAAGTGAGAATTTTTATCCATTGTCTCTTCAAATATCTGCTCTGCTTCATTCTCTCATCTTTTTTTTTTAAAGATTTTATTTATTTATTTACCTTTTAGAGGGGAAGGAGAGAGGGAGAGAAACATCAGTGTATGGTTGCCTTTTGTGCATCCCCTGCTGGAAATGGCCTGCAGGGAACCGGCCTGCAACCCAGGCATGTGCCCTGACCGGGAATCGAATTGCGATCCTCTGGTTTGCAGGCTTGTGCTCAATCCACTGAGCTACACTAGCCAGGACCATTCTCTCATCTTTCAAAACTCCAATTAAGCATATGTTAAGCACCACTCTACCCCCCACCTCATGAGTTTACTGTATTTTTCATCCTTTTGCTCCTCTATGATTTATTCTGGCTTTTTTTCTTAAGATCTATTGTCCTCCTTATAAATTTTATCTTCAGCAGTAATATGTTATTCTAACCTGCCTCTAACTTACTATCCATTGAGTTCTAAATTCTAGTGAATTTATAGTATTTTTAAATCATAGAATTTACATGTGATTCTTCCTCTTTTAACCATTTTTAGTGTGTGCAGTTCAGTACATTTACAGTGTTGTGCAGCCATCTCTGCCACCCACGGCCAGAAATTTTTCATAGTCCCACACTGAAATGTTACACCCATTAAATAATGACTCCTTATTCTCCCTGTTCCCCAGGCCCTGGCAACCACCAGTTCACGTCCTGTCTGCTTTGACTACTTAGGTACCTCATAAAAGTGGAATCATACCACATTGTCCTTTTGTGACTGGCTTATTTCACTCAACACATGCTCAGCACAGTGTCTTCAGGGTTCATCCATGAAGTATCGTGTGCCAGAACTTCCTTCTTTTTTAGAATTCCTGTTAAAAAAAAACAATTCCAGTTCCCTGCAAACATTCTCAATCTTTAAAAAAATCATTAACCATATTAATCATAACATTAAAAAAGTACATATTTGACTATTTACTATTTCTCTCTCTTCTGGGTCTAATTTGGTGCTTCTTTGTCTGCCTCATCACATGGCTTGTTACTTTTAATTGAGTATTGGACATTGGAAATTGTGTTAGAAAATTTAGAGATTGTTAGAGGTTTAGGATGACATCGTATTCTTCCAGAGAGGGTTGGTGTTTGCAAACCTAGATATCCAATCAGAAATTGATGTCTTCAAAGCTGAACATCAGTCTCTGCAAGGCCTGTCCCTCTCCGATGTTACCTTACTCCTATCCTAGGGTCCTTCCGGATTCCAGCAAAAAGCCAGTGGACTATCATGATCCTCAGTCTTCAGCAGTTCCCAAAATGCAGTTTTGTCCCACTAACCATGTGAGTTTGTTCACATCTTGGCTTAGCTTTCTCTGCTGGAACTGGCAGATGTCTTTAAGTCAGTGATTTTCAGTGATTGCCACAAGAAGTTTTAAAACATGCAGTACCTATTTAGTAAGGGGCACTGACCTCTTTCCCCTTAGATGGCCAAGTAAAAAAATGACAACAGCCAACACAACAACAGACATCTGGTGTGAATGACCTGTCTTAAACCATAAATACATAGGAGTTGCATCTTATTGGTCACATGGCATAATAAGGTCATGTCTGATTGGTTAATTCTTGGTACCAGAAATCCTTATATACAAGCATAGGTACCTGATATTTTAAAGTCACTTTGGAGCAAAGAGGATGGATAATCTGTTACTATTACTGTTATTATTTTTTTTTGCAAATCAATCAACATTATTCTTATTTTTGTCAGATTGGCAAAAAATGTATTTTTTAGTGTGCCACAGCATTTTAGTAATTAGTTTATGTGTGCCATGAGACACAAATGATAAAAATTGCTGCCCTGGGGAAAGTAACCCCAACTGCCTGCTTTAACCATGTTTATTTCTCCCAGAATTTGGCCAGCTAATCTTTCTCTACTTTTTTAGTGCTCAGATACCTTGAGACGTATGTTTATGTGCTCTTTTCCCACCTTTTTTGTTTTTCTCAGTGAGAGGGCCAATCTGTTTATTTTGTCATTGCTGGAGGTAGAAGGCAGGACTTCTATTGAATGGTTAAAACATAGTATGCTCTGCATAAAGTAACACATCTTTAAACATGTAATTCTGATTTTGAGTAAGAAAAGACTAAAGAACAAGTTAATAAATGTGAGGGGGGTCCACATTTTATTCCTATGAAAAATTTTCTTTATTTACTTAACTGAATGCCTCTGCCATGCCTGTAATACTTTGTAAGTAAGTGTGTTTTAATCATACCCATATGTTTGAGTTTTTTCTATTCTACTTGTACCTCAAGGCTTGACACAAAGGCCACTTCTACTGTGAAACCGTTTTCTGGCGTTTCAAGGCAAAGCAGTTGCCTCTTTTAGGACTTCCATATTATTTGTATAGCTATAAAATTACACTGTGATATTCTATCTTATCTAAATCTATTTTATTTCTACTATAGAATTTAAACTCCTGGGAAGAAAAAATTGTGTCTCACTAAAATATATAGACTCCAAAACACCTAGCATACTATTTTGCATATAATAGGAGGTTAGTATATATTTGTGGAATAAATGGAGTGATGAATGAACAAATAAAGATGCTAAAGGGCAGTAAAAGGAATGTTGATTGAAATAAGAAAAGCTAGGTCTATGTGCTATCTCTGTTTTGGGCAAGTGGTTTTTAAATATTTTCTCAGTGTCTTCATTTGTACATTGGAATAAATGCTTATGGAGTTTTGAGGCTTAAGAACATAATTTATCTTTTTATTTTTTATTTATTGATTTTAGAGAGAGGAAAGGGGGAGAGAGAGAGAGAATAAGAGAAAGAGAGAGAAAGAAATATTGAGTTGTTGTTCCACCTTTTTACGCATTCATTGGTAGACTCTTGGATGTGCCCTGACTGGGGTGGAACCTACAGTCTTGGCCTATCAGGGTGATGCTCAAACCAACTGAGCTACCTGGCCAGGCCAGAGCATAAGTTATCCTAATGTGTGTCATAGAAAATGTACAAATATAAGGTCATTATTTATGCTTTAAAAACATGTGGGAAGAAGAAAGATATGCCTGTAAAGGCATAAAATAGCCTTTGAAGAATCCACAAGAAACTCTAGGCAGGGGACTGGGTTGTGGGGCAACAGGCTAGGGATTTGACTTTTTGTATCATACTCATCTGAATTTTGAACTACATGCATATCTAACTATTATAAATAAAAGGAACACAATTTAAGAAAAAAATATAATGTATTCTTATTTTGTTTTGTATCGGAGAACTTGGTTCAGCAAAAATACTTCTTATACTGATGATAATGATGATTGAGAGCCTTATCTAAATAATTTTATAGTTCGAGGTTTAAATAATTTCTGGGTAAACTACTTTGATTTTCTTTATTTATTAGAAAGTTCTTACTTTTATTATTTATACTCTAGCTCAGAGCCTGGATCATATATCGATTATCTATTAAATTCATTACATGGTGTGAGTTTGTTAGATTATTACATAACTAGATTTGGAATGGTCAAAAGGCTAGAGCTTTCTGGAATGCAAGGTTCCTTGCCATTCAGTATAATTTAGAAAGGTTTCCCAAGTACCCTGTCACAAAGACTTTTTGGGGTCATCCAGAAGAGAGGCGCACACTCACATGTCCTTGGTGAGGAGTCCTGTCCTCCTGGGTGGACTGCGCATTAGTAGAGAAACATGTGACTTAATGAAAAGGGATGGGACCCTCAAAGTCACCTCACACAACTCCTATCCTTGGTGGTAAATGGAGCGATACATGTGGCAGCCAAACGGCCTGCACTCCAGAATTTCTGTAGAGGTTTTCTGAGTCAAATTCTCAGCCATGTAAAATATTTATTAATTATCCAGAAATCTTTCCTAGCTTTTGGTTTTATTTATGTCCTGGTCATTCCCACTTCCACTAGATGACCAGGGAAGGCAGATTGGGATCTGAAATCCAATGCTAGGAAATGCTGCTCTCCTTAAATAGTTCTTGTGGAACTTGAGCAGAGGAGGGTTGGAGACTAGTGTCTAGTATGATGATGGTGGTAGTGTTGGAGCTCATTTGTCTCTTTCCTTCCCAGGTTGGCAGGAATTGAAAAATATATATTTAGTTGTAAGATAATTTCTGACTTTTTAAAAGGCTTTTCTTATTTTCCTTTCAAACTCTCCAGCTTAAAAAAATTCAATTTATAATGTTTTAAACTAAATAAACTAAAAAAAGACTCTGGGAGGCATATTTCCTATTTATAATTTATTTAGGCATCCCAGTTTCTTAATCATATCTCTCAAAAGACTTGGGTTTTTAAAATAAACCTTTCAATATCTGTTACATTACCCTTGAGAGGTAAATGGGATGTTTGTGCAGAGCCATGCAATTTCCAATTCTGAAAACAAAATTAAGTCATTATGGCATTATGTTAAAAAACTTATAGCCACCACTAAGCTGAAAGTAAAAACTTATTTAGCTTCAGCTTGATTAAAAATCCTAGCAAGTCATTATACATTCATGACTTTTGGTTCTGTTGCTCAGTGTAAAGTATAACATGAACCAATTTTCTAGGCATTCAGTTGCATATTGCTTATGATTTGGGGTGGCTCATTATAGAGCAATAGGTGACTTAACAGGCAATAACAACTTTCCATTTTCTCATGATTTTGCAATTTGGGCAGGGCTTGATGGGGATGGCTTGTCTTTGCTCCACATTGGCTGGAGTGATCCAGTTGGACCTGGAAGATCTACAAGCTTCACTTACATGTCTGGTGCCTCAGCTGGGGTGGCTGGATCAACTAGGGGTTGACTAGGCTTCTCTCTTTTCCTTAAAAGTCTCTTATTACCCAGGGCTTCTCTCTATACTAATGGTTATCTATCTATCTATCTATCTATCTATCTATAGATAGATAGATATCTATCTATCATTGTTATCTGTCTATTCATCTATCCATCCATCCATCCATCCATCCATGTACCCATTCATCCATGTAAATAGCTGCTCTCTCTAAATGGTTGTAGGGAACTGCTTTGCAAGACGTGGAAGTGTAGCTCAGCACCCACCTGGAAAACCAGTAGGAAGCAAGTCCGCACACAGGACCACACCCTGGAAGAAGTTCTCCTTTGGGAAATAAGGTCTGCTTTATACCTTATACCTAGGCTGCTTTGTGACTTGCTCTTGCTAAAACTCCCTCACCCTGAGTTCAGGCAGAAAATGCTTGCTTCATACTTTTAAAGTAACTTCCTATAGTCTGTGCTAATTTTCCCAAGGACTGAAGTGTAACCAGACCTGTTACTCTTATTGTTCCCTTGCATTTGCAACATTTTTTCTTTGTTAATCTGTAAGAAGTAATCAGTAATATCCCTTCTTGGGGATATTGCTATCTGTGAAAAGTAATTATCTAAAACAAACCTAAGTATGAATGAAAACCTTCTTTGATGTATGCTATTAGAAGGCCAATAAAAGTCTGTCAAGGCAAGGGTTGGCACACTCTCCTCTTGAAAGAGTAGCCAGCCATTCCTTTTCCTCCACAGGACTCGGTAGTCCGTGTGAATTTATCTCCTCTCGTCCATAATGCTGCGGACACTGCGGCTTGGTGTCTGTGTCAAATGTTAGTTGAGCTTCTTTATATGGCTGCTACCTTCCAACAGAATGAAAATGGAAAATACCATGTTTTTTTAAAGGCATAAGCCTAGAATTGTCAAAGAATCACTTCTGCCATACACTTTTTGACAAAACAAGTCACAAGGACAGCCCAGATTCAGAACGAGGAGAAAGAGATTCCACATCTTCAGGACAAGTGGCCTGGGTATCTAGAAGTGAGAGGATGGTGGTCAACTTTGGAAACATCTTTACTGTATCAAGGCAGTAAGACCAGTCCATTAAATATCTCTCTTTCCCTGCCTGGTGTGGCTCCATGCGTTGAGCACCCTCCCACAAACCTAAATGGTCAGGGCACATGCCTGGGTAGGTGGCCTGAGAGAGGCAACCAGTCGATGTTTCTCTCTCGCATCAGTATTTTCCTTCTTTTTCTCCCTTCCTTCCCCTCTTTCTAAAAAGAAATAAATAAAACCTTAAAAAATATATCTTTTTGATGAGTTCCCTTATTCCTGAAAATGAATCAGTTCATTCACCTAAAATGCATCCTTTTATGGAATATGCCCTTTTAATCTTTATCTGATTGTTATCAATGTGCACAGAATTTTTGTACATTTCACATTACAAATTAGATGTATATGTTTGCCTTCCTTATTACATGTTTGTAATAACTACACATAACTACACTTTCATGAACACCATACCAACACACACAGACACACATACAGACACACACACAGAAATGGTTTCTACAATAAGAGAACTGTAGTTTTTAATTCCAGGTTTATCACACTTACCTGTATGGCCTTGGACAATCTACCAAATCTACAATTCTCAGTTTTTTCATCTGCAAATTAGATTGACAGAAATATCTATTTTATAGCATAATTCTGAGCTTTAAATGAGATGGGTGGTATTGATATATAAGCCATCAGTCATTATCAATTACTAACATATCTTCTTTTATGATATTAAGGTCATTTATAAAATAAGGTTTATTTTCACTGTTATTTTTCAAGGTTCCTTGTAGTTTGAGCAACCAGGTGAATGGTGGTGCCATTTGGTGAAATGGGAAAGAATGAGATAAGAATATGTTTTGAGATAAGAAATTTTGTGGGTGAGAAGTTATCCCAGAGGCTATTAAGATGATATATGAGTGTAGGCTAAATTGTGCATATATCCAAACACATATGTTTAAATGTTTACAGATATACATCAAGACCCTGGGAAGAGAGAGCAAGAGCCAGCAAACTATGTGGGAATAATGTTGGAAACAATTATCCCACTGATCAACGGATGACTAAGGACTATTTATTATTCTTTGCCTTGGATGCAGAGATTTTATCTTATTTATCTTTCTAGTCTCCATAATACACACCACTATTCATCACCTCCATGGAGTATTCATATAATCTTTAATTGAGTTGTATTAACACTTTCCCTGTAGAGTTAGTTTGAGAAATGTCCTGGAGACAGCTTTTGGAGCTCCTCAGTATTCCACAGATTCAAATCGTGCTTTTCATTTGCTGAGTCCTTTAAATATCTCTCTTTGCTTTCTCAGTATTGTAATAGAATGAGGGAGCACTTAATATTAAGTTTCTCTTTTCTAGAACTCACTCGACTCCACTCAAAGAAGATGAGCAACCCAATTAAAAAATGGGCAAAAGACTTGAATAGACACTTCTCCAAGGAGGACATACAGAGGATTCAGAGACACATGAAAAGATGCTCGATATCGCTAGCTACAAGAGAGATGCAAATTAAAACCACAATGAAATACCACTTTACACAAGTCAGAATGGCTATCATAAACAAAGAAACAAACAACAAGTGCTGGAGAGGTTGTGGGGAAAAGGGGACCCTAGTTCACTGTTGGTGGGATTGCAGACTGGTATAACCACTGTGGAAAACAGTACGGAATTTTCTAAGGAAACTAAAAATGAACGTGCCTTTTGACCCAGCAATTCCACTATTGGGAGTATATCCTAAGAACCCTGAAACACCAATCCAAAAGAACCTATGCACCCCGATGTTCATAGCAGCACAATTTAGGATAGCCAAGAGTTGGAAGCAACCTAGATGCCCATCAGTAAATGACTGGATCAAAAAGCTATGGTACATTTACACAATGGAATTCTATGCTGCAGAAAGGAAGAAGGAGCTCCTACCTTTTGCAACATCATGGATGGAACTAGAGAGCATTATGCTGAGTGAAATAAGCCAGGCAGTGAAAGACAAATACCATATGATCTCACCTTTAACAGGAATCTAAACAACAAAACAAACAAGCAAGCAAAATATGACCAATGACACTCAAATATGGAACAGGCTGACAGGGTCCAGAGGGGAGAGGGGAGAGAATCATAGGGGAAAAGGGGAGGGACTCACATGAATAAGTATAAAGGACACATGGACAATAATTAAGGTGGGGGGCAGAAATGGGAGGGAGGTGGGGAGCACTGGTGAGGGGCAGGGGCAGGGAATATAAAACAGAAAACTGTACTTGAATAAGAATTAAATTAAAAAAAGAGAATAAAAAAATGTTTCTCTTTTCTCCTAAGGCCAATAACTTCTATTAGAAATTGAACAAACAGGTGTGTTTTGTTATTTATTAATATTCAATACTAATTAACATTTATAGTTTATAAGCCATTTTCATAGTCATTACAAGATTTGATAAAAATAAAGCATTGGGTGTCATCATTATGCCCACATGACAGACAGGGAAGTATGCTCAGAAAGTTCAAGTGTGCAGTTAGCAGAGTCAGAGCTAGGACTCAACCACCTGCCACATGCAGAATCTATGCACCAATGAAAGGATTGCTAGAATAAGCAGCTTTTGGGATGCATGGGAATTTAAATTATTTCTAATTTCTATCATAAATAATTTGAAATGACTCTATATACATTTTTCAAAATGTCTAATTAAACCATTTTGGTAAGATTCTTTTAAAAGGCACCATCTGTAATTCTTCAGCAACTTTTCCTACTGGATCTGTGGTTTATTTTAAATATATGTTATTAATTCATAATTAAAGTGAACTACAATGCTAGTCAAAGAAATTCATCACCAGATAAACCTATCATTAAAAGGAGAATTTTTAAAAAGTTGTTCTGTGGATAGTTATTCATAAGATTTTTGAAATTAAAGTTATTCCCCTTGTAGCAAGCTGATATTTAATATACTGGGTTGTGAAATTATTTTGACTTGCATATTGTCTATACTCATAAACTTACTTATTTAGCATGCAGAAAATCACAGTAAGGAGACCTGTCTCCCTTCAGCAACTTGACACCCATGGTATGAAGCTGGAATGAAGTAATTGGATCTGTGTATATCTTCCATTGTTATTTAAAAATATAAACCTCACTTCTAGCCAATGTGCACCCATGTTTCTGGCCTGAACTTTTAAGAAAAAATCTTTTGTTTTAATTCTTTAATTAGTTAATTAATTAATATTTAGACACTTGGTTTTTGTATTATAAAAGAATGTTCGTATCTATTTTTTAATATACAGACATTGTCATTGCTTTCTAGAGTTAGACTTTTAATGCATAAACATAAGTAAAAGAATTAAAAACATTTATATAAATACCGAATTAGTCCTACATGTGTATAATGTGCACTCTTATTTTTCCCTCAGAAATTTGGACAAAAAAGTGTGCACTATACATGGCAAAATACATACCTAAGGCAGAATGGGAGGTAATTAATGTCAAGCAAATGGAGACTCAATCCTGATGCTCAGAATGTTTCGTGTTTTCACGAAGCACGGGATCACGGTCAGTGTGAAAGCACCGTGCTGGGTCTTCCCAGCTGAGCACAGTGCCCTGCGTTTCAGACGGCAAAAATAAACCCAGAGGCTGTCACTCACCAGGAGAACGAATATGCCATTTGTCATTACAAAGGAAGGCTCGAAATNACATGGCAAAATACATACCTAAGGCAGAATGGGAGGTAATTAATGTCAAGCAAATGGAGACTCAATCCTGATGCTCAGAATGTTTCGTGTTTAGCACGGGATCACGGTCAGTGTGAAAGCACCATGCTGGGTCTTCCCAGCTGAGCACAGTGCCCTGCGTTTCAGACGGCAAAAATAAACCCAGAGGCTGTCACTCACCAGGAGAACGAATATGCCATTTGTCATTACAAAGGAAGGCTCGAAATGTTTTCTAAGTCTCATTGTCCCTTTTTCTTGACCTGTGGGTTATTTGAATTTATAAACATATTTCTATTTACTTTTTATTTTTGATTACTAGCTTAATTTATTGAGGCCACAGATAGAGTCTATGGTGATCTCAACCCTTTGAAATTTGTTGAGAATTGAGTCTGAGGCTCTGTGATTACAGGTAGAAAATCTTGGAAATACTGTATTTTTCTCAGGATTGAATAAGTTTCTCGCTGTGAAATGACCCTGTTCGTCTCCTTTCTTTTCTCCTGCCCTATCCCCTCCTGCTTCTCCTTTCCTCCCTCTCTTCCTTCTTCTTCCACATGCTATGTATGCATACATTGCTTAAGACAAAGCCAAAAATGTTACTTTGTTTTGCTTTTACCTTGTATTAATTTTACAGAAAATGAGCACAATTGTTCCGGAAGAAAATGTAATGATTTACAAGAATCGGGTCAATCTCATGAATCCCAAATGCCAGGGTACGCCTCCTGTGAGTCCATGTGAGAGGTGCATTTGTTTAGAAAGTGGCTCATGGGAACGGTCTGCCGTGACACACAGCTCTTTCCTTGTGGTTGACAATGTACAGTCTGTCTGCCGAGCACCTAATATCTTCATTTACCAGTCGGGCTGGAGAAGCCACTTTCTACGACCTATCCTAATACAGCAGTTTTTGTGTTCATTTGGTTTTGGGTTTTCCATCCTACAGCAAGCTCAGCGTTATACTGAAGTTCATACTTGACAGGTGGGTTTTTTGCTAGCACCAAAGTGCAGCGGCATGGAATTGTGGTTTCAATACCACTTACTGGACTGGCTCTTGCCCTTGATGCTGGTACGATGACTGGAGCATCTGCTAGGTTGCCTTTCTGAAAAGCAACTGATTAAGGCTCTTCACTCACTAACAATAGCTGACACGTGTGTATTAAGCCCTCAGCCTATTCCCGGCATTATTATAAAATCATATTTCATAGAGGCATTTAGTTCCTGACATGGTATGATAGTTCTGTCTAACCTTTCAAAAAAAACAAAACTCAACTAAATTAGGTGACACAAATGGCCATTACTCAAGGAAGCTGAAACACTTCTGTCATTTGTATATTCTTAAAAGCTTGCAAAACACTTTCTCAGGTTTATTTAATTCTCAGGATGGCTTCAGGGGTAGGTATTATAAGTGATATCTCACAATAGCAGTAACTGAAGTTTAGAGAGTCCCTTTAGTGGGGGCAGAGTAGGGTCCTGGGGTACAGTGCAAAGAGCAAGGTGTCAGAGAGGTTCAAGTTCGAGTTTCATCCTCCCTGCCATTTCCTAGTTCTATGACCTTGGATGGGTACCTTCAATATATCTGAGCCAGTTTCTTCATCTGCTGTGGCTTTGTTACAGGGTCGTTGACAGGATTAAATGAACTCATGGGTGTGGAAGTGTCGACAATCTGAAAAGTGTGTAAGGGTTAGTTATGGTATTTGACCTTTGGGGAGGAGACTGAATGTGGCACAGGATTGTAAACCACAACATTTCAAGTCAGACGGACATCACAGAGCCTGGTGAGCACAGCACCAGGCTCTCAGGAGGCACTCAGAGGACGTTAGGGCTCCTCTCTTAGGCTCCCACGCCTGCAGCCAGTGTTAGGACAGTGCTCTCTCCTTAGAGAGTGCTGCGTGACTTAGTCTAGTGTAGAGCTTTAATGGACTATGCAGGCCATTCCATGGATGAGAAATCTGAGACCCAGAGAGACAACTGACTTACCATAGTGACAGAGCTAATGGCAGAGTTGGAAGTTGAATGCAATTCTGATTTCAACTTGAGGAGATTTTTTTTTTTACAATATTATAGTAACCTCCATAGTAGCATTATTTGTACCTGTCCTTGTCTTGTGAAGCAATTTTTATTGAACAGTTCAATCAAATCTGAATTGTTCTATTTCATAAATAGCCAGGCACAGGATATTAAGCATAGTACAGTTTCCCTGTGTATCTTGGAGTGTTCTCTGTAGCAGAACTACAGGCAAAACCTCATCTCCATGCCTAGTGTTTATACCTGTACTGCCTTGTCTACATGTCATTTGGTTTCAAATTCACTCTGCTATTACTCCAGAGACTTATGCATGTTCACTGAACAATGTACTGGAAAGAGCTTAGCACTAAGGCATCAAGAGACCAGACCCAAGTTCTACAATTTGGTGTTGACTAGTTGTTAGGCCTTGTTGGAAACATATCTACTACTTCTCTGGCAGCTCTACAGATCTTGAAGTGAGTCTGGAATGATTCTAACTGTGTTGATTTCCTATGGCTGCTCTAATAAATCACCACAAAGTTGAGAGTTCTCTAAGTCAGAGTCAGAAAGGGCTCTCGTGGGGCTAAAATCAAGAGGTCGGCTCCTTCTGGAGATTTGCAGGAGAATTCACTTCCTTGCCATTTGCAGCTACCAGAGGCTGTCTACCTTCCTTGCTCGTGGCCTCTTCCCAGCCTCGCCTCATCTCACATTCACTGTCCCACCTCCCTTCCTCTCTCTGACCCCTCCAGTGCCCCGCTTATCCTTGCCTTGTGAGCACAGGGGACCCACCTGCAAAATCTGGCATCAGCTTCCCATCTCAAGACCTTTGACGAGGTCCCACGTGCATAGCCCCTTTCTGCCACGTGAAGGAAACATTCAGAGTTTGGGAGATTAGGCCATGGACATATGTGGGTGGGGCATTATTCAGCCGGCCACAGTAGCCAAAGTGTTCAATAATACAGGACCGGGGAATGAAGCAGGAAAGAATAAATGTATTTTTAGTAATTACACTTATTTGTTCAAATTGTGAGAAGATGGCAAGGTATAAGGTTTATGAACTTCAGAGTCCTACAGACCTAGATTCAAATCCCACCATACCACACACTAGCTGTGTGACCTCAGGCAAGTAACAGCATCTCTCTGAGTCTCTGCTTCCTCGTCTGTGGAGTGGAAAAAATAATATGGATGTTTTTGTTTTCATTTGAGGAATGTATGCCAACTAATAGCATAATGACTAGTACAGGTGAAGGCCTCAGGGAATGAGGCTATCAACATTACTAAAGCCCAGGCTTTGCTTCTAGTTTGATGTGTGACCACAGGCTAGTTCCCCTATTTTTTTATTTTTATTTTTAAAACTGGACCTTGCATGAAGAGTGAAGTTCACTGTAGTCCTTAGTATTAGTTTGTGCAAAGTATCACTTTTGTTTAGTTTTAATATGGTTTTTCTCATTCTCACCTCCTCCATTGCTTTCTTAACAAACCCTCTGTAATGTGCTTGTTTTATGTCTGTGGATTCTCACATATTCTTTAAAAGTATATACTATTGGGAAATACATGTATATGCTTTTAGTTAAATGTTATAGATTGTACTACAGAGCCCATCTATTTTGTCCCTGTTGTCACTCGTGTTAGCCTTGTTCAGGATTTGCCCATCCCCGCAGGAGAGTTGTTCACTCTGTGGCAACAGGCATCTACCTCCTACAGATGGATGTCTGCTTTCATGCACCTTCATAGACGGGTGCCAGCGGTTCTCTGGGATATACACACAGTGGTTGGGTTACCAGGTGAGTACTGACAGATGCTCTCTAGAATGGCTACAGTGTTTCTGCTCCCTCTGGTAGGTAGCACTACTGTTTTTGCTAATTCTTGGTGTTTTCAGACTTTGACTTTTGCCATTTGATGATGACAAACTGCTATCATTCATTCATTTCTTTGAGCACTTGTGGAGTGAAGCCAAGCTTTAGATACTTCCTGTTTTTCAGGTTTCTCCACTTTGTGGATACAAATAATATATAATTAATATCAATATAAAATCTTTGCTTATTTCTTGGGGGCTTTAACTAGCTTTTAGTTGTTATTTGTGAACATACTGGCGTTCCTTGAAAGTCTTAGATGGTACTTCTTTGTTGGCATTAGACGTTTCAAGTTTCTTGTCTAAATCTTCGTCTTTTGTTTACTTTATCTGTGATATATATTCTAGATATAATCAGATATGGATATCATGTCAATTACAAACGCTATAACTATCTTTGCCAAATCACCTGTAGTTTAAGGTCGGGGACATTTCTTTGATGAAAAGAAAGTCAAAATACTTCCTCATTATGGTGTGTGAGTTTGGGTCTTCTTAAATATTCCCTTTTTGCCCCAAGATAGAGATGCTCACTTTTATTTTCTCCTATTGGCTTAATGTAGTTCCTTTATATTTTTATATATATTAATATAGTTCTATATTTTATATATATTAATATAGTTCTAATATATATATTAATCCTTCTAAGCTCACATTTGTGTGCAACTCAAACTCAGTACTTCTCAACTCAGTATTTAATTCCATCTATCTGTCTGTCCCTACGTGAGCACCATGTATGTTTAAAAATTACAATGGATAAACAGTATGTTTTAATTTCTAATAGGCAGAGTCCTCCCTTTTTCTTTGCTTAAAAATAATGTTGGTACCATATTCGTAAACTTTTATTCTTCTACATCGTAAATCTGCTGAGGTCCCCTAAAAATTTCTTTGTAATTTTGATTCGAATTCAATGAAAATGGCATTGGATTTTCATTCTAACCTTTGATTCAATCTAACCTTTGATTCTTGGCACTAGATGAGACCTGAAGAGCAATGTCTATCTGCACTAGAGAGCTATTTACAGCATTTACTATAAACTATTAAGGAATAAACAGTGCATTTATGCACAGGGATAGGGAATTAGCTTTGAAATACAAACTGAGGCTTTTTGCTTAAACTGTAATTACAATAAAAGGTGTAATGTTATAATACTGCTTCTATAGTCATAAAATTATAGCATTAAATTAGCACTTCATGAAGCCCTTTCGTGTACAAATTTCGTGTACAAATTTCGTGTACGATGTCATTGCAAACAGTCTCCCAACTTCAGGGAGTCTATGGTTACTGAACTTCTCTACACAGTGTGAGCCCTGGGGGCTGTCAGGGTCTTTCTGGTGTGTTTTTAGTCCAAAGCCTTAATTCTGGAGCAAGACATTAAATGTACGCTTTTGGGTTGTATATCTATAATTATCTAAACATTTATTTCACTCTGGAGGCATAGTTTTTAAAATATTACTGTTCTGCACAAGTTTTCTGACTTTGTCACAGAGGCAGGTCTCCATTTCTAGGAACACATATTCTGAAAATTAATGCTGCCGTGGAAAGGTGCCAGGGAGAAAATGTTTGCTCTATTCTAAACAGAGTTGGCCTGGCATGAGATTTTGTGGTACCCCATCTGCCTTCAGGACACATCTTTTTTTATGGATCTGGGCCTATTTTCCACTGAGGGCTCACTCTCCCACTCCTCAGAAACTGAGTCTTTGCTGCCCTTAGCAGTCGGCTTTCAGGGAGAACCTGAAACTCTTTCAGATCCAAGCATGAATAACCCGTAAGGGTAAGGGGTGGCTCTCCCAGGAGTGTGCATTAGAGCAGAAATCTCAACCTCAAACTGAAGACTGGGTCTGTCAAGGGGAGCAGTGATCCCTTCGGATGCCCTTACAAGTGCAATTGCAATTCACATTCCATTTATGTGCAATCTCAGCTGCTTTAGAAGTAAAGAAAGAATACCAGAAAAAAAAGGAAAAAAAAAACCCAACTTAGCTCTACTTGCCATTCATTTTGAAAATGTACTGTTACCAGGTTGCCGCTAGTGACAATAAAACTCAGCGTAGCTCCCATCCTGTCCCTTCAGCCCCAACAAACTAGCTTCGCTGTGAGACTCTCAGTGAGTGGTGTCAAAGTTGTCACCCCCTCCTCTCTCCTCCCCCAGGCCCTCTGCAGGGAAATGAGGAGGGACCCAGGCACTGAGGGGAGGTCCACGGAGGCTGTGGGACCCACCTGAGCACTTCCTAGACTTGCTGACCTAAAGCCCTTCTAAGAAAGACATGAGGATTCCGAAGGTCATGTTTTTGGATTTGTCCTAGATAATTACAACTGCCTATAAAAAGACGAGGAAACTATGGTTTTAGCCAGCCTTTCTGAAAAGCAGCTGGTCACAGAAGAGGTTCCTTCCAGCTAAACCAGCAAGTTCAGAAGAAATACCCCTTGACTATTCTAACAGTTCCACTGAAAGGAATATGATACTGGTGTTGGTTAAATTTTACCCAAAATGATTCAACTTGAGCTCTGAAGAAACCTTAGGTCAACATTAGTCAGCACCTGTTTTTTGCCAAGTGTGAACCGAACTTTCCAAAGCCGTGTTGGGGTTGGAAAGAGCCAAGGGGAAAGTAGGAAGCAAGAGGTCATGATGAGTTCAGCTCAGGATTTGGGTCGTGTTTTCCAAACTCCTCCACTCCAGGCCACCCACAGATTAAGCAGTGCAAAATGATTAACAAAGCAGTACCTATGTGTGTGTATTGAGGACACAGTCAACCATTTAAAAAATGTCCCAACTGACAAGAATGCATTGCTCAACCGTGGATCAAGAGAAAAATGATCTCACTCTGCAGATGATTTTGGACATGGACTCCTTGCTCGTGGCAAAAAAATCTCAGAGAGTTAACTGTGGAGTTAAATAACTTCCACTCTGTTTCTTCCTAGTTACCTGGAAACCCTCGAAGGTAGAGACAGTGGCTCACTTGTTTTGATTCCCTAATATTCAGCACGATGTCCACCACATAAGAGGTGCTTAATGAACATTTGTTGAATGATGGGATAACACCGGCAGACTAATACAGGGGGCAATGTCATAATCTGGCTGTGCTACGGAGGCCCCTCAGTGTGGAAGCACATGCAGGTGTCCATGGGGAAAAGCCTTCTAACTTATAGCTAGGCACTTTTCTGCTTAGAGACCAGGAAGTACGAAGCACACAGAACCACAGATGAGCTGATCGGGAAAGGCAGCTATCACCTGGCATTGGATCCGACGTCATGTCAATATTTAGGACAAAGTGGAGAGTGGAAAAGGTGGGGAGGGGTCTGAAGGCAGAGGAGAGAGAAGGAGGTACTTTATAGGAAGAAAGGATTAGAATACTTAAGAGATTAGAAAAGGTGGGTCTGTTACAGTGGATATCCAGACTTCTGGGCCTGCTAGACTTCCTGGATTTGCAGCAGTCTGGAAAGCAGCCGCAGATGGTCTTGTTTTAATGAAACATTTGATAAGATGCAGGCAGGTCTCCATACTTCATTGTCATTGAACAATAAGAATGGTGTGGAAAAAATTGAAACCTTATAGACAATACACCAAATTTACTTTCCCCATGACAATACTTCACCCCTTTTCCTATGAGACATTGTCTTGAGTGGTCCTGCCTTCTTTTCTGCCACCTCTTCTCTTGTGATGGGAGAAATGGGTGAAAGAAATTTGACTCGAAAAGCAAATGGCCTAGGTGGCTCCTGCCTGGGTACTAAACCTCAGGGCATAAACATCAGAATCAGACTGGGGAAGGGTGGGAATTCTTGATCTCCTTCTCCGCTTTGTTACTTCCATCCGCAGTTGGTGAGGGTCTCTGCGTGTGAGCACTCCATGGTCACATGCAGCAGATGTGGTCATCGCTATGGGGGGGGGGGCGGAATTGTGTCCTGGGTGAGCAGCACTGGAACACTATACTGACACACCTTTGCTTTTGCACATTTCAGCCAGGGACGGTTGTCCTGGGCCTAACACAGACATACGTGGGCCTTTCTGGGCCCCCCCTTTGGCAACTCTGGTCTTGATGTCATTTGTCTCAAATGATACAGCCGTTGCTTCCTGAGGTCTTGGTTCCTCCCTGGGATCCAAGGCTTCAGGGACCCACATCTTTTCTTGTTCCTCCCAGACACCGCCTTTTTCTGGGCTGGGGAAAGCCTGTCCATCTTGCCTGCTTCTTCCAAAATACCCTGCTTCTAATTTTCCCTTCCCTTTTTCTCTTTTCTACAAATCTTTTAAATTCTCCCATGGGTCTGGGCTTTGCAAAATAAAACCTGGAAATCATTACTTTCACCCTGCTACACACCTCTCCAAAGGCAATAAAACACAGAGTCAGCTATTATTTTGAAAGAGGGAGAAAAAAGGAGAAAATATAGGTAGGAAAAAAAGGAACTCATGAATTAAAGGCTTAAAAATATTTTTTTCAAGTATAGATGTCTTTGCAGGTGCTCCAATCTCAAATCATCACAATAAAATAAAGAAATAAAACTTTGGGCACTTGAAGAGGAGACAAGTATGTACAGATAAGACTTACAGGGTGCTTCAGATGCCACTATATTTGCAATTGTCCCCAAGTGAATATAAAACTACTCTTGAACACAGTACCTTGGAATATTTGCTTACTAATATTTCCAGCCATTTCCAAAAAGTTGATTTTTGTTTTCTTTCCCTTAACTTTTTTTTACCCCGTTTTGCTTTACTCGCCACAAGTTCTGGTGGATCAGGTTTCCTGACCTCGTCCTTTTACCATCTTTGGTTCATTTGCCTTGCTTTTCTTCTAGCAAACTTTTACAAACTTTACAAAAAGCTTGAAAGTTTATTACAAACATGCTTCTTTATAGAATTTATTTTAAAGTCTCCCTTTCCCTCCCCTCCCTCTGCCCACTGCCTCCCACTGTCTCTCCATTCTCTGGCCTGTCTCTTTCAAGGCCTGTAAAGGGTGCTGCAGCCCCTAAAAAACAAAAACAAAAGAGCTCTCGGCTGCCCTCTTGTGGATATCTTTTGATTAGCAGGCATGCTTTTCAAAGCCAATGAAACTGGTTGGGAAAGTGGTTAAGAGAATTGGTGGGATTCCCACCTGCCTCCCTCCAGTGGGCTCCTTGTATTAATACGTTGCTTCCCTCTCTTGTGGGAGACAGGACACTGACCCACAGTTACAGCTACACTAGTTTTTTTAAATTTAATTTGATAGACTCAGCTAGTTTACTATTGTTAGTAACACAAAAGGGGTTTCTCCTATATTTCTGTTTCAGTCCCAAGGTTTGGAGTCAAGGAAGAAAGCAAAAGCACTGTTTTATTAAAATATGGAGAGTGGCCTTCTCACTTGGACAGGGCAGCTCGACACTTGTTCGGTTATTACCTGGTGGGTTCAGAATGGTCTTTCCCTGTGTCCAGACTGACCATTTTGGGCAACAGGAAGTTATCGTCAGCTTTTTCTGCTGCTGCTTTATTTTTTAAAAACCCTCCAGGATGAGGCATAACTTTTTTTTTAATTCTGAAAGTAACACGTTTCTTTGTACATTCTTTTAAGAAGGCAGATAGTGAAACAAACAGTAAATGTCACGCTGACAGCTTGCATTGTATACCACCCTAGTTATACATAAATCTCTGCAAAACTGAATTCTGTTTTGGAACAGAAATGGTTTTATATCGCTCTCTTCACAAACAACCTATCGCAAATATTTTCCATGTGAGTTGCACCTTTCATGCTGTGTAGCCTTGCTTGTGCTTGCATTGGGGCCTTTGCCCTGGGCTTTCCTTTGTGAGGACAGGACCATTTAGGAGGGGTTCCCCTGGTTGGCTCCTTGTCATTCAAGCCACAGCTCAACTATTGCCCAGGCCCAGTGTAGCTTTCCATAACCCCTCAAGTCATTTGTCATTTCCTTCATGTCCTGTGTCACTTCTGTCTGAAATAATCTCATTCATTTATTCGTTTATGCTTGTTTTTGGCTTTTCCCCATGTAGCAGGTAGGCCACCTGAGAGCAGAGACCTTCTCCACCTTCTTTATCACTCTGTCCTCTGGGCTTAGGATGGTGTATGGTGTGAAGAATTTGCTTAGAAGATATTTGTTGACTGACTGAATTCATTCTCTGGCTGGACTGACTGTACCAAGTGCATTTAAACCATTTTTAATTGCAGAATATTTAGACGGCACTTTGTATCTTACTTTTTTTTGCAGCACTATAATAAGTCTTGTGCACACGGATAGTACTTTTCTCCCTCCCATCATTGAATTTAAAGCATTTTAAACAAATAAAAAAGTAGAAAGAATGTTGTAATGAATAACTCTATACCTTCCATTAAAATGAAACACTTGTTAATATTATGCCAAATTAGTTTTCTCCCCCTCTTTCTTTGCACACTTTTTCCGATGAATGATTTAAAAATAATACTCCATGATTCTTCACCATGAAACACTTCAGCACGCATCTCCTATGAACAAGAACAATCTCCCAAACAAACACAATGCAAGTGGCATACTGAGGAAAATTAATCATAATTAATAATTCTATAATATAACCTGAGAGCCTATAATTAAGTTGCCTCAATTGCCCCTAAAAATAGCTTCACAGCTGTTTTATTTATTTCAATTTTTTAGGCAGGTCAAACCAAGCTTTGTGCCTTGAATATTTTTGTATTTTTAGACTCAGTCTAGAAGAGTCATCCTGTGTTTGTAGTTATTTATTTACTTTTTAATGACATTGACTTCTTGGAGGAAATAGATTGGTTTTCTTGTAGCATACTCCATAGGATCTGCCTGCTCATCTCCTCATGAGGTCATTTACCTTGTTTTTTTCCCCCTTATGTTTTCTGATGCTGGATGTTAGATCTAGGTACTGGTTATATGATTATTATCACTTACAGTCATAATTCTTTTTGATGTTAAACTTGTTCCAAATTTGTCCATGGGATGTCCCAGTAAGCTAGCTTCTCTGTCCTTTTTGATGTGACCCCATTAATCTTTACGTGTTCTTTTGTTTTCCAGCCCTGAAATGTGTCATAGACACATCTTGTGTTTTAGCTTCTGCACCTGCAATATGTGATTTTGCAAGAAGCCCTGTTTGCCATTTTGTTTTTTCTTAAAGTGAAAAAAAAAAATTTAAAAACCCAAATTTAAGATTGCTATTCCTTCAAAAACCTGTTAGTGGGCTAAACTATTATATATACTTTTAAAAATTTAATTTCAAATTTGTATTATAAAGATTTGTTAACTTTTTAAATTTTATATATTTATTTTTAACTCTCACCAATCAAAATATACCAGGAAAAAGTTAGATTTATTTAGCTTATTGTAGGAAGGGAAAATGCACCCAGTAGAAAATCTAAGGGCCTCCCAAAAGAGGGGCTTTGGGGAAGACTGGTGTGTGTTGAAGTTAGACGTGAGGTAGTCTCAGCAGTGGTTACATAGGATTTGTAAAGTACTTAAATTGCTGATATAGTTTTCCAATTTATCCTTAGAACATATGGATCTGTAGGACTGTGGTCTCTTCCAAAAACTGGGCTGAAATGAGCTGGCATTGGAAGAGTTAGAGCTTATGTGACTCGTCTTGCATGTTAGGGTTTGGTGCAATTTATCTATTTTGTGATCCATAGCACAGGCACATGAATTGCAGTTTCAGTTTCAATTACTAATTTCCCCAAACTGTGCTTTTCATATACAAACCAACCAATGCAAAACCCATACGCCAACGACTTCCTCTATTAGCTCTCACTCTGAGTCACTATCCACCTGCCCTAATCACGTAAGGGTCAGATATCGGACATCTACACACAGATGCCGCAGAACCCGCTGAAATTATTCACACTAGGCCATTCTAACCATGCTTACCATCCTCACCCACTCATTCTTGTAGAAATACCAACAAAAGCTCTTGCCCATGTGGCTCTCTCTGCCTCCTCACTGGCCCTCACGCTTCCCTGTGTGGCCCTGCCTGGTGTGGCATGCCCCCTACTCTCGGGGACTGAGAGACAAAATCCTTTTTCAATGGCAATCGTCTTCACATCTCCTGGCCTCATTGTATTTGGATAATAATGAAAACATACATTTTTTTCAAAAAGATTTTATTTACTTATTTTTAGAGAGAGGGGAAGTGAGGGAGAAAGAGAGGGAGAGAAACACCAATGTGTGGTTGCCTCTCAAGTTCCCCCTACTAGGAACTTGACCCACAACCCAGGTGTGTGCCCTGACTGGGAATAGCACCGACGACCCTTTGGTTTGCAGGCCGGCACTCTATCCACTGAGACACACCAGCCAGGACTAAAAACATACATTTTAAAGTGAACCCCAGGTTGCAAATATGTGATAGCCAGTTTGTCAGTTTATAGCTTCTCAGGGGCCTTTTAGTCCCCGCCCCTGCCCCACTTCCACCTTTGTGCCTTCTCTCTTCCCAATTGGCCCACATCGATGTTTCCATAATCCGCTGGGAGTGCGGGACAGATTTACTTCTGGTTCACACTTGCTTTGAAGATTTATTCCAGTTGTCTTCCTCCCTGACTCACCTGGCGAAGCATCTTTAAAAAACACTTATGGTCAGCTCCAAGCCCGGACCTACTAAAGCAGAGTCTCTCTGATGGATCTAGAGTTCAAGTATGAGTATTTCTGAAAAAGTGCCCCAGTTGATGTTTATGTTCAGCCAGTGTCAAAAATAACTGATTTGTCTTTTAACATCTAGAGGAGGTTGTCTAGTAGACTTGTGTTTTCAACATTTAAAGGACATTTTTTACTAGATTCTTTTTTTTCTCCCAACACCCTGTACTGATAAAGTATTCCAAGTCATGAAAGGCAAGGACCAACATGCAAGGTTACTCTGTTCAGAAAGCTATCATTTAAAATGGAAGGGCAGATAAAGTGCTTCCCAGATAAGGTCAAGTTCAAGGAGTTCATCATCATCATTAAGCTCTTATTATATGAAATGTTAAAAGGACTTATCTAAGAAAAAAAGAAGATTGAAAACTATGAACAGTAAAATGACAACAAACTCATAACTATCAACCAGTGAACCTAAAAAAAGAAGCAGAAACAAACTAAGCAAACAACTAGAACAGGAACAGAATCACAGAAATGAAGATCACATGGAGGGTTAGGGAGATAGAGAGGGGAGAATAGGGGAAAGGTACAGGGGATAAGAATCACAAATTGTAGGTACAAAATAGATGGTGGGGGGGAAGGTTAAGAATAGTACAGGAAATGGGGAAGCCAAAGAACTTATAGGTACCACCCATGGACATGAACTAAAGGGGTGAATGCCGGAGGGTGGTGGGGTACAGGGCAGAGAAGGGGTGAAAAAAATTGGGAAAACTGTAATAGCATAATCAATAAAATATACTTTTTTAAAAAAGAGCTCCTGGCACATATGAAGCGCTCAATAAATGGTATTTTAAAAAAAGATGAATTCTCATAGCAACTTTCAAATATACAATAGCATGTTAGTGACGCTGTATATTATATTCTGATAGACTTTTACTCTGGCTTTGAACACTGGCCCCTTATTTTAAAACTAGCGGTGCATCCCCTTGTGTGGAACACGCTGTCCGGGAACAGCGGCTTCAGTGTTTCTCTGAACACTTTGGGTCCCCATTTTGCCTCGGAATTCGGCTTCGTAAAATTGCTCATTACTAGTTTGCCAACTTTGAACTTGTTTTGGAAAACGTTAAACTTTCTTTAACCCAGAATGTTAAATATTGAAATTTGCCAATACTTAGGCTTCAGTTATTTCTGATTTCTGATCCTTATTATCTGCTCGTTCTGTCTCTTTCCTCTGCTCTCAAACCCACTGTAGCAGTGAAGTCATGCTATCAGTCAGCATAAAGCTATCTCAGATGTTTTTCTCCTGTTCTCTCCCAGGCTTTCCTTTAAGCTGTTAGAGACAGCCCGTTGAGCACAAGCAAAGCCTATGAGTTCAGGGAGACTGAAGACCCCCGTGGAAACTCTCTGTCGATGGGAAATGTGGGTTATTGATAAATCCCCACCCTGTCATTCAAAAGAATAATTCTGACATGGATTCTAAGTTGATCTTCAGAATATCCGTGCTGGGACTGATCTTCAGTTCCCCACAGTGGTAGCTCAATGACTCACCTTTTTTACTTCTTCATTTTCTCTTCTTCTTGTTTTTCTTCTTCTTTCTTCTTCTGGCTCCCTGCCATCACTTTCCAAATAGATTACATGCACCCAAGTGAAAACACATTCTCTCCATAGGGGCGTAAGATATTACCACTTCCGTAATTTCAATGAACTTTTAAAGAGCTTACAATTATGGTCAATGTCTGTCAGGAAACATATAGAGGAAAAATTATCATTACAGGCATATTTTTATGTGAGTTTCTACTGTGTTATAATCATATTCTGAGAGAGAATAGAAATATAATCATATTTCTATTGATTTCAACAAAACAATTTTCATAGAAAAGTTTATGATATTGAGTTACCACATGATGGCAGTACCTGCAAGCCTTTATATCTCAGGTGTGGCCCTGGGTTGCATCCGCAGGAACTGTGGTGTTCCTAGTCTGTGCGTGGCGTGGACAGGCTATATCTAGGAAATGCAGGGAGAAATGCCTCCACTCAGGCCAGTTGAAGTCACCTTGACACGTACCCAAATGTTAGGCTTCCTTGCTCACTCACAAAAGCCTGCAGACCTGGGCTGGTGTCTCCCCACTCCCTCCCTTCCAAATCAGCCTCTTCCTTGCTACTACGGACTGTATTTCATCACCACATGTTTCACTTTGGCCTAGCTAGAAGCTACTTGCAGTGCTCTGTTGGTGGGAGTTAGACAATTAGTTGTGCGGGCATGTGGATGCATGGCCCAGACACACTGGTCGGAACTCATTTGGGTGATGCTCAGATAAATGGAGTAAATACATCCCCCTTCCATATCTTTGTTCTAAAATGTTAAAAACTTTTTAATATACTTTTTGACCCAAATGTCCCTAGAAGCAGACACAGATGCAGATTCTGGAATTAGACCATCGGTCTTTTAAGACAGTGATACATAGAGTGATCACCCCATGATAAGCCCTAGCGACATCACATTTACCTAAATCAGGATGAGCAAACCATGGCCCACAAGCCAAACCTGTCCCATTGCCTACTTTTGTAAATAAAGTTTTATTGGCAGAGTCACACCCATTTGTTTACCTATTGTCTATGATGCTGTCATGGAATAGTTATGATGGAGACCTGATGGCCTGCAAATACTAAAATATTGACTTACCTCCATAGATAAGGAGGATGGTGAGGTAAGTGCCGAAGGTGAGTTTGCTTCATCCTCACACAGACCAGCTTCCTCAGGTAACCTTCCCATAGCACCTCTCATTTTCCTGTTGTACACGTGCTCCATTCTTTCCTCACAGATAAAACATGCACAGCCAGTCCCTCTTTCATCTGACTGAATCAATGACCCTGGAAGTGGGTAGTTGGCTGAGTTTCTTTCTTTCTTTTTTTAAAAATTTCTATAGCTAGGGGGTGCCTATATTAGGAGAGGGTCCATGTGTTGGAAATGTATAAGAATAAATGCTGGGCAAATATTAATAGTGAGCCTCTCTGGATAAAGCACTGAATGGTTATTCATTTTTATCTTACTTATCTTTATTTTCTAATGATTGTATTGAAAAAGATACTTGTAGACTTCCGGCCAAGATGGAGGCTTAGGTGGAAACATTGTGCCTCCTCGCACAACCCAGTTTAAAGACAACAAAGTTTTAGTAACAAAAATGCAACCGAAACACAGAATATTGAACCGTATGGAAGTCCGACAACAACGAACCATTCAGCCAAACTGGTAAGAGGGGTGGAGTCAGTGGCTGGCAGAGCGGGATCGCGCAGGAAAAAGCAGCCGGATGGACCCAGGCATGCAGGCAGCGGTTGGCGGATCCCAAAAGTGGGGTGGCAACAGGTAGACCCAGTGAGGTCGCAAGGTGACTGGCTGACCATGGTCACACATTCTCACTCAGATAAACCAGGCCAAGGAGTGAGCAGTGAGACAGGCTGCGCAGGCTAGGGCCCCAGTGATGGGAATTAAAGCCTAAAAGCACCCATTGGAAAAACTTTCGAGGGTCGAAGTGCCAAGAGAGGCTCCCAGGCTCCCAGAGACTTCGCTGGAGAGACCCACAGGGTCTTGGAGGGTGCACAGGCCCACACACCTGGGAGCTGGCACCAGAAGGGCCTGGTTTGCTTGCAGGAAGCAGCAGAGGGGACTGAAATTCGAGAGAGAGCAGAACAAACACCATTGCCCCTCTTTGACCCTGCCCCCACATATAGCGTCACAACCCAGCAACTGGGTCGCCCTGCCCTGGTGAACACCTAAGCTTTCGCCCCTCATACGTAACAGGCGCGAATAGACCAAAACATTATGGTTCAAGCAGAACAGCTCAAAGCCCCAGAGCCAATACTTCTAAGCGACAAAGAAATAGCCAACCTATCAGATGCCTAGTTCAAAAGGCTGGTGATCAGGATGCTCACAGAAATTGTTGATTTTAGATAAAAAATTAGATAAAAAAATGAAAGCTACACTAAGTGAAATGAAGCAAAATGCACAGGGAACCAATAGTGATGGGAAGGAAATTGGGACTCAAATCAATGTAGTGGACCAGAAGGAAGAAATAACCAAACAGAAAAGAATGAAAAAACAAGAATTCAAAAAAATGAGGAGAGGCTTAGGAACCTCCAGGACATCTCTAAACATTTTAACATCCAAATTATAGGGGTACCAGAAGGGGAAAAGGAACAGCAACAAGTGGAAAACTTATTTGAACAAATAATGAAGGAGAACTTCCCTAATCTGGCAAAGGAAATAGACTTCCAGGAAGTCCAGGAAACTCAGAGAGTCCCAAAAAAGTTGCACCCAAGAAGGAACACACCAAGGCACACACCAAGGCACATAAGCCAAGATTAAAATGAAGGAGAGAATCCTGGAAGCAGCAAGAGATAAGGGGACAGTCACCTACAAATGAGTTCCCATTAGACTGTCAGCAGATTTCTCAAGAGAGACCTTACAGGCAAGAAGGGGCTGGAAAGAAGTATTCCGAGTCATGAAAGACAAGGACCTACATACAAGATTGCTCTATATAGCAAAGCTTTCATTTAGAATGGAAGGGCAGATAAAGTGCTTTTCAGATAAGGTCAAGTTCAAGGAGTTCATCATCACCAAGCCCTTATTATATGAAATGTTAAAGGGACTTGTCTAAGAAAAAGAAGATAAAAATATGAACAGTGAAAGGACAGCAAACTCACCATTATTAACAACCACACCTAAAACAAAAGCAAACCAAGAGGACAGCTAGATCAGGAGCAGAACCACAGAAATGGAGATCACATGGAGGGTTAGCAACAGGGGAGTGGGAGGAGAAGAAGTGGGGAGAAGGTACAGAGAATAAGTAGTATAGACAATAGTTAGAAAATAGACAGGGGGAGGGCAAGAATAGTATGGGAAATACCAAATCTAAAGAACTTCAGACACGTGGACATAAACTAAAGGGGGGAAATAGTGGGGGAGGGGATGTGCGGGGTAGAGGGGAATGAAGCAGGGGGGAATGGGACAACTGTAATGGCATAATCAATAAAATATATTAAAAGGGAAAAATAAAAAAGAAAGATATTTGTTTAATTAAATATATTGTGTTCATTTATTTTTAGAGAGAAGGGAAAGGAGGGAGAGAGAGAGAAATATTGATATAAGAGAGAAACATTGATCACCTGTCTCTAGTATTCACCTGCAACCCAGGCATGTGCCCTGACCCAGAATCGAACTGGTGACCTTTTGTGGGATGACGTCAACCAACTAAACCACACTGGTGGGGGTTAATTAAATATATATTAGGGAATATATGCAAAATGCCATCAATAAAATCTCTTCATTACCCAAAGATCCCAGGAATCCCAGTAAGAGAAAAATGCTGGAAATACACTTGATTTATACAGCTTTGCTTATATTTCTGCCATGAATTTTCTATTTTTCTTGTGTGCCAAAAAAAATTAACCAGTTGGGAGAGGTATATTGTAAGAGAGGTCATGAAAGCCTCTCAAGATGTTGAGGGCACAAGATGGCTGATAAAGTGTGTTTACTAAGGTATGACTGCCCAGTAACTGAATTTTTTGTAACTTCCTGCATGCTGCACAGAATACCCATATTCACGTCCTTCTCAGCTGGTTCAACATTCCTTTGCTAACTACAAATATTTGATGAATTGCTTTTACTTTCAATTTCAGTTTGATGAGATCATTTGAGATTCTGCCAGACCAATGGTTATGCTTCTCAGTCTGTTTTAGTCCCTTATATAAAGGAGGGACAGAAAGGTGGAAAGAGCACATAAGAGCTGAGAGCACCTGAGACAGTTCTCGGACCCGTGTTGCTGTGGTGTAAGTCCATCTTTTACCTTTCACTTTGTCTGGAACTCAAAACTTGACTTCTGATTCAGACTGACCACTGAAGCGGGGGCAGCTTGCCTATTGTCTGGCCTGGGGAGGGTCTGGGGCTAGCTTTAGTTTTGAGGAAGCTCAGCCTCTTTGCAAAGCGACAGTTAGGTGCAGGTGTGTCCTTGGATGTGCTGCGCTGGAACCTCATCTTAGGGCAGTGGCAAGTAGAGTGGAAGGAGCTCCCAGAGGACCCCACCTGCCTTGCTGTGTCAGTCTCTGTGTCAGGCATCAGAATGCACAGAACATGACAATACTACCAAGAAGCTTGCAGGCAATTATAATCTAAAGAGATAGTTTCTATTAGTTATATGTATAAGAAAGTTCTGTAGTGTCTGTATAGAAATAAATTTAGTTTCCACATCCCTGATCTTTATTAATTAAAAATAGCTAGTCAAAACTCTCCCTCCCTTTCTCTGCACCCAACCAACACCCCCAACTCACTCTCAGATTCTTTCTCTCTCTTTGGTGTTTGTTTTCACAACAGCATCCATCTGGGTTTAACAATCTGTTCAGATGATGCTTCTGGAAATGAGTTTGGAAAACCAGTCCTGAACACCATCGAACAGCTGCATTTTCTCATGTTAAAGTTCAAACTTTTTGTGGCTCCTCCACATCTAAGAACCCAGAGGCCAAGTTTTTATAAAGTTGTTAGTAGTTTTTGCTGTCACATCTCCTCACAGTTTCCTTTAATCTTCACTCTAAGCAGGGGACTGTACAATTCCAGCCATTATAATGCTGTGGTTGGAGGCTCCTGCTCTATGCCAGAGTCTTTGATCCCTACCCTCACTGAAGAATCAGACTAAAGGGAGTGGTATAGGAGTGGTGTTTCAAATTGCTTACTGCTTTGCTATGATAAAAAATTATATTGTATACCTTGTTTCTTAGTATACTACGATTTGCAGATCATGTTGAAATGCATAACCCAGTGGACTTTCGGCTCAATGCAATTGTTGTCAATTAATCTCCATCTGATTGGACACACAGACCCTGGAATGTTATTTTGTGCTGCATGCTATGCTAAGATATAAGGTATAAAGTATCTACTTTTATTAGCAAAACATCCTCTAGGCAGAACTTCAATTTTACTTCCATTATCTCTGTGATTATCCTTAAAAGCCTAAGCATAGCTAGGTGAGGCTATTTGTTTAAGCCACATAAGTAGTAACTGAGAGAGCTGGTATTTTAAACAGTATTAAAGGCATCTTGAGTTATCTGACTTAGAAATATAAAATTGAACATGTGAGACATTTGAATGTAAAACTGTGTTTATATATTCTGATAATCAAACATACACAGATCATAGAAAACCATTTTAATATTTACAATGGTAATAGAAAATTTGTAAGGAGCCCCATGGAATCATTGTTCTTTTCTCCCCCACCAAGGATTTTCTTTCTTTATTTTTTTTAGAGAGAGGGGAAGGGAGAGAGAAAGAAAGAACATCAGTGTGAGAGAGAGAGATATTGATTGGTTGCCTCCCACACATGCCCCAGCTGGGGAGTAGGCCCACAACCCCGGCAGATATGGGCTCTCACCAGGAACCGTATCTGTGGTCTTTTGCTTTGCAGAATGATGCCCAACCAACTGAGCCACACTGGCTGGGGTGGGGTGGGGTCATTGTACTTTTTTTAAGGGAAGATTTTATTTATTTACTTTTAGAGAGAGGGGAAGGAAGGGAGAAAAAGAGGGAGAAAAACATCAATGTGTGAGAGATATGTTGATTGGTTGCCTCTCCCACACTTCCAACTGGAAACCTGGTCCACGCACAGCCCAGGCATGTGCCCTGACTGGGAATTGAACCGGTGACCTTTCAGTTTGCAGGTCGTCCCCTGTCTTTTAAATTCAGGGCATTTGCTTGCCTTTCCTCTTTGAAATGGATTCTGCATTTTTTCAGATTGCCTTTGTTCCCACACAGCTGTTCCTTCTTCCACTTACTGCTCCTCTTCCTATCACTCCTTTAAATATGCAGATAGAAGATGAGCACATAGGGTCACACTAAAGCCTTAGGGAGCAGGTTTTGGTAAGTGGTGGTCACTACAAATCTACCGTGGGTTACTGGTAAGGAACTTATAGGATAACCAATGTCTTTGAGGAAGATTATTCTGCCAAGTATGTTATTGTAGTAGCAAAGCATAGAAAAGTACATGCTCCAAGTTTTTTTTTTTGTTAGTGTTGTATTTTACTTATTTTTTTCTTGTGGTAAAACCTATATAACAAAACTTACCATTGTAATCATTTTGGAGACACACATCTGTGGCACGTACGTCCACATTGTTATGCAACCATGGCCACTATCCATCTCCAGGTACTTTAGCCCAAATAAAAACCCAGTCCTCATTAAATAATAACTCCCCATTCCCTCTCCTCCAAGCTAAGAAAACCACTATCCTACATTCTGTGTGTATGTATTTGGCTATTTTAGGTATTTTATGTAAGTGGAGTCATACAGTATTTGGCCTTTTATGTCTGGTTCATTTCACTTAGCCTAATGTCTTCAAGGCTCATCAGTGTTATAACATGTACCAGAAGATTCTTTCTACAGCTGAATAGTTTTCCATGTGTGTATATATTCTGCATTTTGTTTATGTTTATTCCTTGATGTACATTTGGACTGTTTTCATCTTTTGGCTATTGCAAATAGTGGCTGCTATGAACATTTGTATACAGATATGTGTTTGAGTCCATGCTCTTAATTCTTTTGTTTATATACCCTGAGGTATAGTCACTGGATCACATGGTAATTCTATGGTCAGTTTTGGGGAAACCACCATGTTTTCCACTGTGGCCACACCATTTTCTAGTCCCAGCTGTTCAAAGAGTTCTAATTTCCACACATCCTACTCAGCATCTGTGTTTTCTTCCTTGTTGTTTGATTATTTGCTACCCTCGTGATCATGAGGTGGCGCTTCTTGGTTTTATTTGCATTTCCCTAATGATTAGTGACATTAGGCATCTTTGGGCCATTTATTTATCTTTTTTGGAGAATTGTCCATTCAGGTCCTTTGTCCATTTTTAAATCAAAATGTTTTTGGTGTTGCTGTTGAGTTATAGGAGTCATTTCTATATTATGGATATTAATCCCTTTTTATATATGGGATATGGAAATATTTTCTGCACTTCACTGTGTTGCCTCTTTACTCTGTAAATGGGGTCTTTTGATGAACAAAAGTTTTTCATTTTGGTCAAGCCCAATTTATTTTTAAATTCTTACCCATGCTTTTTGGTTTCATATTTAAGCAATTATTGCCAAATTCAGTGTCATGAAGCATTTCCCCTGTTTTTTCTCTAGAAGTATTTAGTTTTTATCTCACATTTAATTTACTGATCTATTATGAATTAATTTTTGTATATGGTGTTAAGGTAATGATCCAGGTTCATTCTTTTGCATATGAATTTCCAATTTTTCTCAGTACCATTTATGAAAAAGACTGTCTTTGCCCCCCTTGAATAGTCTTGGCATGCTTGTCACAAATTATTTGATCATATGTGGGAAGGTTTATTCCTGGGCTTCCTGTTCTATTCAGTTGGTGTAGACGTCTGTCTTTATGTTAGCACCACACTCTTTTTTGATTACTGTAGCTTGACTACTGTATAAGTTTTGAAGTCAGGAAGTGTGATGTTTCCAACTCTGTTTTTCTTTTTCAAGATTATTTTGTTTATTTAGGATTCTTGAGATGTCATATGAATTTTAGGGCGAAAGTTTTAAAAAATTTTCTGCAATAAATTTGTTGGATTTTAATTGGGATTGAATTGAATCTGTAGATCACTTCACTGATATTGTAATCCTAATGATATGTCTTCCAATCAACAGACAGGATGTCTTTTTATTTATTACTTCTTTAATTTCTTTCAGCAATGTCTTATAGTCATTGTGTAAGTTTTTCATCTTCTTGGTTAACTTAACTTCTAAGTATTTTATTCTTTTGGTACTATAATAAATGAATGTGTTTTCTTCAACTTCTTTTCATTTTTCATTGTTAATGTATAGAAACAACAATTTTTTGTGTGTGTTTATTTTGTATCTTGCAACATTACTGGATTTTTTTCTAATAGTGTTTTTGTGTCTTCATGGTTTCTACATATATGATCATGTCATCTGTAAAGAGAAATAATTTGTCTCTTCCTCTCCAATTTGAATGTTGTGTACTTCTTCATATTTTCATTTTTATCTGTCTGCAACCTCTAATATTCTGTTGAATATAACTGGCAAAACCAGGCATCCTTGCCTTGATTCCAATGTTACAAGAAAAGCTTTTAGGATCGCACTATTAAGATATTAGCTGTGAGTTTTTCACAATGTATGGACTTGATTATGTTGAGATAGTTTTCTTCTATTTCTAATTTGTTGAGTGTTTTTTTGTCATGAAAGTGTGTTGAATTTTGTCAAATGCTTTTTCTGCATCAAGTGATCATGTCATTTCTTCTCCTTCATTCTCTTAATGTGGATATTACATTGATTTTTGTATATAGAAACATTCTTGTGTTCCTGAAATAAATGTATGATCATAGTGCATAATCATTTTAATGTGCTGCTGATTTTGATTTGCTAATGTTTTGTTAAGGATTTCTGTGTCAGTATTTGTAGAGGATATTGTTCTGCAATTTTATTTTCTTATATTATGCTCATATAGTTTTGATATCAGGGTAATGCTAGTTTCAGAATCAGTAAGAAAATGATTGTTTCTCTTCAATTTTTTGGAAGAGTTGGGAAGAATTGGTGCTAGTTCTTTCAATGTTTGACAGAATTCCTGAAACTATCTGGTTCAGGAATTTCTTGTTGAAAGATTGATTGATTATTAATTTAATCTCTTTGCTAGTTACAAATCTACTTGTGTTTTTGTTTCTTCAGAATTTAGTCTTGGCAGATTTTGCGTTTCCAGGAATTTGTATACCATATCTGGGTTATCCAATTTGTTGGCATCCTTATTTATAATATTCTCTTATAAATTATTTTTATTTCTACAGAATATTTCTTAATGTCCTCACTTAGATACCTGATCTCAGTAATCTGGGCCTGCCTTTCTTCCCCCTAGTTATTCTAGCTCAAGTTTGATCATTTTTGTTTCTCTTTTTGAAAACCAACAGTTGGTTTTGTCAATGTTCTCTACTGCTTTTCTACCATCCATTTATTTTTTTCTGTTGTAATTTTTAAATTCCCTTTCTTCTGTTAGTCCTGGGTTATTTTTCCTAGTCCCTTAAGGCATCAAGTTGGGTATTTATTTGAGATCTGTTTTCTTGTAAGCATTTACAGTTATACACTTCCAGCTTAGCACTGCTTTTGTTACATTAGCTTCTTATGTTTTCATTTTTATTTACCTTTAATTATTAAGTAATATGCCTTGTGATTTCTTTTTTGACCCATTGGTTGTTGAAGAGTATGTTGCTCAGTTTCTACATATTTGTGTATTTCCCAATTGTGCTTCCGCTATTGATTATAGTTTTATTCTATTGTGCTTTATATGATTTAAATCTTTAAACAAGCAACCAAAATATAACTGGAGACACTGAAAAAATAACACACAAACTGACAGTGACCATAGGGGAAGAAGGAGGGAGATCATGGGGGAAAATAGGGGAAAGATTTTTCAAGGAGCATGTATAAAGGACACAGGGACAAAGCCAAAGAGGGTAGGATTGAGGGTGGGAGGTAGGGATGCGTGGGGAGAAAATGGAGACAACTGTACTTGAACAATAATTTTAAAAAATGTTAAAAAAGAAACAAATAAAAAAATTTTAAAAAGACTTTTTTTGAGACCTAACATAATGAATGATCTTTCCTTGAAAATGTTCTACTCTGGACTACATGAACTCAGCAAGAGGTAAAAGTCGCAGTGACAGAAGTGAGCCAAGTTTGGGGGTTGTGAAGTGCTGTGGTTACCTCTCTGGTAAGAGAGAGAAAACTAGGGCTTTGGAGACAGGTTCAGGGGGTAAGCCCAGGATGAACTGCTGCACCCCTGGTTGGAAGTCTTGTGGGTGTGCTCTTGAGAGGACAGACATGCTGTGAGTCTTTTGTCTCAAGGCTTTTTATCTTTCTTTAGCCAGCAGGAATCCTAGATAGGGGTCTCAGGAGGGGGTCTGAACAGAATATTTATCAGCTTTTCGGGTATGTCCTTCAAATGTTGATTCATCAAAATGTATGTGTAGAAGGGTCAGGGTTATTTTCTGGTTGGTTTCCTTTTAAAAGAATGTCACTGAAGATAAACTGGGACAGAGGCCAGACTGTCCTGGGATTGTTTGGAATGTGTAAAGCATTGGCTCCTAAGTGTCCTTGGTTAGAAAAGATAAAGCCTCGTAATTCATTAACTGGCTATAAATCACTCAAATTGTTTGGCTGTATTTAAATTTTTTGTGTGTTATTTTCCCTTATTCCGATTGTTAAGGACTGTTTGCAGTTTTTTACCATCCTGCCTTGTTTACTTCTTTGTTATACTGTCTATTCACATAGATTTGTATTTTTTTAATGCATCTGTCTCTTTAAAAGTGTAGAAAATACAAGTGGAATCACAAGCCCAAATTCCTGGTTTTACTTACCCATATGTTTCCTTTTCCCAGGAATCTTTATATTTTGTATGTTTTCTATTTGCTTACATATTTTCTTTAGTTCTTTGTGCTTTTCTTTAGCTTTTTGAGCATACTGAATACAGCTATTTTGAAGTTTTTGCCTAGTACCTTCAATGATTGTGTTTCTTCAGGGATGCTTTCTGCCGCTAGTTTTCTTTCTTTGAGTGGGTTGTATTTTCTTGTTTCCTTGTATGCCTTGTGATTTTATTGTTGTTTAAAATTGGGCATTTCTAAAAACAACCACCTTTTCAAGTTCTTTGCACACTGACTTTGTGCTGAGAACGTCCCACACTAACTAGTGGGCGTGGGTTTGGGGCCTTCATATTATCCTCAGGATAAACCTTAAAGTCTTTTAGGGCTTTTATTAACATGAATCTTCTCTGGGCTTGTGTGTGGCTATTTTAATTTTTCCACTTACATACTGACTTTAAGTTTTTTATCCTTATTTGAGAACATGCTTATTGATTTTAGAGAGAGAGGGAGGGAGGGAGAGAGAGAGCGAGAAAAATATTGATGTGAGAGAATAATATTGATTGGTTGCCTCTCATACATGCCCTGTCTGGGCACTGAACCCACAACCTAGGCATGTGGCCTGACTGGGAATCAAATCCATGACCTTTTGGTTTATGGGATGATAATCCAACCAACTGAGCCACACTGGCCAGGGTCATACTGCTCTTAAATGTCTTAATCCCCAGAATAATCTCTCCTTGAGGACTTTGGTGGACTTCTTGTATCTACTCTAAAAATGAAAAATTATGTTTCTCCCCTCAATAGTTTATTTATTTATCTAGATTATTCTTAACACTTCACTTTGGTCAGTACATGTGTGGTCATTTTCCTGCACTAAACAGTTCTGACACTAAATGCCTGGATTTAGCACATACTCCACCAGTTAAGGATTCTGTCCCATAAAACCGCCCCATTTTAGATGCCAGACACAAGTGCATGTTGTTATTTATACTTCTGTGTGATTGACTATACATTGGAGGTTTCCACGACCTCCCCCTCAAGTTTAATACTTTAACAAAATGGATGAGAGAAGTCAGAAAAAACTTACTTAGTAGATTATGGGTTTATTTTGAAAAAGAATAAAATTCAGGAACAGCCAGATGGAGGGGATCCATAAGGCAAGTTTTGGGGAAGGGGTGTGAAACGTCCAAGCTCTGTGTTCTCTCTGGGCATGCTACCCTCTGAGCGTCTCCATGTGGTCACCAGCCCAGAAGCTCTCTGGACAACTTCAGTTAGGGTTTCTTATGAAGGCTTCATGAAGTAGACATCACTGAATAAATTATTGGNTTATACCAAAGCATACTTTGTTAATACTTTAACAAAATGGATGAGAGAAGTCAGAAAAAACTTACTTAGTAGATTATGGGTTTATTTTGAAAAAGAATAAAATTCAGGAACAGCCAGATGGAGGGGATCCATAAGGCAAGTTTTGGGGAAGGGGTGTGAAACGTCCAAGCTCTGTGTTCTCTCTGGGCATGCTACCCTCTGAGCGTCTCCATGTGGTCACCAGCCCAGAAGCTCTCTGGACAACTTCAGTTAGGGTTTCTTATGAAGGCTTCATGAAGTAGACATCACTGAATAAATTATTGGCCATTGGTGATTACCTTAGCCTCTAATCCCTCCTATATCCCCAGAGGATGGGGTGCGTGAGGCTAAAAGTACAACTCTCTAATCGCATGCGTGGCTTCCATAGAAACTGACCTCCATTCTGTGATTATTTAGGAGCTTTCCAAAATCACCTCATTAATATATATTTAGGTGGGATTGAAAGGGGCTTGTTATAAATATCAAGAAACTGTCATGTCTTGGTACTTATTAGTTCTGGCACTTGTCACGAGTTCTGGAACAAACTAACAATGAATACCAAGGTACCACTGTAGTCTCTTTTCACCTTTATATCCCAGAATTTTTTTTGAGACTTGAGGACAAAAGACCAAATATTAGAAAAAATATACTCCCATCATTTTCATCCCTTAGAAAATTACAAGGGTTTATGAGCTGTGCCAGCAACAAGAAGAAAGACAAAATACGTATTTTTTATTATAAATCACAGTATCATATATTTATAATGACTTGCTACAGGTTTCTGCAGGTCTGCTTCTCTGCGGTTTTCTCAAGTTGCACCCATTGTTTTTCCCTTACTGAGATCCAAATTAGGCAAAAGTGACAAGTCTTCTGGGAAGCCCTGCTAAGTTAAAATAGTGTAAGCAAATTCTTTTCTGCTCCATTCAGTTTGAAGGAGGGAATTGGGAATGAGGTGTTGCCTTAGATGGTCTATTTTATGTCTTCATTCATAATCTCTTGGCCTAGGCTTCTGTGGGTCAGTGTAGCTGCAGTTTTTCTCAGCAATGCCCACTACTTCTTTCCGTCTGAGATATAAGCTATGTCACCACTTCCTCAACTGTGGCCCTTTTGAAATTCATGTGAAGTGAAACAAAACATGAAGAGGTAGCTCCCAAACAAGTTAGAACATTGCAAGTAAGGTCTTCACTATTCCCTCTGAGCAAGGGAGATAATTGAATACTGGGTAGTTACCTCCTACAGACAAAGTGTATACCACACTGGGGAGTATGTGGGGGAAGGGCAAGCATAAACATCATAGAATTTCCAGCCATTTTGAATGTGGCTTTCTTTTTTTTTTTTTGATTGGGTGTTTACTTGATTACTTTAGGCTTTTGACTGTTTTTTCAGAAATGCTGTAAAGTTATTTTAGTCAGTTTTTGACTTTTTTTGATGTCTCCATGGGAAAGAAGGGCTTAAAACTTCCTAGTCTGCCATTTTGTTTGATTGTCTAGATTTTAATCCTAGCTCTATAACTTACTCAGCCTTTGTGAGACTCATTTATCTCATTGGAAAATGGTAATAATAATTTTTAACTTGCAGGTTCTTGTAAGTACCAATGAGGCCAGGTATGTAAGGTATGTATCTCAGAGCTTGGTGTATTGTAGGCCTTCAGTGTATGGTAATAATTGTTTGAATTTTATTATACTATGGAAGTGGAACTTTGGAAAGTGATAATACCCTATATATCATCATTATCATCAGAGATTTGGGGGAATGATGGAGCAAGCTGTCTATAGTCTGCTATTCAAGGTTACATTTGGTCCCATAGAAAGGACAGAAGTCTCACTCAGTCCTACATTGATGGGTGCTTTGTATAACTCTGAGTCAGAGAATAAATTTGCAATCTTATCTCTACCAGGAGGCTATTCCAGGTTGGCAGGTTGCCATGGCATCTGGATCCAACATGACAGCCCCCATTTGTCTGGTGGAAAACATCAATGAGCAGCTATCAGTGAATCAGGAAGCTCTGCAGATTCTTGACGAGATTTCTCAGCCAGTGGTGGTCGTGGCCATTGTGGGACTGTATCGCACAGGCAAATCCTACTTGATGAACTGTCTTGCAGGACGGGACCATGGTGAGTGTCGTTTTAGGCAGAGGACAATTCTTTTTTTTAGTTTTCTTCACTGGTCACATGAAAAAGGACTAAATTCCTTTCAATAATCCAAACTTCTAATTCTAATTCTTACAGATAAATAACTACCTTACTGCAACCTGTTACCATATTTCTTGTTTTATTCCTATTAAGGAAATCTTTCCTACTAATGCTCAGGTTCCTACATTCTTTTATCTGTGTAAGCACGGGGCTCTTGCAGCGGTGTCTGTGTTGTCTCACAGCATACTTTGCTTTTTTTGTAGAATATTTCCATCAACACATAGAGATGTGTGAATATCTGTTATCTTAAAAATCCTTTGTGAGTTCCCATTCCACTGTGGCCACTAGCCCCACCTCCTTGTCATCACTTATGCATGGCAAAAAATACAATTTCTCAATTTTCTTTTTTCCACTTTTCCCTTCCACTGTCTCTCTTTAATTCATTTTTTCCCCCGACTTTGAACATCGACATTCGTTCTAAATGTTCTTGTTCTGGTTATCAGTGGCCTCTCTTTTGTCTGGTTCATGTATACCTCTTGGTCTCCATCTGGATCTCTGGCTTGGTACCATTCTCACAGTTAACATCCCTTTCTTCTTGACTTAGGAAGTAGGAAATTCTTCAGAAATAGAGAAAGCAACATCCTGTAGGCTGAGATACTTACATTTTAACAAGTCTGATAATGTAGCTCCTTGACTGGGTAGGTTATCTGCTGTCACATATATGTTGCTTTTCATACACCCATTTAGGTTTCCCTCTGGGCTCTACGGTGCAGTCTGAAACCAAGGGCATCTGGATGTGGTGTGTGCCCCACCCCTCCAAGCCTAACCACACTCTGGTCCTTCTGGACACTGAGGGCCTGGGTGATGTGGAAAAGGTAAATCATAGAGTCACAGATACATCCTTTTCAATCTTAGTTTGTCCTTATTTCTATATGATATTTGGTAATTTAACTGCTGTGACTTGTTTTTGAAATCTAGAAATCCAGCTATAGCAAACAAGACAAACTTTCGTTTGTTCGACTTTTATTTCTAGATAAAGTATCATGTATACTGGTTCAATTTTTTTCATTATTTCTTGGAAGTGGGTAAATGATTTGAATCAGTTTAATAAGTATTATTAAACACTTGGTTTCTAGGTATCTGGGATTAGTACTGTAAATATTACTGACCAAAGTATAAGTCCTGCCCTCAGAAAGTCTGCAGTCACACAGTGAAGTTCCTCAAGTACTCGTGGAACATTTTTCAAGGCTTTGACACACTTCTGAATGAGCTGGTTCCATAAAAGCATGTGTTTGTCCTACAACAAATATTTTAGGATGGCTTTTTGCTATTGTAGCTGTATACTAAGAGGTGAAAGAAATTATTTCTTCATTTTTGAGACTTATGGAAAATAGTATCTAAATTTCTTCATTTCTTCCTTTGAGACTTATGGAAAATAGTATCTAAATTTCTATACTGATCTATTTCTACTGAAAGAGAAGTTAGAAATTCTGTGTTCATTTTTAAAGTTATATATCACACAAAGCTATATAGTCTTGGTATCTAAATACTGTATTGTTTGTTACCAGTGCCATTTCATCTCATCTTAATTGATTATTTTTGAAAGATGGTGGCCAGGGAAATAAATTAATTAATAGGTCATTTTGCCTCCAAACTCCTGTATTGAGTCTTTTAGTTATAAAACCCAGTTTTTACATTTTCTCTAGGGAATATCTTTTGGTAGCATTTATGATAGAGATAATTTCTGGATTATGCCATTACATGACAATATTATAATTTCTGCAAAAAATATTAGCCTCTGAAGACCCTCTGTCTGGCTGCACTAGGCTCACTATCCAGCCTTAACTTCTGCACCTAACCTCTGGTCCAGTCAAATCAAATAATCGAAAAACACATGTATCTGGCTATTTCTAATTTCACTTCTATGAGTCTTTCTATTTGTGGGATCACCTTTATTTCTTTAATAATAAGAATTTCTTTCTTATTTTAATAATTCTTAAACACTTGGATCAAGACTTTGATGATGACTTCATATTATGTACTCATTTCCAGTATTCAGACCTCTATTCTTCCTTGATGGATATCTGAATTTCAATTTAATATCACAGCTATGGGTTTCACTGCTTACACACATCATAAAGATGGAAGCCTCTTATAGATATTGTCATTCTTGCTGCATTCATTGTTACGGATACTGGTCACAATTTTGAAACAGTCATCATGAAAGAAATAATTGACATTTTAAACTTAAAAATAGTGGCAAACATTGAGTACCTTCCCATGAACATTTGTTAAATTTAATTGGACACAATTTGAATCCCTGGTTATGTCAATTATTGTGTATTATATATGGCCTATGACCAACAAATATACATAGAACAGATATGTGCCAATACCTACCACTAAGTACCTAATTGCACTCTAGATAATCCATTAGTTTATCTATATATGTTATTTTATTTCATCCAATTAAATTTAAAGAAGACTTGTAGAGACAAGAATCCATTTATCTATAATAAAATCAGTCATAAGAAATGCCATTGTAATTGTCAAAGCTAATATCTGCATCTATGTCTGTTTTCAAACTTAATTCTTTGCATGGTGAGTATATTACCTGGAATAAAAATGAAAGGCTGGTAGAATTAGTGTCTGAGTGAATTTCCACATGTAAACTCCTAGCTGTCTGGCCCTAACGTCCTTCCTAGGGTGACCCTAAGAATGACTCGTGGATCTTTGCCCTGGCTGTGCTTCTGAGCAGCGTGTTTGTCTACAACAGCATGGGCACCATCAACCACCAGGCCCTGGAGCAGCTGCAGTATCCTTCCAGGAACCACTCCACCATAGGTCCTGGGGTCTGGGGGAATGGAGATCCAGTCAGCTTCTCCTTCCCTTGCACTAAGTTGCCTTTGGTGGACCAGAAGGAACCAGAGCCAAAAACTTTTACCATACATTTTTTCTTTTAGAGAAATGTGGGAATTGTGGGTGGGAAGTTCCTTTTCCTTAACCAGGTCCTAGTTATGTGACCGAGCTGACAGAACTCATCAGGGCAAAGTCCTCCCCTACACCAGATGGAGTAGATGATTCCATGGAGTTTGTGAGTTTCTTTCCAGACTTTGTCTGGACTGTACGGGATTTCACCCTGGAGCTGAAGTTGAACGGCCGCCCTATCACAGAAGATGAGTACCTGGAGAATGCCTTGAAGCTGATACCAGGTGAGAGAGCATGACTAGGCAGTAGACAGTGCAATACAAGGTGGGGGGTGCTACACATTGTCTGTCATCTCTGGAGTTGCCCTTGTGTTTTAGACTAGATGAAATCTGTAGAAATGATGGCTGGGAGATGGGCTGAAAGGCCCTAGGGACTGGAGCTTAAGTTCACTTAAGAAAAGTAGAGCTTAAAGTAGAATATAATTACTCAAAACCAATGTTTTATATATATTATAATTTAGCATCCGATTGTAATCTAGAATACAGTGGTGCTAAAATGTTCTAAAGACCAGACACTTGTATTTTTATTTTTCTTCTTTTTTGTTTTGAGCAAAACTACTGACCAGATATTTGTTATACATGGAATTACAATGAAAAAACCTATTAATGAAAAAAAATCCATGCAATTAGATTATTACTTTTCTGAAATAAGGATATAATTTAACTGTATAGTTATTTCTTCAACAAAAAATGACTTTATATTCTAAAAAACCTGAAGCATGCATTATCTCAATGTATATTACTGTCATATGGCTGATATCAGAACATTCATTTTACTTTCTATATCATAGCTTTTTAAAAACTTTTAATTTTAATTTTGTTTTTTTACATTATTTATTGTTGTTCAATTACAGTTGTCTGCATTTTCCCCCAACCCCCGACCCCAACCATCCCCACCTCCCTCCCTTGCTTTCACCCCCCACCCTGGTTTTGGTCATGTGTCTTTTTAGTTGCTCCTGAAGACTCTTCCCTCTATTAACTCTTCCTCCCCTCTGGTTACTGTCAGATTTTTCTTAATTTCAAAGTCTCTGGTTATATTTTGCTTGCTTGTGTGTTTGTTGATTAAGTTCCAGTCAAAGGTGAGATCATATGGCATTTGTCCCTCACCACCTTGCTTATTTCACTTAGCATAATGCTCTCCAGTTCCATCCATGCTGTCACAAAGGGCAGAAATAGTGAAACTTGATCACCAACTTACACCATACACAAAAATAAATTCAAGGTGGATAAAAGACTTACACCATAGCTTTTTAAAAATTTTCACATTTACCCATGCTATAATTTCAAAACAGGAAGTTATTTTAATGACATATCATGTGAGTGTAATCTGATGAAACCTTAAGAGAAATATCAATTCTGATTTATTCATTCTTGTCTTCCTAATTCTATTTAGGTTTTCTTAAAACATTTAATGAGAAGTTGGCTAGGCAGAAGACATTGCCAAATCAAATATACTTTTTTATATTAAAGAGTTTATAGATTAGTGGTGACATCTTGAAACAAAATTTTAGTCACATGTAATCTTTTGGTTTCTGATACAAGAAACTAAAGAAGCTAACACTGTGTACATTATTTTGTTATCCTCCTCATAGGATACCTTTACTGACTTTTTAGAGAGAGAGGATGGTGGGGGGAGGAGAAAAGGAAAGAGTGAGAAAGTGAGAGAGAAAAAGAGAGAGAAAGATCTATGTGATAGAGAAACATGGATTGGTTGCCCCTGTACATGCCCCAACCGAGGATACAAAACCCAGGTATTTGCTCTGACTGGGAATCAAACCTGCCACCTTTTGGTGTATAGGACAACGCTCCAAACAACTGAAATACCTGGCCAGTCTGTACACATTATTTTTAGCATCAAAATGGTTTTCCTTAAATAATCAGAGTGTCATTCCCAATATTGTATCTTTATGCCTTTTTTGTTTTTCTTTCTTTTGGTTCCACAGCTGAATTTCTACATGGGATCAAGTAGGCAAAAAATTACATTTGATCTTTCATTCCAATGGTCATAACGGTTACTCATTCAGTAAACCTATATCCTGTTTAGGTCTGGAGATGGCAGAAGTAGGCTTTTTTTTTTAATTTATTTTTTTAACCTAAGTTAGACCTTACCCCAAGTTTCTCCTAGTTTGTATCATTGATATGTTTGAAGTTTAAAGAAGCATTGTATGTCTATGCTAAATGAATTATAAACATAGAAGATGACAAAGAGACACAAATCATTTTCATAAAAAGCTTTATGTGCCTTGTTCAAGACTGTTCCTACTGTAATCTTTGGGTCTTTTTCCCCTCAGGCATGAGTTACAAATCCCAAAAAGCCAATCTTCCCAGAGAGTGCATTCGGCATTTCTTTCCAAAACGGAAGTGTTTTGTCTTTTACCGGCCAATAAATGACAACAGACTGCTAGTCAATATTGAGAATGTTCCAGAAGACCAACTGGATCCTAAATTCCAGGAACAAACAGTGAATTTCTCTTCTTACATCTTCACCCATGCAAGGACCAAGATCCTCAGAAAGGGAGTCGAAGTTACTGGGAAACGTGAGTCTCCTTTTCACATACTGAGGGGCTCAGTATATGTTAAATAAATTACATGATGTGTTTTTTAGCTTTTTGTTTGATTCTATAAAAAATTTTGGGTCTAAAGGTATTCATACTCCATGAAGAAATGTGTGTATTTTACAGTGATTACAATTTTAGGAGTATGCAAATTCTTATAAAAAGCTACAGCCCTGGCTGGTGTAGCTCATTGGATTGAGCATGAGCTTGTGAACCACATGATCGCGATTGGATTCCCAGTCAGGGCACATGCCTGGGTTGCAGGCCAGTTCCCGGTTCCTGGCAGGGGACCCACGAGAAGCAACCATACATGGATATTTCTCTCCCTCTCTCCTTCCCTTCCCCTCTAAAGATAAATAAATAAAATCTTTAAAAAAACACTACAAACTTTATCAGTAATATCAGTGGCTTATGCATATCTGAAGAAATCCTCTACAGATGAAAAAAGTTTCTAATTAGATACAAGAAAAAGAAAATATTTTCTTGGCTGGTGTGCCTCAGTGGACTGAGTGCCAAACTGTGAACCAAAGTGTTGCTGGTTCAATTCCCAGTCAGGGCACATGCCTGGGTTGCAGGCCAGGTCCCCCAAAGGGAGCACACAAGAGGCAACCACACGTTGATGTTTCCCTCCCTCTCTTTTTCTCCCTCCCTTATCCTATGTCTAAAAGTAAAATAAATAAAATCTTTTAAAAAAAGAACATGCTATTTTCTCAAGGTAAGTCCTATTTAATAAGTGCACTTTGCAAGAAAAATACAAAAATATTTTGGGAATTTAGAGCAGTCCAAGAATAATAATCAGCACATAAATCCTTGAAAATCCATTGGAAATGTCAGAATTAGGAGTAAATATATCTTATTTACCCAGCCTCACTTGTCTACCTATGTAAACATTTATGCTTTTAATTTTTAAATAAGAAGTTATGTTTCTTCAGACAATCTTTAGTGAGTTAGATGATGGTAGACACCAACTTTTTTTTAGCTCTGTGGCTGAAAGAACCATAAAAATGAAGAGTCAGTAGGACAATGAATGTGATGGTAGTAGAAGGAGGTAGAGCAGTTGCATGTGTGTGATTCAGAAATGTAGTTTCATATATTCCGATTTGTTGAGTGATAACTTGATTTTCCCTCCTTAAATTGCCTGGCTTATTAGGGCTAAAAACGTTGGCAGTGACTTATGTGGATGCCATCAACAGTGGAACAGTGCCTTGTTTGGAGAATGCGGTGACAACTCTGGCTGAGCATGAGAACTCAGCGGCCGTGCAGAAGGCAGCCGACCACTACAGCGAGCAGATGGCCCAGCGAGTGAGGTTCCCGACAGACACGCTCCAGGAGCTGCTGGACCTGCACGCAGCCTGTGAGAGGGAAGCCATTGAAATCTTCATGGAGAAGTCCTTCAAGGATGAAAAGCAGGAGTTCCAGAAGAAGCTTGTGGTACTTTGTTGTAGTACTTGTTTACCCTTTGTGGCCATTCCCTTTGAAGAATGAAGCCTAGAAGTGCTTCTTCTCTGGTTCATGGACCAAGTAGTCTGAACTCTTATGAGGGATAGAATTTCAATGGACTCCATTTTCTTCTTTCCTTTCTCCAAACCTTAGGTACTTTATCCAAAACACGCTCTGATCTCTGAGGCATAATCAATATAGATATATTTCTTTTTTTTTGTTTTTTTAAAGATTTTATTTATTTATCTTTAGAGGGGAAGGGAAGGAAAGGGAGAGAGAATTATCAAGGTATGGTTGCCTCTTGTGGGTCCCCTGCCAGGAACTGGCCTGAAATCCAGCCATGTGCCCTGACTGGGAATGGAACTGCGATCATCTGGTTCATAGGCCTGAGGTCAATCCACTGAGCTACACCAGCCAGGGCAATAATCATACAGATATATTTCTGAAGTAAACACTGCAATTGATTTCAAGCCTGCACACGACGCCCAAAGGCTGTTCTTGGGATAGTTGCTTTTGTAGAACACTCCTATTCCCAGGAATAAAACCTCTCTTAACAGACCATCTCTCCAGGCTATTTTCAACTTCTATTGTGACTCCTTGTAGTATCATTGTGTCACTGAAGATAGAATCACTGAATATTACAGCAGCAAGGAACCATAGAGATAAGAAAATACAAATCCAAAATTTTTAATAAAGAAGCTGAAACCAGGGAGGTTAAGATTCTTTTTCCTGCCTCACATTGAATTTTCAAGGTTGTGAGCAAATCAAGTCTCGTATTACTATTTTGTTCCATGTTTGTTTGTTTTTTTAATTCAGGACATTTATTTAAAGCTTCATTTCTCAAGCATGCCTTTTTCTTTTTTAAAAGATATTTTATTGTTTATGCTACTATAGTTGTCCCATTTTTCTCCCCTTTATTCCTTTCTGCCCTGTATCCCCTTTTCACCATCATTTCCCAAACTTAGCTCATGTCCATGGGTCACACATGTAAGTTCTTTGGCTTCTCTATTTCCCATACTGTTCTTACCTACCCCCGTCTATTTCGTACCTACCATTTATGCTTCTTATTCTCTGTACCTTTTCATTCATTCTCCCCCACGCCCTCCATACTGATTACCTTCCATGTGATTTATATTTCTGTGAATCTGTTTCTGTTCTAGTTGTTTGCTTAGTTTGTTCTGTTTCTATTTTTTTAGATTTGGTTGTTAATAGTTATGAGTTTCTTGTCATTTTACTGTTTGTATTTTTTATTTCTTTTTGTTAGATAAGTCCCTTTAACATTTCATATAATAAGGGCTTGGTGATGATGAACTCCTTGAATTTGACCTTATCTGGAAAGCACTTTATCTGCCCTTCCATTCCAAATGAGAGCTTTGCTGGGTAGAGTAATCTTGGATGTAGGTTCTTGCCTTTCATGACTTCAAATACTTCTTTCCAGCCCCTTTTTGCCCATAAGGTTTCTTTTGAGAAATTAGCTGAGAGTCTAATGGGAACTTCTGTGTAGGTACCTGTCTCCTTTCCTCTTGCTGCTTTTCAGATTTTCTCCTTATCTTTAACCTTGGGTAATGGAATTATGATGTGCCTTAGTGTATGCTTCCTTGGGTCCAACTTCTTTGGAACTCTCTGAGCTCCCTGGATTTTCTGAAAGTCTATTTCCTTTGCCAGATTGGGGAAGATCTCCTTCATTATGTTTTTAAATAAGTTTTCAATTTCATGCTATTCCTCTTTTTCTTCTGCCACCCCTATGATTTGGATGTTGGAACATTTAAAGTTGTCCCAGAGATTCCTAACCTTCTCCTCTTTTTTTTTTTTTGAGTTTTTGTTTCTTCATTGTGTTCTAGTTGAATGTTTATTTCTTCCTTCTGCTCCAAACTGTTGATTTCAGTCCCAGTTTCCTTCCCTTCACTGTTGGTTTCCTGTATATTTTGCTTTATTTCACTTTTCATAGCCTTCACTTTTTCCTCTCTTTTGTGACCATACTCAACCGTTTCTCTGAGCATCCTGATTACCAGTGTCTTGAACTCTGTATCTGATAGTTGGCTACTTCTTCATCACTTAGTTGTATTTTTCCTGGAGCTTTGATCTGTTCTTTCATTTGGGCTATATTTTTTAGTCTTTGTACACCTGTTATGTAGTAAAAGGTGGAACCTTAGGTATTTGCCAGGGTGGGGCAACCCACGTTGCTCTGCTCTGGTGCTGTATGTGGGGGAGTCGTCTGAGAGGGAGCCATGCGACTTGCTCAGCTTTTAGCAGGGTTTTAGTCACTTTTTCTACTACCCATAAGCAAGTTGGGCCCCTCTGGTGCTGATTCCTGGGTGGGTGGTTTTGGGTATGTTTGAGGACCCAGTGAGTCTCTCCAATGAACTCTCCTTTGAGGCTGGGAGTTTCTCCCACCACTGCAACCCCACAGGTTTTTTCAGTCAGAGGTTTTGTTTGAGGCTTTATTTCCCCACACTGGAACCCTCGGTTGCGTGGTCTGTCTCACTCCCCACTTGTTCCTCCTGGTTCATCTGTGCAAGAATGTGGGGCTGCATGGTCCACCATCTGCCACCTTGCCCAGTTCTCCAGCGTCCACCTGGCCAGGAGGCCTCACCACCATGGCTGCCCTTCTTTACCCCTTCTACCTGTCTGGATGAATATTTCTTCTTTAACTCCTTGGCTGTCGGATGTCCATGCAGTTCAATTTTCTGGTTATTTTTGGTTTTTAAATTTGTTGTTGTCCTTCCTTTGTTTGTGCAAGTAGGCACAGTGTATACCTACATTGCCATCTTGGCTGGTAGTCTTTCATTCCATGTTCTTCTCCAATAGAATGTTTCTCTCTTGAGGACCAGAGCTAGACTTCCTTCTGCCAGATTCTTTGGAATTTTATCTCTTTTGTTCCTTTCTTCTGGTGACATCCCTCTATGCTTCCCTTGTAGAAAATCATAAAGGATATGAAGGATGATTTCATGCTGCAGAATGAAGAGGAATCTGTTAAGTACTGCCAGGCTACCCTTGATCAGCTTTCAGTGGCCTTCATGGAAAGTATTTCAGCAGGAACTTTCTTTGTTCCTGGGGGTCACACGCTCTACTTGGAAGCAAAGGAAAGGATTGAAGGGGACTACTGCAAAGTACCCAGGAAAGGAGTGAAGGTGAGGAATATGGGACCATGGGGATCCTACAGATTAAAGTCAGGAGGGTCTCCTGAAAGTCTGAGAGCACAGTCCCTATTTTGGGTAACATGAGAGCGTGGGGATATCATAGCTTTAGCTTTAAGGTCCATTATTTGGTCTTTCTTCCAGAGGAGAGCACAAAGTCCATTCTTAGAAATGAATATGGATTTCTGAAATCCATAATAGGTGGAAGAGAAATAATAATTTCTTCTTCCAACAGCATGACATTCAGTGTGCAAAGGGCAGACAATTTACAAGTCAGAGTCTTTGTATTTAAAGCTGATTCAAAGAGGAAAGGAAGTCAACCAGGTAGACAATTGCACATAGGGTTATAATACTTATGAAACTGAGAAAACTGGGTACATAGGTGGTTGTAACACATAATGATATTAAAAATAATAATGATAACAATGATGCACTAATATATTTTTAATTGTTACTATCGTAGGCATATCTTTAAGCTTTTTCCCTAGATATTTTACTTTAATTCATTAAGTAGCATTAAAAAGAATCTACACTTTTGGGGAACATTTAAGACATCTGAACTGAGAAGCAGAGACAGGTTAAAATGACTTGCCTAAATTTATAGTCAGCAAGTGGCAGAGGGGAGGAGCAGTGTTAACTAGAGATATTTCACCCTGGGGAAGCAAATATAAATAAAAAAGCACCAGAGACAGTGGGTCTGTAGAACTGACCATGGTTTCCACTGGCTGGAATCTAGAGTGTGGGAAGGAAGGAGCACTGGGAGAGAGACAGGAGGGAGACAGGAGGGAGAGAGGAGGCAGGGGGTATGGAGAACCTCTGATCACTCTAAGGAGCCTGGACACTCTGTGTGGACCCACAATACAGTTTTAATCATGAAGGAAAAATTCCATGGACTTACTTGTTCTTGTTGCATTATTTTTCCCAGTGGAAATCGAAGTTCTTTGCTCCTTCTTGTTTCCTAGGCGAACGAGGTCCTCCAGAAATTCCTGCGGTTACAGATGGCCATAGAGAAATCCATTCTGCAGGCAGACAAAGTGCTCACAGATAAGGAGAGGGCCATGGCAGGTATGGGGCAGAGCAGGTTCTTGCAGTGTCCTTGACAGGTATGAAAACAACACCTTCCCAAAACAAGGAGCTTTTTTTTTTTTTTTTTGGTGTGTGTGTGTGGAACAGATTCTCCAAAATCTGAAAACAACAAGGGGACATCAGCCAGTCAGGGCCCTTCCCTTCACATACTGAAATCTGTTCTTGATGGTGTAGACAAAGGGGCAGTTCAGAGATTTCTTACACCTCCTCCAGTTTGGTTTGGTCTCTGAGCTCAGGAGGGTAGAGATCAGACCTCACTTAATTTTCTTGCCTCTCTCAAACCTCCCTGGGCAGAGGAGCGGGCCAGGAGGGAGGCTGCTGAGAAGGAGCAGGAGCTGATGAAACAGAAACTGCAGGAGCAACAGCAACAGATGGAGGCCCAGAAGAAGAGTGTGGAGGAGAACATAGCCCAACTGAAGGAGAAGCTGGAGCGAGACAGAGAGAACATGATAAAAGAGCAGAATATGATGTTGGAGCATAAACTGAAAGTAAGTCCTGATGTGGCCTCAGTAATGCTCGATGGTCATTGTACTCAGGTGGGATGGAGAAGATTACAGCAAGACCATGGAGCAAAGCACATTTACTGCTTGTGATTTATGAGAATGTTGAATCTTTTGACAACTTCCTTTTTCTCTTGCTCTTTCTCTTCCTTTTCCACTTCTTCCTACTTCTTCCTCCCACTTCCCCTTGTACTCCTCCCCATCTCTTTTCTTTCTTCTTCAAAATTTTTTAATCTACTCTGTAGGTAAACTCTGGAGAAATCAGGACAAGCATGTTCCTTCCAATCCTTGCAGAATATAAGTAGAATTTGAGCTGCTGTTTGGGGCAATTATTAAATGATCTCATAAGGCCTGGTTAAACAGATATTCCAATCACATGTATATCATACGAGCAGCAACTATTTTATTTTATTAATACCACTGGCAATTATCAGGAACCTTACTAATGTCCACAGCCCTTGAGGCAGATCTATGCTTGCATAAAACTATTGAAAAAGTCCAATATTCAAAGCAGAGGGAAGTAATAGCCTTTAAGCTTGTTGCATTGCCCCCAAATGTAGATAGGCTACTCAAGTTATCATATGGTACAGGAAGAATGCTCTGATTATCTTTCTGGACATGGTTATAACAGATTTTTGGTCTTATATTATCCCAAGTGGGACCTAGAATTAGTGCCAGCAGACCAAGGCTACCTCTCAATTGGTGTTATTTGTCTGGAACATATTACATTTGTCCTCATGTTAGGCTTAGCATTCTTGCAAAACCCTGAGGGTACATGAGTATTATTTAGGCTGTGAACTATGCTTCCTCTCAATGCGTGTGTCTCAGCTTAGATACATTCCTTGTTCCAAACATTGCCTTGATAAGGTAAGAGAGAATAGTTTTAGTATTAAAACAAAGAAAGTTTTGCCAAGTTCTTAAGTATAAAATATATTTCTTAGAAAATTGGGGATTTTAAAAGTGGTTCTTCCTTCCTCACTATTTTTTAGGCCCAAGGAGATCTGCTCGAGAAAGGATTTAAAATGAAAGCTGAAAAAATGGATGCAGAAATAAATAGTTTGAAAACCAAGACTGATACTACTAAAAAAGATGATACATCCTGGATTGCAGGAGCATTGGATAAAATTGGCGACGAACTCACTTTAATATTGTCAGCTCCTGGTAAACTCGCTGGTAATATTGTGAAAGGTGTAGGCACGCTATTTAAAAGGAATTAGTTTTCCTTTTAAAAAAATTATAAAGTGTGGATACATGCTCTGGCATATTTTTGGTGTGTATGTTTTTTGTTTTCATTCAGTCAAATTTAAAACATAAAAAGTGCCTGCTAGATGATATCAATGCCTGGCCCACATGAGATAGAATAAATGCCTGCACATTTGATGTAGTGTGTTTACTTTTGGGAAATGTACATGTGAAAATTCTATATTACATACATATATGTACACAAGTTGGAGCAAAAGTAGGTTTACAATTGTATTCACTTTCGAATACAATAATTAATAAATATTTAATAATATAAAAATCAAGTGTATTTTGTGTGATTCAAAAGTGAATACAGGGACTTCTGGCCAAGATGGCGGTATAGGGGGAAACACTGTGCCTCCTAGCACAACCAAGTTTAAAGACAGCAAAGTTTTAGTAACAAAAATGCAACCAAAACAGAGAGAAAATTGAACTGTGCAGAAGTCCAACAACAACAAACCATTCAGCTAGACTGGTAAGAGGGGTGGAGTCAGCAGCTGATGGAGCAAGGTCACACAGGGAAAAGTGGCCATACCAACCCAGGCATGCAGGCGGCATTTGGCAGATCCCAGGCATGGGGTGGCAATGGGAAGGCCCAGTGAGGGTGCAAGGCAGCTGGCTGACTGTGGTCACACATTCATGTGCAGATAAACCAGGCAAAGAAATAAGCAGTGAGACAGACCATGCAAACCAGGGCCCCAGTGCCAAGAATTAAAGCCTAAAAGAACGAATTGGAAAAACTTTTGGGGGTCAAGGTGTCGAGAGAGTCTCTGAGGCTCACAGAGACTTTGTTGGAGAGACCCACAGAGTTCTGGAGGGTGCACGAGCCCACACATCTTGGAACCAGCACCAGAAGGGCCCAGTTTGCTTGGGGGAAGCAGCAGAGTGGACTGAAATCCTAGAGAGAGCATGGAAGAAGCACCATTGCCCCTCTCTGACCCTGCCGCCACGTACAGTGTCACAATCCAGCAACTGGGTTGCTCCGCCCTGGTGAAAACCTAAGGCTCTGCCCCTCATATGTAACAGGCACGAACAGTCCAAAACATTATGCTCAAGAAGAGCAGCTCAAAGCCCCAGAGCCAATACTTCTAAGCAAACAAGAGATAGCCAACCTATCAGATGCACAGTTCAAAACACTGGTGATCAGGATGCTCACAGAACTGGCTGATTATAGTCACAAATTAGAGGAACAAATAAAGGCTAAACTAATTGAAATGAAGGGAAATGCACAGGAAATCAATAGTGATGGGAAGCAAACTGGACTCAAATCAATGGAGTGGACCAGAAGGAAGAAAAATATGACCAACCAGAAAAGAATGAAGAAACGAGAATTCAAAAAAATGAGGAGAGGCTTAGGAACCTCCAGGACATCTTTAAACGTTCCAACATCTGCGTTATAGGGGTACCAGAAGGGGAAAAGAAACAGCCATGAGTGGAAAACTTATTTGAACAAATAATAAAGGAGAACTTTCCCAGTCTGGCAAAGGAAATAGACTTCCAGAAAATCCAGGAAACTCAGAGAGTCCCAAAGCAGGTGGACCCAAGGAGGAACACACCAAGGCACATCATAATTACATTAGCCAAGACTAAAATGAAGGAGAGAATCCTAGAAGGAGCAAGAGATAAGGGGACAGTCACCTAAAAGGAGTTCCCATCAGACTGTCAGCTGATTTCTCAAAAGAGACCTTACAGGCAAGAAGGGGCTGGAAAGAAGTATTCTAACTCATGAAATCCAAAGACCTACAGCCAAGATTGCTTTATCCAGCAGAGCTTTCATTTAGAATGGAGGGGCAGATAAAGTGCTTCTCAGATAAGGTCAAATTCAAGGAGTTCATCATCACCAAGCCCTTATTATATGAAACGCTAAAGGGATTTATTTAAGGAAAAGGAGATTAAAAATATGAACAATGAAAGAACAGCAAACTCACAGTTATTAACAACCACACCTAAAACAAAAGCAAACTAAGAGGACAGCTAGATCAGGAGTGGAACCACAGAAATGGAAATCACATGGAAGGTTAGCAACAGGGGAGTGGGAGGAGGAGAAGGGGGGAGAAGGTACAGAGAATAAGTAGCATAGACAATAGGTAGAAAATAGACAGGGGGAGGGCAAGAATAGTATGGGAAATACCGAATCTAAAGAACTTGAGATACGTGGACATAAACTAAAGTGGGGGAATGGTGGGGGAGGGGTATGCAGGGTGGAGGGGAATGAAAGGGGGAAGTGGGACAACTGTAATGGCATAATCAATAAAATATATTTAAAAAATAAAAAAAGTGGATACAACTTTAAACCTACTTTTGCCCAACCCTGTATCTAAGAAACCCATCAAGATGTCATTTTACATGACAAAACATTGGAAACTACAGAAATATTCAGCTATAGTAATTGGTAATATAAATTTAGCATGTACATATACCAAATTACTATGTAGGCAATAAATAAATTGAGAGTTGAGCTCTGATTTTACAAATATAGAACAATCTTGAAAATATAAAGTGAACACATAGTGTGTCACTGTAAAAAAATATAATTACTGTGCACAGACATACATATGTATTATTGAATGTCTCTGGAAAGATTAGAAACTAATGTCCTTGGTAATTCTGGGGAGAACTGAATGGCATTGGGGTAGAAAACAAACATGCTTTTCATTTTGTGCACTAACTCTTGAACCTTGTAAATAAAGCTGTATTACCATATCATAAACAAATAGTAAGAATATAAAGTATACCAGTTTTACTACTAATAGGAACGTGAAATTGGCTATTAGGTGATGAAAGTGCTCACTGTTCTAGAAGCAGTGAGGGGTCTAAGACTAAGATCAGAGTATGTGACAGCACAAAATTTGCACCCTGATCTTATTTGTATTTTGGCCTTGGTTCTTAATCCCTTATATTTGCTCAAAAAGTAAGATATAAACTTCCATGTTGCCCTTGGAAGTTGCAGAAGAGTATCCTCTCCTTCCTACCTTTGAACTCTACTCTTAAGGTGTAGGAAACAAATTACTTACATGAGAACGTACAGTCATGAGAGGGATTGGATCAGCCTTCAGAGCACAGTGGTGGGCTCTCTCCTATAGGCAAGAACAGAAGGCACATGTGCCATTGCAGGACTGGGTGGCCTGCTAGTTCTGGAAATGATAAACCCTGACACAGGAAGGCCAGGTGTTGGCATTTCAATATCAGGAGCCAGGTACATACAGTGATAGTAATGAGCATCACCGTTTGTCTCAGTCAGCTCAGGCTACTGTACCAAGTTGCCACAGACTGGGTGGCTTAGACAACAAACCTTTATTTCTCTCAGTTCTGGAGGCTGTTCATCTGAGGTCAGTGTGCCAGCATTGGTGGGTTCTTGGTAAGAGCCCTCTTCCTGATTTAAAGAGAGCTGCTCCCTTGATGTGTCTTCTCATGGTGGAAAGGGTGGGGGAAGCTCCAATGACTGCTTGCTATAAGGGCAGTAATCAGACTCATGAGGGCCCCACCCTCATTGCCTAATTACCTCCCAATAGACCTACTTTCAAATATCATCATGGGGACCTTGGAGGTTAGGGTTTTAACAAAAAAAATTTTAAGGGAATACAACATCCACTTCAAAGCATGGTTGGAGTTACAGCAAGCTGGGCCTGACCAGAAAGAATTTTGAAATGGTGACTACAACAGGGCATCTGTAGGGTCAGAGGGTTGGGAAAAAACCAACCAAATGAAATCTAGGTGTCATCGGGATGCTGAGGGGTAGTCAGGACAAAATGTCACAACCCCTAACCTTGATCTAAGCCACTTTGGGATTCTGAACTTGTCTGTTGGAGGACAGGACAAGATCTCAAGACAAAGGGCCCTGCAACCCTGGGGCAAGGAATAATAGTAATGATTTCCCCAGTCCTTCTCTCAGGATACCTCTGCCCATTTCCCTGGTACCTGTGTCCTAAGGAAGTGGGAATGACTAAACAGTTTGAGCACTTGGAGTCAGGATCCAACCTGGTGGTGATACCAGATATGAGAGAGACATCACAGTCTCCCTGTTAAAGTAGAGGCACATGGTATTCCCATAATAAATGCCGACTTGGCCCACATGCAACTGATTGGTATCTTGTATTTGTTTTCAAATAAAAGTGAAGTTCATCTGCTGACAGGAACCATTACATGTACATATTTCTGCATATCTCCTTGGAGCATGTTTAGGTGCAGAGTGTCCAGAGGCACATTCTGGGGATGACAAGGTTGACACATGTGTGAATATTTTTACCAGAATTCCATGAGCACATCAAATATATAAGGCAATGGTTATTTTGGATGTTTGATATTTGATTAAGATCTCTAAGGTGATCTAAAGTTTAGCAGAGCAAAAAAACTCTTTCTGGTGTAGTTTTCTCTCTGTGATCTTGTGTCCTGTAGTCCTTGTGCCTCTCTCAAGATGTTAACACACTTACAATGCAGATTTTAAGCTTCTCCATCAAGCTGTGACTTCAAATGTTCAAAAGAAAGAATGACTTTGCCTGTTAAGAAAGAAGTCATACATTCATGAGTATGTGACCAATAAATAGGGTTTAATGGAAAAGCAAACTGTTTTATAGAAATGTCTATTCCCATTGAGAGCTTGAATTAATTTTCTAATCCTGAGAAACACCCTGGATCGAAGAGCAAAAATAAAAGGCTTGACTACTTTAGATCCCACATGTAAGTGATATCACACAGTACTTTTTTTTTCTGTCTGACTTATCTCATTTACCATAATGTGCTCAAGATCCATCCATGCTCTTTCTCTCTCATGACTGAATAATATTCAAATGTGTATATATACCATATATGTTTTATCGATTCATTTGTTGCTGGGCACTTAGCTTGTTTCAATATCTTGGTTATTGTGAATGGTGCTGGAATAAACCTGTAAATGTATATTATCTCTTTGAAATGTTATTTTCATTTCTGTTCAATAAAAATTTTTAAAAAACCAACCTGTTTTGATCACTCAAAAACTAATGAAGAAAGGCTCTCAAAAATAATTAAAAGCTCTCAAAAATAGGTTGAAGAGGACAGAGGGACTTAAGAAAGTCAGACTTTAGGAAGCACAGGTGTAAAGGAAATGAATAAGGGGAATTTTTTTGTATGCTGCATTTTTATTTTTTATTTTTAATATATATATTTTATTGATTATACCATTACAGTTGTTCTATTCCCCCCTCATTCCCCTCCACCCAGAATACCCCTCCCCCACCATTCCCTCCCCCTTAGTTTATGACCACGTGTCTCAAGTTCCTTAGATTCTATATTTCCCATACTATTCTTGCCCTCTCCCCTATCCATCTTCTACCTACTGTCTAGTATACCCTTCCTTCCTTCTCCCCCCTTCTCCTCCTCCCACTCCCCTGTTGCTAACCTTCCATGTGTTTTTCATTTCTATGGTTCCACTCCTGATCTAGCTGTCCTCTTGCTTTGCTTTTGTTTTAGGTGTGGTTAATAACTGTGAGTTTGCTGTCCTTTCACTGTTCATATTTTTCATCTTCTTTTTCTTATATAAGTCCCTTTAGCATTTCATATAATAAGGGCTTGGTGATGATGAACTCCTTGAATTTGACCTTATCTGAGAAGCACTTTATCTGCCCCTCCATTCTAAATGAAAGCTCTGCTGGAAAGAGCAATCTTGGCTGTAGGTCTTTGGATTTCATGACTTGGAATACTTCTTTCCAGCCCCTTCTTGCCTGTAAGGTCTCTTTTGAGAAATCAGCTGACAGTCTGATGGGAACTCCTTTTAGGTGACTGTCCCCTTATCTCTTGCTCCTTCTAGGATTCTCTCCTTCATTTTAGTCTTGGCTAATGTAATTATGATGTGCCTTGGTGTGTTCCTCCTTGGGTCCACCTGCTTTGGGACTCTCTGAGCTTCCTGGATTTCCTGGAAGTCTATTTCCTTTGCCAGATTGGGGAAGTTCTCCTTTATTATTTGTTCAAATAAGTTTTCCACTCATGGCTGTTCCTTTTCCCCTTCTGGTACCCCTATAACGCAGATGTTGGAACGTTTAAAGATGTCCTGGAGGTTCCTAAGCCTCTCCTCATTTTTTTGAATTCTCGTTTCTTCATTCTTTTCTGGTTGGTCATATTTTTCTTCCTTCTGGTCCATTCCATTGATTTGAGTCCAGTTTGCTTCCCATCACTATTGGTTTCCTGTGCATTTCCCTTCATTTCAATTAGTTTAGCCTTCATATGTTCCTCTAATTTGTGACTATAATCAGCCAGTTCTGTTAGCATCCTGATAAACAGTGTCTTGAATTGTGCTTCTGAGAAGCTGGCTATTGCTTTTTCGCTTAGAGTTATCAGCTCTGGGGCTTTGAGTTCTTTCTGAGCCATCTTTTGGACTGTTCGTGCCTGTTACATATCAGGAGCGGAGCCCTAGGTGTTCACCAGAGCAGGACAACTCAGTCGCTGGGTTGTGATGCTGTATGTGGGGGCGAGGTTAAAGAGGAGCAATGGCGGTCTGGTCTGCCGCTTCCTGCAGCTGCCACCGTCACTGGGACCTACTCGTTCCATCCCACTGTGCGCGAATGTGTGATCATGGTCAGTCTGCCCTGCACCCCGACTGGGTCCGCGCTGCTTGCATGCCTGGGTCAGGGGGGATCTTTGCTGCCCGACCCTGCTCCACTGCTGGCTCTGCCCTGCTTACTGGTCCCGGTTGAATGGCTCATTGTTGTTGGACTTCTCTATAGTTCAATTTTCAGTTCTTTGGCTGTGTCTTTGTTTACTAAACCTTTGTTGTATTCAAACTTGGTTGTGGGAGAAGGCACAGTGTTTCCACCTATGCCTCAATCTTGGCGGAAGTCCAAATAAGGGGACTTTTGACAGGAATCCTTCAGGGTCACAATAAATTTTAATACTCCAATCCATGAAGTTATTGGCATAGTTGGGCCCAGGAAGAAATGTGTTTAGTTTAAGGGGAACTATAGAGATTTTGAAGGAATGAGAGATAAATTATGAAGTAAATTCTCAGACTTCATCACTTGACAATGTTTGGTGACTCTGAGGAAGAGTGTAAAAAATGAAGCAGTGTTAAGGGTGGAGTGTATCATCCCATATTGGTGAGAAATATGGTAGGTTGTCCTTCAAACAATGTAGATAATATCACCTTTTTAAACACTTTAATAAGTGTTTGGAACATTTGCTTTCTCAGAATTGAGTTAGTATTCCTCCTGTGAATAGGGTATTTAGGTTTTCCCCTCCTTTTGAGGGCTGGACATTCCCAAACCAGATAACCTTTTCCTTTACAATACCAACAAGTATCCAGATCAATAGGTCTCATATTTCTGGGTCCTGTTTTTATTTGAGCTTTTCTAATGGTTTTCATTGTAAAGCCACAAGCTTGGGTTGAGTATTTTCTATATTATTGGAAATGCTACCCTAATAGCTAATGTTAGAAGTTCAGACGAATCAGTATTTTACCAGTAGATGTTATTTTTTAGTGTCACTAAGCTCAAGACTTAGACAATTCAAAAAGCCTGTAGCTAGAGCAAAGCGTATTTGGTAATTAAGTTTAAGCCTTGAATTTTCTTTCCAAATACTTCTTAATCTGTGTCAATAAGTTACCATAGTTTTATCTTTTAGTTGTTTATAATTTTAAATACATGACCAATCAGTTTTAGTAGGATAAACTTTGAATTGGCTTCTAATGTTTTTCCTTAACTATGAGTCTCTGACTGGACTCAGTCATGGTTTGAGAACCCTTAGAGTCTTTCAACACAGTAGTCTATTTTGCTTTCTTAAACCAAAGAAAGACATCTCCCAGTCCCACAAATAAGTGGACCAGTTGATATAAGTTGGGGAGTGTCAGATATGAAGATTTAATAAATTCTGAAATGTTCAATACATTTCTCTCTCTCTTTTTGGGAAGTGGGTAAGTCTTTAGTTATGAAATTGAACCAAGACCAAGGTTTAGATGCCTCTTCCATCGTTTGGTTTCAGTTGGGATTAGGTTGTGAGAGTGGCTTGAGCATCTAACAAATTTAGTCATCAAGCAAAACTAACAGTAGGACAGCATTCTGACTGGAGAAGGGAAAGGGAGAAGGGAGAGAGGAGAATGGAGATACTGTAGGATGGGGTCCAGAGGAGTGGGTTTCAGGAGGGTCAAGAGACATCTCAGGGTTTGAATTAGTGATCTTGGAAACTTTTTGTTCCAGGGTTCCTCTAAGGTGAAAAAAGGTAGCTCAAAGTTAATATAACTAAGTATACAATACAGGATATATCATGAATAGGCAGAAGCAGAAATAAAAGAGAACAGGTAGAGACTTCAAAATCTTTAAATATAGAATTAGGAAAAGAATATTAAAGATACTTAAGTTCTCTGTGTGTAGAGAAATAAAAGATAAAGTATTTGCAGGAAATGGTAAACTGCATGATTACATATATATTTTTAAATGGACTTGTTGAACTTCTAAAAACAAAAGTTCAAATAATTGAATAAAAAACTCAAAGAATTTGAGTTTAGAAGCAGATTAGACACAGTTGAGGAGAAATTGATTGAGCTGGAAGATACACCAGAAGAGTGGCTATGGTGAAAGGTTGGTAAAAGAGAGGCTGGAGCAAGGTGATCTAACCAACATGTAATCAGAAATTGTGGCTGAGGAAAGATAAATGGGACAGAAGCAATATTTGAAGATGAAATGTCAGAGAATTTTCCAGAACTTTAAAAATCACCCATGTGCAAATGAGTGATTTAATGAAAGTTTATTTTACAAAGTAAATTTAATTCTGAGCAATGGAAACAGAATTTTGGCGTATAAATGAAAATGTCTTAAAAACACCTATAGAGCAAGAACTTGCTTGCTTCAAAGGAAGACATAGTGAAAGCTGACTTCTCCACAGCATCGTGATAGGCAAGCAATAGTGTAAGAGGGAAAATATAGGTGGATAAAAGAATAGTTGTTGACATAAGTGGATGTGGGAAAAAATCCAAAATATGTGCAAAATTCATATTTAGAGAAGAACTTACCACAAGCAGATTGACTAACCAAGTCTGAATACATGTTTTACTTTAGGCAGAATTAAAGAGATCCCAAATAGAAAATCTAAAATACAAAGCAAATGAAGATTGCATACAGCCTGAGATATATAAAACCATCAATAAATATTGACAGCACAAAACAATATTACAATGTGCTCTGGATTACAAGAGAGAAGATAGCATTAACATAAAATAGTACAAAAAGAGTTAGGGTATGGATCAAGTGTTTTAAGGTCCTTGGATTGTTTTGAAAGGTAAGTAATTTTGAGTTTCATGACTTAAGTGTAGATATTGTCATTTATACTGTATACAATACAGAACAGAGAAAGTTTTAAATTTCCATAGCAGAAAAAGTAAAAATGATTTGCACATGCCTTAGTAAGTCAGAAAAATAATAGACCAAAAATGTCAGTAAAGTTAGCAAATTTTTTTTATAAACAATACAAATTTGGCCAAACATGGTAGAATACACCTCTACTCCACACAAAATAATACACATTTTTTTAAAGCACACTTGGAACATTTATGTGAAGTTTGTATATACTAAACACCAAAGCAAGATTAGTAATGAAACTTAGTAATGAATGCCATAGGTAAGAGTTCCTAGAAGCAAAACCTCAGAGGCGGATTCATGTGCCACTGATTCATTGAGAAAGTTCTTTCAGTAGAATGGGCCTGAGGGAAGTAGGAAAGGGCAAGAAAATAAAAATGAAAGAGGCTGCCATCTTCGTGGAAACTGACTTCAGCCTGATCTCAGGCTGCATGAATAGTACCAAAATTGATCCTTTCTTGAAACAAAGGGCCAGGAATCTCATGGAATGTCAGGCTTTGCCTGGGACCATGCACGTTAGGCAGAGAGGTCCTATTAGTTCAAGGGAATGAGGCTTAACCAATCCAGCTGTGACAATCAAATGGTTCTCCAGACATTGGTAAATGCCAGGTGGAGGGCAAAATTACTACCTTCAGGAACTACAGAGCTGGATGAAATAGAATCATGTCTATTCAAACACATCTTGATGTCATAATAGGTGTTCCAGGGTACAGACAGCCATTAGGGCCAGAAAAAAGCAGAGAAGAAGGGGTCACTTATTAACGTCTAAGGGAGATGTCTTCTTTGCCTTAAGATATGTTTAAATTGCCAATCTGTGGGGAAAATTAAAGTAACATGATCCAACCCACTGACTCATGATGTACTTCCTCAGGTCTCTTTGTTTTGTTTGTCAATTGTTAAGGAAGTGGGCCTTATTATAATAAAAATTTTCAGCATTTGTTATTTTACTTTTTAATACTTTCATTTATTTTTAAAACAACTTTTTAGTTTTCAATTCCAGTTGACATACAATATTATATTAGTTTCAGGTGTACAACCAAGTGATTTCATATTTATATAAATTATTATGTGATCACCCTAATAAATATAGTAACCACTGACACCATACATAATTATTACAATATTATTAACTATATTCCCTAAACTATACATTGTTGGGTACTGCCTTTCCTGGTTTCAGGAGCTATAACCTCCCAGGACTAAGGCTAAGTGAGTGACCTTTGGACAATAAGCCACTAAGCTTGTCTCCATGGCAGGGGCACCACCTCTGCTCCTTTTACTTCACCCTGCCTGGCCCCCAATGCCTGATCAGTTAGCCAATGATGGGTAAGATTTCTTAAGGGAGGGATGACATAAGATAGGCACAATCATGGGAGCCCCCAGCGAAGGACTTGGGGACTACAGAAAAGGGGTGATGGACCCTTGCCCCTTGGCTGTGACAGAGCTGGAGTCCTCATTCTGTCTACAGGAAATCTCCTAATCTCTTGGCTGCCTTACTCTCCCTACCTGACTTAAGCCTGAAACAATGCTGGTGGTGGGTGTTGCCCTGTGCTGGAAAGGGTGGGTTCTCTAAGCTGATCAGGCCTAAGAAAAAATATGTAAAATCCTGTGAAACCTGCTTTGTTTAGAATGCTCTCAACTAAATGATAGGGGTCCAAGCAGGAAGTGAGTTTGTTCCCCAAAGTTTTCTGGCCATTTAGCTATCTAACCCTTACTCAAAATAGGCCCTTATCGTTCTTTGTATGTTATCTATTTTTTGATCCTTACTGCCTGATAATGATTAATGAGCTTTATGCATACACCTTGTATTCCTATGCAAACTGAATCCAATTAAAAGCTCTCCAGGCAAGGGTCAGGGCACTCTCCCCTTGAGACACAAGTGGCACTGTCCCTTTTCCTCCACAGGACTCAGTAGTCCATGTGAATTGATTTCATCTCATCCATGACACCATGGACACTGCAGGCTGGTGTCTGAGTCAATACATCCCCATGACTATTCTGTAACCACCAAATTGTACTTCTTAATCCTTTCACCTTTTTCATTCATTCCCTCAACCCCCCTTTCATCTGACACGTTTTAAAATATTCTCTGTATTTATGAGTTATTTTCTGGTCTGCTTGTTCATTTATTTGATTTACTTATTTTATTTTAGATTCCACATATAAGTGAAATCATACTGTATTTGCTTTTCTCTGTCTGACTTATTTCACTTAGGACAATACCCTCTTGGTCCATCAATGTCGTTTCAGACAGCAAGATTTCTTTGTTCGTTTCTTTTTTTATGGCTGAGTCATATTGCATTTTATATATGCACTACTTTTTCTTTATCTGTTCATTATTGATGGACAATTAGGTTGCTTTTGTATCTTGAGTATTGTAAATAATGCTGCAATAAGCATATGGATGTATATATCTTTTTGATTTAGTGTTTTAGATTTCTTCTGATAAATATCCCAAAGTAGAATTGCTGGGTCCTTCTTTGTCTCTTGTTTTAGCCTTCACTTTAAAGTCTATTTTGTCTGGTATGGATACTGCTACCCTATATTTTTAAAAAATTATTTCCAGTCTGGCCATACCACCCTGAATGTACCCAATCTCATCTTAAAAAATTATTTCCATGAAATATGTTTTTCCATTTATGATCAGTCTGTGTCTTTTGATCTGGAATGTCTTGTAGACAGCCTATGTAAAGGTCTTGTTTTTTTTATCCAATAGGCCAACATGTATTTGATTGGAGTATTTAATCCTTTTGAAGTAATTGTTGATAGATACATATTTATTGACATTTGTTATTCATATATTTAAGATTCTTTCTTTTCTTCTCCTTAAAGAAGACCCTTTAACATTTCTTGTAATACTGGTTTGGTGGTGGTGAACTCCTTTAACTTGACCTTATCTGGGAAGCACTTTATCTGGTCTTCCATTTTAAATGGTCTCTTCGTTGAGCAGAGTAGTCTTGGTTGTAGGTACTCATTTTTCATCACTTTGAAAATTAGTGCCAACACCTTCTGGCCTTCAAAGTTTCTGTTGAGAAATCAGCTGACAGTCTTATGGGAGATCACTTGTAGGTAACAAACTATTTTTCTCTTGCTGCCTTTAAGGTTTTCTCTTGGTCTTTAAACTTTGGGTTTTTTTTTCTGTTACCGTAGAAATCACTATATTTTTATTTTTTAAATATATTTTATTGATTATACCATTACAGTTGTTCTATTCCCCCCTTCATTCCCCTCCCCCCGCACATTCCCTCCCCCACCATTCTCCCCCCTTAGTTTATAACCACGTGTCTCAAGTTCTTTAGATTCTATATTTCCCATACTATTCTTGCCCTCTCCCCTATCTATTTTCTACCTACTGTCTATGCTATTTTCTGTACCTTCTCCCCCCTTCTCCTCCTCCCACTCCCCTGTTGCTAACCCTCCATGTGTTCTTCATTTCTATGGTTCCACTCCTGATCTAGCTGTCCTCTTGGTTTGCTTTTGTTTTAGGTGTGGTTGTTAATAACTGTGAGTTTGCTGTCCTTTCACTGTTCATATTTTTCATCTTCTTTTTCTTATATAAGTCCCTTTAGCATTTCATATAATAAGGGCTTGGTGATGATGAACTCCTTGAACTTGACCTTATCTGAGAAGCACTTTATCTGTCCTTCCATTCTAAATGAAAGTTTTGCTGGATAAAGCAATCTTGGCTGTAGGTCTTTGGATTTCATGACTTGGAATACTTCTTTCCAGCCCCTTCTTGCCTGTAAGGTCTCTTTTGAGAAATCCGCTGACAGTCTGATGGGTACTCCTTTGTAGGTGACTGTCCCCTTATCCCTTGCTGCTTCTAGGATTCTCTCCTTCATTTTAGTCTTGGCTAATGTAATTATGATGTGCCTTGGTGTGTTCCTTCTTGGGTCCAACTTCTTTGGGACTCTCTGAGCTTCCTGGATTTCCTGGAAGTCTATTTCCTTTGCCAGACTGGGGAAGTTCTCCTTTATTATTTGTTCAAATAAGTTTTCCACTCGTGGCTGTTTCTTTCCCCCTTCTGGTACCCCTATAATCCGGATGTTGGAACGTTTAAAGATGTCCTGGAGGTTCCTAAGCCTCTCCTCATTTTTTTGAATTCTCATTTCTTCATTCCTTTCTGGTGGGATGTTTTGTTCTTCCTTCTGGTCCATTCCATTGATTTGAGTCCCAGTTTCCTTTCCATCACTATTGGTTTCCTGTGCATCTCCCTTCATTTCAATTAGTTTAGCCTTCATATGTTCCTCTAATTTGTGACTATATTCCTCTAATTTGTGACTATAATCAACCAGTTCTGTTAGCATCCTGATAAACAGTGTCTTGAATTGTGCTTCTGAGAAGCTGGCAATTTCTCGGTTGCTGAGAGTTATCAGCTCTGGGACTTTGAGTTCTTCTTGCGCCATCTTTTGGGCTGTTCGTACCTGTTCCGTAGCAGGATTGGAGCCCTAAGGTGTTCACTAGAGCAAGGCAACTAAGTTGCTGGGTTGTGATGCTGTATGTGGGGGCGGGGTCAAAGAGGGACTATGGCGTCCCGTCTGCCGCCAGCCACCGCAGCCATCACCGGTGCCACAGCTGCTGCCGTCACCGGGCCCACGCCTTTCATCCCACTGCACGCGAGTGTGCCACTGCCGTCAGCCCTCGCCCCCTGGGGCCTGTGTGGTCCGTCTCACTGTGGGCGAATGTGCGACCGTGGTCAGTCTGCCCCGCACCCCAACTGGTTCCGGGCTGCCTGCGCGCCTGGGTCAGGGGACCTGTCCTGCCCGACCCTGCTCGCTGCTGGCTCCGCCCTTCTTACCGGCCCTGTTGAACGGTTAGATGTAGTCGGACTTCTGTATAATTCAATTTTCTGTCCTTTGGTTGTGTCTTTGTTTCTCCAAACCTTTGTTGTATTCAAACTTGGTTGTGGGAGAAGGCACAGTGTTTCCACCTATGCCTCCATCTTGGCGGAAGTCCCTAAACTTTGGTTTTATAATTATGATGTGTCTTTATGTGGGCCTGTTTGGGTTAATCTTATTTGGACTTACTGTGCTTCTTGGACTTGTGTATTTATTTCTTTTACCAGATTAGAAAAGTTTTCCATCATTACTTTTCAAATAGGATTTTTAATTCCTTGATCTCTCTCTTCTTCTTTCTGCACTCCCATGATGCCAATGTTGATAAGCTTAAAGTTGTCCGAGAGGCTCATTAACTTATTCTTCTTCTTTTGGATTCTTGTTGTATTCTGATAGGGTGTTTTCTGCTTCTTTATCTTCCAAATTACTGATCTGATCCTCTGCCTCATCTACTCTACTGTTGAGTCCCTGTATTGTATTCTTTCTTTGTAACTGGTACTTTTAAATGTTTTATATCTCAATTTTTATCTTTCTTCTCTCTTTGTTGAAGTTCTCACTAAGATAATTTACTCTACTCCTAGGTTTATTGAACAATCTTATAACTAGTGTTTTGAATTCAGCATCTGGTAGGTTGCTGTCGGGAGCCGACCAACAGCTGACCCTTGACAGAGTCAGGATGGGATGACATGCATCTGTACAGCAGAGGCAACTGTGGCTGGATTTCCTGTCTATCTCTCTTTGTATGTTTGTTTTGCTATTAGTAGGTGGTGGGATTTTTAGACACCTATATTTCAGGCCCAATGATCCACAGAATTCCAATGAGGTTGTACAAAATGATTTCTTGCCCATAGAACAAAAGTGCCCACTGATGGGGTTGCCTCTAAACATGTAAAAGTTTTTGGAGTAACAGCCCCTCCTCCACCTTGGATAGGAATACATATTAGTGAGACTAGATAGGTAAAAAAGCAGGGGAAGCTGGTTAACTATTACAAACTAAGCACGTAGGAAAAATTACTAAGGAATTCAAAGTACATAAAGAAAGATTTTAGGCAGGAAGATAGATAGCTAAGTTAGACACCACAAAGGCCTTTTAATAAATTTTCTATAACCACTGTTCAGTCTAGCATATCCTTTTGACCCATGCCAAATTCTAGGAACTTTAATAAACATCTATTTATCAATAAGATTTAAAACTCTGCACATATAGCTATTTCTAATTGTCTGATTAATGGCCCTCCTGGTCAAAATAACCTTTGTTTAGTATAATTGAATCTATAGAACTTCCTGTACTTTTCCATTTTACCTCTGTACTGATTTTTTTCTACCTAATTGATCATGCCATGCACCTGTTCCTTTGATGCCATGTAACATTCTCTATAAAAATAAAACTTAATCAAACTCTGGGAGTTTGGTCAGACCCCACAGAGGCTGGCTGTTCTCTGGCATCCAATTGGGTGTCTGACTCTTCATTCGTCACCTGCACCATCCATCCTTCAGGGACCCTAAGACCTGCCAAGGTTGGACCTGAGAGGTTGCTTGTTTCTGTTTTGTTTAGTTATTTTTCTGCAGTTTTGTTCTGTTCTTTCATTTGGTTCATGTTTCCTTGTCTCCTTATTTTAATTGCATTTCTATATTTGTTTTTATGTATTACTTAAAGCTGCTATATCTCAATGTTGGTAGAGTGTGCTTATGTAGTAGATGTCCTATAGTGTCCAGTGGCCCAGGCTACCTGACCTAGGCATTTCAGATGAGCCCCGTGGGTAGGCTGTGTGCACCTGCCTGTTTTAGTTGAGACTTTATTGCTCTTGGAACCTTAATGGGAGGGATTTATTCGCAGGTTGATCCACTGTGAGGACTGGTTGCAACTACTGTAAAGTATCTGCTATGCAGGGGACAACCCAATGGAGCAGGACACATTTCAGTGGGATTCTGATGCCCACTGAATCTGCCCCTGGAGGGTGTCACTCATTGAGGTGGTTAGATGATGCTTTGGTCATAGGTCTGAAGCTGTTTACTAAGTATCTGCCTCTGGGCCTTCCCACAAGGTGCAAACCAAGGTCAGCCACCACCAGTGCCTTACCCTACCCTGGGACACCCAGCATGAGCTACAAAGTGATCTCCAGATGATTGCTACTTGTGCTGGGATTGGAAATAATCAAGCTAAGTCTTGGGGTCACTTAGCAAGGGATTTTAGGGCATGCTGAGGCCAGATGCTGTTTGAGAGATTTTTAGGAAAGTCTTCAGCATGAACCAAGACAAATCATTTTTTTAAAAAAGCCAATGAAAATGGCTTGGGTGGGTCCAAAAGTTGGGTGGGACAGGGTGTCAGGGAATCACCAGGGTGGGGCAGATGGTGTTAATCAGGTTAATAAAGACTCAGATTTGGTACTTGTCTGCCAGCTCTGTAGAGAAGTGTTGAGCAAAGAACGATGGTTTCTGGCAGCACTTCTGTCTGGAGAAAGCTGCCCCTTCAGCTTTGACTCTGAAGTCAGACAATTTAGTTCCTCTTCATGTGACCTTGGCACATTTTGAGCTGCTGCCTCAGTGCTGGAGCTCAGAACAAGTGAGTCCAATTAAATCCAGGCGTATCCCCTTAAGAGGAATGTTTGTGACTTGAGAAGCCCTCAGTCATACTGAGCCACAATCCCTACTGTTTTTCACAGCCAGACATGATAGGAACTTTTCCTCCTGGCACTGGTACCCTGGGCTGGGGGAGTGTTGTTCTGGGTTGAGACCACTTGCTTCTCAGTGGGGATCTCCATTGCTGAGATATCTCCCCTGATTTTTAATAGCCACATTGTTAAACAGACAGGAGCCCATTTTGCTATCGCATCATGGGATAACATGTGGCCTCTCCCATCAGTCACAATGTGATTTCTTTTTTATACTCTTAGTTATAGGACTTCTTTGTAGCTGGATTTCAGGTGGTTCTGAATGATATTTAAAGTTCAGTTGTAATTTTGTTCAAAAATATTTTTTATCCTCACCAAGGACATATTTTCATTTTTTTTAGAGAGAGAGGAAGGGAGAGAAGGAGGAAGGGAGGCTGGAGGGGGAGATAAAGGGAGGAAGAGAGAGAGAAACATCTATGAGAGAGAGAAACATTGATCAGTTACCTTCTTGTTGGTGCCTCAACTGAGGATTGAACCTGTAACCTGGGTGTGGGTGCCCTGACTGGGAATCAAACCTGCAACATGAAGGTCTACAGGACAATGTTGCATCCAACTGAGCCATATTGGTTAGGCATAAGTTTAGTTGTAATTTTGATGTGGTTGTGGAGCATGTGAGAAATGCACTTATCTACTCTGCCATCTTGACCAGAAGCCTGTTTTTCTGTTATTTATTCAGAATAATAGGAAGAGAATAATTGAACTGAGAATATAATTTAAAACTCTTAGTACAAACAAAAATGAGGAAAATCCTTGGTTTTGTATTATACATTTATATCTTCGAGACACTGAATCATCAAAGGCAAACCTAATACAGATGATGATGGTGATCATGGCAGCAGCAAATAAAATGCTACAAGAGCACACCTTTATCAATTCATGTTTTGTGTATTGTCCTTGTATTCTCCATATTCTGTCAAGGTTACAGTGCAGAGAGCAAAACTCATATGTTCCTGACTGACATCAAAATGGGTATTTTAAATGTGACTCCATTTTATCACACGATAAATATGTGTTGACCACTGACAATGGGCTGGACACTGGAAAAGGCACTGGAAAAATGTTGAGGATTGTGTGGTTATCATAATAGCCATGGCCCCTGTGCTCATGCTTTCTTTTCTTTTCTTTTTTTTTTGTTTAGAAGTAAGATATTAAAGCAAATTACACAAACAAATGTCATACTGCGTTTCAGATAAGCATCGTAAAGAATAGTACAGGGCACCATGAGTTAAGGGTAGAAAGAAGACCTATTTAGATTAGTCAGTTAGAATCTCCCTTGATGAAATGAGATTTAAGATGAATTTTCAGTATGAGCACAATCAGGAAAGGAATGGGAGAAGTGAGTTACAGATGTTGCATCCACCAACCGCGAGAACAAGCGTCGGAGACTTTCAGGGTTTCAAAGATGTTACTTTATTGGCCAAGTTTAACCTGCGCAGGGGCAAACTCTCAAAGTGTCCGGAGACAGGGTGCCCGCAGGGCATGCAAATGAGAGTCGTGCCCAGAGCTTACAGCTAAGTCCTTATATAGAAGCGAGCAAGCAAGCCTTGCACAGAAGCAGATGTGGCGGTTAGCTATTGGCTCACAGAGCCCGTGCGGGAACAGGGTGGGGTCTGACTCAACTGAAAGGAAAATTTTGAAACTAAACAGATGGCAATCAACTTACAGGATGTTTGCTAGGGATGCAGCCTCCTTGGGGCTGAGACTATTTTTCTTGTTTCCAACAATAGGCAAAAGGGAAGTTGGTGTACAAAAGTCCTTATTGGTGAAGAATTGTGTTTAGTATCCAAATGAAGGACCATGTTCTGAAGCTCAGATTAAATGTAATGAAGAGTGGGGCAGGCAGGAGCCAGAATGTGTAGCATTTGCAGCCAGTGTATGGAGAATACAAGCCTTTAAGACTTTTGTGTAGAAAAAAGTGAGTTAATTTTTTTAAAATATTTTATTTATTTATTTTTAGAGAGAGGGGAAGGGAAGGGGAAAGAGTGGGAGAGAAACATCAATGTGTGGTTGCCTCTCATGTGTCCCCTACTGGGGACCTGGCCTGCAATCCAGGCATGTGCCCTGACTGGGAATTGAACCAGCAACCCTTTGCTTCACAGGCCCAAGCTCGATCCACTGAGCTACACCAGCCAGGCCTAATTTTAGTTTTAAAAAATTCACTGTGACTGCTGTGTGAACACCAATAAGGACTGCCACAGCTTATTCTTGACCATGCCTTTAGCCCTAAAAATATGCCAACCAGCAGCTTCTTAAAATTATCAGCTTGGTTGTTAAAGATTTAAAATGTAAAGTGCCATATACTTACTTTTAAAAACAATAATGAGAGGTGCTAGAACTTTTTATTTATGTTTCTCCCCTTACTCCCTTTAAATTGCACACACTTCTAGTCATTACTTTTTCTTTTCTGTAAGTTTAAGGTAAGCAGTAGTTAGGTTTTTGAATAATTTGGTGTGAAGGTTTTCTAGCCAGAAAAGCAATCTCTTGTGTCACGCAAGGCCACTGGAAATGTCATTTCTCAGAAACATAGCTCAGATGAAACCGAAAGCAGTGAAGAGCGACTTTTGCCACAGGCTCCTTTCTAGGAAATCAACTGCCTTTCTGTACGAGCAACTGAAGAGCCTGGTTTTGGCCATCTAAATCCATAATAGAATGCAAACAAAGTGACCACTGTCCTTAATGTGCTTTTCATGCTTTCTTTGGACAACCCATTCTTCCAATGGGGGTCACTTGTATTTCATGGGCCAAAAAAAGTCATAGATTGTGCAACTGCTGCTTGTTTGGAAACCTCACTAAAATTCCAGAGCGCTGTCACTAAAACTGTGGAGTTCGACTTGAGCTGCGTGCCTCTGTCTTCCTGCAGTGCATTTTCCCACAGAGTTTCCAAATGGAAAGCGTCTGGGAACTACTCGAAGTCTTCAGTTGTTCACACACAGCCTTCTTTTTTATAGAGGAATAGATATTGTGGTAACATTATAAAAATATAAAAGAAAGGTTCATCATTTTACCATTTGATCCCCATTTTTAATTGAATTTATTGAGGTTACATTGATTAATAAAATTATATATGTTTAAGGTGAACAATTCTATAATATGTCACCTGCGTACTGTATGATGCATTCACCACCAAAGTCATGTCTCTTTCCATTACCATTTACCCCCCCCCCCCTTTTACTCTCTCCTGTGCCCCCTATCCCATTTTCCTCTGGCAATGACCATACATTTGTTTGTCTATGAGTTTCTTCCTTAATCCATTCACCTTTTTAACCCAGCCCCCTCTACCTCTTCCCTTCTTACTAATTTAAAACAAATATATGCACCCTGTGTTCATTGCAGTGCTATTAACAAGAGCCAAGATTTGGAAGCAGCCCAAGTGGCCCTCGGTAGGTGAATAGATAAAAAATTTGTGATACATTTACACAATGGGATATTAGTCAGCTATAAAGAAGAAAGAAATTTTACCTTTTGTGACAGCATGAGTGAACCTGTAAAGTATTATGCTAAGTGACCCCCAGTTCTTGATAGATACAGAAATGTGTGTGTTTGTAAAAGTTCATCAACATGTTAACTAGAGCAGAGGGAAGATGCAAGGATGCAAGCATCAGGAGAAACCTCAGTAATAAAAAATGATGTTCAGTTGCTTTGTTAGAGAAAGTTTAATTGCTCCCGAAAGCAGGGTAGTGAGTAAAGGACAGGCTAGAATAGGGAGATGAGGGTGGAGCCAGTGAGGTGGAAGGGGCTGGGCTGCTGTGGATTGAAGATCTCATGGTTCCCATCAAAGCTGTGATGGTCAAAGAAATCTTAGGGGAAAATATTCCTCCCAATTTTCAGTAAAATCTACTACACTCACACAAGCTCTTTGGATAGTCTTGCATTTGGCAGTCAGGTTATAGGAGGTGATGTACGTAGCTCTATATCTCATCGAATTACCATCTGGAAGGTGAGGTCATTTTCACTGTGTCTGCAAAAGTCATGCTGCAAGGAATCAGACAATGTCACCACAGGGTCTCAGATAGCCCTTGAAACCACCCAAATGTCACAGGAAATAATGGGATTCACTCCTTGATCTGCTTTCCCATGAAGGATGCCATGTAATTTGAGACAATATTTTCGAATTAGAGAAATGGGATTTTATTTTAATAAATGACCTAGGCAGAGTAGAGAAGTCCATCATGAATTAGCAAACACACACACACACACACACACAAAAAGCTCTGAGATTGGAATTCTAAGAAAGGAAATGGAAGTTCAGCCATGTATTCTTGGATTGTTTTAAATTCTTTACTATGTTTCATGTGTTGGAGACTGGGTTCCCAGCATCGGATTGGTTCTCAGGTAAGTATTGGAGGATGAGCTACAGATTATGTCTGCTAAATACTAGAGGTGGTTTTAGAAATATTTAAAAAAATGAAAATAGTCTAAATGTGTTTCAATGTGCAAATCCAAATGTTATATTTGTATCCATAAATACAGTTATTTAAGAATATGTGCATTTGCAAATAGATGTCAAAATTCACACAAAAGGAGAAATATTATAACCAGTTACATTTTATATGACATAATTTTTCTGATAAAGTAATGAAAGGGGATATCAAATTACCAATAAACATACAAAAAGCTACTCAATTAAATGAGTCACTGAAATTTATTTTTATTTTTTAAATATATTTTATTGATTACACTATTACAGTTGTACCATTTTTCTCCCATTTTTTCCTTTCTGTCCTGTACGCCCCTCTCACCTGCAATCCCCCACCTTAGTTCATGTCAGTGGGTCATATATATAAGTTCGTTGGCTTCTTCATTTCCTATTTCTTAACCTCTCCCTGTCTATTTTGTATCTACCATTTATTCTTATTCCCTGTACCTTTTCTTCCATTCTTCCACCTCCACTTCTTCACTGATAAACCTCCATGTGGTCTCCATTTCTGTGATTCCATTCCTGTTCTAGTTGTTTGCTTAGTTTGTTTTTGTTTTCAGGTTTGGTTGTTGATAGTTGTGAGTTTGTTGTCATTTTACCATTCATATTTTTTATCATTTTTTCTTAGATAAGTCCCTTTAACATTTCATATAATAAGGGCTCAGTGATGATGAACTCCTTTAATTTGACCTTATCTGGGAAGCTCTGCCCTTCCACTGTAAATGGAAGCTTTGCTGGATAGAGTAACCTTGGATGTAGGTCCTTGCCTTTCATGACTTCTGATACTTCTTTCCCTCTCTTTTTGACTGCAAGGTTTCTTTGGAGAAATCAGCTGATAGCCTTATGGGAACTCTTTTGTAGGTAACTGTCTCCTTTTCTCTTGTTGCTTTTAAGATTCTCTTCTTATTTTTAATCATGAGTAATGTAATTATGATGTGCTTGGGTGTGTGCTTCCTTGGATCCAACGTTTTTGGGACTCTCTGAGCTTCATGGGCTTCCTGAGAGTCTATTTCCTTTGCCAGATTGAGGAAGTTCTTCTTCATTATGTTTTCAAATAAGTTCTCAATTTCTTGTTATTCCTCTTCTCCTTCTGGGACCTGCATGATTCAGATTTTGGAATGTTTAAAATAGTCCTGGAGATCTCTAAGCCTCTTCTCATTATTTTGAATTTTTGTTTCTTTATTTTTTACTGGTTGAATATTTATTTCTTCCTTCTGTTCCAAATCATTGATTTGAGTCCCATATTTTTTTTGTCTAAAACCTAAAAAGAAACATGAAAAAATTTAATAACTCTGCCTTTAAAATTTTATATCTGCCTTTATCCCTAACTAATATGGTTAACTACCAGGCAAAAGCGCTATAATCTGAAAGAGAAAAATACATAGAAATGGGTGCCAAACAATAATCAGATGAATGATATATTGGGCCAAATAGATTTCCTGTAGCTCTCTTCCCTTTGGATGTATGGCCTATACTTTTATCTTTCCAAATGGGACATATTGTGTGGGCAGGGGATAATTAAGAAACAAAAAGAGAATTGGTTTTTCCCTAGCACTCACAAAATTTCTGACCAAATTACTTCTTAGCGAACAACTTATAAATCGTATCCAACTTTTGAAAAAATATCAGGAAGTACTCCTATGTTCACACTGCCCTTTGCGGCCCTTCAGATAAAATTTAGATGCCCCCAGCTGCAAGCTCTTCTCACTGATTGGTGATTATCTACATGTTCAGTGGGTGGACTGAATGCTGTAGGATTAGATGTGCTAATACCACAATAGTGGTAAAAAAATTTAGTACATGTGATAATCTATATTTCCATTTCCATTTCTGGAGTAAAACAGAACAGGAAATTTATTTTACAGCAGAGATAAACTATCTGCTTGTGCACACTCTGGGGTACTAATGAAAATGTCATACCTCATATCATCCTCAATCATCAGGGCAAATAAAGCATAAAAATCTGAATGAAAAAAGGACTTTAGAAGAGATCTATCAAGAACTGAACTTACCTGGTCAGAAGCTTTGACCTTGGCCTTTGTAAAGATCAGGAATACTCAAAAGAAGAGAAATGTATTGATTCTTCTAAAAATAATATTTGAATACTCAATGCCTACTGGCATATCTAAATGTTCCATTCTTGGGTGCAGTGACCATTATGGGAATTTAAGTGAACAAATTGATGCTATTACTAGGTATATCCAAGACCTAACTAGCATACTTGAAGTATATAATCAATAGGTAAGAGGCATAGTCTCAGGCAACTGACAAGCCTTACCATCCCATTTGACAAGGAGACTGAATGTACATCAGTTTCTCTAGAAGAAAACACAATCACTTCCATAGAAAGGACTACCTACAATGTCATCAAAATAAAAGTCTTCCTGGGTCCACACAAGCCACGCCAAAATAGACCCATCATTCTCAAGACAATTGGGAGACAGTCCCTACAGTTGACCTTCAACTAAAAATGTCTAGGGCCAATTCCCGGGCTCAGAAGCCAATGGCACTATGACATAGACAGCTTTTCCCAAGATCATGGATCAAGAAATTTTGCTGTCATCTATTACCCTCCCTTTTAACACCCCCTCCCATACACACACATGATTATTAAACACATTTTTGCACATTTATTAGAAGCCTGATGAAAGAAGGCTTATTTCTAACCCACTTTCTCTCTCTCTGAAGCTGCGATCCCAGCCTTTAATATGTGAAAGTTTCAGGGACGTTGTAGAGGAGGGAACTGACAGGGCCCAAGATGGGCTGCCTCAAAATATCCTACAATGACATATTGATTACTTCGAATTAAAATGACTTGAGAAGCAGCTGGTGCCAGAAGAGTACCTTGACCCTCCTTGAATCTCCTTCAAATCTCCCACTTGAAAAGTATCCTCCCTATACTTAGAATACACTTCTTATTGCCTTTATTAAATAACTCAGAATTGAAAATTTCCTTCAGTCAAATCTTATTGCCTCTTCTTTAATTTATTTTATTACTTTTTTAGATTTCTCCCTAATAAACACCCAAACCTTGCTTAGATTCCTTTCTCTCAAGCACTTTCATTGTCCTGTCAATTTATCACAAATTTATTGTCTCTCTTTTAAAAAAGTATAAAAAAGTACCCAATTCAATTATTATGGAGCCTCATTTTTGTGATCTAAGCATTATATTATAATTTTCCTGTTTGCATGTATTAAATGGGTTTTTCTCCTGTTAATCTAGTCTTGTGTCAATTATGCTGTTTTATTATTAGTCCAGCCATAGAAGTAAAGAAAGCCAGAGGAGGGAATTCTGCCCCTCCCTGACAGTATTGACAAACAAATGCAGCACCTGGCATTTAATAGATGCCCACTAAATACTTATTGGATTTAACTGATAACATCTGTATCCCATGGGTATTGGGTAACCCAGGACTAATAAAAATTTGCTAAGGAAATACCTGTTCATTTGCTGTGCACCTACTCTGTTTTAAGAGTTTATTAAATATTTTACACACATTGACAGCATCATTCACTTTTTAAATTCCCATTTCCCCACCTCCTCCTCTGCCAAGCATCAGCTTCTTCTCTATATTAATGAGTTTGTTTTTGTTTTTTTTATTCATTTGCTTTTTTAGATTTCACATATAAGTAAAATCATATTTGTATTTTTCTGTTTGACTCAACATAACACATTCTACGTCCATTCATGTTGTTGCAAATGGCAAGATTTATTCTATTTTATCTCTGAATAACAATCATTCGCTTCTTTTAGTAGTTAAAGATATGGAGGCCCTGAGAAGGGTTAATATAATACCAAAGCTGAAGTTTGAACGTAAGATTGTCTTCAAAACTTGTGTGTTTTCCTACCATTTTACTATATATCCTACAGTTGAAAGAATGAATGAATAAATGAATGAAGAGCGAACACCTAAATCTGTCTCTACAATATGCTTTCTAGGTTGACTGTGAGAACATCTCATTGATCTTTGTGCTGACTATACTTCTGAGCGGCACTGTTGCCCACTATAGCAGGAGCACCATCAGCCACTGGAGTAGCTACTGGATTCTTAGGGAAGGCCATCAAGGCCACCGAAAAGGCTCAGACGATTGGAAGACCACCACTTCATTCCCCGTGCTTGGAATATGCCCTCTGCCTGAGTCTGCCCAAGGACACTGCCTGGACATAGTAATGTGGTGATAAGAGTATCTGGACTAGGCACGTGGCTGAACCCTGTTAAGGCCTCCTGTGTACATGACTGAGCCCAGTTAAAACATTTATATAATCTTTTAAAATTTGATGGGTGGGTGCAGAAATCTATTTGCATTGCAGGTGCCAAGACAAGCCTGTTACATTACTTCCCTCGTGTGTTAAACCTGTCACCTAACAATCTGGAGTGAGCTGCTTTTCTCTCTGGTCTCTCCCTGCCCTTCCTGTGTGTAGGGATCTGCTTCAGATTATACTTGGGAAGCTACTGCTGGCTACTTCAATGTTCTTATTTGAAGAACTGTGCAGAGCACACCATGGCAAAGAGGAAAAACAAGTGGCTATTTCAGTGGGCTGACCTCTCTATGGGTACTCTCACTGGGCACTGATGCCCAACTAGATCCTCGAACTTAAGGTAGAAAATTGGAGAAAGAGTTAAGATTAAAGAAAAATGTGCTGCTGTTCACCTTGAGGTCACTTACTGTGAATCTACTTTGTACTCACTATTGTATTATATATTTTACACACATTCACAGTATCACTGACTTCTTTTTGCAATTTTTTTAATTCCCATTCCCCAACTTATCTCCTCTGGCAACTATCAGCTTATTCTCTGTATCTATGATTCTGTTTCTGTTTTCCTTTTTAAATTCATTTGTTTTGTTTTGGAGGCTATGAGAACCAGCAGGATAACAAGTTGGAAACCCTGGCATGCAGTTTTGCAAAGCTAGGAAGGTTCAAACTGCCTCAGATTAAGGTCCAAGGGCTTGTGACAAAGTGTAATTAGGACACCAAGAGGGAGGATCCCCAGGAAAGTGAGGAGAACAAAGGGGAAGATGTTATGGCACTGCACAGATGCAGTGCATGCCCTCTGGCCCCTAACACAAAGGACAGTTTTAAACAGCAATTAACTCCAAACTCCTAGGAGAAAACTTGCATTTACTCTGTCTCTTGAAATTGTAAACCTTATCATGTCTCCTAAATGTAAACACTCTAGAAGGTAACCAAAACAGAAGTTGAAGAAATAATAAAAATATTGTTTATTTTAATGTATATATTCTTCTAGGGCTTATCTATACCTTATTGATTTATGTTTTTAATAATAGATTTCTACTCTACATAGCACTAATAAAATTATTCTTATGAACATTTTTAAGTCTGTATGCACGCAATCAACAACTTTAGCTTATCTGGAAAAGGGTTTGGAGCACTGGCAAGGATTTCAGTTCACAAAGTTCAAAAAACATTCAGCTGTGCCTGGAGTTCTTTTCACTTCCCTGACATAAACACGTTTTTTGTGTGTGAAAAGAACAGGCAACTGATTTCTTCACATTAGTCTGATTTCAAAGTAGCCCTGCTCCACCTTACTTTTATTCTCACTTTGAGTAATAGAAAGTTGGTGCCGTCAGTAAATGAATGGATCAAAGAACTATGGTACATATACACAATGGAATTTTCTGCTGCAGAAAGAAAGAAGGAGCTCCTACCTTTTGCAACATCGTGGATGGACCTGGAAAGCATTATGCTGAGTGAAATAAGCCAGGTGTTGAAGGACAAATACCATATGATCTCACCTTTAACAGGAAGCTAAACAACAAAACAAACAAGCAAGCAAAATATAACCAAAGACACTGAAATAGAGAACAGGCTGACGGTGACCAGAGGGAAGAGGGGAGGGAATTTCAGGGGAAATAGGGGAGGGATTTAAAGGAACCTATATAAAGGATACATGGACAACAACTGAGAAGGGTGGAAATGGGAGGGAGGAGGGGAGCACGGGGAGTGGGATGGGATGGGAGTAATAGACAGAAAACTGTACTTGAAAAATAATTAAATAAAAAAAATTGGGGGAAAAAAAAGAAAGTTGTCCTGAAAATGACACCACAATTTTACACTCACAAGAAGGTGAGGATGAACTTTACACTTTATCCTCTGCAAAGTATTAATCGGACAGAAAGTTAGGGAAGAGGAGAGGCAGGCAGAACTGGTGAATTGTTTCCCAATTTCTTTCAGGTGAAAGTTGCATGTCATTCCCAGATTTATTGACACAGTAGTCCTTTTTGCATCTGAACCTGTGTTACTAGTAACCTGGGTAAGAATCTGAATTTTAGATCAGGCTTTAAATTGTCTAGATCTTTAAAAAAGTTTCCAAAGGCTATTTGCTAACTATGACATAAAGAAGGCAACAGCTTGTCTTTCTGTTTTTGTTTTTTGCTATTTTTTGAGTTATAATAACGTTTGCCATAATTTTTTACCTTTTAAAGTAAAACATAACATAGAAACCGAAAAGTACTCAGGTCCGAAGTATAGAGCAGGTGAAACACACAAGATGAACCCATCCTGTAACTATTACCTTTGTCTAAATAAAAAAGGGGGCACTTCCAAATTCCAGAAACTTCCTGTACCTCCAACCCCTCAATTCAACTCGAAGGTAGCCACTCTCATTACCTTTTAAATCAGAGACTAAGTTTGCCTATTTGTGAGATTTAAGTAAACAGACTCAAATGGCATGTAATCCAGTGTGCAGATTATTTTAGTCACCATTATGACTATCAGGTTAGTACATATTTGGGAGTATAAGTGCAGTTTTTATATTTTTATTACTATTACATATTTCATTGTCCAATATACCATAGTTTATTTAGCTATTTTACATGGACAATTGGTTACACCCAGTTCAGAGCTACTATATATATCACTACTATGATCATTGTCTGTATGTTTTTTATGTACATGTATCCACATTCCTGCTGGATGTATTCTTAGCAGTAGAATGGTCAAGTCATAGAGAACTTAAGTTCAACTTAAGTATACTTTTCCAAATAGTTTTCCTGAGAATAATTCAAATCATCTTGACACTTACAATGGCCTCTAAAATAGGAATAGCTTTTCTAGAATTTTACTAGTCTGAAATAATTTGTTTATATTATATTTATGTATTTTTTGTGTCTTGCTTCTTTTGTCTGACAAAAAGGTTGATTCAATTAATCTGCTTTGTTTTCAGTTGCAAGCTTATGTGTTCTATCTCATGACAACATGCCATTATTCTACTATTGAGACATGTCTGGGTCCCAGGTTTTCTACTACAAAAATATTTAAAAAGTTTTTTCACATATACACTTGTACACATGTACATAAGATTCTCTTGTGCAATGTTCCAAGAGTGAAATTCCTGAGTCATAAGATATGTGCATCTTCAGTCTTTCTAATTAAAGTTGAACAGCATTTTAAAGTAGCTGTAACAGTTCACACATTGACCAGCAGATTATGATTGTTCTCCACATCACAATTTTTAACTTTTTAAAATCTGCTGGCTGTGTGGTGATATCTCATTGGCACATTAATTTGCACTTTCTTTTGGGGGGATTTTCTTTTGTTATTATTATTATTATCAATTCTTAATTATTGTTGCTTTTATTTTTATTACTAATTTAAAAATCTATTTTATTGATTATGCTATTACAGTTGTCCCATTCCCCCCTTATTCCCCTCTACCCTGCACACCCCCTCCCACCCACATCCCCCCCTTAGTTCATGTCCATGGGTCATAAGTTCTTTAGCTTTTACATTTCCCATACTATTCTTTCCCTCCCCCTGTCTATTTTCTGCCTACCATCTATGCTACTTATTCTCTGTACCTTCCTCTCCTGTCCTCCTCCAACTCCCCTGTTGCTAACCCTCCATGTGATCTCCATTTCTGTCGTTCTATTCCTGTTCTAGTTGTTTCCTTAGTTTGTTTTTATTTTAGGTGTGGTTGTTAATAATTGTGAGTTTTCTGTCATTTTACTGTACATGTTTTTTATCTTCTTTTTCTTAGATAATCCCTTTAACATTTCATATAATAAGGGCTTGGTGATGATGAACTCCTTGAACTTGACCTTATCTGAAAAGCACTTTATCTGCCCCTCCATTCTAAATGAAAGCTTGCTATATAGAGCAATCTTGTATGTAGGTCCTTGTCTTTCATGACTTGGAATACTTCTTTCCAGCCCCTTCTTGCCTGTAAGGTCTCTTTTGAGAAATCAGCTGATAGTCTGATGGGAACTCCTTTGTAGGTGACTGTCCCCTTATCTCTTGCTGCTTCTAGGATTCTCTCCTTCATTTTAATCTTGGCTAGTGTAACTATGAGTGCCTTGGTGTGTTCCTTCTTGGGTCCACCTTCTTTGGGACTCTGACCTTCCTGGACTTCCTGGAAGTCTATTTCCTTTGCCAGATTGGGGAAGTTCTCCTTTATTATTTGGTCAAATAAGTTTTCCACTTGCTGCTTTTCCTCTTTCTCTTCTGGTACCCCTATAATTCAGATGTTGGAATATTTAAAGATATCCTGAAGGTTCCTAAGCCTCTCCTCATTTTTTTGAATTCTTGTTTCTTCATTATGTTCTAGTTGAATGTTTCTTCCGTCTGGTCCACTCCCTTGATTTGAGTCCAGGTTTCCTTATCATCACTATTGGTTTCCTGTGGTTTTCCTTTCATTTCACTTAGTGTAGCCTTCATTTGTTCCTCTGATTTGTGACTATAATCAACCAGTTCTGTGAGCATCCTGATCACCAGTGTTTTGAACTGTGTGTCTGATAGGTTGGCTACCTCTTTGTCACTTAGAAGTATTGGCTCTGGGGCTTTGAGCTGTTCTTTTGCTTGAGCCATAATGTTTTGGTGTGTCTGCGCCTGTTACATATGCACTTTGTTTAATACAAATGCAATTGAGCACCTTTTCATGTTGGTTTACTATTTAGTTTTCCTGTGAAATTTCTGTGAATATGTATTTTTCCCATTGAGTTATCTCTCTTATGCATCTTAATTTCTAGTTTTCTTTTTTGTTAAAGACTTTATTTATTTATTTTTTAGAGAGAAGAGAAGGAGAAAGAGAGGGAGAGAAACATCGATGTGTGGTTGCCCCTCATGTGCCCCCACCTGGGGACCTGGCCTACAACCCAGGCATGTGCCCTGACTAGGAATTGAACCAGTGATCCTCTGGGTCACAGGCCCATGCTCAATCCAATGAGCCACACTAGCCAGGGCTGATTTCTAGTTTTCTTATATGTATTTTTTATATTATTTTGTTTTTGAGTTGTTTTTCAAGTACAATTTTCTCCATATTTCCCTCATAACTTCCCCCTGCCACACCCATCCCCACCTTCCACAATTGATCCTACCTGCTTTGCCTTTGTCCATATGTCTTTTATACATGTTTCTTGATGATCCTTCCCCTGTTTTTCCCATTATCTCTCCCCCCCTCCCTTTTGGTTACCATCAGTCTGTTCTTTTTTTTTATTTTTTTAAATATTTTATTTATTTATCTTTAGAGGGGAAGGGAAGGAGAGAAGGAGAGAAACATCAATGTATGGTTGCCTCTCATGAGCCCCCTCCTGGGAACTCACCTGCAACCCAGGCATGTGCCCTGACTGGGAATCGAACCGTGATTGTGTGGTTTGCAGGCCCATGCTCAATCCACTGAGCTATACCAGCCAGGGCATCAGTCTGTTCTTTATTTCAATGTCTCTATTTATTTTTTACTTGCTTATTTGTTTTGTTGATCAGGTTCTGCCTATAGGTGAGATGATATGGTATTTGCCTTTTATTCCCTGGCTTATTTCACTTAGCATAATGCTGTCCAGATCCATCCATACTGTTGCAAAGGGTAGGAGCTCCATTTTTTCTTTTCACTGCATAGCATTCCATTGTGCCAATTTACCATAGTTTTTTAATCCATTCATTTACAGATGGGTACTCAGGTTCCTTCCAACACTTGGCTATTGTGACTTCTGTTGCTGTGAACATTGGGGTGCATAGGTTCTTTTGAATTGGTATTTCAGGATTCTTGGGCTATAGTCCTAGCAGTGGGATTGCTGGGTCAAAAGACGGTTCCATTTTTAGTCATCTGAGGAAATTCCATATTGTTTTCCACAGTGGCTGCACCAGTCTGTAGTCCTGCCAACAGTGTACTACAGTTCCCTTTTCTCTACAACCTAGCCTGCACTTGTCTGTTGATTTGCTTTTGATGGCCATTCTCACCAGTGTGAAGTGGTATCTCATTGTGGCTTTAATTTGCATCTTTCTGATGGCTATTGATGCTGAGCATCCTTTCATATGTCTCTGGGCTCTCTGTATATCCTCCTTTGACAAGTGTCTGTTCAGGTCCTTTGCCTATTTTTTTAATTAGATTTTTTGTCTTTGTGGAGTGGAATCATGAGTTCTTTATATATCTTGGAGATCAAACCCTTGTCCAAAGTGTCAAATATGTTTTCCCATGTGGTTGGTTCCTTTTTCATTTTGCTGATGTTCTCTTTAGCCATGCAGAAGTTTTTCATTTTTATGAAGTCTCATTTGTTAATTCTTTTCTTTATGTCCCTGTTTTAAGGGACATATCAGTGAAAATATTGCTGCATGGAATATCTGAGATTTTCCTGCTTATGGTCTCCGTTAGGACTTTTATGGTGTTGTGACTTATATTTAAGTCTTTTATCCACCTTGAATTTATTTTTGTGTATGGTGCAAGCTGCTGGTTGAGTTGATTTTTTTTTGCATGTAGTTGCCCAGATCTCCCATCACCATTTATTGAAGAGACTATCTTCTTCCATTTTATACTTCTGCTCCCTTTGTCAAATATCAATCGACCATAGAGACTGGGTTTATTTCTGGTCTTTCTATTCTGTTCCATTAATCTATGTGTCTGGTCTTATGCCAGTACCAGACTGTTTTGATTACCATGGCTTTGTAATATAGTTTGATATCAGGTATGGTGATCCCTCCTACTTTTTTCTTCTTTCTCAAAATTTCTGTAGTTATTCAGTGTCGTTTATTATTCCATACAAATTTTTGAAATGTTTGTTCTATATCTGAAATGTGTCATTGGTACTTTAATAGGGAATTATGTTGAATCTATAAATTGATTTGGATAATGTAGGCATTTTGATGATGTTAATTCTTCCAATCCATGAACATGGCATATGCTTCCATTTGTTTGTGCCTTCCTTAATTTCTTTCTTTAGTGTTGTGTAATTTTCTGAGTATAGGTCTTTTATCTCCTTGGTTAGGTTCATTCCTAGGTACTTTATTTTTCTTGTTACTATAGCAAATGGAATTTTTTTCCTGATGTCTGTTTTTGAAGTTACATTGTTGGTATACATAAATGGTATACATAAATGCCTTTGATTTCTAAGTATTGACTTTGTATCCTGCTATTTTGCAAATTCACTTATTAGGCTGAGTAGCTTTTTGGTGGAGTCTATTAAATTTTCGATGTACACTATCATGGCATCTGCAAAGAATGGCAGTTTTACTTTCTTCTTTCCAATTTGGATGCCTTTTATTTCTTCCTCTTGTCTGATTGCTGTAGCTAGGACTTCCAATACTATATTGAATAGAAGTGGTGAAAGTAGACACACTTGTCTTGTTCCTGATCTTTGTAGGATGGATAGCTTTTAGATTTTGCCTGTGTCGAGTATGGTGTTGGCTGTAGGTTTCTTGTATATGGCCTATTATGTTGAGGTACGCCCCCTCTATTCCCACTTTGCTGAGCGTTTTGATCATAAATGGGTGCTGTACCTTATTGAATGCTTTTCAGTATCTATTGATACAATCATGTAATTTTTGTTTCTCGTTTAGTTTATGTGATGTATTATGTTTATTGATTTGTGAATATTGTACCACCCTTGCATCCCTGGGATGAATCCCACTTTATCATTTTGTATGATCTTTTTAATATATTGCTGGGTACAGTTTGCCAGTATTTTGTTGAGATTTTTAGTGTCTATGTTCATTGGCGATATTGGCCTTTAGTTTTCTTTCTTTGTTGTGTCTTTATCTGGTTTTTGGATTAGGATGATGCTGGCTTCATAAATAAAGTCTGGGAGTCTTCCCTCTCCTTGGATTTTTTTGGACTACTCTAAGAAGGATAAGGGTTAGCTTTTCTTTAAATGTTTTGTAAAATTCTCCTGTGAAACCAGGGCTTTTGTGGGCCAGGAGTTTTTTGATTACTGCTTCAATTTCACTGGCTGTTAGTGGTCTGTTCAGGCTTTCTGCTTCTTCTTTATTCACTTTCAGAAGATTACGTGTTTCTAGAAATTTGTCCATTTCACCCAGGTTTTCAAATTTTTTGACATATAGTTGTTCGTAGTAATTTCTTACAATCCTTTGTGTTTCTGTAGTATCAGTTGTAATCTCTCCTCTTTCATTTCTGATGTTATTTATTTGGGTCTTTTCTCTTTTTTTTTCTTGAGGAGTCTGGTTAAAGACTTGTGGATTTTGTTTGTCTTTTCAAAGAACCAGTTCCTGGCTTTATTGATGATTTGAATTTTTTTTTTTTTAGTCTGTATGTCATTTATTTCTGCTCTGATCTTGGCTATTTCCTTCTTTTTACTTGTTCTGGGCTTTGTTTGTCATTGTTCCTCAGTTATTGTAAATGTAGGGTTAGGTTGTTTACTTGAAATGTTTCACTTGTATTTTTTCGGTAGGCCTGTGCTGCTATGAACTTCCTTCTCAGGACTGCCTTTGTGGTGTCCTAGAAGTTTTGGGCTGTTGAGTGTTCATTTTAACTTGTTTCCAGAAACTTTATAATTTCTTCTTTGATCTCATTCTTGACCCATTCATTGTTTAATAGTATGTTATTCAATCTCCATGAATTTTAGTGGTTTTAAATTTTTTTCCTTGAGTTTGGTTTCTAGTTTTAGGCCCTTGTGGTCCAAGAAAATGCTTGATATGATTTCAATTTTCTTGAGTTTGTTGAGGCTTGTTTTGTGGCCCATCATTTGGTCTATCTTTGAAAATGTTCCATGTGTATTTGAAAAGAATGTGTATTTTGCTTTGGGGGGATGAAGGGCTCTATATGTATCAGTTAAGTCCATTTCATCTAGGGTATTGTTTAATGCTGCAATATCCTTGTTGATATTTTGTTTGGAAGATCTATCTATTTTTGATAGTGGGATTTTAACATCCCCTAGTATAAGTGTTTTTCTGTCTATATCTTGAAGTCCTCCAAGATTTTCCTTATATATTTGGGTGCTCCTATGTTGGGTGCATATATGCCTATAATGTTTATGTCTTCTTGATGGATTCTTCTCTTGAGTATTATGAAGTGTCCTTCTGGGTCTCTTTGTATGGCCTTTGTTTTGAAGTCTATTTTGTTCAATATAAGTATTGCTACACCCACTCTTTTTTCCTTCCCACTTGCTTGGAATATTTTTTTCCAACCCTTCACTTTCATTCTGTTTTGATCTTTTTTTTTTCTGAGGTGGGTCTGTTGTAGGCAGCATATGTGTAGGTAATGTTTTCTTATCCATTCAGCTAACGTATGTCTTTTGATTGGACCATTTTATCCATTAACATTTAAGTTTATTATTGATAGGTACTTATTCATTTCCCCCCTGTGTACCTGTGTTCCTCTCTCTCTTACTCTTTTTCTTCCTCTTCTTTACATAATTCTGTTAGCATATTTTGCAGTGCTGGTTTGGTGGAGGTGTATTCTTTCCTTCCACTTTTGTCTGGGAAATTCTTTATTTTTGCCTTCCATTTTAATTGAGAGCTTTTTTGGGTAGAGTAGTCTTGGTTGCAGGCCTTTGCTTTTCATTACTTGGAATATTTCTTACCATTCCCTTCTGGCTTGTAGTGTGTCTGTTGAGAAGTTAGCTGCTAGCCTTATTGGAGTTCCCTTTTATGTTACTTCTTGTTTCTATCTTGCTGCTTTTAAGATTCTCTCTTTGTCCTTACAGCTTGGCATTTTAATTATGATGTGTCTTGGAGTGGGCCTCTTTGGGTTCATCTTGATTGGGATCCTCAATGCTTCCTGAACTTGCCTGGCTTTTCCCCTCTCCAGGTTCAGGAAGTTTTCCATCATTATTTTTTCACACAGGGTTTCTATCCCTTGCTCCTTTTCTTCTCCTTCTGGTATTCCTATGATCTGAATATTATTGCATCTCATGTTGTATTGCAATTCCCTTAAGCTATCTTTATATTTTTTGTGTCTGTTTTCATGTAGCTGCTCTACCTGGATGTTTATTTCTACTTTGTCTTCCACCTCACTAATTGGGTCCTCTGCTTCATCCAGCCTGCTTGTAATTTCTTCTAGTGTTAGTGTATTTTTTATTTCATAAATTGTATTCTTGATTTATTCCTTATTCTTGTTTACAGTTTCTATTTCCTTTTTCATACTATTGTAGTTCCCACTTGGTTCCTTGTAGTTAGTGGTCTGTGAGTTCCTTGAGCATCCTTATAACCATTTTGATTCTATATCTGATCATTTACTTGCCCCCATTTCATTTAGCTCTTTCAATGGGGAGTCTTCCATTTCTTTTGATTGTGGTTTCTTTCTTTTTCTACATATTTTAGGTGACTCTTTTTGTATGTTTCTGAGATTCCTGATCCTCTGCTTTGCCAGCTGTCTTTGTAGGGTGAACTTCTGTGGTAGGAATTCTGTGGGACTCAGTGGGGTGGTCTCTTTGTTCTTCTTGTCAGGATGCTCTAGAGTTGCCCCTGTTTTCATTTGTGTGGGCTCTGTTTGTGTGGGCTTCCATTTGTGTTGGGTTTTACCTGTTGGAGGCTCCTTTGTTGGTTGGTTCACCCCCTCCAGCAGGCTTACTGCTACTCACAACTCCCACCTTGTCTTGTATGTCGTCAGGGGCAGGACAAAAGTGAGATGGAGTAAGATAGCAGGAGAGTATTCTATAGGATTTTAAGTACTAACAGATAGAGAACAGATAGAAGATCCTTTGGAGAAGTACAGCAATAACCATGATACTTCACCCAACTAGCCACTTTTTATAAAAGGTGAGAGAGAGATAAGACTCTTATTAGAAGGGAAAAATAATGTGAGCTGACTTTAGAAAGGAAAGTGCTTACGCGAGGTTAGATGGTGAGACATAGTGAGAGTAAGGGATAGAAACTTGGCAAAGTGTGGGAGAGAATAAAGTTAAGCACAACAGTAACAAAGCTCTGGAAGATGGCAAAATGGACTAAGACCAGCGAAGGGTGCTGAGTGGGATTTGGAATAACAATAATATGATTAGAAATATATAACCTAAATAAAAAGAATAAAAACTAAAAGATCAAGAGTAGTGCATTATTGGAACATGAATGAAGTGGAAGAAGGAAAATTAAAATGCATTAGGAAAGGAAATGTAAAGAAAACCAAACAATGAAATCAAACAAACAAAACAAAACAAAAAGCTAAACAGAAAGAGAAAAAAATAAATAATAAATGAAAGATAAAAATAAAAATATGTGGGGGCCTGCTAGGCCACAGGGGATCAAGGACAGAGTTCTCCACTGTGAAAATAGTGGATGAGCTTAGTTTCTGGTCCCTGGAGCCGGCGGGTACCTTGACATTTTCCTAACCTTCCCGTTCCCAGCCTTGAAGGATATAACAAGATTTTGGCATAGGTGTCATGTTCCAAGACGGTTATGAGAACTTCTTGCCCTTTTGATAGCTTAAGGGAGTACACGAACTCTGAGAAACAACATTGTTTCTAGTTCCTTGCGGTCTTACTTCAGGCGTTAGCAGTTTGTATATAAGACAGCTATTCCTTGAATAAAGTTGCCATTTGCCAGCAGAGCATTTAGTCCTCTCCATTCTTTCAGTCCCTCGCCTCACCTCGTGACCACCCTTGCTACAGCGGGCTGCGGCAAAAATAAATAAAAATAAAATGCAACTTCTGAAGGATAGCAAAGTGGAATTTGTCTCAAGCTGTTGGTGTTAGCCTTCTGACTTCTTTCTGGACCTCTCTTTGGTCTTCTTACCATTCAAGTTCTTTTTGTCTTACACTTGGAAAAAAAGCCCCCTGCTGACTTCACACCTGTGGAGCTGGTTTTGCTGTTCTCCCAGGATGCTGCAAAACAGTGCTGGGCTCTGTATTTTTTCCCTTTCCTATGCTTCTGCAAGGAGCAGGACTCCATCTGGGCTACAGTATTCATGGGTGCCCAGTTTCAGTCCCATGCCCTCAGAGCATTGTGCAGCCTACACTGTCCACTGTGTGTATGTGCCAGGCTAGTACCTCTAACCCACCTCCTTGTGCAGCCCTTTGATTAATCCACAAGGTACACTGAGTGGGAGCAAATTGCACCCCTTCTTTGCCCTCTTTGTTGGCTTGGGCCTGCACACGTCCAATGTTGCTTCAGGGCAGTTATGTTCCCTATTGAATTAAATCTCTCTGGGCATTGTTACCTCTCTGAACCCTGGCTGTCCCCCTTTGATCAATCCATGAGGTGCCCTGCAAGGGGACAAATTGCTCCCCCTACCACCACCATTCCTCTTTGCTGGCCTGGCCGCTTCATGTGAGAGGTCCTTGCATAGTGGCTGAAAGCCTTTTTGGAGGGTATTACCCTAGTTTGAGGCAGGCTTTCCCCACAGTTCAACTCTCTGACCAGCCCAGAGTCTATCTGGGTCACAGCCAGTCATGGGCTATATTTCTCTGGTACTGTCCCAGCTGGCAACTACAGTCCCAGCCAGGCCCCCAGCAACTTTAAGAATCCAGGTTTCTCCCAGTTTCTCAAGTCTGTGAACTCACCACATTGGGAAGGGAGGGAACTGCAAAGTCACAATCACTGACCTGGCTCACCTCTAAAACTGCCCAGGCAGCCACGGTCACTGGGGCAGGGCCTGGGGACCCTCCCATCAGCCTCCAACATCTCCTTACCATAGGTTTTTAAATGTCCTCTGCAACCTTTGGCTTTCAAACTTTGTATCAGCTGGAATTCTGTTGGCTGTTCACTTTGTTCCTCAGAAGATTGGCTAGGTGTCCCAGTTGGGTGCATGAACAAGAGGGTTCAGCTCCCACCTACCTTGTTGCCATATTCCAGACCTCTTTTGTATTATATTTTAGATATATGTTTTTTGTTGGTTAGGTGGCTTGAAATATCTGTTCAATGACTGCTTTTTAGCACATTTAAAGGTGTTTTTCATGAAAGGTATAGTTAGATTTGTTGTAGTCAAACATCAGGTTTTTACTTTATGGAGGTAGTGGTTTGCGTGTGTTTTGTGTTCTGTATGAGTTGTTTTTTATCCAAGTCATGACATTATTTATATATGTTAGGCTATTCCCACCATCATTCTTATGATTAAATTGTATTGAAAAAATTGGTGCTCACCTCCAAAAATATACTTTGGATCCATGTTTCATATCACGTAAGAATCTACTATTGGTGAAATATAGATTTAAGAGAGAAAGGTAAAATGATGAGTAGTCTAGAAAATAGTGTAAGCAAATAAGACAATGACGTTTGGTGAGAAAAAATTCTTGGAGAACACACACACACACACACACGCACACATATACACACTACTACCACCATCACTGCCACAATGATTTACAAATAATGACAGACTTATTTCATTCTTTCCAATTTTTGGACTTTTCTCTGTCATTTTACTTGCACACAGCAATGGAAAGACCACCCCAGAATGTGAAGAATAGAAGTAATAAAAAATGGCATCCCTGTCTTCTTACTAGTTATAAAAGTATAATTTAACCTCTAAATATATTTGTTATAATTTCTATATGCATTTTCTTTAACAGGTTAATCTTATAGAGTAATTGTACTTTATCCCATTTGATACAATTTTATAAACTTATATAAAACTGGATGTTTAGGTTTATCACACTTTGATTTTATATCTATTAAGATGATCATATTATTTACTTATCTTAAGTCATATCATTTAATGTGAGTGATTATTTAAAAGCTTAATAAAGTAGACTTCTAAGGATAAACCAAAGTATGATGTCTTATCTTTGTTTTTATGGCCAAATTTTGTTTAATACTTGATTTAGAATTTTTTACCTCCGTGTTCATAAGTGATATAAGCTTTTTTATTTATTGTATGTCTTGTGGTTATATTTTAATATAAAAGATATTCAGTTATCAAGTAATGAATTGGGTAATATATCCTACATTTTTACCCTGGAAGTATTCATATAAAACTCATGTTATTTTTTACTTAAATATTTGTAGAGACTGAAATAGAGAGGTCTCTGCCTGCTGACCTGCTGTCAACATTAGCCTAGTCGCAGACCAGATCGTTCCTGCGAGGACATCTGTTGGAAACGAGGGGCTGTGATTCCTGAATCTCCCATGGCAGGTGCCTTTCAAACTTCAGGGAAGATGGTGGGTTGATTCCCCTTCCCCTGAGCCACTGTCTGAGTCTGCCCAGGATTATCTCCTGTACTTGGCACAGTGGGGCCTCTAGTAGAGCTCCTGAGCCAAGATTTTGGACCTGCCAGATGCCAGAAGGGTGTTTCTTTGGCTCACCTGTGAGGGGGGAGTACCAGTCTGTTTCCCAGGGTAGTGTAAATGAATGACCCGTTCATTTACAGATGGGTATTCAGGTTGCTTCCGATACTTGGCTATTGTGAGTTGTGCTGCTATAAACATTGGGGTGCATAGGTTCTTTTGGATTGGTGTTTCAGGGTTCTTAGGATATAATCCCAGCAGTGGAATTGCTGGGCCAAAAGGCAGTTCTATTTTACATTTTCGGAGGAAACTCCATACTGTCTTCCACAGTCTGCATTCCCACCAACAGTGAACTAGGGTTCCCTTTTCCCCACATCCTCACCAGCACTTGTCTGTTGATTTGTTTATGATGCCCATTCTCACCAGTGTGAAGTGGTGTTGGTTTGTCATTGTGGTTTTAATTTGCATCTCTCTGATAGTTAATGTTGCTGAACATCCTTTCATATGTTTCTGGACCCTCTGTATGTCCTCCTTTTAGAAGAGTCTGTTCAGGTCCTTTGGCCTTTTCTTAATTGGGATGTTTGTCTTCCTGGAGTGGAGTCATATGAATTAAGTGGAACCTGATTAAAAAAACAAATAAGCAAACAAAATATAAACAGACACATTGAAAAAAGAACCAGAGTGACAGTAACCAGAGGGATCATGGGCAAAATTATCCCAGAGGAGGGAAGGGTCAAGGAACACAGGGTCAAGGAACAACAGGTCAAGGAACAAGGGTCAAGGGAAGGGTCAAGGGTCAAGGGTACAAAGAACACACAGACAAAGCCAAAAGGGGTAGGATTGAAAGTGGGAGGTGGGGATGGGTGGTGCAGGGACAGTGGAGCAGGGAAAATGGGGACAATTGCACTTGAAAAACAATTAAAAAAAGAAAATTATTTAAAAAAAGATGCAGAATGGGAGAGAAGCAGGGTAGAAAAGGAAAAAAAATCCCCCACAAAACCCTGGAACACCAAGACAGAACAAAACTGACATCAGAGAAAAAAAGAAGAAGAAAGAAGAAAAAAAAGGGTGTGGTGAGTGGAGAAAACAGGTTACAGAGGTTTTGGGGAGGGGATTCCAGAGGGTGGGGTGAACGCTATTTCACGGGGTAATGTGATTTACTTTCCCCTGGGAGGGTCTAGCTCTTCTCAGGGAAGATGGTTGTTGTGCAGCCCAGGCCATACCAGGGCCTTGAAAACCCCACAGCTGCTCCCGGAAGACTCTCCCCAGTGCCTCCCTCTCCAGACTCTCCTCACATCACTCTAGACTGCACCCCCCTCTCTTTGGGGTGGGTAGCTGCACACACAAAATCTGTGCTTTGACCTTTCAAGGGAGAAAAAAAAAACGGTGAGTTTGTCTCCAGTAGTTTTTGTCTCTCCCCAAGGCAGAGAGCCTGTTTATGGGTGGGAGAACTCCCCTCCCCGCACCCCCCATCCGTGTCTGGCTGATGGAGGGGCTCAGCCCCTACCATGACCTCCTTTGCCTTGAGAGGGCTTTTAGGTGTGGATTGAATCCCCAGTAGGGGCATGTACAGGAGGCCACCTATCCATGCTTCTCTCTCACACCCATGCCTCTTCCCTTCTCTCCCAAATTGGTAGATTATATCCTGTATGCATTATATCCTGTCTTCTTTCAGGTCTCATATCATCCTGATGGGATGGGGGAAGGAAGGGAAGATCCAACAGCTATATTATAACACAGGGCTGTGGCAGGGGGTGCTTGCACCACTTCCCTCCAGTGAGTCAGCCTGGGACTCCAGCTCCTGAGCTGCTACAGTTGAATGGCTGTGCTTCTGGTGCCTCTCCCACCAGCCTCCTCAGTTAGACTCTGCCCGCTTCATGGTTCCTGTGGCTCCCTGGGTTAGGTAGGCAACAGCTCCCTCCCCAGTAAGTTCTGCAGTCTCTGCACCCTGGCTCTTGCCAGGGGTAGAGAGCACTGAGACAAGTCTGGGCTCCCAGGTACAGGTCTCCTGAAGCTTTTTCCCAGGTAGGATATTTTAGATTCCTCAAAATGGCTATTGCCCCAAATCTGCCCGGCCAGAGGCACCAGGCTGGGAAGCCTCAGTGGCAGCAGCTCTTTCAGGAGAGCTGAGCCTTCTTTCACACATGCCCACACGCTGGCCCACATACATGCTCACTCACACATGCTGTCACACACAGCTGGAGTTTTGAGTTGACTGCTCTGTGGTTTAGCTGCATGACCTGTGTGGGGCTGGGAGCAAGTGGATGAAGTTTCCAGCTACCCTTCAGCCATCTTGGAAACCGATCCCTAACCCTATGTTCTTACATTTTTCTACTTACATTGTTTGAAATAATAGAGAGATGCCTTTAGTTCATGATATAGATTTACTTACACATCTTATTTTACTTAAATTTACTGACACTTTTATCACTTCAGGCATTTTCATTCCTTTGTGAGAACAACCTTCTTTATCAAACTTTAATAAAATATTCTTACAATAATTTCAATCAACTTCATTTTGAAAAAGTTTTGTTCATAGTCTTTCAGATACATTTTTATTGAGAGAATTCTGGTTCACCATTCTTATTTATTCTATACTTTGGATATGTTATTCTTCTTTGTTTTAACTTGCATCATTTCTAGGAAAAAAGTCTTCTGTAACTAATGTTCCTTTTATCCTCTTTCTGTCTTCAAAATTTTGTCAATATATGGGTTTCATAAATTTAGCTATGGTGTTCTTGGGTGTGCTTTTGTCTGCTATATGTTTTACATGGGGCACTATAAACTTCTGGGTATGTGGTTTCTTGTCTTTCACTAATTTTGGAAAATTATATATCTTTTCTTTCCATCTTCTACTCTTTCAGTTAAATGTATATGAAAATTTAGACGGAGTTCAGTGAGCTATGCTTTGGGGAGGCTCTAAAAGACAACATCTCCATTTTTCACCCAGACTCCAATCCTCACCACTCTGATAGCTGCCAGTCTGTCTTATGTATCTATGCTTCTGTTTGCATTTTATTTGTTAAATTATTTTGTTCAATACATTCCACATATAAGTGATATCATATAATACTTGTCTTTCTCTAACTGGCTCATATCACTTAGTATAATATTCTTCAGGTTCATCCATGCTGTCTCAAAAGGTAAGATTTGCTTCTTGTTTATAGCTGAGTAATATTCCACTGTGTAAAGGTACCACAGCTTGTTTATCCACTCATCTATGTTGCATTCACCAACCGCGAGAACAAATGTCGGAGACTTTCGGGGTTCCAAAGATGTTACTTTATTGGCCAAGTTTAACCTGCGCAGGGGCGAACTCTCCAAAGTGTCCGGAGACACGGTGCCTGCAAGGGCTGCAAATGAGAGTCGCGCCAAACGCTTACAGGCTTAGGGTTTTATGGAGGCGCCGCAAGCAAGCTGGATACAGAAGCAGATGTGGCGGTTAGCGGTTGGCTCAGGGGCACAATAGGGTTACTGATCATTGGTGAGTTAACTCGTGCACTGGCTCGTGCTCCTTTACTTGATTGGTCAGTTGAGCTCGTGCACAGGGGCAAAGTTTCCCTCCCTAGTGACTGTCCAGATGGCTATCTGCCTGACTAACCTTTGCTCTCACACCACATCCTGGAACACACCCTGCTCTTCGGGCGTGTCCCGGAGCCTCTTTGCCTTAGTTAGTAAAACACCTTTTGCTTCCTTACAGCTATGTTCTGGCTAGTTCCCCTTGCCCTCAACAATCTACTGATGGACACTTAGGCTTATAGAATACACACTGTGGAGCAAAAGTAGATTTATAGTTGTGAGTATGTAAAATGCAGAGTCAATGAAGCAACTGTAATAATCACAACCTGTATGTCTTTTTCCATGTGAACAAATGTAAATTTACTTTTACTGAACCATGTCTTTTTAAAAGATACCTTTTTGTTACAATAATTTACTACCATGGGAGACTGGAGAAACTCCAAATGTATTTCCTTCAATAATAATAATAACAATAAATATAATAATAACAATTAAAATAATTTAACAGACATTAAATATGATAAACAGCCCTAATCTATGAGTGTTGTCCAGCAAAGTGAAAGGTTGCCCATTCGGTTCCTGGTTGGAGCACATGCTTGGGTTGCGGGTTTGGCCCCCAGTTGAAGTTCAAGCAAGGGGCAGCTATTTGCTGTTTCTTTCTCACATCAGTGTTTCCCTCCCTTTCTTTTCTCTCCCTCCCCCCTCTAAATATAAATAAATAACATCTTTTAAAAATAAAACTTGATAAACTAATAAAATAAGAACAATAATAGGATATTAACTTAATGGCTAAAAGAACAATCTAACCTTATATTCTTTATCTCTAGCCTCATATTTTAGTCTTGTAGCCTCCAGGAACAAAATAAAAAACAGCAAAAAACAAGGAGAGAGAAGGGGATGTCCAATTCTTTTGATACAGTTGATGAGGGAAGACTTTCTTCCTTTGAGCTGGTTTGTTGCCCAGCACTGATCTTGCATCAATTGCTGTATCTCAGTAAATACAGGCTCACAACGCTAACCCAGCTTACGTTCAACTCTAGAAATTGCCAAGTTAGAATAAGGGTCTTTTAAAAAAGCTGTCTCTGATATTCATGCATATACTTTTAAAGCTATGACAGAATTTTCAGCTCTAAATATTGGATGATTGCATTTTAAAAGATGATCTCACAGCTACCCAGGTACAGATTCAATCTTTCTAGCTGCTCTTGAACCCAGGTGTGACAATGTGCACATGGAATGTGGGCAGAATTATATGCATGTTACTTGTGGGCCTGGGTCAGAAAACTTGGAGCCTGTTTTTTACCAGTTACCCATTTCTGTTTACCATTGGGATATCAGATGTGTCAGCATTCAATCTTTACCTTGCACATGTGTACAATTCCTTAGGGAATACAGAACAACACAGTGGAAGGAACCTGAATCCCCAAATGAAAGATAGAGTGGTGGGACTGTAACACACTTTCTAAGCTGTAGCACCAGCCTATTAAATGATCTTGATCTTGAATATTCTCAGCATCTTCATTCTCTACTCCTGCCATCAGAGAAATACACTTCAAAATGGCTCTGAGCATGCCCAGTAAACATCAAAGTCTCAACTTGTCTGTGCAACATAGTCCATAGTCCATGGTCCAGGTCCCAATCAATCTCTCTGCTTTACTCTCAGTGAGCCCACTAAACTGGCTACATTGGACTTGGTTGATTGCTAGCATCCAGCCCCTACTTTTGCGTATTTGCTCATTTCCTTTTTTTGCCTTGTTCAAAAGTGAGTTATTCTTTTTTTAAAAAAGATTTTATTTATCTTTTAGAGAGAGGGGAAAGGAGGAAGAAAAAGAGAGAAACATCAGTATGTGCCTCCAACTGTAGATGTGGCCCTCAACCCAGGCATGTATCCTGACCAGGAATCAAACTGGTGACCTTTTGGTTTGTGGGACTATCCCCAACCCACTGAGTCACACCAGTCAGGAACAGAAGTGAGTCATTCTTTAACATCCAACAGGGGGGACTTCCACCAAGATGGAGGCATAGGTGGAAACACTGTGCCTTCTCCCACAACCAAGTTTGAATACAACAAAGGTTTGGAGAACAAAGACACGGCAAAACCCAGAAAATTGAATTATACGGAAGTCCGACAACCACTAACTATTCAACAGGGACGGTAAGAGGGGTGGAGCCAGCAGCAAGCAGGGTTGGGCAGGACAGATCCCCGGACCTAGGCGCGCAGGCAGCCCGGAACCAGTTGGGGTGCGGGGCAGACTAACTGCGGTTGCACATTCGCACACAGTGTGACGGACCACACAGGCCCCAGGGGGCGAGGGCTGACGGCAGTGGCACACTCGCGTGCAGTGGGATGAAAGGCGTGGGCCCGGTGACGGCAGCAGCTGTGGCACCGGTGATGGCTGTGGCGGCTGGCGGCAGACGGGACGCCATAGTCCCTCTTTGACCCCACCCCCACATACAGCATCACAACCCAGCGACTTAGTTGCCCTGCTCTAGTGAACACCTTAGGGCTCTGATCCTGCTACGGAACAGGCACGGACAGCCCAAAAGATGGCGCAAGAAGAACTCAAAGTCCCAGAGCTGATAACTTTCAGCGACTGAGAAATTGCCAGCCTCTCAGAAGCACAATTCAAAACACTGTTTATCAGGATGCTCACAAAACTGGTTGATTATAGTCACAAATTAGAGGAACATATGAAGGCTAAACTAATTGAAATGAAGGGAGATACACAGGAAACCAATAGTGATGGAAAGGAAAATGGACTCAAATCAATGGAATGGACCAGAAGGCAGAATGAAAAATCCAACCAGAAAGGAATGAAGAAATGAGAATTCAAAAAAACGAGGAGAGGCTTAGAAACCTCCAGGACATCTTTAAACATTCCAACATCTGGACTATAGGGGTACCAGAAGGGGGAAAGAAACAGCCACGAGTGGAAAACTTATATGAACAAATAATAAAGGAGAACTTCCCCAGTCTGGGAAAGGACATAGACTTCCAGGAAATCCAGGAAGTTCAGAGAGTCCCAAAGAAGGTGGACCCAAGAAGGAACACACCAAGGCACATCATAATTACATTAGCCAAGACTTAAATGAAGGAGAGAATCCTAGAAGCAGCAAGGGATAAGGGGACAGTCACCTACAAAGGAGTACCCATCAGACTGTCAGCTGATTTCTCAAAAGAGACCTTACAGGCAAGAAGGGGCTGGAAAGTATTCCAAGTCATGAAATCCAAAGGCCTACAGCCAAGATTGCTTTATCCAGCAGAGCTTTCATTTAGAATGGAAGGGCAGATAAAGTGCTTCTCAGATAAGGTCAAATTCAAGGAGTTCATCATCACCAAGCCCTTATTATATGAAATGTTAAAGGGACTTATATAAGAAAAAGAAGATGAAAAATGTTAACAGTGAAAGGACAGCAAACTCACCATTATTAACAACCACACCTAAAACAAAAGCAAAGCAAGAGGACAGCTAGATCAGGAGTGGAACCATAGAAATGAAGAACACATGGAGGGTTAGCAACAGGGGAGTGGGAGGAGGAGAAGGGGGAGAAGGCACAGAAAATAGCATAGATGGTAGGTAGAAAATAGATAGGGGGAGGGCAAGAATAATGGGGGAAATATAGAATCAAAAGAACTTGAGACACGTGGTTATAGACACGTGGTTATAAATCAAAGTGTGATAAACTAATATGTTTCATAATACTACCAACCATATTCTGATGGGAGTGTTTGTCTTTTAATACTCCCATTTAATACTCCTTTTTAATACTGGTGGGGGAGGGAGTGTGCAGGTGGAGGGAAATGAAGGGGGGGAATAGAACAACTGTAATGGTATAATCAATAAAATATATTTAAAAAAACAAAACAAAACAACAACAAAAAAACATCTAACAGGAATGAGACCTTTTCTGTCAAGCCATCTATTACCCTTCCTAATACTTAACTGCTGTTTTTGTAGAGACAGGCACTTTTTTTGAAAAATCACTTTTAACACCCATCACTTCTTGCTTTATTATGTATTTGCTTCCTTCAAGGTATAGATTGCCAAAGGTGAGAGCCTTCCTCTGTTCATCTTTAGATACACAAAGGCAGTGGTCCTCACAGTTACATTACATACACTAGTGAAAGCTACCACTATGTTTTGTTGGAAAATATTACCACTGCCCAAATTAAAAATACCAAATAAAGGGAAGTCATAAAGAGTGACCAACTAATACCACACGATAGAATATAATACTGAAAATAAGAAGTCCAGGACATAAACTCATATTAAAAGACAAACACTCCCATCAGAATATGGTTGGTTGTATTATGAAACATATTAAATGGAATAAATGGATTTCAATCTTTAAATTTTTAATGTATTTAATAGCTTTCTTGGAACAGGTTTTTCATTTTTGTAATCTATTTTTGATAATGCTATAAAAGTGAATCTAACATCTAGCTGTTGCTACTTTGTTTTTACCATGTTGTCAAACAACCAATTTCAACCAAACATTTTAATGAAAGTGTAAATAACACTTTAATGTCTTAGAAACCAATTCAGAATATTCTGGGTGGAGAAAAATAGGCAGGCAATGAAACTAACCCCAAGTTGTTCCAAGAACACAACTCCTACCTACATCCATCTAGAAACAACAGGTGTTACAAAAAAAAAATCTAATTTAATTACATAATTTTGTTCAGTAGTTTAATACAGTGGAATCCCTTAGAATTGCATATGTTTTGTTTTTTAATTATTATTTACACTAAAATTCAAATATGTGGGAATGAAACTCACTAGAAGACAAAACCAGAAAACAGAGACAATATTTGTGGCACTTGTCAACTTTTAAAAATTTGTTGATGGTTATTTTTTTGCTCATGTTCAATGTTCACTTTTTTTTAAAGATTTTATTTATTTATCTTTAGAGGGGAAGGGAAGGAGAGAAGTATCAATGTATGGTTGCCTCTTGTGAGTCCCCTGCTGGGAACTGGCCTGCAACCCAGGCATGTGCCCTGACTGGGAATCGAACCGCGATCGTATGGTTCGCAGGCCCTCGCTCAATTCAATGTTCACTTTTGAGTTTGCACTTTTATATTTTTTTATTAAAAGCAAACACTCAAAATATAAACTCAGGACCACTATTATCCCCCCACAGAGCCACCACAAAGAAAGTAAGTGGAAGAATTTACTACAAAATAATAGTGATTATCTCTTGACTGGAAAAGAGTTTTATGCACACAGTTATCGTTAATCAAAAAGGATGAATTACTAACAAGAGTTAGAAAATCTAGAAATAAAAAGGGAGTCTAAGCATAAAATTAAAACAATTACAACAAAACCCTTACTGCTTTACAAAAAGTACCCATGAGAGCCAGGCTCTTGACCTCTGTCAGCCTGCTGTTACGGGCTCGCTTTCTTCCCTGCTAATCTGTGTTCTTTGTAGGGTTAAGGAGAGCAAACCAAATCAGGAAGAGGGACCTGCCTGGGATTCTGAAACTTTGCTTCCTCCCTGGCCCTTTCATGCCAGTCAGTGGAAGGAGGGAGGAGATGAAAACCCAACAGTTAACTTTACAGGAAAGGGTTTATCCTTTCGATTTCTGTTCTGTACTTCCCTACCTGACTCAAAACTGCTTGCCTGCAGTATCTGGCTCAGATTTCCATCGCCCAAAGAGAGCAGCGGGTACCGGGAGGAATCAGAAGCAGGAGAGCTGAGAAGGGAGAGCGAGGACAGCTGAGACCTTGTCCCTGTTTGCAGTGTCGGAGATACGTAAGTTTGCTTTTAGACCTTATCTTCTGTGCATAAGTTCATTAACTAACAACAACAACAACAACAATGAGGCGTGCTTCAACCCACATCCCGCCTCAAGGGTGCAGGTTCCGCACCGCAGTCCAGAAAGCAGCTGGCAGGTGGGGGGGTGGGGGGGGGAGGAGGTGTAACCTGCGCGGCTATATGCTCTGGGAAGATCAGTGTGTCAGTTTGGATCCCAGGCTGCTGAAAGGCGACAGCGGGCACACTTTGTCCCTGGGATGTGCTGCTCCTTCTTGGGTGTCCACCCAGGGTTGCACAAAGAGCCCTACATGGGTGAAGGAGGAGTGCATCCTGCACCACCTGCTTGGAGGGGCTGAAGTCCTTTCTGTGGCTGAGGAACAGAACCTGGCCTCCTCCTCAGGGAGGTACTGGTTGGACGCCCTTCCCCCATCTCCCTCCTCCCCACCTCAGACATTTTCCCTTTAGGACAGTGGAAAAACAGAGAGAAAAAATGATCTTCAATGTACAATTAAATACTAAAACATTCTTTATTGTATTAACCATTTCTCATACTCCAAAGGTTCTATAAAGTGGTATTTAGATGAAATTAATTCATTCGGAAGTATTTTATTCAACTGTTAAAAATAACTATAAGATCTAAGCCTTTTTTTATCCTGCAGTTTCCAAATGTGTGGTCCCTATTAAACAAATTACCTCAATTACTTTTGTTTTTAGGTTCAGTTGTTTCTGTTTCCTTTGCAAAAATAACAATATTTCTCAGTTTGTTTTAACTTCCACACACTAGCAACAGGAAAGTGGGAGGAGGAAAGGGAGCAAGCAGGGGCGGAAAACAACTGGGGACTTGTGCTTGGACACACTGACCTGAGGGGCCTGGGGCAGGAATGCTGACTCGTCAACTTTCTTTTGCCTGCAGCTTGGTCTTGAGCTTAAACCCCTCAACTTCTGACTCAACATGGTCTCTGAGGAGTGGAGTGGTAAGGGCGTCTGTAGCCAGACGGTCTGGGCTTCAGGCTTCAGTTGTGGCTTTAGTTCTGGGAAAGCCCAGCTTCTCCATTTGGAACAGAGGTAGCTGTGAGGTGACAGCCTTACAGCATGTCACACAGCCAGGACAGCTGCAAGTGGAGTGGAAAAGACAGATGCACGGAGAGATGAGAAATTAGGGTCTTCTGACTCTTTGGGGGGGGGGGTATTGGAGGCAGTTCCATCATCCATGAGGTCAGTGTTCTTAATTATAATTTGCATAGGATAGACTTATCACTGGTTCTCAACCTTGGCTCCACATTACATTAGATTTGCCCCCTATATTTTTTTACCATTATCATTGTCATTATTATTATTATTAATTATTATTATTAAATCAAGAGTAGACTTGACTAAGAGAGCTCCGATTGCCTTTATTTGTTGGATGGAGAGAAAAAAAGAGAGCCAGAATGAAATGGGCTGCCTAAAGATTTTTACCTCATTCCCACTTCCAGTTTCACACTTACAAGCTGGAAAGTAAGCACGTTAACTCTGGGTGTTGGCTGTAAGTTACTGCTCGGGCTCAAGCTTGCCGCTGGGGCAGATTCTTTCACAGTATGTTCTGAAAGTTGGGAAATACCATCTTCTCAGCACTTCCTGGAAAATGAGTAGTTCTTTCTTCTCCCTAATAAAATCCTACAGCAGCTGTGTTCAGGAGTTCACAGACCCACTGGAGAGCAGAGTTTGCTCTGGGTCTTTTCACATGGATATTTTTTAAAATGTATTTTTAAATTATAGTTGACATATTATGTCATTTTTAGTTGGTGTACCTGTCTGGCACTATACAGAGTTATTCTCATATTATTGACTATATGCTGCACTTTGCATCCCTATGACTATTTTTATAATTGGAACTTTGTACTTTTTAACCCCCTTCACCTTATTTGTTCAACCCCCAGCCCCTCCCATCTGACAATCAGCAGTTTGTCTCTGCATCTATGAGTTTGTTTTGTTTGTTTATTTATTTTGGTTTTTAGATTCCATTTAATACCATAATGATTTCATATGGTATATGGTCTTCTCTGACATACTTCATTTAGCATAATACCTTCTAGGTACATTCATGCTGTTGCAAATGGTAAGATTTCATTTTTTAAAAGATTTTATTTATTTGTTTTTAGAGAGGAGAAGGGAGGGTGAAAGGGAGAGAGAGAAAAACATCAATGTGTGGTTGCCTCTTACACGCCCCCTCCACCCACAGGGACCTGGCCTGCAACCCAGGCTTGGGCCCTGACTGGGAATTGAACTGGTGAGTCTTTGGTTCACAGTCTGGCACTCAGTCTACTGAGCCACACCAGCCAGGACAAGATTTCATTTTTTATGGCCATGGAGTGTGCTAATATTCCACTGTATATATGTACCACATTTTCTTCATCCATTTGTATATTGTTGAACATTTAAATTGCTTCCATATCTAGACTATTGTAATTAATGCTGCAATGAATGTAGGAGTGAATGTATCATTTTGTTTCTTTCTTTTTCCATTAAAATTTGCATTCACTATAATTCTGTATTAGTTACAGATGTGTGGCATAGTGGTTAGTGCATACATCTTTTTGAATTTGCATTTTTGACTTCTTTAGATAAATACCTAGAAGTAGGACTGCCGAGTCACATGGTGGTTCTACTTTTAATATTGTAAGGAATCTCCGTACTGTTTTCCATAGTGGCTGCACCTGTTTCCAGTCACACCAACAGAGCACAGGGGTTCATTTTCCTCCACATTCTTGCCAAGATTTAGTCTTCATCGTCTTTTTGATGATAGCCATTCTGACAGGTGTGAGGTGATAGCTCATTGTGGTTTTTATTTGCATTTCCCTGATGACTAGTGATGATGAGCATCATTTCATATATCTGTTGGCCATATCAATAGCTTCTCTGGAAAAATGTTTACCCAGGCCCTATGACCATTTTTTAATTGGATTATTTGTTTTTTGATATTGAGTTGTATGAGTTCTTCATATATTTTGGATATCAACCTCTTACCAGATATATCATTTGCAAATATCTCCTCCCATTTAGTAGGTTGCTTTTTTGTTCTGTTGATGGTTTCCTTTGTCCTGTAAAAACTTTTTAGTTTGATCTAGTCCCATTTGTTTGTTCAACGCTTTTGTTGTCTTTACCTTAGGATAAATGTTCTCCCCAAATATTGCTAAGATCAATTTCAAAGAGTTTATTTCCTATGTGTTCTTCTAGTAGTTTTATGGTTTCAGGACTTATATTTAAGAATTTAATTTATTTTGAGTTTATCTTTTATATGGTATAATAGTGTTCTAACTTCATTTTTTGTATGTATCTGTCCACTTTCTAAACATCACTTATTGAAAAAGGTTTATTCCATTGTACATTTTGACTCTTTTTTCATAGATGAGTCAAACATATAAGTGTGGGCTTATTTCTGTTTTTTTTATATAATCTGTGTATCTGTTTTTATGTTAGTTCCATACTATTTGATTACTACTTCCTTGTAGTATAGTTTAAATCAAACAACATGATACCTCTAACTTTGTGTTTCTTTCTCAAGATGGCTTTGGCAATTCAGAGTCTTTTGTGGTTCCATATAAATTTTAGGAGTATTTCATCTAGTTAGGTGAAAAATACCACTGGTATTTTGATAAGAATTGCATTGAATCTGTAGATTGCTTTGGTCATCTGGTCATTTTAGCAATATTATTTCTTCCATTCTATGAGCACTGTATGTCCTTCAAATTATTTGTATCCTCTTCAATTTCTGTCCTCAATATTTTATAGTTTTCAGAGTATAGGTCTTTTATTTCTTTGGTGAAAATTTTTCCTAGGTATTTTACTTCTTTTGATGCAATTGTAAATGCAATTGTTTTCTTAATTTCACTTTCTGATTGCTTGTTATTGTTATATAAAAATGCAATTGATTTCAGAATATTAATTTTGTATTCTGCTACTCAGTGAATTAATTCATTAGTGTTAATAGTTTTTTGTGGATTCTTTAAGTTTTCCTATATATTGTATCAAGTCACCTGCATACAGGACAACATGGATATTTTTGAATACTTACATAGAAGGTAAAGAATTCAGAGATACTCTTGTTATTGCTAACTGAATCTCATGAATATATACATTTTATTCCCTTAAAATATACATCTTCTTTATTTTGATGCACATTTCTATTTTGAAAAACAAAAGTGATCTCCCAGCGATTCAATTTTGTTTCAAAAGAAATGATTTTTGTACTCTGTGGACAAAAGGATTTCGATGACTTCTCACAAAAGAGAAAAATCAAAAGCTATTTCCCTTTTGGAACCCCAAATCTACTCAGTCTCTCGAATATCATAGATGATTCTACAGGGACTATGTTTCATTGATCAGTCATATGTCAAACAGAATTGTCAATTTAAAATATCAGGTTTTGATTAATACTAGTCATACTCATCACTAGCTCAGTAGCTGTTCCCAACAACTAGGACCACGAGACAGACAAGATGCATGAAATCTCTGGGTAAAATTCATGGCTTATGTTTCTGGGGTCATTCTAATGCCAGCTCCTCTCTCAGCATCAGCCTCGTTGCCCCCTTTGCAGCTGGTTAAGTCTTAGGTTTAGTGAGAGGATGTTCTCATGAGGTGACGGCCTTGCTTCTCAGTGAGGTTGACCCTCACATTGGTTAGGCCCTCTCTAGTGCATTATAAGAATTGGCTGCCCAATGCCAACAATAACATTCAATCTGAGATGCTCATGGCACTGGGAGCAGCTTGGCCCTTGCAGAGAGTCACTGTAAGGGCAGAACCAAAAATAGATGAATTTTTCATTGTGGGGCTTAGCTGATGCCTACTGTGACAGAAACAAAGCAGAAAACGCACATGGCCTAAGGCGATGGATGCTTTGTATAACACTGCCTGGAGAGTCATGGTATCATCTTTTTTCAAGTGGGATGTTCTTCCAGGTTGGCAGGTTGCCATGGCATCTGGATCCAACATGAGAGCCCCCATTTGTCTGGTGGAAAACATCAATGAGCAGCTATCAGTGAATCAGGAAGCTCTGCAGATTCTTGACCAGATTTCTCAGCCAGTAGTGGTCGTGGCCATTGTGGGACTGTATCGCACAGGCAAATCCTACTTGATGAACTGTCTTGCAGGACAGGACCATGGTGAGTGCTGTCCTCAGGCAGGGGACATCCTTTTTTTTTACTCAGTATCACAGTTCATTAGTTTTCTTTTCTGATTACACAAAGAGAGGACTAAACTTCTCAATAAACCAATCTTCTAATTCTAATTCTCACCACGAAATTATAGATTTATTGTATTTTGTTACCTTATTCTTTGTTTTATTCAGTTAAGGAAAATCTCTCCTACTAATGTGCAGATTCCTACCTTATTCTACCTGGGCCAGCACTGTAATCTCTCAGTTGTGTCTCTTCTCTTTCATGGCGTGTTTTGCTTTCTCTATGGAATATTTCCATCAACATATAAAGATGTTCAAGTACCTATCATGATGTTAAAATTTTATGTGAGTGCACATTCCACTGTGGCCACTATCTTCCACCAACCAGCCACCATTTTTTAAAATCACTTTGACTGGACAAAATATTATCTCAATTTCTTTATTTCCTTTTGTTGTTTTTTTCTTTAGCTGCCTCTTTTGTCCAGTGCTATCTGGTTTTGACTTGGCCCTTTTTTTAAAGTGCTTTTATTTTGGTTATCAGAAACCTCCATTATGGCTGGTTCACGGATGCCTCTTGCCTCCATCTTGAGCACTTGCTGGGTATCATTCTCACAGTTAACATTCATTTTCTCATTGATGTAGATGACACACACAGTAGGCCATTCTTACAAAACAGAGAAAGCACCATCCTATATTCTCAAGTTCTTACATGCCAACAAGTTTGACTTTGCAATCCCTTGGCTGCTTAGATTATCTGTTGTCACTGTGGGTTGGGTCTCTCCTTCCATTTAGGTTTCCCTCTGGGCTCTACGGTGCAGTCTGAAACCAAGGGCATCTGGATGTGGTGTATGCCCCATCCCTCCAAGCCTAACCACACTCTGGTCCTTCTGGACACCGAGGGCCTGGGTGATGTGGAAAAGGTAAGGCAGAGAGTTGCAGATAAATTGTTTTTAATCTGGATATTCTCCTAATGAACTCTTTAATTTAACTGCTTCATCCATATGTGGATCCTCAAAAATCCAACTGCATGTCAGGCAAATTTTTGTTTGTTTGAATCTTACTTCTAGGTAAGGTGTCATGGTACACTGAGTAAAATTTTCTTTTATTTCTTGGCACTTAGTTAATAACTTGATTCAATGTAGTGAATAATCACTGAGCACCATATTCTCAGATCTCTAGATTAGTACTTGTAGATACTAGTGACCAAAGTAAAAGTCCTTCCCTCAAAGAGTCTGCAGTCCTATGGTGAAGTCCGTCAAGTACTCACAGAGCATTCTGGAAGACTTTGAGACACCCCTGAAGGCACTGCTTCTATGAAAGCATGCATTTGTTCTACAACACCATTTTAAGAAGGGTTTTGATATTGTAGTTTTACACTAATTGGTAAAGTGAATTATTTCTCCTTTTCTGCTTTCATTTGAGACTTATTTGAAAATAGTACCTAAATTTCTACAACTCTCTATTTCTACCCAAAGAAAAGTTAGAAACTTTGTGTTTGTTTTTAGATATCCAACAGTGTTCTTGCTGCCTAAATAAACTATTGTTTGTCATAAGTGTAATTATAATAATTATAATTAATTACAATGTAATTATTATAATTTTAAAATGTCTTTTTATTTATTTTTATTATTTAATTATATTTTATCGATTTCATTATTACAGTTGTCCCGATTTCTCCCCATTTGCCCCTCTCCACCTAGCATTTGTACTTCCTCAGGCCATTCCTCCACCATTGTTCATGTCCATGGGTCATGTGTATAAGTTCTCTGGCTACTCTCTTTCCTATACTGGACTTTACATCCCCATGACAATTCTGTAACTACCTATTTGTATTTCTTAATCCTCTCACCTCTTCACCCATCCCCTACACCTCCTCTCATCTAAAACCCTGACAATATCCATGATTCTGTTTCTCTTCTTATTTGCTTTGTTTCTTAGATTCAGTTGTTCATGGGTATGTATTTATTGCCATTTTATTATTCATAGTTTTGATTTTCTTTTACTTACATAAGTCCCTTTAACAATATAATAGTGGTTTGGTGATGATGAACTCTTTTAGTTTTTTTCTTGTCTGGGAAACTCTTTATCTGCCCTTCGATTCTAAATGGTAGCTTTGTTGGGTGGAGCAATCTTAGCTGTAGGGCCTGCTATTCATCACTTTGAATGTTTTTTTTGCCAATCTCTTCTTGCCAGCAAAGTTTCTTTTGAGAAATCAGCTGGCAGTTTTATGGGAACTCCCTTACAGGTAACTCACTGCTTTTCTCTTGCCCAGTGATTCTCTCTTTATTTTTAAACTTTGGCATTTTAATTATGATGTGTCTTGCTATGGGCCTCTTTGCATCCATCTTGTTTGGGACTCTCTGTGCTTCCTAGAATTGCATGTCTATTTCCTTCACCAAACTAAGAGTTTTCTTTCACATTTTTGCAAATATTTTCAATTTCTTGTTCTTTCTCTTTTCCTTCTGGCGCTTCTATGATGTGAATATTGGAATTCTTGAAGTTGTCCCAGAAGCTGCTTATAATATCGTCATTTTTTTTCATTCTTTTCTCTTCTTGTTGTTCTGCTTGCTTCTTTTTGCTTCCTAATATTCCAGATCATTGATTTGATTTTCAGCTCCTTGCACTCTACTATTACTTCTCTGTAAATTAGTCTTTTTTAATTACTGTAAACTTCATTTCTGACTAGATCTTTTTCATGCTGTTCAGGTCCTCACTAAGTTCCTTGAGCATCCTCAGATCAGTGTTTTCTTTTTTTGTTTTTTCATAAATTACTTTATTCTTGTTCAATTAGTTGTCTGCATTTTCTCCCCCCCACTCCCCCCACCCCCTCCAAATGTCCCTCCTTCCCTTTCTTCCACCTTCCTTCTTGGTTTTGTCTATGTATCCTTTATAGTAGTTCCTGAAAACCCTTCTCCCCACAGTCCCCTCCCCCCTCCTCTCTGGCTATTGTTAGATTGTTCTTAATTTCAACATCTCTGGTTATATTTTTTTGCTTTCTTCTTTTGTTGATTATGTTTTTAAATTGAAGTTTGGGAAGATAAACTAACCAATTGATGTTTCCTTCTAAAAATTTCTTATTACATCTTCTAGACATTTTTAACTTTGCTAATGAACCAATTTAGACACTATTTATAAAAGAAAAAACTCTGTAGTATGTCATTATATAGACACTGCTGTATGTTATACAAACAAATAAGCACAACCTTTAAAATCCTTCATGTGGTTGCAGTAGACTCACTGTGCGCCCTTAACTTCTCGCCTACCATGTGTTCCAGCCAAATCAAGTAACTCTATTAAAAAAAACAAACCCTGTATTCTGTCATATCTACTTTTGCTTCTCAGGGTCTTTCTACCTGCGGTTAACCTTCATTTCTTCAGGTTCACATTCTACCACATCTTTAATTTTCAGCCAAGATGCTGAGGAAGGCTTCAGTTTATATACAAGTTTCCAATTTTCAGATCTTAGTTCTTCCTGAAGGACTTGTAAATTTTAATTTAATATTGTAGCTACAGGTTCTAGTGCTTATATACAGTATTAAAATGTAATTTCTTACAGATATTATCTTTGTTGCATTTATTGTTATTGATGTGGATCACAGCTTTGAAAGAGTGATCTGGAAATAATATTTTTATTTTAAACTGCTTTTTAAATTTAACAGCAGTGGAAATATTCAGTAGTTTCCCATAAACATTTGTTGATAATCTCTCCAGTTGTGTTACTTATGGTATATTTTATATAGCCCATGACCAACAAATATATTTGGAAAGAATATGTGCTAACACCCTTCATTAAACTTAATTGTACAATAGGTACTGCATTAAGTTTTTCTATGCTATTTTATTTCATCCATTGAATAAAAAGGAAGCCCTGTATGATAAAATCCTTTTATCTATTAAAAAAATTACAGTCACAAAAAATGCCGTTGTAATTGTCAAAGCTGATATCTTCATCTATGTCTGTTTTCAAACTTACTTCTTTGCATGGTAAGTATGTTAGCTGGAATAAAAATGAAAGGCTGGTAGAATTAGTGTCTGAGTGAATTTCCACATGTAAACTCCTAGCTGTCTGGCCCTAACGTCCTTCCTAGGGTGACCCTAAGAATGACTTGTGGATTTTTGCCCTGGCTGTGCTTCTGAGCAGCGTGTTTGTCTACAACAGCATGGGCACCATCAACCACCAGGCCCTGGAGCAGCTGCAGTATCCTTCCAGGGACCACTCCACCATGGGTCCTGGGGTCTGGGGGAATGGAGATCCAGTCAGCTTCTCCTTCCCTTGCACTGAGTTGCCTTTGGTGGACCAGAAGGAACCAGAGCCAAAGAGTTTTACCATATATTTTTTCTCTTAGAGAAATGTGGGAATTGTGGATGGGAAGTTCCTTTTCCTTAACCAGGTCCTAGTTATGTGACCGAGCTGACAGAACTCATCAGGGCAAAGTCCTCCCCTACACCAGATGGAGTAGATGATTCCATGGAGTTTGTGAGTTTCTTTCCAGACTTTATCTGGACTGTACGGGATTTCACCCTGGAGCTGAAGTTGAACGGTTGCCCTATTACAGAAGATGAGTACCTGGAGAATGCCTTGAAGCTGGTTCCAGGTAACAGAGCATGACTGGGCAGTGGATGGTCCAGTACAGGGTGGGAGGTGCTACACACTGTCTGTCATCTCTGGAGTTGCCCTTGTGTTTTAGACTACATGAAATCTGTAGAAATGGTGGCTAGGAGATGGGTCGAAAGGCCCTAGGGACTGGAACTTAAGTTCACTTAAAAAAAGTAAAGCCTAAGTGTAGTAAAATTATTCATAGTCAATTTGTTCTTTACATAATTTTTTATTTAACATCTGATTATAACCTAGAATACAGTTGTGCTAAAACTGCCTAAAGACCAGACACTTATGTTTATTACTTTAGCTCCTGTTTTTCCCTTGAGGAAAACAACTGATCAGATAGTTATATACAAAACTTCATGGAAAAGTCTATCAAATGAATCTTTCACATAATTAGACATTATTCTTCTAAAATAGGCATATAACTTTCTAATGTTTTTATATATTGTCTATAAAAATGATTTTATGTTCTAATAAACCTGAAGAAGTTTATTTTGTCTTTTTAATCTGTGCATTTTTCATATTTTTATAATTATCAGAAAATACATTTTAATTTCTATATCTTAGCATTTTTCTTTTTTAAAAATAAATTAATTTTTCAAATAAACTTTACAGTCAACATTATTTTGTACTGTTTTTAAGTGTATAGCATGATGGTTAGATATTACATACTTTACAAAGTAATCCTCCTAATTTCTCAAGTACCTACCTGTCATCATACACAGTTATTACAATATTAACTATATTCCTTATGCTGTACTTTACATCCTCATGACTATTTAGTAACTACCAATTTGTGTTTGTTAATCTCTTTATCTTTTTCACCCAGCCCTCCCAAACTCCCCTCCTCTGTCAGCCATCAGTCTGTTTTCTGTATCTATGAATCTGTTTCTATTTTGTTTATTTATTTTGTTCATTGAATTCCACATAGAAGTTAAACCATATGAGATTTGTCTTTCTTTAATGTATTTCTCTGAGCATAATATTCTCTAGGTTGTCCACACTGTCACAAATGGTAAGAGTTCACTCTTTCTTATGGTTATGTAATATTCCATTGTTCATATGTACCATCTTGTCTTTATCTACTTGTCTATTTTGGGGCATTACCATGCCTTGGCTATTATAAATAATGCTACAATGAACATAGCAGTACATATATATATTCTTTCGAATTACTGTGTTAGATTTGTTTGGATATATACCCAGAAGTGAAGTTGCAGTGCCATAAGGTAGTTCTATTTTTAATTTTTGGAGGAACCTCCTTGCTGTTTTCTGTAGTGGCTGCACAAATCTGTATTGCCATCAACAGTGTGCTATGGTTCCCTTTTCTCCACATCCTCAACAAACAAAATATTTGTTGTTTTGTTGATGAGGGCCATCTGGACAGGTGTGGAGTGATATCTTATTGTGGCTTTAATTTTCATTTCCCTGGTGATTAGTGATGTTGAGCATGTTTTTATATGTCTTTTGGCTGTCTGTATGTTCCCTTTGGAGAACCATCTATTCTGGTTCTCTGCTCACTTTCTAATTGTTTTTGTTTGTTTTTATGCTGGGTTGTGTGGGTTTTTTTTTTATATATTTGGGATATTAATCCCTCATTGGTTGTATTTTGACCAATATGTTCATTCATTCAATAGGTGTGTTTTTATTTTGTTGATGGTTTTCTTTGCTGTGCAAAAAAAATTTAGTTTGATGTAGCCTCATTATGTTCTTATTTCCATTGCTGGCAGAGATACATCAGAAAAAATGTTGCTAAAAGAAATGCCTGAGATTTTACTGCCTACGGTTTCTTATAGGGGTTTTATGGTTTTGAGTCTTAACAGTTAAGTCTTTAATCTATTTCAAGTTTATTCTTGTATATGAAATGAGTTGGTGTAGTTTCATTTTTACATGCGTTTGTCCAATTTTTCCGACACAATTTATTGAATACATTTTCTTTACCCCATTGTGTTATTTTGCCTCCTTTGGCATATGCTAATTGATCAAATTAGTATTGGTTTGCTTCTGGCCTTTCCATTCTGTTATACTGATCTATGTGTCTGTTTTTATTCCAGCACCATGCTATTTTGATAACTACAGGAATGTAGTATATTTTGATATCAGGTAGCATAATACCTCCAACTTTGTTCTTCTTTTTCAGGATTTCTGTGGCTATTTGGGGTCTTTTTGGTTCTATATAAATTTTTGGATTACTTATTCTTGTGCTGTGACAAACACCATTGGTATTTTGATGGAGATGGCATTGAATCTCTAGTTTTCTGTGGGAAATATGGGCATTATTACAGTGATTTTTTTCTATTTATATTACAGGTTTTTTTAAATTCCCACATATTTATCCATGCTATGATTTCAAACATAATAAATAATTTGGGGGGGGGTATGTATGTACATGATGAAACCTTGAAAGAAATATCAATTCTGATTTATCCATTCTTTTCTTCATGTTTCTACTTTTGCTTTCTCAAAAAGTGAGGAATTGGCTAGTCAGAAGAGCAGCACTGTCAAACCAGTGCAGTTCTCTACCTTTAAGACTTGAGAGATTAGTGGTGACATCTTCAAATGACATTTTAGTTATATTTACTCCTCAGAGGTTTGGGTTTAAAAAAAAACTAATGGTGTATACATTATTTGTTGGCATCTAAACAGTTTTCCTTAAATAATCTGGCTGTTATTCCTACTATTTTTTCATTGTCTTGCTTGTGGCTCTTCATTTTGGTCCCACAGCTCTGTTTCCACATGGAATTGAGCAGATTTACATTCAACTTATTTTTCATCAGTCATTCATCTATTAATCAACATAGACAACACAGTGTTCTAACATTTTAGGTCTGATAGCAGCAATAGATATTTTTACCATGTTTGATATATTCTAGAATTTCTCCCCAGAGCTGTATCGTTGGTAAACTTGATGTTAAAGAAGCATTGGATATCTATGTGCTGAAGGAGATGTAAACTGAAGCTATACACATAGACTATGGCAAAGATACAAAAATCTGTCATGATAATCTTTAGGTCCCTTGTCATCACTCAGACTGTTTCTACCATAATTTCTGTTTTTTTGTTTTGTCTTCAGGCAGGAATGCTAAAGCTCAAATATCCAATCTTCCCAGAGAGTGCATCCTGCATTTCTTTCCAAAAAGGAAGTGTTTTGTCTTTGACCGGCCTACCTGTGACAAACAGCTCTTAGCCAATATTGAAAATGTTGCAAAACACCAACTGGATCCTCAGTTTCAGAGACAAACAAACAATTTCTGTTCCTATATCCTCATCCAGTCAAGAACCAAAACCCTAAGAGAGGGAATCCTGGTCACCGGGAAACGTGAGTCTCCTTTTCACACTCTGTGAAGTCTAATATTTGTTGAATATATATCATATGATGTGTTCTTCAGGATTTCTGTTTGACTCTATGTCAAATTTATGGATTTACAGATATTTTTACTCCATGAAAACAAGCGTATATTTATCACCCTTTGGGGGGTTTATTAATTCTTCTTCAAAATGACAGACATTATAAGTAACATCTACAACATACATATCACTAGAGGATTTTTTGTGAAAAAATCCTCTTGTGGTAATAAACCACTAACTGGGTATTAAATAGAATATAGTGTTTCCTCAAAGGAATTTCTTTATAATGAGCATGATTTGCAAGGAGAATACAAAAGATATTTTGGCAGTTTAGAGTGGTCCAATAATGAATATTATCTCATATATCTCTGAAAATTTACTGGAAACTTTAGAATTAGAAATAAATATAATCACATTTACTCTGATCCATATATCTACCTATGTAAACAATTTGCTTCTAACATTGCTAGTGGGATGTTATGTTTTCCAGATATCCTTTAGTATGTTAGATGAAGGTAGATGTTGAAAATTTTTTTATCCTGAGATGAGGATATGTTTATTGATTTATGAGAGAGAGGAACGTCGACAGAAGAGAGACACATCAATCAGTTGTCTCCCATGTGTGCCATGACTGGGGATCAAATCCACAACCCAGTATGTACCCAGCCCGGGAATCGAACTTGCAACTATTTGATGCATGGGATAATACTCCAATCAAGTGAACCTCCTGGCTAGGGACACATTGGATTTTTTCAGTCTTGTGGCATGAGGAGCCATAAGAGTTAAGAGGCAGTGGGATAATGGTGTTACCAGAAGAAATAGGTTCTTCTCTGGTGTCATGGGAAAAGAATTCCAGGGACCCTCATGTAGGAAAAGTTTTTAAGCCATAGTGGTAGGATGTATGAAAGTGAAAGTGAAAGTAAACTCTCAGAGACACAGAGGGTGGGCAGTACAGAGAGCAGTTACTTGCCTGAAGTCTTTGTTAGCTTCTCTATATTTTCTTGGGTTTGGAAAAGAGCAGGCTTTCTTTCAAACTATGTGAATCTCTTTCTTGAATTTTCCTGGGCTTGTGCTTGTGCCCTCCTCCTATCAAATCTCTTTTCTGGCATTTCCCAGGCTGCGCCCTTAGGCTTTTATGCTCACCATTTGGGCTCCTATTGCACATGTCTCATACTTCTGCTTGGTCATTTGGCATCTACTATGCATGCACTCAGTAAAAGGGATTCCCTGTATGCCTTTTTCTGCCTCCTCTGTTAGACTTTCCTGGGGGACTGAAAAACTGTCTTTCCTGCCTACTTGGATTTTTTGTTTTGTTTGGCAAAATGATGTCAGTTACTCCAATGTTGGTCACTCAGTGGGGTGACTGTAAAGCTGTGTTTTCCTTTTTAATCAGGCTTAGTCAGATGTCTAGTTCCCTTTGCTCCCTCCTCTCTTGATAATATCTAACTAACTGCCTATTGTAATAGTGTAACTGTGTAGAAGGAGACAGTGTGTGTGTGTGTGCACGAGAGAGAGACTTTTAGAGATGTAGTCTCAGAAACTTGACCTTGTTGAGTGATAACTTGATAAATTTCTGGGCTTATTAGGGCTGCAGACTCTAGTGGTGACTTATGTGGATGCCATCAACAGTGGAGCAGTGCCTTGTTTGGAGAATGCGGTGACAACTCTGGCCCAGATCGAGAACTCAGCGGCCGTGCAGAAGGCAGCCGACCACTACAGCGAGCAGATGGCCCAGCGAGTGAGGTTCCCCACAGACACACTCCAGGAGCTGCTGGACCTGCACGCGGCCTGTGAGAGGGAAGCCATTGCGATCTTCATGGAGAAGTCCTTCAAGGATGAAAAGCAGGAGTTCCAGAAGAAGCTTGCGGTACTTTGTTATAGTACTTGTTTACCTTTTTTGGCCATTCCCTTTGAAGAATGATGCCTGTAAGTGCTTTTAATGACTCCATTTTTTCCTCTCTCACTCATGGATCAAGTAGTTTTTTTCCTGCCTCACATGGAATTTTCAGGCTAGTGAGTAAATCAAACCTTGGAATTCCTGTTTTATTCTATGTCTCTCCAATAGAATGCTTTTCTCATGAGGACCAGAGCTAGACTTCCTTCTGCCAGATTCTTTGGAATTTTATCTCCTTTGTTCCTTTCTTCTGGTGACATCCCTCTATGCTTCCCTTGTAGAAAATCATAAAGGATAAGAAGGATGGTTTCATGCTGCAGAATGAAGAGGAATCTGTTAAGTACTGCCAGGCTACCCTTGATCAGCTTTCAGTGGCCCTCATGGAAAGTATTTCAGCAGGAACTTTCTCTGTTCCTGGGGGTCACAAGCTCTACTTGGAAGCAAAGGAAAAGATTGAAGGGGACTACTGCAAAGTGCCCAGGAAAGGAGTGAAGGTGAGGAATATATGAGTATGGGGATCCTACAAAGTCAGGAGGGTCTCTTGAAAGTCTGAGGGCACAGTCCCTGTTGTGGGTAGTATGAGAGTGTGGGGATATTACAGCTGTTTTAGTCTTTAAGTCCTATTAGTTGCCTTTCTTCTTAAGTAGAGTAGAAATATTAAATCTCAAATGAGTGTGGACTTCTGAATTCTGCAACAGGCAGCACAGAAATTATTCATCTCTTCATTCAGCAACTGGACATTTAATGTGCCAAATATTGGTGATTTACAACTTCAAGTCTGACTCTTTGGCTTTAAAGCTGATAAAAGTAAGAAAGGAAGCCCATAGATAAAGTAAGAAAGGGAGCCAATAGATAATTAATTACATAGTGTAATAATACTAAAAAGCAATAATGATACTTATAGTAGTATCTTTTAAATGTAATTCTTCAGATAGAATGAAGAAACATCTACACATTTTGTGAACATTTTATACATCTGAACTGAGAGGCAGAGACAGGTTAAAATGACTTGCCTAAAGTTACAAGCAGCAAGTGGCAGAGGAGAGGAGCAGTGTTAACTAGGGATATTTCACCCTGGTGAAACAAATATAAATAAAAAAGCACCAGAGAAAAAAAACCATGGGTCTGTAGAACTGACCATGGTTTCCACTGGCTGGAACCTAGAGTGTGGGAAGGAAGGAGCACTAGGAGAGAGACAGGAGGGAGAGAGGAGGCAGGGGGTATGGAGAACCTGTTGCATTATTTTTCGCAGTGGAAATCGAAGTTCTTTGGTCCTTCTTGTTTCCTAGGCGAACGAGGTCCTCCAGAAATTCCTGCAGTCACAAATGGCCATAGAGAAATCCATTCTGCAGGCAGACAAAGCACTCACAGATGGGGAGAAGGCCATGGCAGGTATGGGGCAAGGCAGGTTCCTGCAGTGTCCTCGACAGGTGTGAAAACAACACTTTCCCAAAACAAGGAGCTCTTTTCCTCTGTGGAACAGATTCTCCAAAATCTGATAACATTCAGGGAACATCAGCCAGTCAGGCCTTTCCCATGACATTCTGAGCTGTGCTGTTGATGGTGTAGTCAGGGGGACTGGTTTAGAGATTTCCCACCTCTCCTCTGGTTTGGTTTGGTCTCTGAGCTCAGGAGGGTAGAGATCAGACCTCACCTAATTTTCTTGCCTCTCTCAAACCTCCCTGGGCAGAGGAGCGGGCCAGGAAGGAGGCTGCTGAGAAGGAGCAGGAGCTGATGAAACAGAAACTGCAGGAGCAGCAGCAACAGATGGAGGCCCAGAAGAAGAGTATGGAGGAGAACATAGCCCAACTGAAGGAGAAGCTGGAGCGAGACAGAGAGAACATGATAAGAGAGCAGAATATGATGTTGGAGCATAAACTGAAAGTAAGTCCTGCCTTGGCCTCAGTAATGCTCGATGGTCATTGTACTCAGGTGGGATGGAGAAGATTACAGCAAGACCATGGAAGGAAGCACATTTTCTGCTTATGGTTTATTAAAACCTTGAATCTTTCCCCTGGTCTCTGTCATTGTTAAAATGTCTTTGTCTCTATTGTGTTCATACACCCTGGTGTGTCAGGACAAGGAGGTGGCTTGCTGAGTCATTGGAGAATATAAATAGGGTTTTAGGTGTTGTTTTGTGGTATTTTCATTTTCATTCTTCTTCTTCTTCCCTTCAACATTTCATGTGATAGTGGTTCGGTAGTGATAAACTCCTTTATCTTTTTTCTTGTTTGGGAATGTCTTTATCTACCCTTCAATTCTAAATGGTAGCTTTGTTGGGTAGAGTAATCTTGGTTATAAGTGCTTATTTTTTATGTTTTTGAATATTTCTTGCCAATCCTTTCTAGCCTGTAAAGGTTTTTTTGAGAAATCAGCTGACAGTTTTATGGGAATACCCTGTAGATAATTATCTGCTTTTCTGTTGCTGGTTTTAAGATTCTCTCTTTATCTTTAAACTCTGGCATTTCAATTATGATGTGCCTTGGAGTGGGTCTTTTTGTATCCATCTTGTTTGGGACTCTCTTTGCTTCTTGGACTTGCGTATCTATTTTCTTCACTAAATTGGGGAAGTTTTTAAAAATTACTTTTTAAAATAGATTTCTAGTTTCTTACTCTTTCTCTTCTCCTTCTGGCACCCCTATGATGTGAATGTTGGCATGCTTGAAGTTGTCCCAGAGGCTCCTTACACTGTCCTAATTCTTATGGATTCTTTTTGCCTTCCTGATCACTTGTTTTGTGTTTCCTTATGTTCCAAATTGCTGATTTGATTCTTGGCTGCATCCAATCTACTGTTGATTCCTTGTAAATTGTTCTTTATTTCAATTAGTGTATACTTAGTTTCTGACTGGATCTTTTTTATCCTGTTGAGGTCCTCACTAAATTACTCAATCATCCTTATAACCAGTGTTATTGAATTCTGCCTCAAGCAGATTGCTTATCTCTGTTTTGTTTAGTTCTTTTTCTGGAGTTTTATTTTGTTCTTTCACTGGGCCATGTTTCTTTGTTACTCATTTTGGTACTCTTCCTGTGTTTGTTTCTATGTATTTGGTGGAACTACTCTGGTTTCCAGGCTTGTGGCTTAATGTAGTAGGTGTCCTTTATGGTCCAGTCACACAGCTTTGCTATCACTCAAACTGGGAACTCAAGGTGCACCCACATTGTAGGCTGTGTATACTGTCCTCTTGTAGTTGGGCATTGATTGCTGTTGGCATGTCCAAAGTCAGCCAGTGCCTGTGTTCTGTCTGTGGTCACACAGCATAAGCTATAAAGTGATCTGCAAATAGCCTGCCATTGATGCTGACTTGAAGGTCCCCCAGAGAGACTGAGCTACAAATCAAGGCTGGCTTCTACTAGTGCCAGGCCTGGGACAACTTAGTGAGCAGTAGGTGGCTTGCTGAAGCCAGATGTTGCTTGTTTGAGAGAATTTAGAAAAATATGAAGCATAGGCCAAGGCAAGACATTCATATGGAAAAAACACTGGAAACATCTTGAGTGGGCCTGAAAGCTTGATGGGGTAGAACCTCATGGAATCACTAGGGTATGGCAAACAGTGTGAACCCTGTTGATGGAGTATCAGATATGATGCCTGCCTGCTGGCTTTGTGCCTGTATTGGTGGGGGGCTCAAAAAGAAACAATGACCTCTGCTAGGACTTCTGTCTTGGAGAAAGCTGTCCTCCAGTTTCTCTCCATATTTGTCTGATGCCTTTCAATCTTCTGTCCTCATGCTGGAGTTCAGAGGTAGTGAGTTTGAGTAAGTCTGTGTGTGGACCCTTTAAGAAGAACTGCCTGGAATTCCAGTAGTTTCTGTCTCCCAAATCCTCATTCTCTGCTGGCTTTATAGCCAGAAGTTATGGAGAATTATCTTCCTGGCACTGGAACCCTGTGCTGGGGGGCCTCGTGTGGGGCTAAGACTCCTTGCTCCTGAGATATCCCTCCAAATTTTTACCTGCCACATGTAGGTTTGGGGCCAGTTCATATCGCACCTCCATTGCTTCTGCCATCTTGACATGGGTTTTTAAAAAAAATTCCATAGTTGTAGGACTTCCATTCAGCTCAATTTCTGACCATTATTAATGATAGTTGTTCTATAGTTGGTTGTTCTACCTATAGTTTAGTTGTGATTTTGATGTGGTTTTGCAAGGAGGCAAGTTGTGTTTATTTACATTGCCATATTGACCTGAAGTTCTTGGGGTATTTTTAAATGATCTTACATGGCCTGATTAAACAGTTTCAAAGATTTTATTTATTTATTTTTAGAGAGAGGGGAAGGGAAGGAGAAAGAGAGGGAGAGAAACAGCAATGGGTGGTTGCTTCTTGTGTACCTCCTACTGGGGACCTGACCCACAACCTGGGCATGTGTGGTGATTGGGAATTGAACTGGTGACCCTTTGGTTCTCAGGCCAGCACTCAATCCACTGAGCCACACCAGCCAGGGCATAAACATCTATTTCAAATACATGTATTTATTATAACCAGCAAGTGGTTTGCTTTACCACGATCATTGCCAATTATCAAGAACCCTACTACCACCCAAAGACCCTAAGGTAGATATCTATGCTAATAATAAGCTATCAGAAATGACCATACTTCAAAACACAGGGAAATGACAGCTTTTAAACTTTCTGCATTTTCCCCAGGCATGGACAGTTTACCCAAGTTACTCTATGGCAAAGGAAGCATTCCTGATTTCTAGCTGGACATGATTATAATAGAGTTCTAGAATGAAGTACAAGTTCTGATTATATTTACATTTTGGGTAACCATGTTATTCCAAGTGGGACTGAGAATTAGTGTCAGCACATCAAGGCTACTTCTCAACTGGTATTATTTGTCTGGAACATATTACATTTGTACTCTGGCCAGGCTTAGCATCACTGCAAAACCCTATTGATGTGTGAATATTTGTAAGGCTGTGAACTATGCTCTTTTTCAATGTTTAGGCCCAAGACATAATATATTCCTTATTGTAGAATTTTCCTTGGTTGTGTAAAAGATAACAATTTTAACAGTGAAAGAAAAATATTTTATATATTTAAGAACAAATTTTTAAATACTAAATTTAATACTTGAAAAAATAAAAATTTAAAAAGGTTTACTTCTCTCAAATTTTTTGTTTCAGATTCAAGAAGAACTGCTTAAAGATGGATTTAGAAAGAAATCTGAAGAGATGAATGCAGAGATAAATCATTTGAAAAATATGATCGATGCTACTCAAAATGATACTCCCTGGATTGGACAAGCCATAGCTAGAATTGGCACTGAACTCGGTTCAATATTGCTGGCTCCTGCTACACTTGTTGGCAGTGTTGTGAGAGGCATAGGCTCGCTATTTAAGAAGAAATAGTTCTCCTTTCAATTAAATTTTGAATGTAGATACATGTTCTGGCTTGTTTTTTGGTCTGTGTTCTATTTTATTTGATTCGTGTCAGTTTTAAACATAAAAAGTGCCTACTAGAGGATATCAATGCTTAGCTCACATTAGATAGAATAAATGCACATACACTTTGATATGACATGTTTACTGTATGAAATACACGTATTTCAACTCATATGAATGTGCTTACAAATAATCCATTGCGTCATTACTTTAAGTGACTCAAGGTTGGAAACTACTTATGTATTCATCTATGGAAATTAGTAATATAAATTTGGCATGTGTGTATACTGGAATACCATGCATCCAGTAAATAAATTTAGAGTGCAGCTCTATTTTTATAATTATACAGCAATCTTGAAAATATATCATGAAGGGCAAAAATGAGATACACAGGTGTGTATGATGTGTTTACTGGAAATGAGTGTAATCGCTGGGTGCAATCACACATATGTACACACTCACTATGTCTGGGAGCTCTTCTTAGAAGCTGGTGATACAGTTCCTACGCAGGAGAACTGGATGGAATCAGGGGTGAACAAGTCACATGCTTTTCCTTTTATACTCTTTCCTTTGAATACTGTAAAGAAAACTTGCATTACCATTTCCTAAATAAATAACAAAAGGTAAAGTGTAACACTAATAACAAAAAAAGAATGTAAAAAATGACTACTAGATGATGAAAGTGCTCATTACTTCTAGAAATGACATCAGCCTGTACGATGAAGGGTCTCAGATTAAGATCAAACTATAGAAAGTATAAAGTTTGCATCCTAATATTGCTTTCATGTAGGCCTGTTCTGAATCCCTTATATTTGCTTCAGAACTGAGATATACACTTCCTTGTCTTTCTTTGAAATCTCAGCCAGAGTGGCCTCTACTTCCTATCTTTGAATTACACTTTCAAGGCATTAGAAGCAAATTACCAGACATAAGAATATGCACTGGGGAGGGGATCCCATCATCACTAAAAGTGCTGTGGTGGCCTCTCTGCTGCAGGCAAGAGCCAGAAGGGACATGTGCCATTGCAGGACTGGATGCTCCTGCTAGTGCGGGGGGTGACAAATCTTTACGCATGGAGGCCAGGTGTTGCCACTTACATATCAGAAGCCAAGTTCATACAATAGTAATGAGCATCGTGGTTTATCTTAGCTCAGGCTGCTATTAAAAGTTATCATATAGTGCATGGCTTGAAAACAAATATCTATTTATTCTAGTTCTGGAGGCTTTTATTTTGAGATCAGTGTGCCAGTGCTGGAGGGGTTTGGTAAGGGCGCTCCTCCTGCTTTACAGAGGGCTGCTTCCTTCCTGTGTTTTCACATGGTGGAAAGGGTGGGAGGAGCTCTCATTATTTTTCATTATAATGAGGGAAGTAATCAGACTCATGAGGGACCCAATTTCATTATCTAATTGTCTCCCAAGATTCACAAGTAAATACAATCACTTTGGCACATTGAAGATTAGGGTTTCATCAAACAAATTTTTGCAGAGCACACACATTCATTTCATAACAGGTTGGAGTCACCGCTGGCTGGGCCTGACCAGAAAGGATTCTGAAGATGGTGAATACACAGGGCGTCTGTAAGGTCACAAGAGATGGGGTGGAAACAATCAAATAGAATCTAAGATGTTAGCAGGAGGCTGAGAGGAAGTCATGATAAAATGTCACAATGCCTAGCCTTGGTCTGACGGAATTCGGGATCCTGAACCCGTCTCCTGGAAAAGGGAACAGGATCCCAAGACAAAGGAGCCAGGAACTCTGGGACAAAAAATAATGATAATAATATTCCCAGTTCTCCCAGGGGGGATCTCTGCCCATTTACTTGGTACCTGTGTCCTGGGGAATGGGAATGCCCAAACAATTTGAGAAATTTTGAAATCAGGATGCAAGTTCGGATACCAGATAGAGGAAAGACATCACAATCTCTGTAGTAAAGTAGGGGCACACGAGATGCAGGTACCAAATGCCATCTTGGCCCAGGTGCAGCTGTTAGAATAAGTATCTAGATATTAATGAAAGAAGGGTGCAAAGAAAAAGAAGCTTAAACTACTAGAAAGTTACAGCTTCACACATTCCCTAGGGGATTGCAGCGTTGCCATGCCAAGGGGATTAACACTCCTTCCTTTCCCTTGTAGGGATAAAAAGCCAGCTTTCCAGTCTTCCTGGATTATTGGGCAAAAGAGTAGGGGAAGTTGTTCTGCTGGGCACGTGCATGTACAGTAGTCAGGACTGGAAGTTTTAGAGTTTCTGGTAGGACTGGTTTGTTCTTTGGTGCAAACCAGAACTTTCTCTTCTTATTAAACCAGCAATTGCTGGATTCCCAACCTAGCCTTTCTTTCTTCTTCCCTGAAGCCAATTGTTGGGCTTCTCCCGCAGTTTTTCTGACGTATTACCTGGGGGGATATCTCTTTGGATCATAACAGAGGTTGGACTGCTGGTGATGCCTTTACATTCAGCAATTCTAGCAGAAATGTCAGCCAGGGGATTTTCCTTAGCTTCCACAGAGTCAAGTTTAGAATGTCCTGAAATCTTAATAATAGTTAAAGCATCAGGTAAAGCTATAGCATCCGAAAATTCCTGAGCATACAGATCGTCTTTAATTTTATCTTCATTAGAGGTAAGAAAACTACATCACTTCCATAACATTCCAAAGTCACATTCCTACTCCAGAGGCATATCTGCTGTCAGTATAGGTGCTGACAGTTTTACTCCTTGCTATAATGCAAGTTCAAGTGAGGGCATATAATGCAGCCTGCTGTGCTGAAGTAGTCAAAGGCAAAGACACTGTCCTGAAAATTTCAAAAGGAATTACAATTGCATAATCTGCAGAGTATCTACCATTTTTGTTTTTAAAATATAAACCATCTGAAAACCATGAGAAATCAGCTTTATCTAGTCTCCTCTACATTGTCACAGAGTCGGGAAGTGATTTGTCAGTGCGAAGCAGTCATGAGGTTTTTTTTATCAGTTTCAGAAGGGAGAAAAGGAGCTGGATTAAGGTTATTACAATGGCCCTGGCTGGTGGGGCTCAGTGGATTGAGTACCAGCCTGCGAATCAAAGCGTTGATGGTTCGATTCCCAGTCCAGGGCATATATCTGGGTTGCAGGCCAGGTCCTTAGCAGGGGGCACGCAAAAGGCAACCACACATTGATGTTTCTCTCCTTTCTTTCTCCTTCCCTTTCCCTTTCTCTAAAAATAAAATCCTTTTTTAAAGGTTAATACAATCTGAATTATATAGGAAGCAGTTTACAAAAGGATTTCATGGGAAGTAAAGTGACCAACTGAAAGATGCCGAGTGTGATGAAAATTCAGGACAGCTCTACTGCATGAGGTACAAAGATAGCTGGGGTAGATCCCATAATGACGTCGTCTGTGTCCTTAACCAAGAGGGCAGTAGCAGCAATGGCTCTAAGGCAGGGGGGTACTGTGGAGCCACTATACTATGCTAGCAGTCTACAAAGGACCCCAAGGCCATTTTCTTCCTTTTCATGTATGAAAAGGAAAAAGGGAATCTGATAGTTAAGATACCCCAAAGCAGGTGGGCATTATTAAACTCACCTTTAACGTTTTCAAGGTTATGCTATCTTATTCTTCCCCCCAAACTGGGTCAGGACTATCATTCTTTAGTAAGGCATACAGAGGTTCTGCCATAAGAGAGAGATTTGGGATCTAATTTTGGCAATAGCCTACTAGCCCAAGGAAATCTCATAGTTGGTGCTTAGTTTTGGATCTTGGAAACTTAGGACACTATGAAGCCTATCCAAGTCTGGATCCAAGTGTAGTCCTTGTTCCGATATCAGATACCAAACCTCAAACCTGATTTTGGATTTTGGATAAAGTAGTTTTTCTTTAGAGACCTTAGATTCCTTTTAGGCCAAAAGTTCTAACAGATGGTTGCTGTCTTCCTGTGAGGAGACCTGAGAAGATCAAACAACTAAATCATCTACATATTGTATAAGGTACAACCTTTAATAAAAATTGTGTCATCCAAATAAGTCTTCAATATTTGTGAGGAATAAGAAGGGTTTTAAGAACAACTTTCAGGTATGCCTGTCCTGGTAAATTGTTTCCCTTCCCAAGTGAAGGAAAACAGGTATCGGCCAGCTTCATCCACTGGAATACTAAAGAATGCTCTCCATAAGTCAGTTATGGTACAGGATTTACTTCCAGTTGGGATAGATGGTAGCAGTGCGTGAGGGTGAGGGACAACAGGCTGTTGAGGGATGACAATGTGCTTTATTTCCCAGAGGTGTTGACAAATCCCCACCCTCACCCCTTGGTTTTATCACAGGTAACCTTAGTGCAAGGAATAGCTTTCAAGAAAGTTTTCTAGCTTCTTCCTGAAAATTGGAAGTTTGCCTTTCTATGTCCCTTTTGGGATGCTCTCATCTGGCAATTTTCATCCAGTGCCAACATTGGCCTTTACCAACTAACACGTGAAATAGCTGATATAAATAAGAACCCCAGGCAGATAGACCTGAATAATAACATGAAAATTCTCAGCAAACTTGAGAGGATCCTCTGTTACCTCAAAGGATTCCTTTACAATGACTTGTAACTCAACTTTAGACCAAGGGACATATGAAACTTGGGGTCTGTTCGATACCCAGGGGGTTTAATTTTTAATAGAAAAGTACTGATGAATTCAGAGGATTAAGGGGAGATGGCACTGGAGGGGGAAGGGGAGGGAGGAAAGGCAGTAATGGAAGGCAAGATGCTGCTGGAGGTGGAGCTGGAGGCAAAGGAGTTGAAGAAGAGGCACCTGTGCAAGCTGGAGAAGAAGTCTGAAGGGGAAGTCTCCAGAGAAGACTGAGCAGACTGGAAGATGGATCCTGAAAAGGGGGGAGGGCAAGAAGGCACTGCAGAGGAAGGACATTGGGCTTTGGGTGTCATTTTCTCTCCTTTTAAAATTTTCAGTAGCTTCTGTTAACTTTAAGACTTTGTTTCCCAAAGAGGCAACTTCAGACCATTGGTCTCATTTGGAAATCTCAAAATATCCTCTGAAACAGGTCTCCCACTCACTTTTACCAGTTTTAGCACTATTTTTGTCCAATTCAGTTTTAAGGAAATTGGATTTGGGAATCTCGAAAGTCCCCAGAGTGGCCACTGATTTCCTGAATTACTTTTAGTCAGATCTGTTCTTTTAGTTAAACATGTTCATTAAAACTGCCCAGAGCTTTCAACCACATACTCAGCCAAAGTCCCTGGTGGAGGAGGGTTGGTCTTAAAATATTTAGATGGCTAAGGTTCCACTTTTCAAAGGCTCTTCTCTAGAGCAAAAGCCCAAGACTGTTTACAACAGCTTGAGCAACATATGTGTCCCACCAGCCAGTCCCATTCCACAATAGTCTGATCACAGAGGACCCAGCCAAAGGCAAAAAACCAGGTTTTGGAAAATAATCCAACCTTGGAGAGTCCAGTTACAGGCCGAGTGACACTCTGCTCAATGAGAGAGCACAGTCTAATACTAGTTCAAGCTGACTAATTTCAGTAGAAATAAACCTAGTTCCTAAAGCGATCTTTAGGCGAAAGCTACTTCTGTTCGAAAAGGACAACACGTTTCTGAAAAAATCAGGTTGATGCGCCAAATTGAGGACTCAGAGACACAGATGAAACGATCAAGCAAGGCCTTTTAACAAAAGCGAACTGACAAACACTTTAAACCATCCCCAAATAGAGCCTGGAAACCACGAAAAGGCAAAAAGTGGAAGCTAAATTCCAGGAGACACTCACTCTAAGCTCCCAATTTAAGAGCAGTCAGTGAGCCAGAGCGGCTCTATGTGAGGTGCTTATAGCTGGTTGCGCACCTGCTCTGGAGCTTTTGGGGTTGTTCTTTTCTGGATCCCAAACAAATGCCCCAAGTGTCAACTGAAAATTAATATCAACAAAGTGTTTCGTCACCTCGAAAATGATTTATTTGGGAAAATAAAAGGGCTACAGCCCAGTGTGAGCAGACATGATGAGCCACGTGCATACCCTGCCTGGTGTGCCAAGACGGAGAGGTGTTTCCAAGGGAAGAGGAAGTCAAAGGAAGGAGAAGTTAGAACCATCGGGCTTTATTACAAGCATAGAGTTCTTGTAGAGACTTCTGTCAGCCCTAGCTCTTCCTGTAGATCCTTCGGACTCACTGTGTTTTCTTCAAGTTTCAGTTAGTTTTTATCAAAGTGAAAGGTGATATGATAAATATTATAGTAATGACATTGGTAAAGACTACAGAGACTTTATATGAGTGAGAAGTTGTTACAGGACACACACCACCACCACAATACCACCACCACCATAAAAAATTACAAATAATGAGATTTTTACTTAATTTTTTCCAGTTGCTAGACCTTCCCTCATTTACTAGCAAACCGTTCATAGGTTGTACACATAAGCTTCTCCATTTCCTATACTATCCTTAATCTCCCCCTGTCTATTTTGTACCTACCATTTATGCTTTCTATTCCCTTTACCTTTTTCTCCTATCTCCCCACTCCCCCTCCCTGCTGATAGCCCTCCAGGTGACCTCTATTTCTGCAATACTGTTTCTGTTCTAATTGTTTGCTTAATTTGTTTTTGGTTTTGTTTTTTGGCTTTGATTGTTGATAGTTGTGAGTTTGTTGTCATTTTACTGTTCAGATTCTTTTATCTTCTTTTTCTTAGATAAGTCCCTTTAACACTTCATATAATAAGGGCTTGGTGATGATGAATTCCTTGAACTTGACCTTACCTGGTTTGACCTGCCCTTCTATTCTAAATGATAGCTTTGCTGGGTAGGGTAATCTTGGATGCAGGTCCTCACCTTTCATGACTTCAAATGGTTCTTTCCAGCCCCTTCTTGACTGCAAGGTTTCTTTGCAGAAATCAGCAGACAGTCTTATGGGAACTCCTTTGCAGGTAACTGTCTCCTTTTCTCTTGTTGCTTTTAAGATTCTCTCCTCCTATTTAATCTTGGGTAATGGAATTATGATGTGCCTTGGTGTGTGCTTCCTTGGGTCCAACTTCTTTGGGACTCTCTGCGCTTCCTGGAAGTCTATTTCCTTTGCCAGATTAAGAAAGTTCTCCTTCATTATGTTTTCATACAAGTTTTTGATTTCTTACTCTTCCTCTCTTCCTTCTGGCACCCCTGTGAGTTGGATGTTGGAACATTTAAAGTTGTCCTAGAGTGTCCTAATCCTCTCCTCATTTTTTTTGAATTCTTGTTTCTTCATTCTGTTCTGGGTGAATGTTTATTTCTTCCTTCTGCTCCAAACTGTTGATTTGAGTCCTGGTTTCCTTCCCATCACTGTTAGTTCCCTGTATATTTTCCTTTATTTCACTTTGCATAGCCCTCACTTTTCCCTCTATTTTGCAACCATACTCAGCCATTTCTGTGAGATCCTGATTATCAGTGTTTTGAGCTGTGCATCAGATAGGTTGGCTATCTCTTTGTTGCTTAGTTGTATTTGTTCTGGAGCTTTGATCTGTTCTTTCATTTGTCCATATTTTTTTTGTCTCAGTGCACCTGTTAAGTGGTAAGGACTGGAGCCTTAGGTATTCGTCAGGGCAGGGCAACTCACGTTGCTGTGTTATAGTGCTGTATGGGGGGATGGGGTCTGAGAGGGAACATTGCTGCTTGCTCAGCTCTTGGCCAAGTTTCAGTCACTTCCTCCACTACTCACAAGCTACTTTGGCCCTTCTGGTGCTGACTCCCAGGTGGGTGGGCTTGTGTAAGTTCTAGGACCCTCTACATCTGTCCAATGAACACTCCTGTGGGGCTGGGAGCTTCTTCCACTACCACAACCCTCACAGATTTTTTCAGTCACATGTTGTGAGGCTTCATTTCCCCACCCTGGAACCGTGGGTTGCACAGTCTGTCTTACTCCCCAGTTGTTCCTTCTGGTTTATCTACATGCAAATATGGGGCTGCCTGCCCTGGTTCTCTAGCCTTGCCATGAGTCCTCTCCACCCCAGCTGCCCATCTCTGCCTCTCCTACTGGTTTGGATGAGTGCTTACTTCTTAACTCCTTGGTTGTCGGACTTCCATACAGTTCAATTTTCTGGCAGCTCTGGTTGTTTTTTGTTTTTAAATTTGTTGTTTTCTTTCTTTCAGTTGTGTGAGGAGGCACAGTTTATCTACCTATGCCTCCATCTTGGCCAGAAGTCCTATACGCAAATTTCTTTAGGGCAGTAAGAAGGAGGGTCAAAGTTATTTTCAGAGTCTTTTGTTTGTTAATAACAAGCTTAAAGTCCTGTTTTGGAGTGGGAAAAAAATCTTTGGTCCCTTTCGTTTCTTTCTGTATTTTTCCTAGTTGAAAATTGTACTCAAAGGAATTTTAAACTGAAACTTCTTCAAGTGTGTGCTTCTCTGGAAGGGTTACTGTATCTGCAGCTTTGTGGTCTTCTTCCAACCTCTTTAAAGGATGTTAAAACAGAACTCCTGTTTGAGAATTTTTAGTAGGCTCCAAAGCTTGATGCCAAATAAACACATTTTCTAAAACAAAATCTTTCTTAGAGTTAATCTAATAAACATGGAAAAACTTCATTTCAGTTGCATCAAACGTTATTAATGTCCATAAATTTAGAAAATCATTGTTAAAAAATCCTTACCTGGGGATATATTTGTTGATTTTAGAGAGAGAGGAAGAGGCAGAGGGAGAGGAGAGAGAAGAGAGAGAGAGAAACATTAATGTGAGAGAAAAACATCAATCAGTTGCCCCCATGCATGCTCTGGCCAGGCTCTGACCATGCCCCAACTGAGTATTGAACCCGAAACCTAGGTATGTGTCCTGACCAGGGATCAAACCTGCCACATTTTTGTCTATGGGGTGACACTCCAAACAACTGAGCCACCTGGCCAGAGATAGAATATCATTATAATAATTCTTTTTTAATCAATGTTACACTTTTGTGACTTAGACTTGAATATATTTTTAGAAGATTTTTTTTCTTGCCACAATTTCTCACTATGGAAACTGGGAGAAAGACCCCCAAATATATTTTTCTTTGCTAGTAATAAAATAATAAATGTGAACATAAAATATTAGTAAAATAAGTCAATAATTACAGTAAAATAAGAGAAATAATAATAAAATATTGATTTAAAGCTAAAAATACTAAATAGTTTCATATTCTTCATCTATATAGTCATGTTTTTGAAATACAATCTCAAAACAAAAAAGAATAACAAGGGGGAGACTGAGAAAGGGGGAGAGAGAATCAAGCTACTTTGATCCACTTGGTGAGGGAAGATGCTCTTTCTTAGGGCTTGGACTGATGCCCAGGCACTACCCTGCACCAGTCAATCACTGTACCTCACTATACTTAGCCCAGCTCACATTCAGCTCTAGAAATTGCCAACTTGGAATAAAGGTCTTTGAAAAAAAGCTGTCTCTGATATTTTACTTTTAGACCTATGACAGAATTTTCAGCTACAAATACTATATGGTTGTATTTTCAAAGATGATCTCATGAAACTCAGGTAGACATTACATCTTTCTGGTGGCTGTGGTAGGTAAGCGTTGCCATGTACACATGGGATATTAGCAGAATTATGAGTATGTTACTTGTGGGTCTGGATCAGAGAAATTTGAGCCTGTTCTCTCTCTGTCAGTCACTCTTTTCCACTTACTGTCTGGATATCAGGTGTGGCTAACTCACTCAACTTTTGACCTTGAAGATGTGTACAATGGCTTAGTGGTATGGGACAACAGAATGGAAGGAACCTGAATCCTTGAATGAATGCCGTGAACCTAGAATGGTGGGACTATAGTATGCCTTCTAAGCTATAACACCAGTCTCCTACATGATCTTGCTCTCTAATGTCCTCAATTTATTCACTTTCTACTCTTGTCATCAGAGAAATGGATTTCAAAAATGGCTCTGATCATGCCCAATAACGTTCAAAGCATCTACCTGCCTGTGCAACATAGTTCATCATCCAGGTCCCAGTTGATCTTTCTACATTATTCTCAGTGAACCCATAATGCTGGCTGCATTGGGCCTGACTGATGCCTCCCACTTAGTCCCTACTTCTGTGTATTTGTTCATTTCTTTCCTTTGTTTTAAAATACGCTTCTTCCAATCACTCTTTGCTCAAAAGTGAGTCATTCTATAAGTTACAAAAGAAATGACACCTTCTCTGTGAAGCCATCTCTAACCCCTCCTAATTAACTGTTTTTATAGAGAATAAGCACTTTATTTGTGACAGTATTTTATTACCCATGACTTTTTAAAGAATTCCTTCACAAAAATCGCATTATAGAATTAGATAGTCAAGAGATTTAGTGAGTAAAATGCCTGTGACTGATAGAGAGGGAGCAAGATGCCGCCCCATGTGGTCCACAAGTAGCACACTTTGTCATAACACAGAAAACTTGTAAATAGGCAGAAAAGGATACAGGCTACAAATGCTAGTAATAACAAAGCTAAAGTGCCTGTATTAATGTTAGCTAAAGTAGACTTACTCAGAAAAGATTTCCTCCAAAAAAGGGACATTTCATACTGAATATAAGTCATCAGTAATACGTAACAATCATGAATGTGTGTTTATGTAGCTAATAGAGTTTCAACACTTATGACATATATATTGAGGGAATTAAAATAGGTACAATCAAATTCCTATATATTTGTGTACAAATCCACCACTGCAGTTGGAGATTTTAACACCTGTCTTTCTATAATTGATAGAATAACTAGACAAAACATTCCTAGTGGCATTAACAACCTTAACAACCCTATTAATCAAATCAGTCTCACTGATACTTACAGAAGAGAAGTGCCCAACACATTCTGATGCAGACACCGGCAAGCAGTGTCCACTGCATTATAGACGAGATTCGACAAATTCACATGGACTACCGAGTCCTGTGGAGGAAAGGGGATGGCACGGCCACTCTCTCAAGGAGAGAGCACTTCAACCCTCACCTTGACAAGCTTTTATTGCTTTCTGGGCACATTACCTGATGGTCCTCATTTACTATGCAGAGGTTCACTTTAGGTGCTTCTTTTACAGAAAACAAAGAAGAGGATGCTGCTAATCACATCACAGAAGAAGGATATTTGCAAATGCAAAGGGAAAAGCAGTTGAAGTGGTTACACTCATCTTGGGAAGGCTTAAAACAGATTTTAGGAAGTTACTTTAAAGATATGCAGTAAATGTTTCCCGCCTCAATTCAGGGTGAGGGAGTTTTGGTAAAAAGTAAGTCCCAAAGTGGCCTAGGTACAATGCAGGCCTGATTCCCCATGGGAGAACCTATCCGTGGGTGTGGGTCCTGTCTGGGTCCATGCCACACAGAGCAGTCTCCTATAACATTCTCTTTTAAGGCACATAGTACATTCCTCAAGAGATACCACATCCAGCCATAAAACAAGTCTTAATACATTTTGATAGACTGACAAATTACAGAGTAGGACTCAGTAACAGCAAGAAATCTGTACAGCATCCAATATACTAAACTATATAGTGAGCATCTATAAAAACCTGAGTCAAAGAAGTTATTAAGTGGAAATTTAAAATATTTTGAACTAAGTGATAATAAAAATAAAATATAAAAGTCTAAGATTAATAATATGAAGTTCCACTTCTTGCTTGATTTTTATAATATTTGCCCTTTTCAAGGTATAGATTGTTCAAAGGTGAGAACTTTACTTTGTTCATCTTAAAATATGCAAAGGTAATGGGCCTCACAATTGGGTTACTTGGTAATTGCATTACCACTGTGTGCTGCAGAAAACAATAGCACTGACCAATTCTAACATTAACAAGTAAAGATAATTTATAAGATTTTCCAACAAATCACACAGTAAGAGTAGATTTTACTTCTGCAAATAGGAAGTCTAGGGTATAAAATCATATTAAATGACAAACATTTTAGTAAAAATATGATTGGTAGTAATATTATTTATGTATTAAAGGAAACAAAGTGATTTCAATGTTTTATTTTTCAATATATTTTCTGATCTTGTATGCAATATAGTATCTTTCTGGGAACAATTTTTCATTTTAGTAATGTATTTTTTATAGTATTGCAGAAAGTAAAATCTAAAACATAGCTATTTGTAGTTTTTACCATGTTGTCAAAGAGCCAGTTTAAAAAAAACTGATTTGTGAAAGTGAAATTAACACTTTTAATGTCTTTGAAATCAACTCAGAATATCTTCAGAAGAGAGAAATAGGCAATAAAATGAAAACAAAATTGTTCCAATAACACAAATACCTACTTCTTTTGTTGCATTCACCAACCACGAGAACAAATGTCAGAGACTTTCGGGGTTCCAAAGATGTTACTTTATTGGCCAAGTTTAACCTGTGCAGGGGCGAACTCTCCAAAGTGTCCGGAGACACGGTGCCCGCAAGGGCTGCAAATGAGAGTCGCGCCAAACGCTTACAGGCTTAGGGTTTTATGGAGGCGCGCAAGCAAGCGGGATACAGAAGCAGATGTGGCGGTTAGCGGTTGGCTCAGGGGCACAATAGGGTTACTGATTATTGGTGAGTTAACTCGTGCACTGGCTCGTGCTCCTTTACCTGATTGGTCAGTTGAGCTCGTGCACAGGGGCAAAGTTTCCCTCCCTAGTGACTGTCCAGATGGCTATCTGCCTGACTAACCTTGTTGCTCTTACACCATATCCTGGAACATACCCCGCTCTTCGGGTGTGTCCTGGATCCTCTTTGTGTTAGTGAGTAAAACACCTTTTGCTGCCTTACAGCTATGTTCTGGCTAGTTCCCCTTTGCCCTCAACACTTTCTAACCAGAAAGCAACAGATGTAGCAAAAGACTAATTTGATTATTCGAATATAATTTTTATTCTGTAGTTTCATACATACAGTGGAATCCCTTAAAATTACACATATTTTATTTCTTAATTAATTATCATACTGAAATACACACGAGAAGGGAAGAACCTTAATAGAAGATAAAAGCAGAAAACAGAGATAATATTTGTGGTCCAAAGAACGTTTCGACAGTTGCCAGATGGGAGGGGTGTTTGCAGGTACAAAAGGTGTAGGGGGTAAGAGGTACAAATCTGTTCTTACAGAACAGTCATGAAAATGTAAAGAACAGCATAAGGAATGTAGTTAGTAATATTCTAATGAGTATGCATGGTGTCAGATGGGCATGAGATTTATCATGGTGATCACTTTGGAAGTTATATAATGTCAAATCACTAGGGTATACATCTGAAACATAATATTGTATATTGACTGTAATTGAAACATAAAAAAAGATTTAACAAAACTTGTTGATTGTTATGATTTCTTTGTTCATTTGGAATATTCACTTTTGAATTTGTATTTTTATATTATTTTACATAGTTGAAACAAACACTCAAAATATATAAACTGCAGACCCTTGGTATGCCCCATAGATCCACCACAAAAACATAAGTGGAAGAATATGCTATAAAAATAATAGTGGTTATCACTGGACTGTAAAATTTGGAGTTATATACACCCACTATTTAATGAAAACGACATGTTAATAACAAGAGAACTTAAAATGAAGAAAGAAATGAAATACTCTAAATGAAAATTTAAACAAGCACCGAGATTGCCCCCAAAAGTACCCCTGAGAGACAGGCTGTTGACATCTGCTGGCCTGCTGTTAGGGGCTCGCATTCAACCTGGGCTCTGTGCTCATCCAGGGAACCCAAGCCAAGGACGGAGCAGGGACCAGCTCCGGATTCAGAGGCAGGCTGTGGAGGAAAGAGGTCCTCGTTTCTCTCCCACACTGGAAACTCTAGCGTCCGCTAACAAAAAAAGTAAACCCTTAACATTTAAAGCCACGCGTTTCGATTTCGGTTTTCCTTAGCCTCGCTCATAAGCTCTTGACTCTAACATCTGCCTCTGTTCTCAGCTGCTAAAAAGAGCAGTCGGTTCCAGGCGCCGGAGAAGCGCTCGAGGGGAGAGCGAGGACAGTTGAGAACTTTTCTTCCTGTAGCTCCTGCGCCAGGTAAGTTCGATCTGAAACTTGGTCTTCCACGCTCGTGTTTCTTAAACAACAACGTGTGGTCAAGAGCACTTCCCACACTGTAGATGCAGGGTCCGCGCTGATGGCAGGATTGGGGGGTTGGGGCACGCGGAGCGGAGGTCGGGGTGGGGATGGGGAAGCCCTTTGCTGTGGGAAGCTTAGCGTCTCTGTGTTGGCAGGTTGCGCTGCTCCAGGCTGCACGCAGAGCCCTGCCACAGCTGCAAAAGGGGCTGAAGTCCTTTCTTGGACTATGGGACTAAACTGTAGCCCCCTTGCAGAAGTGCGGGGTAGGGTCACTTCCTCCATGTCCCTTCTCTTGATGACTGGCACCTGCTGGACATTGGAGAAAGGGAGAGAAAAAATGGTCTTCAACATACAATCTAAACATTAAAACACTTTTTATTGTATTAACCTTATTTAATACTCCAAAGATTCTATAAAGTGGTATTTAGATGAAATTAATTCATTCGGAAGTATTTTAATCAACTGTTAAAAAATAGCTCTAAGGTCTAAGCCTTTTTTAATCCTGCAGTTTCCAAATGCGTGGTCCTTACCAAACTAATTACTTCAATTACTTTTGTCTTTAGGTTCAGTTGTTTCTGTTTCCTTTGTAAGTGCAATATTTCTCAGTTTGTTTTAACTTCCATACACTAGCAACAGGAAAGTGGGAGGAGGAAAGGGAGCAAGCAGGGGCGGAAAATAACTGGGGACTTGTGCTTGGACACACTGACCTGAGGGGCCTGGGGCAGGAATGCTGATCATCAACTTTCTTTTGCCTGCAGCTTGATCTTGAGCTTAAACTCCTCAACTTTGGACTCAAAATGGTCTCTGAGGAATGAAGTGGTAAGGGCATCTGAAGCCTAATAGTGTGGACTGCAGGCTTCAGTTGTGACTTTAGTTCTGGGAAAGCCCAGCTTCTCCATTTGGAGCAGAGGTAGCTGTGAGGTGACAGCCTTGCAGCATGTCACACAGCCAGGACAGCTGCAAGTGGAGTGGAAAAGATGAGTGCACGGAGAGATCAAAGATTGGGGTTCTCTCCTGGCTCTTTAATGGGGTGGGGCAGTGGAGGCAGTTTCTTCATCCATGAGCTTAATATTCCTCATTATGGTGTACATTAGGATGGGCTTATGGTTCTCAGTGGTGACTCTACATTAGATTCATCACCTACACAATTTAAAAAATTTTAATTTTTAATATCATTATTTTTTAATCAAAAGCAGACTTGGCTCAGGGAGCTCTGGATTGCCTTTATTTATTGGACAAAGAAAGAAAGACAGAAAGACCAGACACAAAAAGTCTGCATCAAGATTGTGGCCTCATTTCCACTCCCAGTCTCATCCTTTAAAGTTGGGAAATAAGTATGCTGTCTCTGGACTGGGCTGTTAACCACTACTCAGGCCCAAACTTGATTAGGATACCTCTCAATTCAGCTTTATTCTTGATGTATTCTGAAAATTGGGAAGGACCAGCACGGCGCTTCTTGGAAACTAAGTAGTACTTTCTCCTTCCTAACAAAGTTCTATGGTAGACATGTCCAGGAATTATGCAGACTGGCTTAATATGTTCACACAGATATTTTTAATGGTACACAGAGGGTGCAGAATTAGGTCATCGTAGTGCCAGGTCCTCCCCGAGCATCAGCCTCATTCCCCCCTTTGCAGCTGGTTAAGTCTTAAGTTTGGTGAGAGGATGTTCTCATGAGGTGACAGCCTTGCTTCTCAGTGAGGTTGACCCTCACATTGGGTAGGGCCACTCTAAGTGAATTATAAGAATTGGCTGCCCAGTGCCAACAATAACATTCAATCTGAGATGCTCATGGCACTGGGAGCAGTTTGGCCCTTGCAGAGAGTCACTATAAGGGCAGAACCAAAAATAGATGAATTTTTCACTGTGGAGCTTAGCTGATGCTTACTGTGACGGAAACAAAGCAGAAAACGCACACGGCGTAAGGCGATGGATGCTTTGTATAACACTGCCTGGAGAGTCATGGTATCATCTTTTTTCAAGTGGGATGTTCTTCCAGGTTGACAGGTTGCCATGGCATCTGGATCCAACATGACAGCCCCCATTTGTCTGGTGGAAAACATCAATGAGCAGCTCTCAGTGAATCAGGAAGCTCTGCAGATTCTTGACCAGATTTCTCAGCCAGTGGTGGTCGTGGCCATTGTGGGACTGTATCGCACAGGCAAATCCTACTTGATGAACTGTCTTGCAGGACAGAACCATGGTGAGTGCTGTCTTCAGGCAGGGGACTTTTTAAAACTTTTAAAATTTTATTGTTGTTCAATTACAGTTGTCTGCATTTTCCGCCCACTGCTCCACCCTTACCTTAGACAAATCCCCCTCCCTTCCTTGCTTCCATCCCCCCCCCCTTGGTTTTGTCCATGTTTCCTTTATAGTAGTTCCTGAAAACCTTTCACCCCATTATTCCCTCCCACCTCCCCTCTGGTTACTGTCAGATTGTTCTTACTTTCAGTGTCTCTGGTTATACTTTGCTTGCTTTTTTCTTTTGTTGATTATGTTCCAGTTAAAGGTGGTATTTGTCTTTTACCACCTGGCTTATTTTACTTAGCATGATGCCTTCCAGTTCCATCCACGCTGTTGTAAAGGGCAGGAGCTCCTTCTTTCTCTCTGCTGCGTAGTATGCCATCCTGTAAATGTACTGGAGTTTTTTTATCCATTCATTTACTGATGGGCACTTAAATTGTTTCCAGCACTTGGCTATTGTAAATTAGCTGTGAACATTGGGATGCACAGGTTCTTGGGGACATTTTTTACTCTATATCACAGCTTATTAGTTTTCTTCCCTGGTTACATGGGTAACTAAACTCCTCTCAGTAAAACAATCTTCTAATTCTAATTCTCACCACTAAATTATTACCATATTGTATTCTGTTACCATATTCTTTATTCTGTTAAGTAAAATCTACCATACTAATGAGTAGATTCTACCCTTTTTACTTGTAATTTTTTACTTTTTTATTTTTTTACTTGTTTGAGCACTGTACTTTTTTATTTTTAAAATTGAATTTATTGGGGATGGCATTGGTTAATAAAATTACATAGGTTTCACGTGTACAATTCTATAAAACATCATCTGTGTAATGTACTTTCAATCGTGTCTCCTTTCTCTCTCTCATAACATATTTTGCTTTCTTTATGAAATATTTTCATCAACATATAAAGATGTTTGAACACCTATTATCTCAAAAATTCTTCAAGAATTTATATACTATTAAGGCTATCAATCCCCCACACTTTTTTTATCACTTTGTCTGACAAAAAGTATTATTTTAATTTTTTCCCACTCATTCTATTCCCAGGTTTCTCTTTAATTCACTTGCATTTGGCTTTGAATTTTACTAGTCTTTCAAAATGTTGTCATAGTCAATTAGTTACCTTCATTATTTGTGGTTCAGTGATGCCTCTTTTCCTCCATACTGAGTCCTTACTTCACATTATTCTTACACTTTATACTCCCTTCTACTGGGAATAAATAACACACACACAGTAGGGCATTTTTCTGAAGTAGGGAATGGACCATTTTGTATTGTGGGGTACTTACATTCCAACAAGTCTGACTTTGTAGCCTTTGGCTTCTTAGATTTTCTCCTTTCATTTTATGTTGCTTTTCATGCATCCATTGCAGGTTTCCCTCTGGGCTCTACGGTGCAGTCTGAAACCAAGGGCATCTGGATGTGGTGTGTGCCCCACCCCTCCAAGCCTAACCACACTCTGGTCCTTCTGGACACTGAGGGCCTGGGTGATGTGGAAAAGGTGAGGTAGAGAGTCACAGATAAAGTATTTAAAATCTGAAATTCTTCTTAATGTTTTATGATTCTTTGTAATTTCACAGCTGCAATCTATTCTGAAATCTAGAAATCTAACTGCATATATAAGGCAAATTTTGGTTTATTGGATTCTCTCTTCCCAGTAAGTTGTCATGGTAGAGTGAGTAAGCCTTTTTTATTTCTGGTTCTATTCAGTTTAATATACAATTCTGAGCACATAATTCCCCAGCATCTGGATTAGTACCGCAGATATTAGTGTCCAAAGTAAAGGTTGTGCCCTCAAAGAGTCTACAACCCTGTGGTAAAGTTCATTAAGTACTCATAGATCATTCTGTAAAGGTTTGAGACACCTCTGAATGCAGTGATTCTAAAAAAACACATGTTTGTTCCACAACATCATTAAAAATAGTTTTTTAAGTAATATTTTAATTTTCTATGAGTGGGTGATATGAACGATTTCTTCTTTTCTGCCTTACTTGGAGCCTTATTTGGGAATAGTACTTAAATTTGTACCGATCTCTATTTCTTTCCAAAGAAGAGTTAAAAATTCTGTGTTTATTTTTAAATCTACATATCAAAGAATGATATAATCTTGCTATCTAAATGTTTTATGTTTGTTGTAAGTGCCATTTCTTCTCATCTTACATGATTACTTTAAAAAATTGAGGTCAGGGAAGTAAGTTAAATAAGTGGTTATCCCTCCCGCCTTCCACCCCAAACTCTCATATTGAGTCTCCTAGGTACATGTCCCAGTTTATATAGTTTCTCTAGGCTTTAGGTTGTTTATAAGATAAATAATGTCGTGATTAGATCATTATTGAGACACAGCTAGCTATAATCCATACAAATAAATTATCATGGCCATTAAGGCCATTCCTCTGGCTGTACCAGGTTCACTATCTGCCTTAATTTCTTGACCTACCCTTTGCTCCAATCAAATCAAATAAGTATAATTTTATTCCAAAGACCTGTGTATTTGACAATTTCTAATTTTGCTTCTGTGAGTCCTTCTACTTCCAGGATTACCTTCATTTCTTCAAGTCTACATGCTACCAGTTCTTTCACACTCAACTAAGACTCTGAGTAAAACTTTATAATATGCAATTTTTATCCCAATATTTATAGCCCTGTTTTTTCTTGATAGATATCTAAACTTTTAATTAATATTATAGCTATAGGATCCACTGTTTATATGCATTTCTAAGATGTAAGTCTCTTATAAATATTTTCATCACTGTTGTATTCAATGTAATGTTTGTCACTGCCTTAAAGAAGTTGTCTTCAAAGTAACAACATTTTAAACATTGCCTTTAGAAACTTAAGCTCAGTGGGAAACACTCAATAGCTCCTACAAACATCTGTTGAATTTAATTGTACATAAGTTGAATCCTCAGTCGTGCTAGCTATGGTGAATTTTATACGGCCTGTGATGAACAAACATATGTAGAATGAATACGTGCTAACATCTAACATTGAATTCCTAATTGCACACCAGACATCATACTAGTTTTTCTATAAATTATTTTTGCCATTCAATTGGATAAAATGAAAGCCCTGTGAAGATAGAATTTTTTTATATGTGAAAAATCACAGTGACAAGAAATTTAATTGACTTTGTCAAAGCTAATATCTGTATTTATCCTTGCCTTTAAACTTACTTCTTTGCATGGTGAGTACATTAGCTGAAATAAAAATGAAAGACTGATAGACTTAGTGTCTGAATGAATTTTTACATGGTAAACTCTGAAATGTCTTGCCCTAATATGCTTCCTAGGGTGACCCTAAGAATGACTCGTGGATCTTTGCCCTGGCCGTGCTTCTGAGCAGTGTGTTCGTCTACAACAGCATGGGCACCATCAACCACCAGGCCTTGGAGCAGCTGCAGTATCCTTCCAGGGACCACTCCACCATGGGTCCTGGGGTCTGGGGGAATGGAGATCCAGTCAGCTTCTCCTTCCCTTGCACTGAGTTGCCTTTGGTGGACCAGAAGGAACCAGAGCCAAAGAGTTTTACCATATATTTTTTCTTTTAGAGAAATGTGGGAATTGTGGATGGGAATTTCCTTTTCCTTAACCAGGTCCTAGTTATGTGACCGAGCTGACAGAACTCATCAGGGCAAAGTCCTCCCCTACACCAGATGGAGTAGACGATTCCATGGAGTTTGTGAGTTTCTTTCCAGACTTTATCTGGACTGTACGGGATTTCACCCTGGAGCTGAAGTTAAATGGTCACCCTATCACAGAAGATGAGTACCTGGAGAATGCCTTGAAGCTGATTCCAGGTGAGAGAGCATGACTAGGCAGTAGACAGTGCAGTATAAGGAGGGGGGTGCTACACATTGTCTGTCATCTCTGGAGTTGCCCTTGTGTTTTAGACTACATGAAATCTATAGAAATGGTGGCTGGGAGGTGAGCTGAAAAGCTCTATGGACTAGAGTTTCAGTTGACATAAAGTAGAGCCTATATAATAAAAAATAAAGAAAGACATTACATAATGATAAGCAAATCAACCCAACAAGAGGATATAAGCTTAGTAAACATTTATATACCAACATAGTAGCACCTGAATGTATAAAGCAAATTTTGATGGACATAAGAGATCAACAGTAATACAGTCAGTCATAGTAGGGGATTTTAACACCCAATTGACATCGATGGATAGATTTTCTAGGGTAAATTGCATTTTTGGAAGCAAAACAGGTCTGGGTAACTTTAAGAAGATTGAAATCATATCAGTTGTTTTCTCCCACGACAATGATATAAAACTAGAAATCAAGTACAAGATGAAAACTGAAAAACACAAATGCACATTGAAGCTAAAGAACATGTTACTGAACAATAAATGGGTCAATAATACAGTCAAAGAAGAAATCAAAAGTTACCTTGAGGCAAATAAAAGTGAACATACAATAACCCCCCCAATTCTTTTAATTACTTTATTATTGTCCAATTACAGTTATTTGCATTTTCTCCCTACCACCCCCTACCCCAGCCAACCCCACCACCCTCCCTCTTCAATAACCAGAAATTTATAAGACACTGAAAAGCAGTCCTAAAAGGGAAATTCATGACAATACAAGCCTACCTTAAGAAGCAAGAGAAATCTCAAGTACACAATCTAACCTCATACCAAGAACAACAAACAGATTCCAAAGTGATGAGCAGGAAGGAAATAATAAAGATTAGAGCAGAACAACAAACAAAGCCTACAGTAAGTAAAAAGAAGGAAATAATAAAGATTAGAGTGGAAATAAATGTCATAGAGACAAAAAAATATCAGTAATACCAAGAGCTGGTTCTTTGAAAAGATAAACAAGATCAATGAATCTTTTTAACTAGACTCATCAAGAAAAAAGGAGAGAAGACCTAAAAATTAAAATTAGAAATGAAAGAAGTGACAGTTGACACCACTGGAATATAAATGATTACACGAAAATACTACAAATAATTATATGCCAATGAATTGGACAACCTGGGTGAAATGGAAAACTCCCTAGGAACATACAGTCTTCCAAAACCAAATCAGGAAAATTGAAAAACCTGAATAGACCAATTAGAACTAATGAAATCAAAGCAGCAATAAAAATATTCCCAGCAAACAAAAGACCCAGACCAGATGGCTATCCAGGAGAATGCTACCAAACATTAAAAAAACAAAACAAACAAACAAACAACCAAAAAAAACCTCTAGCAGCTATCCTTTTCAAACTATTATAAAAAATTTCAAGAGAAAAAATGATTTCCAAGTGCTTTTCATGAGTTCAGTATTATTTTAATTCTAAATACAAATAAATACACAACAAAGAAAGAATTGTGGGCCAATATTTCTGATGAACATAGAAATCCTCAGCAAAATATTAGCAAACCAGACCCAGCAATACATGAACAATATCATATAACATGATCAATTGCGATTTATCCTGAGAATGAAAGGTTGTTACAATATTTGCAAAAAATGTGATATACTACATAAAAATGAAGGGTAAAAATCACATGATTATATCAATAAATGTGGAAAATGCAATTGATAAAATCTAGCACTCATTTATGATAATATCTCTCAGCACAGTGGAAACCGTGGGATCACACCTCACATAGACACATACAACAGTGTGTTGATAGCCAGAGGGAGAGACAGGTAGGGAGTAGTGGGACAATGGGGATGGGAAGATACTTTGCTTGGGGTGATGTGTGCATGATGCAGTAGGAAGATGATGTTTTATTGGATTTTACACCTGGGACCTACATGGTTTTGCAAACCAATTTCACCTCAATAAATTAAATAAAGAAAATAAAGATTACAGTGGATAGAAATGACATAGAGGCACTGAAGAAAGATTCAAGAATATACAAATAAATGGAATCCTACACCTTGCTCATAAATAGGAAGAATTAACATAATTGAAATGTCCATACTACCCAATGCAATCTATAGGTTTAATTCAATCTTTTTCAAAATACAAATGGCATACCTCACAGAACTAGAACAAATATTCCAAAAATTTATACAGATCCTCAAAATACCTTAAATAGCCTCACAGTATGGAGGAAGAATAATGTTGAGGAAGAACATTATCTGATATCAAACTATACTGCAAGTCCATAGTAATCTAAGCAACATGGTGCTGATGTAAAAAAACCCCCAGAAATTTGGATCAATGGAACAGGATGGAGAGCCCAGAAATAAACCCACATTTATGTGGTCAATTAATATTTGACTAAGGAGAGCAATAAATGGGTCAACAATACAATCATGGAAGAAGTCAAAAAGCCTATCCAGCAAAAACCATCTTTCAAATAATTAGATATTTTTTCTTTTGAAATAGGAATACATCTTTTTATTGACCATATAGCTAAGTAATCTACAAACATGACTTTATGTTTTAAATGAACCTGAAGATGTATGTTTTTTATCAATGCATTTGGAATATTTAAAAATATATATTTTATTGGTTATACCATTACACTTGTTCTATTCCCCTCCTTCAATCCCCTCCACCCTGCACACCCCCTACCCAACCATTCCCCCCTTTTAGTTTATGACCACATGTCTCAAGTTCTTTAGATTCTATATTTCCCCTACTATTCTTGCCCTCCCCCCATCTATTTTCTACCCACCATCTATGCTACTTATTTTCTGTATCTTCTCCCCCCTTCTCCTCCTCCCACTCCCCTGTTGCTAACCCTCCATGTGTTCTTCATTTCTATGGTTCCACTCCTGATCTAGCTGTCCTCTTGGTTTGCTTTTGTTTTAGGTGTGGTTGTTAATAACTGTGAGTTTGCTGTCCTTTCACTGTTCATATTTTTCATCTTCTTTTTCTTATATAAGTCCCTTTAGCATTTCATATAATAAGGGCTTGGTGATGATGAACTCCTTGAACTTGACCTTATCTGAGAAGCACTTTATCTGTCCTTCCATTCTAAATGAAAGTTTTGCTGGATAAAGCAATCTTGGCTGTAGGCCTTTGGATTTCATGACATGGAATACTTCCTTCCAGCTCCTTCTTGCGTGTAAGGTCTCTTTTGAGAAATCTGCTGACAATCTGATGGGTACTCCTTTGTAGGTGACTGTCCCCTTATCTCTTGCTGCTTCGAGGATTCTCTCCTTCATTTTAATCTTGGCTAATGTAATCATGATGTGCCTTGGTGTGTTCCTTCTTGGGTCCAACTTGTTTGGGACTCTCTGAGCTTCTTGGATTTCCTGGAAGTCTATTTCCTTTGCCAGACTGGGGAAGTTCTCCTTTATTATTTGCTCAAATAAGTTTTCCACTCATGGCTATTTCTTTTCCCCTTCTGGTACCCCTATAATCCAGATGTTGGAACGTTTAAAGATGTCCTGGAGATTCCTAAGCCTCTCCTCATTTTTTTTGAATTCTGTAACTTCACTTTTTTCTGTTTGGTCATTTCTTCCTTCCTTCTGGTTCACCCCCTTGATCTGAGTCCCAGTTTCCTTTCCATCACTATTGGTTTCCTGTGCATTTCCCTTCATTTCAATTAGTTTAACCTTCATTTGTTCCTCTAATTTGCGACTAAAATCAACCAGTTCTGTGAGCATCCTGATCACCAGTGTTTTGAAGTGTGCATCTGAGAGGTTCGCTATTGCTTTTTCGCTTAGAGTTATCGGCTCTGGGGCTTTGAGTTCTTCTTGAGCCATATTTTGGACTGTTCATGCCTATTATGTATGAGGAGCAGAGCTCTAGGTGTTCACTAGGGCGGGCCACTCAGTCGCTGGGTTGTGGCGCTGTATGTGGGGGTGGAGTCAAAGCAATGTCGGTCCCCTCTGCTGCCTCCCGCTGCAGGTGCCCATGCGGTCCATCCCACTGCACTCGAATGTGCAACCGTGGTCAGCCGGCTGCCTTGCGTCCTCGCTGGGTTTGCCGCTGGGGCCTGTGTAGTCCTTCTCACTGCTCACTCCTCTGCTGGTTTACCTGTGCCCAAATGTGTGACCACGGCCAGTCCACTGCCCTGTGCCCTAACTGAGTCCACCTGATGGTACCCCGGCTGCCTGGGTGCCTGGGGCCGGGGGATCCTTCCTGCCCGGCCCTGCTCCTCTGCTGGCTCTGCCCCTCTTACTGGTCCGGTTGAATGGTTCGTTTTTGTCGGACTTCCATATAGTTCAATTTTCTGTTCTTTGGCTGCGTCTTTGTTCACCAAACCTTTGTTGTATTTAAACTTGGTTGTGGGAGAAGGCACAGTGTTTCCACATATGCTTCCATCTTGGCGGAAGTCGGAATATTTCTAATAATTATCAAAACATTCATTTTATTTCCTGTATCATAGATTTCTATTGATTTCAACATTTTTACCCATGCTATAATTTCAAAACAATCATGTATTTTAATTGTGTATCTGATGTGTATCAGATACACAATTTACCCAGATGTGTATCTGATGAAAACTTGAAAGAAATATCAGTTCTGATTCATTCATTCTTTTCTTCACATATCCATTTTGCTTCCCCAAAACACTCAGTGAGAAACTGGCTGGGCAAAAGGTTACTTTCAAATTAATATAGTCTTTACTTAAAGAGCTTAGAGATTAGCAGTGATATCTTAAAATGACATTTTAGATATACTTACACTTCAGAAGTTTTTGCTTTAAAAAAAAGCTAATCCTGTACACATTATTTTTTGCATCAAAACAGTGTTCCTCAAATAATCAAGGTGTTGTTTCTGATATTGTTCCATTACTCCTTGTTTGAGGCTCTTTGTTTTGGTCCCACACCTCAATTTCCACCTGGGATCAAGTAGAACAAAACTTTATGTTTGACCTTTTATTCCTTTAGTCATTTATTCAATAAATGTGTGATAGCAAATTATGTTCAAGGCTGCAGAAATCAGCCATATTTTTAATTTTTTTACCTGGGTTAGTTCTCTCCCCAAATTTCTACCAGATTTGTGTCATTGGTACAAGTATGATATTCAAAGAAGTGTTGTATGTTTATGATAACAGAGTTATTAATATAGAAAATGGCGAAGGTACAAAAACCCCTGTCATCTTGCGGTTTGTTCCCAGGAAGAATGGGTTCATCTGCCTGCATGCATCAAAGCCTAATGAGAAACAAACAGAGGTTTATGACTAGGAAAGTAAAGATTTATTAAGGAGATGGTGTCATGTCCAGAGCCATAGGTATTTCATACTCAAAGACATGGCTCCCCGATGGCTTCCAGTGAACGGGTTACATAGGGAAAAAATTCATTGTCATGGTGGCTAAAGGAGTTAGGGTTGTGGTCTCTACTCATTCCTTGGTGCTAACTGGATTAGAATGTAATTGATCATTGCATCTGGTCCTGATGTTGGCCATGGAGTTGTTCTGTCCAACTTTACCAGGATTTGTTCTGTGGGATCATTCCACTTTCTTAGGTCTGGATCTAAAGCACAACTGAGGTCAAGATTTTGTCTTTAGTTTGATTGAAAACTCTGTATCTATATTCAGTAGACCCAGGACTTTGTTCCTAATACTACTGGATAATGACCAGAACCTCATTGTCCTGAGGGATTAATAATTTAGCAAGGGAAAGGGAGGTGAGTGAATTGGGATACTGGGGGAGGCCATTTTGAGTCAAAGGGGGGAAAAATCAAAACAAAAGGCTGCACTTAGGAAAACAAGGTTTCAGCACAGTTACAGGTTTCTTGCTCTGGGACTGTTCCTACTACAATCTTTGGTCTTTCTATCCTCAGGAAGAAATCCCAAAGTCCAAATAGCCAATCTTCCCAGAGAGTGCATCCGGCATTTCTTTCTGAAACGGAAGTGTTTTGTCTTTGATCAGCCAACAAAGGACAGAGAACTTCTAGCCAATATTGAGAATGTTCCAGAAAATGAACTGGATCCTAAATTCCAGGAACAAACAAAGAATTTCTGCTCTTACATCTATACCCAGTCAAGAACCAAAACCCTCAGAGAGGGAATCATGGTCACTGGGAAATGTGAGTCTTTTCACAATCTGTGGGGTCTAACATATATATGTTTAATAAATTATGATGTGTTTCCTAGTATTTTCGTTCGGTTCTACATAGAATTGCAGCCATATAGACATTGGTATTTTTATGAAGATATGTATATATTTTATAATTATCACACTTTCTAGCACTAACAAATTTCTATCCAAAATTACAAGCATTATCAGTAATATCAGTGGTTTCCATATTTCTGAAAAAATCCTCTACTGATAAGAAATCACTAACTGTGTATAAAAATAGAATGTACTATTTTATCAAGGGAAGTCCTTTATAAAAATATGATTTTTTAGGAGAATATAGAATATATTTGGGGAGTGTAGAGCCAGCCAACAATAAATATACGACTCTGAAAATCCACTGGAGGTTTTTAATTAGGAATAAATATAATCTCATTTATCTGGCCTTATCTATCTACCTGTGTAAACAATTTTGCTTTTAATTTTTAAATAGAAAATTATGTTCTCCAGATAAATTTTTGTATGTTAGATGAAGGTAAATATTTATTTATTTTTAGTCCTGTGTCTGGAAGAACCATACAAATGAATAGTCAGTAGGAAAATGAAAGGGGTGTTAGTAGAAGGAGTACGATGTACATATGTTTGTTATTCAGAAATATAGTCTCATATATGTAGATTTGTTGAGTGATAACTTGATATTTTCCCCTTAAATTTCCCGGCTTATTAGGGCTACAGACTCTGGTGGTAACTTATGTGGACACCATCAACAGTGGAGCAGTGCCTTGTTTGGAGAATGCGGTGACAACTCTGGCCCAGATCGAGAACTCAGCGGCCGTGCAGAAGGCAGCCGACCACTACAGCGAGCAGATGGCCCAGCGAGTGAGGTTCCCCACAGACACACTCCAGGAGCTGCTGGACCTGCACGCGGCCTGTGAGAGGGAAGCCATTGCTATCTTCATGGAGAAGTCCTTCAAGGATGAAAAGCAGGAGTTCCAGAAGAAGCTTGTGGTACTTTGTTATAGTACTTGTTTACCTTTGTGGCCCTTCCCTTTGAAGAATGATGCCTGTAAGTGCTTTTAATGACCCAATTTTTCCTCTCTCACTCATGGGTCAAGTAGTGTGGATTTATCATGAGGAATAGTGTTTCAGATGACTCCTGAGAATTACTTCTGTAATTCTTCCAAAGCTCATGTACTTTATCACAAAACTCTCTGATCCCTGGTGCCTAATCAGCATAGACATCACCTGAAGTGGATACTTCTATGGATTTCAAGCCTGCCCAGAATACCCTAGGGATGACCCAAAAGTCATTCCTAAATTGGTCACTTTTTAGGTACCAAAATTTCCATTCCCAGGTACCAAAATTTCCTTATTAGACCCTCGTTCCAGGCCCTTTGCACCTTCGGTTGCTCCTTTTGTATCATTGTGTCATTAAACATAGAATTATTGAATGCTACAGCTTCAAGGGACCATGGAGATTAAATAATGCAACTATAACTTTTCAGGTAAAGAACCTGAGACCCAGAGAGGCTGAGATGCTTCCCCAAGTCTTGTAGAGAGTTTTCATGTTTGTGAACAAATCAAGGGTTATGGTTTCACATTTATTCCATGTCTTTCAGAAACAAAAAGCTTGTATCACAAAGACCACATCCAGATATCTTTCTGCCAGATTCTTTGGAATTTTATCTCCTTTGTTCTTTTCTTCTGGTGACATCCCTCTATGCTTCCCTTGTAGAAAATCATAAAGGATAAGAAGGATGATTTCATGCTGCAGAATGAAGAGGAATCTGTTAAGTACTGCCAGGCTACCCTTGATCAGCTTTCAGTGGCCCTCATGGAAAGTATTTCAGCAGGAACTTTCTCTGTTCCTGGGGGTCACAAGCTCTACTTGGAAGCAAAGGAAAGGATTGAAGGGGACTACTGCAAAGTGCCCAGGAAAGGAGTGAAGGTGAGGAATATGGGACCATGGGGATCCTACAAAGTCAGGAGGGTCTCTTGAAAGTCTGAGGGCACAGTCCCTGTTGTGGGTAGTATGAGAGTGTGGGGATATTACAGCTGTTTTAGTCTTTAAGTCCTATTAGTTGCCTTTCTTCTTAAGTAGAGTAGAAATATTAAATCTCAAGTGAGTGTGGACTTCTGAATTCTGCAACAGGCAGCACAGAAATTATTCATCTCTTCATTCAGCAACTGGACATTTAATGTGCCAAATATTGGTGATTTACAACTTCAAGTCTGACTCTTTGGCTTTAAAGCTGATCAAAAGTAAGAAAGGAAGCCCATAGATAATTGCATAGTGTTATAACACTCATGAACCCGAGAAAGTTGGCTACATGGGTGATGGCAACTTGTAATAATACTAAAAAGCAATAATGATACTTATAGTAGAACTAATATATATTGAACTGTTATTATTATAAGCCTAGTGTTAAGTTCTTTCCATAGACTTTTAAATGTAATCCTTCAGGTAGAACGAAGAAACTTCTATACTTTTTGTGAACATTTTATACATCTGAACTGAGAGGCAGAGACAGGTTAAAATGACTTGTCTAAAGTTACAGCCAGCAAATGGCAGAGGGAGAGAAGCAGTGTTACCTGGAGACACGTTACCCTGGTGAAATAAATATAAATAAAAAGCACCAGAGACGGTGGGTCTGTAGAACTGACCATGGTTTCCACTGGCTGGAGCCTAGAGTGTGGGAAGGAAGGAGCACTGGGAGAGAGACAGGAGGGAGAGAGGAGGCAGGGGGTATGGAGAACCTCTGGTCACTCCAAGGAGCCTGGACACTGTGTGTGGAGCCACGATACAGTTTTAATTATGAAGGAAAAAGTCCATGGACTTACTTGTTCTTGTTGCATTATTCTTCCCAGTGGAAATCAAAGTTTGCTCCTTCTTGTTTCCTTAGGCAAATGAGGTCCTCCAGAGCTTTCTTCAGTCACAAATGGCCATAGAGAAATCCATTCTGCAGGCAGACAAAGCACTCACAGATGGGGAGAAGGCCATGGCAGGTATGGGGCAAGGCAGGTTCCTGCAGTGTCCTCGACAGGTGTGAAAACAACACTTTCCCAAAACAAGGAGCTCTTTTCCTCTGTGGAACAGATTCTCCAAAATCTGATAACATTCAGGGAACATCAGCCAGTCAGGCCTTTCCCATGACATTCTGAGCTGTGCTGTTGATGGTGTAGTCAGGGGGTCTGCTTTAGAGATTTCCTACCTCTCCTCTGGTTTGGTTTGGTCTCTGAGCTCAGGAGGGTAGAGATCAGACCTCACCTAATTTTCTTGCCTCTCTCAAACCTCCCTGGGCAGAGGAGCAGGCCAGGAAGGAGGCTGCTGAGAAGGAGCAGGAGCTGATGAAACAGAAACTGCAGGAGGAGGAGCAACAGATGGAGGCCCAGAAGAAGAGTGTGGAGGAGAACATAGCCCAACTGAAGGAGAAGCTGGAGCGAGACAGAGAGAACATGATAAGAGAGCAGAATATGATGTTGGAGCATAAACTGAAAGTAAGTCCTGCCTTGGCCTCAGTAATGCTCAAAGGGCTTTGTCCTGGACCCTCAGGTGGGATTGAGAAGGTGGAAGATCATGGAAGGTGGCACATTTACTACTTCTGATTTACTAAAATCTTGAATTCTTTAAACCTTTCTTTTAAATTTTTGTTAAGAGCATTATGAATTTTACTTTATATTTTGACTCTTGAGACTTTAGAATGGGTATGGTCCTTCCATTCCCCTTGGAGAATACAAATAGGATTTGGGCTGTTATTTTTGGAGATTTTGAAATGATCTTACGAGTCCTGTTTAAATAGGCCTTCCAAACAGTGTGTTTATTGTGACCAGTAAGTGCTTTGCTTTACCAAGATCACTGCCGATTATCAGGAACCCTCCTACAACTCAAAGACCCGAGGTATTCTATGATGACAATAAGCTATCAGAAGGGTTCAGACTTCAAAACACAGGGAAGGGGCTGCTTCCAAATTTGCGGTATTGTTTTCTCCTGTGGTCCTCCCAGGTCATCCTGTAGCTAAGGGGGGATTCTCTCATTGTCTCTCTGGCCATGATTATAGCAAATTTCTAGAACAACGTGTAAGTTCCCATTACCTCTCCAGTTTCAGTGACCATAACCTCTCAAGTGAGACTAAAAGTTAATCCAAGCAGATAAAGACTACCTCTCAACTGTCATTTGACCGGAACATACTACATGTGTCCTCATGTCAGGTTTAGCATTCTAGCAAATCCCTAATGGTTGTAGGAATATTGATGAAGCTGTAAACGATGCTTCCTCTCAATGTTCAGGTTTGAGGCAAGAGGTATTTTTTGTTACAAAATTCTCTTTGATTCAGTTGAGAGAACAATTTTAAGACCAAAAGAGATAAAATTTGACCAAACACTTTAATGCAAAATGTATTTTTTGGAAAAAATAATGGGGATTTAAAAAGTTCTCTCTTCCATTCTTTTTTTTAGGTACAAGAAGATCTGCTTACTGAACGGTTTCAAAAGAAATCTGAAGGGATGAATGCAGAGATAAATCAGTTGAGAAATATGATTAAAGCTGAAAATGACAGTCACTTTATTTCAGAAACCTTGAATATAATTATCAAGGAGATCATTCAAATATTGTTTGCTAAATCTGTTGGTAATGTTGTGACAAAAATAAGCTCACTATATAAAAAGATCTAGTTCTTCATTTGATGAAATTATAAAATGTAGATATATGCTCTGGCTTATTTTTTTGTATATACCCCTCTGAACTGAGAGGCAGAGACAGATTGAAATGACTTGGCTGCAGAACAGGCTGACAGGGACCAGAGGGGAGAGGGGAGAGAATTCAGGGGAAAAGGGGAAGGATTGACAGGAACAAGTATAACGGACACATGGACAACAACTAAGGTGGGGGATGGAAATGGGAGGGAGGTGGGGAGCACTGGGAGGGGGTGGGCTGGGCTGGGAGTAAAAGACAGAAAACTGTACTTGAACAATAATTAAATAAATTTTTAAAAAAGACTTGGCTAAAGTTACAGCCAGCACGTGACAGGGGGGAGGAGCAGCATTATCTAGAGACAACATTTTACCCTGGGGAGGCAAATATGAAAAAGCACCAGAGACAGTGGGTTTGTAGAACTAAAGATGGTTCTCGCTGCCTGGAATCTAGAGAGTGGGCAGGGAGGAGCACTTTTTCCATTTAGACAAATTTTAAACATTAAAAGTGTCTGTTAGAGAACATCAATGCTTGGCCCACTTTAGGTGGGATAAGTGCATGTACATTTTGATATAGCATGTTTACTTTTGAGAAATATACAAGTGCAAAATTATATGGGAGTATATATAAAATCCATTGAGGTATTGCTTCTAATGACCAGATTTTTAAAACTACTTAAATATTTATCTATAAAAATTGGTAGTATTGATTTATCATGACTGGCTGGTATAGCTCAGTGGATTGAGTGTGGGCTATGACCAAAGGGTCACTGGTTTGATTCCCAGTCAGGGCACATGCCTGGGTTGCAGACCAGGTCCCCAGTCGGGGGGTGGTGCATGAGAGGCAACCACACACTGATATTTTTCTCCCTCTCTTTCTCCTTCCCTTCCCCCTGTCTAAAATTAAAATAAATAAAAGTTTTAATAAATGTATCATGTAAATATACTGGAATGTTATGTAGCCAGTAAATAAGTTGAGGGTGGTACTCTATTTGTACCAATATAGAACAATCCTCAAAATACATCACACAGAGAAAAAAATGAAGCATGAAACAGCCTGTATAATGTGTTTAATCTAAATAAATGTAATTATTGTGTGCAAACATTTATAAATAGACATGAATATTTCTGTAATGATTCATTGGAAGCAAGTAACATTGGTTTCTCTGGACAGGACTGATGCAGTCAGGGGTGGAAAACATACATGCTTTTCAATATAACCTGTAGATTTTGAATTTAATAAAGAAAGCTTGTATTAACATTTTAAATAAAGTTTAAAGTAAAGAAAAATTTAAATGCAATACTAATATAGATAAGAAGAAGAGAATGTGAAGTTGGCTATTGATGATGAAAGCGTTCATTGTTTCTAGAAATGACGTTAGTCGGCTCAAAGATCAGAATACTACAAAACGTAAAATTTGAATCCTCATCTTGTTTTTGTTTTAGCCTTGGGTCTTGATCCTTTATATTTGTTTCAAAACTAAGGTATAAACTTTCATGTTGCCTTTTGAAGTCTCAGCTACCTTATCCTCTTCTGCCTATCTCTAAAGTACATTTTTAAGGTGTGAAACTTAACCTACTAAACATAAGAATAGGCACTGGTGAGAGGGATTCTACCATCTTAAAAGTGCAGTGGTGGCCTCTTTGCTGTAGGCAAGAACCAGAAGGGACATGTGCCATTGCAGGACTGGCTACCCCTGCTAGTGCGAGGGATGGTAAACCTTTACACATGGAGGCCAGGTGTTGGCACTTCAATATCAGGAGCCAAGTACGTACAATGACAGTAATGAGCATCGTGGTTTATCTTAGCTCAGGCTGCTATGGCAAATTGCCATGTATTGAGTGACATGGACAATAAACATTTATTTCTCCCAGTCCTAGAGGCTGTTAGTTTGAGATCAGTATGCCAGCATTCCAAGGCAAAGGGCCCTGCAACTCTGGGACAAGGAGTAATGATAACAATTTTCCCATTCCTCCTCCGAGGGACCTGTGTTCTGGGGAAATGGAAATGCTCAAGCAATTTGATGACTTTTGACAAGTTGTCAGTGATACCAGTTATGGAAAAGACATCACAGTCTTATGTCTGAATCCAGGTCCAGCTGCCCGCTATTTTAAAAGCTGATACTCAAGAGGCAGGTGCTGATGTAAAGTGGTTTTATTCAGGTGACAGCAACCAGGAAGATGGGAGACTCTCGTGTCAAAGTCCATCTCAGTATCTCAGGCGTCCTGGCTAGGATGAATGGGAACTGTGGTAAGAAGGAACTAAGGAATAGTTCACTTTCTGGTCAACTTCACTCACTTTTTGGTGAGGTGCAGTTTCTCACCTCTGCTTTTGGGTGGTTTCAGTGTTACCTCCTGTGTGCATCGTCATGTAGTTTCACTGTTCTGTCCACAGTTTCACTGCTGATATCTGGGAACAGGACCTGCAGGCAGCATTTCTGCTGGTTCTGATATGAGTCACTGACACTTGCCCAGTTTCTTCTGGTCAGGGTCATTTTGGAGTTCATCAGGAGCTACAGCTGCTGATGTCTATAAAGTCCTTATAAGGAAACTTTTAGTACATGAATCTTCTATGAGTTTGTTATACAGCCTGTTCTATTGTTATGACCCGATTAGTAAATTACATTTACTTCAATTACTGTTCAGTCTCTGTCAAAGTAGGGGCACATGGGATTCAGACTACAAATGTTATTTTGGCCCAGATACAATTAGCAGGCATCTTGTATTTGTTTTCACATAAAAGTAAAGCTCATCTGAAGACAGGAACCATTGAATATTTTGGATATTATGGATATTTTCTCATAGTGTGCTTAGTTACAAAATGCACTAAAAGCCATCTTCTGGAAAAACAGAAGGTTGACACATGAATGATTTTTTTTAACAGTTAAAATTCTATCAACACTCCAAAGTTTGCAGGAAATAAGTAGTTTGTTTTTTAGACACTAGACTAGGGTCTCCAAGGTAATCTCAAGGCTGGCAGAACAAAGAAGCTTTTCTAGCAAAGGCCCCTGTCTTGTGACCTTGGGTGGCACAGTCTCTGTGCCTCTGTGAGGATGTTAACACGTCACCACTGGAGATTTTGAGCTGCTCCATCCAGCTGTGACTTCACATGTTCAGAGGAAAAATGAACATTTTTTAGGAGAGATACCACCCAGTAATGCACATGTAGCCACTAAATGGTAGGGTGTAAAGGAAAAGCCAGCTTTTCTATAGAAATATCTGTTTTAATCCTTTAAAGACACTCTGAATTGATGACCTAAAAGAAAAAGGCTTCCAAAGGAATTAATTTATCATAAACTTAATTTATGATAGCCAAGTGTTGGAAACAGCTTAAGTGCCCATCCTTAAATGAATGGATTGAAAAACTGTGATACATCTACACAAAGGAATACTACACAGCAGAAAGAAAGAATAAATTCCTATCTTTTACGACAGCATGAATAAAACTGGAGGTCCTTATGCTAAGTGAAATAGGCCAGTTGGTGAAAGGCAGATACCATATGATCTCACTTATAAGAGGATATAATGGACACAACAAACTAATGAGCAAAAAGAAACCAGAGGCATAAGATCATGGAATAGACTGGCAATGGTAAGAGGGGAGGAAGGAGGTGGGGACTGTTTGAAAGAAGGTGAAGGGATTAGTCAAAAAACATATGAAGGATCCCTGGAAATTGACTACAGTGTGGGGAGTAGGAGGCGGGCTAGGTGGAGAAGGGTCGAAGGTAGAAAACTGGCACAACTGTAATAAATAAACAATGAAACCAACAAAAAAAACCTCATAAAATTCTCTTAAAAACCAAACAAAAAAAACACCCCAAACTAATAGGATATGTATATATGTAGAAGTAAATTTATTTAAAGGACTTGGCTCACATAATTACCAAGTTTATCAAATTCAAAGTTGGCAAGGTGGACCAGCAGGCCCAGGAGAGCTGAAGTTTGAAGGTTGAAGTTATGTTCCAGTTTTGGTCCGAAGGCCAGGAAGAGCCAATGTTGCAGCTGAAGTTCGAAGTCTACTGGAGACTTTAGCATATGGGTACCTAATTATTTACAAATAAATACGTCCTTATAACTCCCACCCAGATAAAAATATAAAACACTACTTGAACTCCAGTAATGTTTTTATTTCTGGTTACTCAAGGTTAACCACTACTCTGACTTCTGTCAGTAAGCCAAGTTTAATCCATTTCTGGACTTTATATAACACATATTCATGTACTGTTTTTTGACTGTTCTCTTTCATTGTTCCACAAATCATATCTCAACTTCAGCACTCTTGACGTCTTGGGCTGGGAAAGTCCTTGTTGTGGAAATGGTCCTGGACATTGTAGGATGTTTTACAGCAGCTCTGGCCTCTAAACAGTGGGTGTCAGTAGCATCTGTTCTGTTCACCAACCCAGTTGTGACCACCAAATATGTTTCCTGACATCGTTAAATGTCACCTAAGGGCAAAATCACCACTTTGAGGTGTTATTGAGCTGGAATCATTAAAACCATCTTTATTTAATTACATCTCAACCTCATAGTAGGTGTTCCAGGGTCTAAACTGACATAGAGGCTGAAAAAAGTATGGAAGAAAGGGCCACTTAACAATGACTAAGAAAGAGGGCTTTCCTTAACTCAAAACATGTTTACTTGCCTGATTCTTTCTGGAGGAAATAGAAGTAATATTATCCAAACCACTGACCCATTTGCACTTCCTTAAGTCTTGGGGTTTTTTTTGCTGTTGTTATTGTTTTGCTTTATTAATGAGTAAGAAAGTGTGTGTTTATTGAATTTTTTCAATTAAAAAATTAATTCAAAATTATATTAAGTAAATAATTGAACTCAGAATAAAATCCAAACTTTCAATATTAATATAAAGCAAATTTAAGCCAAATCTTTAAACTTCCTTGATTTTGCATAATACATTTATCATTTAGGGACAGTGGTTTCATTTGAGTGACAGAACCATTAAAAGCAAATGTAAGAGATGGTGATGGTGATGATCGTGATAATGGTGATGGTGATGACAAGAATGATCACAGGGGCAAATACACTATTAGTAAGAGCTTGCCTTCATCAACTCATGTTTTGTATGTCGTCCATGGATTTTGATATTTTTTACAAGGTTACAATGCAGAAAGAAAAACTCAAATGTGGCTGACATCAAATGGGTACTTTTAAATGTGACTGGATTTAATCACTTGGTAAGTATGTATTAACCACTGATCATGGTCTGGACACTGGGGAAGGCATTGGGAAGGCATTAAAGATTCACTGGTTAGCACAACAGCCATGGTCTCTATGCTCAGTCATTTTTTTTAGTTCACAAAGACACTGAAACAAGTTACACAAATTTAATAATTTAATATTTGAATGCTTAATAAGCATTGTAAAGGAATAATTCAAAGGGCTTAGGAGTAAGTGTAGAAAGAACACTGAATTCGGACTAGTCATTCAGTAGTCCTTCCCTGAGAAAATAAAATAAGAGTTAAGATAGATTTTCAGTGAACACAGTTAAGAAAAAATAGGGACAAGAATGACAGGCAGAAAGAGAGTGTGTGTACAACATTCTGGACTGGTGAGGAGCTGAGTGTGCTTGGTATCTGAATGGAGGTGCATGTGCTGAAGCTGAGATAACATGATGAGAAGGGCAGGCAGGAGCCAGATTGTGTAGGATCTTGCAGCCACAGTATGAAGAATACAAGCTTTAAAGGCTTTAGGACTTTGGGTAGACAAATGAGTGACGACTGGTTTTAATAAAGTCATAGTGACTACTGTGTGAACATGAATTAGGACAGCCAAAACTGATTATTCCTAGATGTGCCATCTCGCCTCAAAATAGGTCAACCAGTGGCTTTTTATTTTTATTTTTATTTATTTATTTTTTTAATATATATTTTATTGATTATACCATTACAGTTGTTCTATTCCCCCCTTCATTCCCCTCCACTCGCACACTCTCTCCCCCACCATTCTCCCCCGCTTAGTTTATAACCATGTGTCTCAAGTTCTTTAGATTCTATATTTCCCCTACTATTCTTGCCCTCCCCCATCTATTTTCTACCCACCATCTATGCTACCTATTTTCTGTATCTTCTCCCCCCTTCTCCTCTTCCCACTCCCATGTTGCTAACCCTCCATGTGTTCTTCATTTCTATGGTTCCACTCCTGATCTAGCTGTCCTCTTGGTTTGCTTTTGTTTTAGGTGTGGTTTTTAATAACTGTGAGTTTGCTGTCCTTTCACTGTTCATATTTTTTATCTTCTTTTTCTTAGATAAGTCCCTTTAGTATTTCATATAATAAGGGCTTGGTGATGATGAACTCCTTGAACTTGCCCTTATCTGAGAAGCACTTTATCTGTCCTTCCATTCTAAATGAAAGTTTTGCTGGATAAAGCAATCTTGGCTGTAGGCCTTTGGATTTCATGACATGGAATACTTCCTTCCAGCTCCTTCTTGCCTGTAAGGTCTCTTTTGAGAAATCCGCTGACAGTCTGATAGGTACTCCTTTGTAGGTGACTGTCCCCTTATCTCTTGCTGCTTCTAGGATTCTCTCCTTCATTTTAGTCTTGGTTAATGTAATTATGATGTGCCTTGGTGTATTCCTTCTTGGGTCCAACTTGTTTGGGACTCTCTGAGCTTCTTGGATTTCCTGGAAGTCTATTTCCTTTGCCAGACTGGGGAAGTTCTCCTTTATTATTTGTTCAAATAAGTTTTCCACTCATGGCTGTTTCTTTTCCCCTTCTGGTACCCCTATAATCCGGATGTTGGAACGTTTAAAGATGTCCTGGAGATTCCTAAGCCTCTCCTCACTTTTTTGAATTCTGTAACTTCACTTTTTTCTGTTTGGTCATTTCTTCCTTCCTTCTGGTTCACCCCCTTGATTTGAGTCCCAGTTTCCTTTCCATCACTATTGGTTTCCTGTGCATCTCTCTTCATTTCAATTAGTTTAGCCTTCATATGTTCCTCTAATTTGTGACTAAAATCAACCAGTTCTGTGAGCATCCTGATAAACAGTGTCTTGAACTGTGCATCTGAGAGGCTGGCAATCTCTCGGTCACTTAGAGTTATCGGCTCTGGGACTTTGAGTTCTTCTTGCTCCATCTTTGGACTGTTTGTACCTGTTCCGTAGCAGGATCGGAGCCCTAGGTGTTCACCAGAGCAGGGCAACTCAGTTGCTGGGTTGTGACACTGTATGTGAGGGCGGGGTCAAAGAGGAGCAATGGCGTCCAGTCTGCCGCTCCCGCTGCAGCCCCCACAGGTGCTGCAGCTGCCACTGTCACCGGGGCCCTCGAGTTTCATCTCACTGCATGCGAGTGTGCCACCGCCATTAGCCCAGCACCACTGGATTTGCCCTCTGGGGCCTGCGTGGTCCGTCTCACTGCGCAAATGTGCCACCGCGGTCAGTCTGCCCCGCACCCCGACTGGGTCCGGGCTGCCTGCGTGCCTAGGTCGGGGGATCTTTCCTGCCAGACCCTGCTCCGCTGCTGGCTCCGCCCCTCTTACCCTCCCGGTTGAACAGTTCGTTGTTGTGGGACTTCCGTATAATTCAATTTTCTGTTCTTTGGCTGTGTCTTTGTTCTCCAAACCTTTACTGTATTCAAACTTGGTTGTGGGAGAAGGCACAGTGTTTCCACCTATGCCTCCATCTTGGCGGAAGAACCAGTGGCTTTTTAAAATTAGCAATCTGTTCATTAAAGGTTTAAAATGCTAAAAATAAATAAATAAGTAAAATGCTAAGTGCCATATGTTTGCTCTAGAAAACGACTTTCAGAGGTGCTGGAACCCTTATTTATGATATTTCTCCTCTTATTCTCTTCAGTTTTCACCCCATTACAGCCATTTCCACCCTCATCTTTAGTAAGATAGAATTGACATATATATGACACTGTAAACGTTTAATATGAACACTTGCTAGATTTTAAAATAATTTAGTCTAAAGGTTTTCCAGCCAGAAATACAACCTCCATGTCATCCAAGGCCACTGGAATGACATCTTTCCTGGACACAACTCAGATGAAACTGAAAGCGGTGAAGAGCTACTTTCATCGCAGACTCATTTCCAGGAAATTAGCTGCCTTACTGTAGGAGCAACCCAAGAGCCTGGTTTTGACTATCTATCCATAGCAGAATGCATAAAAATAATTCAGGCAATTAAACCACTGTCCTTTATGTGCTTCGCAACACCTTCTTTAGACACCTTCCACTGGGGCCTCTTGTATTTCATGGGCCAAAAAAAGTCATGAATTGTGCAACTGTTGTTTAAAAACCTCACTAAAATTCCAGAGCGCTGTCACTAAAACTGTGGAATTTGACTTGAGCTGCGTGCCACTGTCTTCCTGTAGTGCATTTTCCCACAGAGTTTCCAAAAGGAAAGTGTCTGGGCACTAGTTGACGTCTTAAGTTGTTCACACACAGCCTTCTTTCTTATAAATGAATAGATATTGGGGTAACCTATTACCAAAAAGATAAAAGAAAGTTTTATTATTTTAACATTTGACCCCCAGTTCTTGGTAAGAAAATGTATGTTTGTAAAAATTCATTAATATGCCTATTAGAACGGAGGGGAGACTAATAGGATGTGTCAGTAGAAACCTCAGCAATAAAAATAAAATAGTGTTCAGTTGCTTTGTTATAGGAAGTTTAATTTCTCCTAAAAGCAAGGTAGTGACTAAAGGACAGACTAGAATAGGAAGAGGAGGGTGGGGTCAGCGAGGTAGAAGGCGCTGGGCTGCTGTGGATTGAAGAGCTCATGGTTCCCATCAAATCTATGGTGAGCAAAGAAATCTTAGAGGAAAGGATGTGTTCCCCCCTTTTCAGGAAAATCTATTACATTCATATAAGCTTTTTGAATAGTTTTCCACTTGACAATGAGGTTATAAGAGGTGATAAATGCAGGTCTATCTCTGATTGGATTGCTGTCCTGAAGGTGAGGTCACTTCTGTAAAAGTCATGCTGCAAGACATCGGACAATGACTCAGCACAGTCTCAACTTGTTGTTGAAACCACCCAAATGACACAAAAAATAATGGGAATCACTCCTTGATCTGCTTTTCCTTTGGGGGTGTTGTATAATTTGAGACAGTATGTTTGAATTAGAGAAGTAGAATTATTCCAATAAATGACCTAAGCAAAATAAAGGAGTCCATTGTGAAGTAGCAAACAAGAGCTTTGAGAATGGATTTCTAGAAAAGGGATTGGAGGTTCAGCCACATATTCTTGGACTGTTCTACATTCTTTACTATGTCTCATGGGTTACAGACTGGGTTCCCAGCTTGAGACTGGCTCTGAGATAAATACTGGAGAATGAGCTACAGATTATGTGCTACCCCAAACTAAGTATGATCCTAGAGATGTTAAAAAAATGAAAGCAATCTATATGTGTTTCATTGGATAAATGCAAATGTTATATTTTTATTCATAAATGTGGCTATTCAAGAATACACATACACACATTGAAACATTTACTTTTTTTAATAGCTAAAGAATACTCTCAGGGTACTCTTGAGGTTTATATAATATCAAAACTTCAGTTTAAACTTAAGATTGTGTTCAAAACTTACATTTTTTGCTCTATTATTTAACTGTATGTGTGCATATTGGGTTGTCCAAAAAGTCTGTATGGTTTTTTCGTAAAATAAAAGGCATTTTCATTTTCACCAACAACTTTAATGATTGGATATTTTGAGTCTGTCAGCTATCTCCCCTGTGTTATAACATTTATTATTTTCAATGACTATCTTGCTTCAATCGCTATCAACTTCAACTTGTCTACCCAACCATGGAACATCGTCCAGTGAGAAATGTCTGTCACGAAACTTCTCAAAACACTTTTGACATGTTTGATCAATCACAGCACCTTCTCCATAGACTGCACAAATCTTTTTTTGTTTCTGTTGAATTTTTACCTTTTTAGAAAAGTTAAAGCATAATATGCAGAAAATGAGGCTTATTTTCTTCCACTGTCAATATTTACATGGATACTCAAAAATGTGCCAATTTTGATGTTTCTTCAGATGCACAGTGATTTGATAGCTGTCACAATACAATCTAAGAGAATTGTTTTGAATGAGGTTAAAGACAACTAAATGCAACTAGAGCCATCTTATGGGAAAAACCAAAGAAAACTTTTGGCCAACCCAAAAGTACAGCTGAAATAGTGAGTGAACAAATGAGTGAATGAAGAGTAGATTTCTATATCCCTCTCTGCAATATGCTTTCTAGTTTGTCTGTGTGAATGTTCCATGGTCTTTGCACTGATGGAGCTTCTGAGCCACACTGTTGCCCACTACAGCATGAACACTATCAGCCCACATGCTCTGAAGCAGCTACAGGAACTAAACCATCATGCTTTACTTAGTCAAGAGAAATGGTAACTACGACTGTTTCTCTGTCCTGTGATTCAAAATCCTGGCTAGAGATAAGATGATAAAAAGCCAATGGGAATGTTTATAAGCTGGTTTCCAAGGGAAATCCAGAAATTGTTTTGTTGGATGATTCTCCTTCCTTAGATAATATTGCATCTATATGGCTAAACTCAAAAGAGCTAATCAGGGCACAATCTTCCCTTACCTGGTAAAATAGAAGACTGCACTAAGTTTATGGATTTCTTTGTAGGCTTTGTTTGGGCTGTGTGGGATTTCATACTGAAATTGAAGATAGAGGAACACCGCAGGACCAAATATGTAAGTACCTAAATGATGCATTGACTAAATCTAGGCATCAGAGTATGGCCTGGTTGGCGGATGTTTCAGCAGAAGGATGGATTCAGCACTTAATGTCAATTTTCATTTGAGTTGGGCTGAAGTCCATGTTAATTGTGATTGTTTGCTGTTGAAAAGTAATTGGTAATTCCTTTTCATGGGCTATTGTCTCCTGAAACACTCTAGAGACTACAGTTTAAGCTCACTAAGAAAACAGGCTTGAAGTTGTACCAAATGATCTTAGATCAATTTGTACCATGAAAAAAATATGTTAGGTTACAGCCCTGGCTGGTGTAGCTCAGTGGATTGAGCACAGGCCTGTGAAGCAAAGGGTTGCTGGTTTGATTCCCAGTCAGGGCACATACCTGGGTTGCAGGCCAGGTCCCCAGTAGGGGACACATGAGAGGCAACCACACATTGATGTTTCTCCCCCATTCTTTCTCCTTCCCTTCCCCTCTCTCTAAAAGTAAATAAATAAAAATATTTTAAAAAATATGTTAGGTTACAATCAGTGCTATTATTTCCCAAGGCTAACATACTTGTTTTCCTTTTCAAATGTTCCTTTTCCCCCATATTGAGAAAAACAGCTAATCAATTGGTAGTTGCTAAGTGAAAAGTCACAGTGAAAAAAAATTACCTAATTAATAAAACAACATATATTTACTAGTGCCTAAATAATTACGTATTTCAGACAGGGGATATTTGTATTTTAAAAGGTCAAGAATAAAATACTGATGTACCCTCCTGTCAACCCCTGGTCGTCAGCACCAGTTCAATGCCAACAAGAATTCCCAGTGTGGGGTGCAATGAAGAAGGAAACATTATTCAGTGCAAAACAGCTCAGTTGTGATACAGCATGGCTGGGAGGAGAACACTGCTGTAGAACAGCCCTGGGGCCAAACCCCTCTCCTGTTAGCTCTACTCTGCTTCTCAGTGTTCTGCCCCATGATGGTGTGCTTTGCAGTGTCCTGGCCTGAGCCCCACTTCGAGGTGGTATGCTTCACTCTTCTACTCTGAGTTGGTCTGTTTAAGTCTGCTCTGCCAACATTTTTAGTGTTTCAGCTCAGACAGGGAGACAGCATCCATTCTCCACTGGAAAGGCAAAGTGCACTTTCAGCTAGAGGGAAGCAGGCTTTATGTAGACAGGAATCTGATCCCTGATCCCCAACTTGTCCATTCTCATGCAAACGAAAGCTCCAAATTCTTACAGTTTGATTGGTCAAGAGGCACTATCCTGATTGGTCAGAATAGGACGATTCCAGTTGGTCAGCTCTGCAAAGCTCTGATTGGATGAGGAAAGTCTCAAACCTATTGGTTGAAATAGGATTTCAGAAAAACTTTGGAAGGGCTGGCTCAGATGGCAGAAACTCAGTACAAACAGATAGTTCAGCCCAGGCTTCTGTAAGAAGTGCAGTTTGCATGAGAGGCCCCTGTGTCAAAATGAATGCTAAGCTTTATCTTTTTAAATTTGAGCCCAATTAGGTACCAGGAGCCCTTCTTTGTACATGTCTTTTTTTAAAAAATAACTTTTTCTGTAGTGACATGGACAGTAGTGGCTGAACAGTGTTAATCAAACTCTTTAAATTGCCAAAATTTGAGGAATGGCAAATTCCAACATTTTGTGGTTCACATTATATTTGCATTTATTCAGCACTGAAAGATCCTAATTTTTTTTGTTTTTGTTTTTCCCTTTTTAAAAATTTTTAATTTTTTTATTGTTGTTCAGGTATGGTTGTCTCCATTTTCTCCCTACCTCTCCTCCCATCACAGGGTGCAGCCAAGAGGGGGGCCCCAAATAGGGATTTGAAATGGGGTCTAGAACTCAAGGTGTCCAGGAAATATTAGAAAGACATGTAAGATGTCCTTACCCCTTACTCCCTCAGGTGTGAGTTGGGGGAAGGGACACATGGAGTAGGGCCATTGAGAGCTGTTTTGCATAGCAACAGCTTTGTAGCTGACCTCTGACATGGTCACTTAACAACTCTATAACCTTTAACTGATTGCATAGATATGTTAAATAGTTGTGGCCATGCTTTGAGCCAGGGGGATGGGAGTGACTTCCACCCAAGATGTAAACTGAGAGGCAACTCCCCCTGGTTACAATGCCTGCATGAGAGCTTGGAGATGATTGGCTCCACTCCATGGAGCCAGCTTGCCCAGACCCACTGTGGCAGCCCAGTAAACCTGGAAGGATATGAGAGTGCTGGCAAGTGTAGCCGACTGTGGGAGGAGTCGAAAATGGGGCTGCAGAGGAAGATTGGCTCAGGGGTTTAAACTGAGATGTGGCAGCCATTAAGAGGAGAGTACCACGTGGCTTTGTCCAGGATGGGGACCCCCACAGCTTGGCTGGGAGACAACCATGCAGTCTTGGCAGAGTGGGAACCCCCTCACAGCTTTGCCAAGGAGAATCGTGCAGCTTCATCCTGGCCAGTGACACAGCTGATGGTGTCGGGAGCCTGAATCTACTTCTTTTCCTGAGACACGGTACTTCAAATTAGGGCAGAGGGAGAAGGAAGGACTGTGTGTGTCTGTGGGTATCCTAAAGGACTTTGATATTTTAATGAAGACATTAGGCCACTACTTTAAGTCTATATAGCTTTAAAAAAACATTTCCTTTCCTTTTCACAAATCTCTGGCATTGGGAGACATCTTTCCTCTGGCGGTGGACAAGCAAACCTAGTGGGGGGTCCTTTCCATAATAGTGTAGCCCTCCCATCCCTCTTCTGTAACACCCCCACCCCAGCCATCTCCAGTTCCCACCCTCAGTCCCACCTCTTTTGGCTTTGGCCTTGTGTCCTTTATACATGTTCCTTGAGAACCCTTCCCCCTTTTCTCCCCATTATCCTTCCTACCTCCCCTCTGGTTACTGTTAATTTATTCTTAATTTCAATGTCTATGGTTATATTTTGCTTGCTTGTTTGTTTTGTTAATCAGGTTCTGCTTATAGGTGAGATCATATGGTGTTTGTCTTTTATCGCCTGGCTTATTTCACTTAGCAAAATGCTTTCCAGTTCCATCCATGCTGTCACAGAGCTCCTTTCTTTCTGCTGTGTAGTATTCCATCATGTAAATGTACCAGTTTTTTTATCCACTCATTTACCAATTCAAAAGAACCTATGTACACCAATGTTCATAGCCACACAGTTTATAAATTAATTAATGTATTTAATATAATTCAAATAAATATGGCAAAAAGTACTTTTTGGAAGTACAAATGCTTATTTTAAACTAGATATGTAAAAACTAAGAGCAAGAACATCCAGTGAAATTTTGAAATAAATTTTGAAATATGGGTGGGGACTCAATGTTGGGAACAAGAAAAATAGTCTCAGCCCCAAGGAGCCTGCGTCCCTAGCAAACATCCTGTAAGTTGATTGCCATCTGTTTAGTTTCAAAATTTTCCTCTCAGTTGAGACAGACCCCACCCTGTTCCCGCCCACAGGCTCTGTAAGCCAATAGCTAACCGCCACATCTGCTTCTGTGCAACGCTTGCTTGCTTGCCTCTATATAAGGACTTAGCTGTAAGCACTGGGTGTGACTCTCATTTGCAGCCCTTGTGGGCACTGTGTCGCTGGACACTTTGAGAGTTCACCCCTGCGCAGGTTAAACTTGGCCAATAAAGTAACATCTTTGGAACCCTGAAAGTCTCCGACATTTGTTCTCGTGGTTGGTGGATTCAACACTCAACACTAAATCTGTGATAAAATATTTCAAAAATTAGCACAATGGTACTGACACCTACATATTTAAACAGCAATAAAACAGAGCTGAAAGTTAAAAACCCAATTTCATAGGGAAATTTAGAAGATAATGGATTTGTTGTTTTGTATTAGTGAAGAATTATGGAACATTTTAGTGTTTGGATTACAGGTTGTCTTATGAAAAACTATAGAGTTAGAGACTTTTATACCCTTTAGCAAAATTAATTTCTTACAAATCAAGGTGAAACATGAAAAATTGAACTAAAAACTTAGATAAGATACTTGAATTAAAAAAAAATTTTGTATAAAGAGGACACTTTTAAGTGTGATATGAAAAAAGACGTAAAATAAAATATTTAATAAGTTCACCTAACAAAATAGTAAAATTGTTTCAAAATATGTAAGCAAAACCAAAAGACAAATGGCAACTGAACAAAACATTGGCTATTTATATCAGACAGAGAGATAATTTCTTTATGCTATAAGGAGCCTTTTATATATCAGTGAGGGAAGGAGCAATGACCACATTAAAAAATGGGCAAAAATAGTAGATGAAAATAAAGATGTTGATTTACACTTACTGATAATAAGGAAATGTGTGAGTTAAAACTATTGGTTACCTATTTTACTTCTAAAGTTAGAAAAAGGTAAGACATTTCTTGGGACAGTAAGTTTGCAAGGGTTTGGAGAATCTTTACTATTTCCAAGCGACAGTGCAAATTGTTACAATTATATGCCAAAAATTCAAATGCACCTAAACCTCTGACCCAGCAAGTCCACATTTGTCTTCGAGGGAAATGACATATGTACTAGGATGTTAGTTGCAGTGTTGTTGGAATTGCAAAAGGTTGAAGCAACTCTGTCAGGTATTAGTAATGTCGACCATGAGATATGTGTATAAAGAAATACTCCAAATTCCCTAACCCAAAGATGGAAATGCTATTTTTACTAATATTGTTACCAGGGAAACCCAAGTTGGGAGTTCCCTCTCCTTGGTTCTTGTCCCACTTGCAAGAGATGAAGTCATACAAAAGACAACAGGTATAGCGGAAGCTACATGGCAAGTTTATTTATGAAACACACTTGAGCACAAAGCTGCAAGTGGGCACCCAGCTAGTCTGAGAACCCTGACTATTGGAATTTTAGGGGTTTTATGCATGTAGCCAGCTTCTAGGATCCCCCTCCTCCTCCCCTCTCCAGACATTGGGATTAATACACAGTTTCAAAGGCTTTCTTTCCCAGGTAGTGGGAACAATACACACAGAATTTCAAGGGCTCTCCTTCTCCTGTGCTATCAGTTTTTTCTGGTGATTTTGGACACCTGGCAATTTTATCTGACCAGGCTTGGGACTGCTGAGTTTAGATGAGGGTGAGAACTGTCTTGCTCTGCCCCCCACCCCACTACCATGATTTGTTATTTATTATGCATGACAATATGAGAAAACCTCCAAGATTTACCATAAAGTGAAAAAAAGATGTTGAAACTACATAATTTAAATATAACATGGACAAAATAATTGTCCCAGTTTCAACTTCCTATTTTCATGAAACTTTGCCTCTTAATTTGCTCACCAGGATAAAACACCTTTATTCTTTTTCTTTTCTTTCTATCTTTTTTTTTTTTTTGTCTCTGCAATTCTACTAGATGTCTAGATTTTGTCCAACCCACTGGAGCCGACAAAACTGTTTATTCCAAGCCTCCTTTCCTATCTGACCTACCTCAGTACCAATAACATAAATATGCCCAATTGGGCCCTAATGGGTGACTGAGGTTTGGATGTAGTTAGTGCTTATTAAATAATTCTCTAAGAGATAAATGACCAATTGATTTGCAATAGTCAGAAAAATGATTTTTTATCAAAATGGAAAATATTTTATCACACATACGTACTTCTAAGATGAAAAATTACTTACATTCATTGAAAATAAATTCATAAAGCACACAAAACTGTGAAAATAACACTTAATCACTGTAGTGACCTATAAATACTACTAATTTTAGTGTACATGTTCTTCCATCTACACCTTATTGACTTATAAGTTTTTTTAATAGACTTCCACTCTATGTACCAACAAATGAAATTATTCTTACAGACATTTCCAAGTCTATGCCCATGAAATAAGAATAATTACAGTAAGTTAATTACAGTAACTTTGGCTTATCTGGAAAGAGGTTTAGAGCATTGGCAAGAATTCCAGTTCACAAAAATTCACAAAAACAATCAGCTGTGCCAGGAGCTCCTTGTGTTTCCTGACATAAGCAAAGCCTTTTTTGGTCAGAAGAACAAGCAGCTGATTTGTTAACATGAGTCCAATTTCAAAGTAGCCCTGCTCCGCTTTACTTTCATTCTCCTTTTATTAATAGAAAGTTAAGTATCAAATTTTGTCCTGTAATTGACACCAGAATTTTAAACTCACAAGAAGGTGAGGATGAACTTTAAACCTTATCCTTTGCAAAATAGTAATCAGAAAGTTAGGGAAGAGGAGAGACAGGCAGAATCAGTGAGTTGTTCCCCGATTTCTCTCTATGAGAGCTGCGCATAGCTCCCAAACAGCTGAGACTACATTACTGATAGCTGGGGTAAGAATCTGAATTTTACTGGTGGGCACCTAAATTGCTTCCTAGGTGCCCATCTGCAAATGAATGTATCAAAAAACTATGGTACATGTACACAATGGAATTCTATGCAGCAGAAACAAAGAAGGAGCTCATACCCTTTGCAACAGCATGGATGGAACTGGAAAGCATTACACTGAGTGAAATAAGCCAGGCGGTGAAAGACAAATACCATATGATCTCACCTTTAACAGGAAGCTAAACAACAAAACAAACAAGCAAGCAAAATATGACCAAAGACACTCAAGTAGAGAACAGGCTGACAGTGACCAGAGGGGAAATGGGAGGGAATTTCAGGGGAAAAGGGGAAGGATTTATAGGAACAAGTATAAAGAACACGTGGACAAAAACTAAGGGGGCGTGAAAATGGGAGGGAGGTGGGAAGCACTGGGAGGGGTGGGCTGGAATGGGAGTAAAAGACAGAAAACTGTACTTGACAACAATTAAATAAATAAATTTTAAAAAAGAATCTGAACTTTAGATTATATTTTAAATTGTTCAGTGACCTCTTCTCAGTATAACATTTCATCTTTTAAAGTAAAACACAACCTAGAAACAGAAAGGTTCTAAGGTCAAATTTACACAGTGGGTGAAACACACAAAATGAACGCACCCTGCAACTATTATCTTGGTTAAAAAAAAAAGGAGCTCTCCCAAATCCTGGAAACCATCCTGTACCCTCTTTACCTGATAACCGCTCCATCCTATTCAAAGATAGCCAATATTATTGCTTTTCTCCTCACACACTAAGGTGGCCTGTTTGTGAACTTCATGTAAATGGAATAAAATAACATGTATTTTACAGTGCACACTTTATTTAACTCGCCATTATGACCATCAGATGAACTCATATTGTTGGGTTTAAGTGCAGTCTGATTATTTTCATTACTATTACATATTCCATTGTCCAATACACCACAGTTCATTTAGCTATTTTAGATGGACATTTGGGTTATATTCAGTTTGGGGGTTATTATTCATATTGCTACTATGGTCATGCTCTGTATTGTTTTTATGTTCATGTGTACACATTTCTGCTGGACATATACCTAGGAGTGAAATGGTCAGATCACGGGCAACTTAAGTTCTACTTAAATATATGTTTCTAAATAGTTTCCCTGAAAATACTCCAAATCATCCTCACACTTGTAATGGATTCTAAAAAAGAAATAACTTTTCTAGAGTCTTGCTAGTCTGAAATAATTTGTATATATTTAATGATTCTACTTCTTCAGAATGGTAGATAACAAACATAGTTTATTTTTTTGGAAACAGAGAAGCCATGATAACAAGTGAAATAATGTATGAAGTGAATTTAGGCATAAACAGAAATGCCTGGTCCAACAGGCTGTGCACAGTATCCCAGGAAGCAGGAGGCATGCGATGACTAGAGAGCAGAGAAGAGGAGGAGGACAACACAGGAGAAGGAAAAGAGACAGATGGAAAGGAACAGAGGATGCTAATTCTGCCAAACTTTGGTGAAATGTACTGGGCATAAAATCAGAGGAAAAAGTGTACACAATGTTAAAAATAACAGCTCTCCTCAGTTATAAGACTTTATGTCCTTCTTCAAGTTTGGCCCTATTCTACAGTTTGGGGAGGATAATTCCTAGGTAGCTGGCCATTCACTGGTATAACTCCTATGTTCAAGTCTGAGCTAGAACACCTCTGAAGTTATAGGAAAGAAGGTCATCTACACAGAGAACTAGGACATCCTGGAACCTTGGACCCTGTAGAGAGTATGCAGGGGAAGGTGGATCAAGGAATGCAAAGACCTGTAAACTTCCTAGAGTGAGCTTTTTTCTGAGACTGCTACTTTTAGTAAGTCTTTTCTATCAACACATTTGTTCTGAAGACATTGGAGGTATAAAAATGCTAACTAGAACAAATATAAACAGTACTCTTGCCAGCAGAGTTACAAATATGACAACTATTTAGCTTAGAACATCCTTGAAGCTATCCTTGAAGTTTTGGGCACATGTATTAAGAGGCGTTTCCAGCAGTAGAAATCAATAGCAGTCTATGTGCACATGTAACATGTTTACCACCTCGAACCAGGTGTTGCAGCACTAAAGGGAAGCCAGTCTGTTGCTTTAATTTCACACACTGCATTTTGGGAGCAGGAGTGAAGATACTCTGCACAATTGCCTTTGCTTGCAAGGCATCACATCTGTTCCTTGGAGAACATTTGATGGGGTCAGGGCAAGATGAGGAGCAACCAAGAATCTGGCTTATATCCTAGATTATCATTGATGTGGCCTAAACAGATACATGCAGTTAGTGGGGGAATGAGGCAAAAGATATGAAATAGAAAGGGCCTCTCATGGAATGGCATAGTACTTTTGTCTTATGTTAAGTTTACAGATGTAAAACTCTTGTATCCAGTATCCCATTCTTAGAGGAAGCTTCTTTCTTCCATATGTGCCAATTATATACCATGATAATAGTAAATCCTCCTAAATTCTTATTTCCTTCCTACTCCCCAGGCCCTAGACATAGCAAGGGCAGACCTTCCCTCCAGTCACCCACAGTATCAATTCCTTATTCCTTTTTTCTATATCTCCAGGCCCAGCAATGTCCAAAATGTTCATTCTGTTGTTTTCAAGTTTGTGTCACAGTAGTGACTGTCTCTTTTTACCGTTTATGAATCCCAAGCCTATAAATCTTGATCTTAAAGAGCATGTCTTCCTCTTTCTCCAGATTTGCATCAGCTGAGGAATTTCACTAAAAATATTCCTGATCTGAAAGTGCTTAAAGCTCAGTTTCAAGAGCTCCTTCTGCATCTGGGTATCATCAGGTTTGTCTTCCTTCTCTTTATGTTGCAGGACCTTAAAATGAAACTCTTGCTGTCTGGGAACGTTTACCAAGTACCCAAAGCTGAGAACACTTGGTGTCAAATAACAACTTACTCCTAATGAAAATGCTCAATCACCTTTTTTCAGGGTTGGAAGTTCATTAAATTAGAGGGGCAAGAAAGAATGCTATTCCAAATTAAACAGGCATGTTGCTTACAAACATACCAGTTTGGGAAAAACCTTTTGATTGTAATCCTTCTCTTCCCAATATGCCTTACCAATACACCAACGCATTCTTCTGTAATTATACATATTGAATAAAATATTGAAAAATGAGAACAGAGGTTGGTTTCTAAATTGAATTAGGGGCAGAGTGAGCACACACATAGTTGATAAAAAAACTTAGTGAGATGACCAGCCATTCCAGCTGGAGTTCATTTAAAAATATATATATATATATTTATTTATTATTAGAGGCAGAGAAGGGAGGTAGAAAGAGAGGGAGAGAAGCATCAGTATGTGGTTGCCTCTTGTACGCCCCCTACTGGGGGCCTGGCCTGCAACCCAGGCTTGTGCCCTGACTGGGAATCAAATGAACAACCCTTTAGTTATCAGGCCCACACTCAATCCACTGAGCTACATCAGCCAGGGCCATTTTTACTTTTGCTAACAGCAAAAAATATTTATCACTATTTGTTCAGTACTGGAAAGATGTTACTTATAAGTTCTCATGAAAAAGCTACAAGATTAGTACGATTATGACCACTCTGCAGATGAGAAAATAAGTCAGAAGGAAGCTAGGTAAATTCCTCAAGGTTACACAGCCACAGGATATAGAAATACAATTTGAAAACATGCATTTGGCTCTAAAGTGATACTGTTATGAACTTTACTACATTATTTCTTTAAGATCAGCATATCCTACAAAATATCCTAACATACTATGGCTCTATTTTAAAATGTGTAGCAGACTCTGGTTGCCTGCCCCATAAAAAAATTCATTCTGCCTTTTTTTATTACATGGTCACGTACCTATAGTCTTCATTTACTACATTGCAGCCAGGTGTGTCCTGGTGTTTACATTTTCACAATGAAATATGAGTACACATGGATTAAGCATATTGCAGTCTGGACTATAAATCATTGACAAGTATTCTGACATTCTTTCTTTTTCCCTGTCATGGTCTGGAGTTCAGATATGTGCGTTAGAAGCCTAGAAAATTTGGTCTATAACATTAAATACCCTTTCACATTTTAAAACATATTTTGATATTTTGGAGTCCTTGTTAAAGCAATATACAGTAGATGTTACCTTTACTGGTATAAAACACAAGCAAAATGAATAAGAATATTTAAACTTCCTCTTGAGAATTAAAGAGAGAGAGAGAGAGACAGAGAGAGGGGGGGCTCTAAATTGAAACGTTAAAGGTATCAGTAACAATTCCTTTCTTTTGGGGAGGAAATAAAAAGTGGAAATTTAACAAAAAGTTATAATAATAAACAAAGATTTCAAGTGATTATAATTTCTAGCAATAATGCCCTTTTTTACTCACTCTGTCTATAGGAATCATGTAGACTTATGAGGAAGAACTCCGTCTATGTTCACACCAGTGATATTTGATGTGTGGATTTAGTCCTATGGGTCTCCCTTTCTCTTCAACATAATACAAAAGCAAATTTTGTTTATTCTCACAATGACTAAAATTTAGAGAAAGAAAGGACTTAAAGTCCCAATTCCAACTGTATATCTATCTATCCTATGATACAATTCCCTCAAAGAGAAATGAATACTAAATCCACATTTGCAACCAGAAACTTTATATCGTGTAAACTCTGTCCAGTACATTCTCCACTCCCTACTTCTACCTGCTCAACCATCTATTTCCATGTGTTCTTGGCTTACATGTCACCTCCACAGAGAAAGCCTGCCCTGCCACACTTCGGAAGTCTGCACAACTGTTCCCCCAAAAGACTAGAGTCACATTTGGGTGTGAATGTATCCTACCAAGTGCAGAAGCAGATGTATGTATGTGAGCAATGGGGAAGAAAAAAAGCATGCTGTAACAATTTACACATTAACCAACAAGTTATGAGTGTTCTCCACATCAGAACTTCGAACTTCTTGAAAATCTACTTAGGCTGTGTGGTGATATCTCATTGGGACATGAATTTGCATTTTCTTCACTGTCAATGTGCTTGAGCACCTTTTCATATATTTGTTTGCTGCTTTGTTTCTCTGTGAAATCCCTGCAGCTGTCTTTTTTTCCTATTGTCTTTTTCATCTTGATTTGCAGGAGGTTTTTTCATTTTTTAAAATTGTTGTTCAGTTACAGTTGTCCCACCTTTTCCCCCATGACTCTCCCCTGCTCTGTACCCCTCACTCCCACAGTCAATCCCCGCCCCCATGGTCTGTGCCCATGAGTCCTCTACTCATGTTCCTTGGCTTGCCCCTTCCCCCCCTTTCCCCCTTTATCCCCTTCTTCTTCCCTTGTTATGTATTTTGGAGGTTTTTTTGTTGGTTATGTAACTGAATGCAGGTCCAGCTGCCTAATGCCAATACTCTAGAGGCAGGTGCTGATGTAAAGGAAAGTGGTTAATTTTCAGGTGCTAGCAACCTGGAAGATGGGGGACTCATGTCTCAAAGTCCATCTCCACCTCTCAGTGCAGGCAGGGGTTTTTATAAGGAGGGAGAGGGGAACAGAACAAGGAGATCAAGGTGGGAGGGGAGTTGAAAAGTTTTCTACGTGCAGATGAGCACATTCCTCTCCAGTCAGGCCAGTGATGGTCTGGTGTGCCTCATCGTGGTTTCATCATCCTGGAGTGACATCATCTTGGCTCCATGGTTGAAGGTCAGCAAATCTCCTGGGGCTGGGATGCCTGAAGGTCAGAGTCTGTATCTTTTGAAGTTAGTTCCTAGGATTCTTGTACAAACATGCTGTTTATCTGCAAGCTACATGTTAGTCAGAGTGAGCATTTACAGAAACAATATCAAAAAATGGTAGAGTGGGTTACAATTCCCCACTGTTTCAATTTTCCACTGTTGAACTTGGATGAGTTGCAAATGTTTTCTTTCTGTGACTGTCTTTATTTTTTAATGATATTTTTCTTGAAAGATGTACTTAGTTTTGATGTAGTCAAACTTTGACTTTAGGAAGGTGGTGGCAGGGAGTGTGTGCATGTGTGTGTGTTCTGAAAAAATTATTTTGTCATCTAAGGTTCTGGCATTTTGTGTGTGTGTGTGTGTGTGTGATATGCAAATGGTTACAACAACTTTGAAATGCTCTTTGACCTTATCTATAGAAAGGCTGGAGATGTATACACCCTATGACTCAGGAATTCCACTATTAGTACACTCTGCAAGGGGATCTTATGTACATGTGCACGAGTATTACACACACACACACAGTAATTTCCCCCCACTCCCAATGATTAATCTGTTTGAAAAAATTAGTGCTCATCTCCAAAAATAAATTTTGGGCCCATATTCCATGACATTTAAAAATCAATTCTCAGTCAATTATAGATGTAAAAATTAACAGTAAAATGGCAAATATATTAGTAAATAACACATGACTTTGGGTGAGAAAAAACACAGATCATACACATCACCACCACCACCACCATAATTACAAATAGTGGCAGTTTAATTTACCTTTTTCACTAGTTAGACTTTTTTCCTCATTTGACTAGCGTACTGCCGTGTAGAGAACAACCAAACTGTGAAGAATAGATGTAATAAAGATGGTATCTCTGTCTTCTTAGCTATGATATGGAAGAATGATTTAACCTCTAAATATGTTTGCTGTAATTTTTGTAGGTATCTTTTCAAATTTGATTAAGGAAGCTTCCTTTTATCTTTGGTTTGAGGGAAATGGATGATAAGATTTATCATACTTTTAATTTGCATCTATTAAGATGATCATATAATTTACTTCACTTTAATTGTATCACTCAATGTGAGTGATTATTTAAACATAAAGTAGACTTCCCAGGATAGACCAAACTAGGTCATGATGTTTTAGCCTTGCTTTATACAGCTGAATTTTGATTTAGAAAATTTGCCTTTATGTTTATAAGCGATATAAGCTTTTTTATTTTTTGTGTACTGTTTGGTCCCATTTTTCTATAAAGGATCTCCAATGCAAGTAATGATTTGGTTAGTGTGTCTTATATTTTTATATGCTAAAAGAATGTGTATAAAACTGCAATTATTTTTACTAGAATATCTGTAGAAATGACGATGGAAGCATCTCCACCCTGTGATCTCTTTATAGAAAGACTTCTTTCTCACTGATTCTATTTTCATAATAGTTGTTAGAAGTTTGTAGGTGCTTATTTCTTCCTTGCATCAGCCGTGGTAATTTACATCTCACAGAATTTGTTTGTATTACTCAACTTTTATTTATATAACATTGTTCATATCTTCTTATAGTTTTACTGTTTACAGGTTTTCTAATAATAAATAGTCCTTCTAATTCCCAATAGAGATTTATTTATGCATTCTGTTTTATTTATATTTATCGACACATTGTTTCAGGCATGCATCATTTTTCATGGGAAAGAGAATAACCTTCTTTATTGATCTTTAATAAAAATCTGCTTACAATAAATTCAGTCAGTTTTACTTTGAGAAAGTATTTTGTGTTCCTTTTGGAAACATCATGACTGAGGAGAGAATTCTGGTTTGACATTCTTTTTCATTCAGTGCTTTATAAATGTTATTCCTTTTCTAACTGGCATTGTTTCTAGGAAAAAGTGTTCTGACATCGCACTTTTTGGCCTTCTGTAGGTAACATTTCCTTTTTTTCCTCTAGATGTTTAAGATTTTTTCATAATATGTGGGTTTAATAAATTTGGTTATGGTTGGATAGTTGTGCTTTGGTTTGTTATTCATTCTATATGGAGTTCTTGGAACTTCTGCATGTGTGGTTGCTTGTTTTTTATTCATTTTGGAAAATTTTGTATCTCTTTTAATTCCCTCTTCTATTTTGCTATTCCAGTGGTATACATATTACGTATTTTGATATGGGTTTACCTTTTGGGGTAGTTCTAAAAGACAGTGCCCCCTCCCCCAGACACACTCCTTAAAATTTAACAGCCTCTGAACTTTGTTCTATGAATTCTCTGATACACAAGAAATGCTAATAGAAGAATATGAAGCCAGGAAGAACATTATCCCATTTATAAATAGGACCTGAAGAGGTTTTAGGGTGAGCATCCTGTAATGTTGAGACCTGAAACTGGTCAAAAATTTAAAATTTCTTCTAATTTACCTACCTATGAGGTCTGTTCAAAAGGTATCCAGCCGTGCAATATGAAAAATAGAGACACTTATTGAAGAAGAAATGAAAAACGTTATACTTAAGGCAATAATACCTCAGTCCTCTTCAAAGTAGGCACCTTGGAACCATACATAGTTCTCCCACTTGCTATCAGCTACCCTGTTGTATTTTCCTGAGTCTCACTGATGTTCCAAAATCTCTTCCCTTTCAAAGGTGATTTTAGTTTTGGGAAAAGCTAGAAATCACAGGGCACCAAATCTGGGCAATAAGGGGGCTGAGTCACTTGGGTGATTTGATGTTTCACCAAAAAACTCCACATACGAGAAGTGATGTGTGAGCCAGTGTGGCAGACTCTGCTAGCCTGTTGTGACTGAAGACGAAAACAAATGCACAGGTTACAGCAATCCTGTGGAGGGAAAGGGGACAGCATGGCCACTCTCTCAAGGGGAGAGCACCTCTGAGTGTCTGGACCACTCTCTAAGAGGAAAGCGTCCCGACCCTTGCCTGGACAGGCTTTCATTGTTTATTTTGGGTCTTGCATTAAAGAAGGATGTATTATCTATTACACAGAATATTATTATCTACATTTTAGGTTCAATTAAGGAAATGAAAATAACAAATGCAGAAGGGAAAGATGGTGAGATGATTAGCTCTGTCCTTGGGAAAATTCACACGGGCTTTGGAAATTATCTTGAAGATAGACAATACACATCTACTGTTTCAGACAGGGGTGAGGGAGTTTCAGCAAGAGCAAGCCAGAACAGTCTATGCATTTTCTAGGCCTGATTTCCATGGGAAAATCCAGTTTGAGGGTCTGGCTCCTGCCCACCACATCACCCCTATAGGTTTTCCATACAGGCTGAGTCACATTTGCCAGATTCAAAATAAACTGGTCCCCTACAAGCAGGTGCATTGTCATAATGAAGCTGCCACTCACCAGTTGCCCATAGCTGTGGCCTTCTGAATCATCTGAATAGTTTCTGCAGAGGAATGTTCAAGCTTAATGCAAAATTTGGTGCAGATTTGTTGCTGTACTGAGTCTGTCATTTTGAATGTGACAGACACACAGTACACATGCTCACTCAATGGTGTCTACCACCCCTGCTGACTAGTACAGTGAAATCATCATTGTTCATGCATGTGTATTCCAGTCCACTCTCCTTGGCTGCCTGAACTTTAAGACTGTTCTCCACCTATCATTCCTTCCCATCTGACTATCTGGGTATCAGATGTGACAGCACTCAATCTTTGACCTTGCAGATGTCTATACTACCTTAGTGGGTATAGAATAACAGAATAGAAGGAACCTGGATCCCTGAATGACTCTGTGGAACTTACAGTGGTGGGACTGTAATATGCCTTCTAAGCTGTTATTAGCAGATGCTAAAAGATCTTGATCTGTAATATCCTCAGTGTAGTCCTCTCTACTCCTGCTATCAGACAAATGGAATGCAAATATGGCTATGAGAATGACTAACAAGCTTTATAATCTCTACTTGCCTGTGCAACACAGTCCATAATCCAGATTCTAATTAATCTTTCCACATTATTCTCTATGAACCCGTTATACTGGCAGCACTAGATCAGACTAATTCCTAGCACCTAGTCCCTACTTCTGTATATCTACTCATTCGCTTACTTTGCATTAAAATATTTTTCTTCCAATCACTCTTTGTTCAAAGTGAGTCATTCTTTAAAACTCAACAAAAATGGGACCTTTTCTGTGACGCCATCTCTAACCTTTCCTAATATAATTAACTATTGCTTTTGTAGAGACAAGCACTTTACCTATAACATCATTTTAGCATCTATCACTTTTGGCTTTATTTTATATTTGTCACCTTCAAGGTATAGATTGTCCAAAGGTGAGAACCTCACTTTCTTCATCTTCAAATCTGCAAGGGCAATGGGCTTCATAGTTGTCTTATCTGCACCAGTGAAATGCACCACTGTGTGTTGCAGAAAAATGGTAGCATTGCCCAAATTAAAAACACCAAGTAAAGACAAATTATAAAAATTGTCTAACAATATCACTCAATAAGAATACACTTTAACTCTGAAAATAGGAAGTCTGGACTATAAACTCATCTTTAAAGATGAATATTGCAGTAAAAATGCGATTGGTAATATTATATCACATATTTAAATAAATAAAAGAATTTCAATTTTTCATTTTTCAATGTATTTTCTGATATTGAAGTCAATATAACAGTTTTCCTGGAACAAGGTTTTCATTTTAGCAATGTATTTTTGATGATGCAATAAAAATGAATCTCTAATATCTAGCTATTGTGACAGTTTTTACCATGTGAAAGAGCCAGTTTTGCCAAACTGATTGATGAGAGTGGAGTTAACCCTTTATTATCTTTGAAACCAACTCGGAATATTCTAGGCAGAGAATGATAGGCAATGAAGCCAGCCCAAAGTGTGCCAGTGACACACCTGCTGGTATGTCAATGCAGAAGACAACTGATGGAGCAAACGACTAATTTAATTGTACAGTTTTTGGTCTGTAGTTTAATACGGTGGGATGCTTTAAAATTATATATCTATTTTTCTCTGAGTTAATGCTCATATGTAGGGAAGTCCTTAATAGAAGGTAAAACCAGAGAGCTGAGAGGAAATATTTATGGCACTAACAGCTTTTACAAATGGGCCGATGATTGTGATTTGTTTTGCTCACTTGGAATAAATATTCACTTTTGAGTTTGTAATTTTATATTATTTTATTTCAAGCAAACACTCAAAACTTACACACTCAGGACCTTTATAATCCCCAGCCACCACACACACACACACACACACACACACACACACACAAGTCAAAGACTAAACTGTAAAATAGCGATTATCTCTGGACTGCAAAATTTGTTAATGAAAAATGACTTAATAACAAGAATACCTAAAATGAGAGAAAGAAATGAAATAGTCTAAACAAAAAATTGAAACAAAACACACTGTCCCCGAAAGGCCCCCCGTTTACACCTGCCAGCCTGCTGTGAGGGACTCACATTCACCCTGGGCTCTGTGCTCATTGTGGGAGGTGTGGAAGAACCGGGGTCGTCCTCCTGGTTTCACCTCCGCCCTGGGACCGCTAATCTCCGTTAACAAACAGGAAAACCCTAAGACAGTTAAAAGAACTAAACACACGTGTCCTTTCGATTTTGTTTTCCTTGACCTCACTCATAACCTCTTGGCTGTAACATCGGCTCGATTTTCAGCTGCTAGAGTCAGTCGGTACCTGGAGGACCCAGGTGCCAGAGAAGCGCGCGAGGACAGAGCGAGGACAACTGGGAGAACTTGCCCCCTGTCGGTGGCATCCGCACCACGTAAGTTTCTCCCGGACCAGGTCTCGCATGCACATGTTCGTAAAACAACAACAAGAGCACATCCCACACTAGAGGTGCGGGGTCTGCAGGCACTGTCAGGCAGGGAAGCAGCCGGAGGTGGGCGGTGGGCGCCAGAGGGGGAAAGCCCTCGGCCACTTTGCTCCTGCCTCGTCTGCCTTTGCGCTTCGAGAGCGCCCAGCGTGTCTCCGGGAGACGCTGCTTTACCTCGGGCACCTACCTACTCAGGGCTGCGCTACGAGCCCTGCAGTGGTGAGGGGGTTGCCCCTTATATCATGCGTGAGGAGGTGCTGAAGTCCTCTCCGGGGCTGATGCACTAAACCCTAACACCCTTGCAGAGGTGCTGGGTGGAGTGGCTTCCTCCCTCTCTTCCCTGCTTGTTTCACACCTTTTCTAACTGGCCCCTGCTAGATACTGGAGAAGCAGAGAGAAAAGGTAGTCCTCAACATAAACTATAATATTTAACAATTCTTTTCGTATTAACCCATGTTTAGTATTTGAACAATTCTGACAAGCTCCATTTGTATAAAATAGTTCACTCTCAGTCTCTTTAACCTACTGTTAAGAGTAACTGTAAGGACTAAGCTTTTTACCCCCTGCACTGCTTCTGAATGTTTGGGTTCTACAGGGGGGGAAAATGACATAAATTACCTTTATTTTCAGGTTTAGATGTTTGCTTCATTTCCTTTCCATACACTAGCAACAGGAAAGTGGGAGGAGGAAAGGGAGCAAGCAGGGGTGGGAAATAACTGGGGGCTTGTGCTTGGACACACTGACCTGAGGGGCCTGGGGCAGGAATGCTGATCATCAACTTTCTTTTGCCTGCAGCTTGATCTTGAGCTTAAACTCCTCAACTTTGGACTCAACATGGTCTCTGAGGAATGGAGTGGTAAAGGCATCTGTAGCCTGATGGTCTGCACTGCAGGCTTCAGTTGTGGCTTTAGTTCTAGACAATAGCTGTGAGATCACAGCCTTGCAGCACATCACATAGCCAGTTCAGTGGCAAGTAGAGAGGAAAAGACAGCTAGCTGCATGGAGAGATGAGAGATTAGGCTTTTACCGTGCCTTTTTGGGGAGGTGGGGGCTCGACAGTGGGGAAAGGTGAAGACAGTTTCTTCATCCATGTTCCTCATTTGAGTTTGCATAGGATGGATTTATCACTGGTATTCAGTCTTGACTCCACATTGGATTAGATTAACCTCTTATCCTCCGTTTTGGCAGCAAGAGCAGACTGGTTCAGAGACCTCTGGCTGCCTTTATTTACTGGAGGGAAAAACAGTAAAAGAGAGCCCAAACACAAACGGACTGCCTAAAGATTGCAGCCTCAGCCCCATCCTCAGTCACAGCCTTAAAAGTTGGAAGACACACAATAGCTGTATATCACTGCTCAGGCCCAAGCTTTCTTTGGACTCCTTGGGCAGCTTCTTTCTTGGTAAGTCCTGAAAATTGGAAAGGAGCAACTCAGCATTTCCTGGAAAATAAGGAGTTCTTGCTTCTCCCTAGTGAAATCCTACTACAGACATCTCCAGGAGTTATGCAGGCCCAACTGAGGGCAGTTTGGTTCTGGGTCTTTCCACAAGTACATTTTTCAAACAATTACATGGATAGTGCAGAAACTGGTTTTTTGTTGTTCTGCAATGACCTTTTATTAATATATACTTTTTATTGGCCTATGGCATACATCTATTTCTTGATTTTGGTGTACACTTCTATTCTGAAACAGATCAATCTCCCAGTGACTCAATTTTCCTATGTGGGATGTTTCGTGAACTTTGGGCCAAGAAGATTTTGATGACATCTCAAAAAGGACAAAAATCAAAAGCTATTTCCCCTCTGGAACCCAAAAATTCCTTCAGTCCTTGACTATTATAAATGGTCCTATAGATATTACATTTCATTGATCTGTCATGTCAAACTGGAATTGTCAATTTGAAAGCCAAGATTTTGATGAATACTTGCCATACTCATCACTAGTTCTGTAGGTGTTCTCAACAACTAGGACCACAAGACAGAAGAGATGCATGAAATCTGTGTCTTAACAATTTATGGCTGTGTCCCGAGGTCATCCTAGAGCCAAGTCATTCCTCAGGATCGTAAGCCTCACTGCCTTAGGTCTTAAGAGAGGACAATGGATGAAGTGATGATTTTGCTTCTCACGATGACAACCCTGCTTTGGATAGGCCCACGATACTGCATTTTAAGACGTGGCTGTCCTGACATAGCAATGACATTCAACCTGAGATGCTCATGGCATTGGGAGCACTTTGGCCCTTGCAGAAAGTCACTATAAGGACGAAACCAAAAATTGATGAATATTTTTATTGTAGGGCCTACCTGATGTTTACTGTGGGAGGAATATAGTAGGAAAGAACAACTAAAACTTAGAGACTGACAAAGTGCCACCTAGATATGAAAACCTTTATAGAGAAGCGCAAGGTGGTAATCATCACTGTTACTGTCGGAATGGTGATTGGAAATGTCCCTCCAGGAGGAGATTTTGATATTAGCATTTCCTCATTTTGTGTCTCTTTCCCCTCAGTGTCCCTGAGACGTAATTTGTGGATACAGTTTCTACCAGGACCAAACTGTGAGCTGTTGAGTGGGTTAGCCTTAGAAGTCATCAAGGCATAGATGGACTTTAGAAGAGAAAGGGCCAAGCATTTACAGTTACCCAAGTCTTGCTTTGGCTTAAAGAACTTCTCCTTTTGTCAGTCTGTGGCTTAGACAACAGACCTGCCTTTAGTCCTTCGGGTCCCTGAGCTATGCACATGAAGGTGACCAAGGAAAAATCTCGTATTAATATTTAGAGCTTGGAATAGCTGAGATTTTCTCAAGGCCCTTCTCTGCCAATTTGCTTCATGGAAACAGTGCTATTGGAATGAATATCTCATTAAAGGTAAATACATGGCCAATTATAATACCTAGTATTATTGTAACAATAGGCTGTCAACTCCACTTTTTGATTTCAACCATATTTAACAGACCAAATCATTAAAACATTAGTCTAAAAGCTGATATTTTTTAGCTACGATTTGAAAGTTCACATTTTGTTTCATATATCATTGAAAAGTTTAATGATTAAAATGATTAAGTTATGTTTTTGTATGCACAATGTATAAAGGTATCTTTTTTAATAACAACAACTAAAAATGTAGAAATAGAGCTATAAAGGAGAGGATTTTTGTATGTTTTTCAAGTTAAACTGGTATAAATTTAAATTAGGGTGTGAAAATTTTAGGATGTTAAATATAATCTCCATGCTACCCACAACAATAAAAGCTACAGAATATTGGGGAATTAAATTTTTTTAGTACAAAAAAGTCAACTAACATGAAAGAAGACAGTAATATAGGAAATGAGGGATTAAAAATATAAGACAGAAAAAATAACAAAATGGTAGAAGTAATTCCTCTTTATCAATAACTCTAAATATAAATGAATTAAACTCTACAATCAAATGGTAGACTGGCAGAATTTATTTCTTTTTTTCCCAATTTTTTTAATTTAATTATTTTTCAAGTACAGTTTTCTGTCTATTACTCCCATCCCATCCCACCCCCCATGCTCCCCCCCCTCCCATTTCCACCCTTCTCAGTTGTTGTCCATGTATCCTTTATATATGTTCCTCTAAATCCCTCCCCTATTTCCCCTGAAATTCCCTCCCCTCTCCCCTCTGGTCATTGTCAGTCTGTTCTCTATTTCAGTGTCTTTGGTTATATTTTGCTTGCTTGTTTGTTTTGTTGTTTAGTTTATTTCTAAAAATTCATGATAAAAGTATATGCTGCCTAGAAGAGATTTACTTTAAATTTAAAGATACAAATAGTCTGAAAGTGAAATTGTGGGAAGAGATATTTTATGAAAATAGTAATGAGAGCATGGGTAGCTATACAAATCATGGAAAAACTAGAGTTTAAAATGGAAAAGTTACAAAAGACATAGAAAGGCATATTTTACAGGAAGTATAATATAGAAAAAGTATAATAATTGTAAGCATTAACACACCTAATAATAGACCTTCCAAGCATATGAAGCAAAAATTGGAATTGAAATTAAAGAGTTCTACTATAATATAGGAAAGCAGTAGAGAAAATCCATGAAGCCAAAGGTTGGTTATTCAAGGTGATCAACCAACTGACAAACCTTTAGCTAGATTGGTTATGAAGAAGAGAGAAAACACAAATAGTGAAATCAGAAAGGGAAGTGGCTCACATAGACTTTTTCCTTAGGATAGTTTCAGAAATGAAATTACTACCAATTTTGTAGGAAAAAAAGGATATGAGAGAGTACTATAAACAATTGCAAACCAACAAATTAGACAACTTAGATGAAATGGACAAATTCCTAGAGAGACAAAATCTATCGAGACTAAATCACAAAGAAAATCATTTTTGGCATACTATTGGTAAGGATATTTAGTTAGTAATAAACAATTTTCTGACAGAAATAAAACAGCCAGATGTCTTTACTGGTGAGTTCTACCACACATTTGAACTACTAACACCAATTCTCAAACATTTAAAAAGAATTGAAGATGAGGAAATCCTTCCTAACTCATACTAAGAGGCTACTATTATGCTAATGCCAAAACCACACAAAGACACTACAAGAAATGAAAATCAGACTAATGTCTCTGATGAATATTTATGCAAAAACCTTCAACGAAATGCTAGCAAACCAAATTTAGCAGCACATTAACAGAATTATAATTATACACTCCATAACCCTTCATGACTAAATAGGGTTTATTCTTGAACTGCAAGGAGTTATAACATAGGAAAATTGATCAATATAGTATACCAAATGGATAGAATGAAAGGGAAAACAGGCACATCATCATCTCTAGTTATGTAGAAAAAATTGATGAAATTCAACACCCTTTTGTAATAAATATACTCAAAAAACTAGGACTAGAAGGAAACTATCTCAACGTAATAAAAGTCACATATGAGAAACCCAAGTCACACATCATAATTGTGAAGTAGCAAGAGCTTTTTCTTCACAATCAGGAACAAAACAAGGATGCCTGTTTACACTATTTTCAGTATAACACAGTACTGAAAATTTTAGACAAATCAATTTGGCAAGAAAAAAAAGAGTCATCTAACTCGGAAAGAAAACAGTAAAATTATCTCTGTTCACAGATGATATGATTTTATATGTAGAAAACTTTAACATTTGCATACAAATTGTTAAATGTATATAATAACATTCAGCAAAGTAACAAGATATATACGAGTGTATTCAACATGCAAAAATCAGTTACATTTCTATATACTAACAATGAATAGGCTGAACAGGAAATTAAGAAAACAATTTCATTTACAATAGCATCAAAAAGAATAAAATACTTAGAAATTAAGTTAACCAAGAAGGTGAAAGACTTTTTCAGTGAAAACTACAAAACATTGGTGAAAGAAATTTAAAAAGACAAATAAAAGGGAAGGCATCTCATGTTCATGGGTGACAAGACAATATTGTTAAGGTGTTAGTACTACCCAAGGTTATCTACAGATTTAATGGAATCCTTATCACAATCCCAAAGACTTTTTTTTTTGTAGAAAGAGCAAAACCCTCTTAAAACTCATGTGGAATCTCAAGGGGTCCTGATACTCAAAATGATCTCAAAGAACAACAACAAAGCTGGAAGACTCATAATTCTTAATATCAAAACTTGAAGAACTTACAAATCTCTAGTAAACAATTTTGTGATATTGACATAAAGACAGGCATATAGACCATTGGAAAAAACATGCAAATATGCAAAAAACTCTTGCATATTTATTGTCAAATGGTTTTCAACAAGGGTACCAAGACCATTCAATGGGGGAAGGGACCATCTTTTTAACAAATAATGTGGGGACAACTGGATAACCACATGCAAAGTTGAAGTTGGACCCTTACCTAGTCATATACCAAAATTAACTCAAAATTGATAAAAAACCTAAATATAAGACCTAAAACTATGAAACTCTTAGAAGAAATCATAGAGTAGAAGTTTCACTACATTGGGTTTGGCAATGCTTTCTTGAATATGACATCAAAGCATAGGAAACAAAAGATAAAATAGACCAAGTGAACTTCATGAAAATTAAAAAAATTGTATATCAGAGGACACTATCAATAGAGTAAAAAGGCAACTCAGATAATGAGAGAAATATTTGAAAGTTGTATATGTAAATAGGGATTAATATTCAGAAAACATAGAGAACTCCTAAAATTCAACAACATAATTATTTTAGATTAAGTTTTTATTTTGAAATAAATAATCCTGACTTGTAGAGAAAGTTCAATATTATAGTGAAACATCATGTACTTTTCACTTAGATTTACCCCTGGTGATATTTCATAATATTTGCATGTTCTCTTTTTAAATAAATTCATTCTTTATTCTATTTACATTCTTATTCTGGTAATTATTTGGGAGAGTTAAGTAGCAGAGCCTATGAAGCTTCACTACTAAATATTTCAGCTGATATCTCTTGAGACCCAGACTTTCTCCTCCTACCTTGCCTTCTTGGAAAGAAGGCTGCCTTCTTTGAATCTTCCTCATTCCCACATGATCATTCTTTCCTTCGGCTCTGGGTCCATCACTCTTGTAAATCTGTGCTCACCAGAGGATCATCCTGGCCTTTCTGCTGACAATTGCAGTGAACTATCTGGCTATTTAACATCGTGAACCTCTCCCCTCTCTGGTTTTTTACTGGTCTCCCTCTCCTCTGAAACTCTATGCCCTCTCAGAATAATCACCCCTTAGAGTTCCACAAGGCATTTCTTCTTGTATCTTCTTAAGCTGAATTATCATCGCAACACGTGATTCAATTACCATCTATACACGGTTTTCTCTCAAACACAAGTCACTCACATTAGACCCTTTTCCTCAGGATAATTTCAGCTTAACAAATGTTGACTGAGTGCAATATATGTGTCCAACATGGGGACTAACAGAGTGAGCTTAGACTTTACTGGAGATAATCAAAAGTGTGATAGTAAGCCGCGATCAGTGTTGTATTACCTGTTGTCTTCCTAGTTTGACAGTTACTGGTAAACACTGGGAGTTGTTCCCTCGTATCTATTTTCCCTTCTTTTATGCCAAGAGAATGCCTGTTTATTTGCTGTGTATATGTTTTCTCAGGTTACTCATGATAATTCCAGCTTCCCTTGTGGCTGGATATAGTAATGTGATAACTTAAAGTTCATTTTTAAGTAGAAGTGATGAATTCTTAAGGTAGAGGGCTATGCCAGTTTCTTCTCCAGTCTGTCTTACTACAAACAGGATGGCACACCATCGTAGTTAGACCTTGCGTTGCCTCTTATAGTTGACTGAACATACAATGTAAATGTTTCTGGAAACCAATCCTTTATAAAAGAAATCTACCTTACTAATACTGGGACTACTAATACTGGGATTTATGTAAGAGAGTAGTATAATTAAATTGTTTATAAACCATTTTTTTTGTTTCTCACAGGTAAACCTAATTCTAACTGACACACTTTCTAGTGTGATTTTTGTGGTCAGGGACCATAGTTTGTAAATAATCTTATTCCTGGAAACAAGCACAATTTCAGGTATACAATAGATGTTCATCCAATGCACTGAAATAAATTAAAGACTGTACTGATAGAACTGGCTATCAAGGAATGAAAACATGAGAGCATACCATTTAAAAATTACTGGGTGAGCTGGAGGCCTTGATGAAAAACTGATCATGCAGAGAAAGAGCCTGGTCTGGAGACTGCTGAGAGGCATATGGAGTGACAGCCTAACTCTGAAGAAATAAGAGGAACCCATCTTGCCAGGGTCCAGCCTCGGCAGGTCTCAGGGTCCCCGGGGGATGGATAGCGCAGGCAACGAATGAAGAGTCAGACACTTGATTGGATGCTGGAGAATGGCCAGCCTCTGTGGGTCTGACCAAACTCTCTGAGTTTAATTTAAGCTTTATTTTTATAGGAATCGTTACATATCATTAAAGAAACAGGTGCCTGTCATGATCAGTTAAGTAGAAAAATCAATACAGAGGTAACTAGGAAAAGTACAAGAAGTTCCACAGACTCAGTCATGTTACACAAAAGTCATTTTGACCAGGAGAGCTATCAGTCAGATAATCAGAAGTAGCTGTATGTACAGAGTTTTAAATGTCTCATTGGTGAATAGATGTTAATTTAGAATTTGGCATGGGTCAAAAGGATACACTAGACTGAACAGTGGTTATGGGAAATTCACTACAAGGCGTTTGTAGTGTCTAACTTAACTATCTTTCTGTCTAGCATGTTTCTTTATGTACTATGGACTCTGACTCCTTGGTAATTGTTTCTACTTGTAATAGCTAACCAGCTTCTGTTTTTTATTTGTCTAATTCTAATTGATATATATTCCTGTCCAAGGCAGAGGAGGGGCCATTACTCACCAACTTTTAGACATTCAGGGGCTACTTCATTAGGGGAGGACTTTGTTCTCTGGCCAAGAACTCATTTTGTACAACTTCATTGGAATTATGTGGATCATTGGGCCTGAAACACAGGTGTCTAAAAATTCCACCACGTATTAATTACCAAAACAAACATGCAAAGAGAGATAGACAGGAAATCCAGCCACAGTTGCCTCTGCTGTGCAGATGCATCTCATCTGTCCCGACTGTATCAAGGGACAAGTGCTGGTTGGCTCCCGACACCATCTCATTACACTAATACATTAGAGAATGTATTGTTCGTGTAGTGTAGTCAATAGAAAGCTCCCATACACTACTCATCTAGGAGTGTATGGAGTAATCTATGTTGTCGAGGAAGATTATTCTGCCAGATAAGTGATTGCAAAGCATGGCATGGTGACACAGGCTTCCCTGGTTTCAAGTCCTGGATCTACTACTTCTTCATACATGCATTTGAGCCTATCCCTCAGTCTTTCTGAACTTCACCCACTACATTTGCAAAGTGGTTATAGAAAGTCCCAACCGCATGGTTCTCATGAATTGCAGTGAGGTTGGCTTTGTAATGCATGTGTCACAAAGCTCAGCACAATGTAGATTCTCAGTAGATGAAAAACACTGCTTGAGTTTTATTTTCATTATGGAAGTAAAACTTTGGAGGCTGGTAATAGCTGCTATAGCATCACTACCATTATCAGAAATTGTGGTGGAGGAAACTGTTTCTCTTTTGGTCTGCTAAAGGTATCTTACATTTTTTGCCATAGGGGAGTATGGAGGCCACACAGGCTCTCTGCTGACAAAAACATGCTTTGGTTAACTGTAAGGAAGAGAATAAATTTGTGGTCTTATTTCTACAGAGAGACTGTTTTTGGTTTGTAGGTTGTCATGGCATCTGGACCCATCATGTTGGTTCCCATATGTTTGGTGGAAAACAAGAATGAGCAGATGTTTGTAAACCAGAAGGCCTTAAAGATTCTTAACAGGATTTCTCAACCAGTGGTGGTGGTGGCCATCGTTGGGCTGTACCGTACAGGAAAGTCCTATTTGATGAACTGTCTTGCAAGAGAAAAGCTTGGTGAGTGAAGTCTTGTGACAGAAAATATTTGCTTAACTCCAGCTGAATCTCTTCCTCACTGTTTCTCTAGGGAAGTCATATGAAGGGAGATTGCCCATTTTTTATTAAACACATTTTCTAAGTCTAATTCTTACCAGGAAACCTGCAACTTGACTTTTTTCTGTTCCAAATTCTTTCTCTTGTTGTGTCTGCTTCCTATAAAAGGAAAATCTCCCATAACAGTACTCTTAGAGTACATCTTTTCTAACCTGTAAGAAGCTGAGCTCTTGAAGTTGATGTCTCCCTCATGAAATTTGGCTTTCTATACTGTAGTATTCTTATGAACTAACCAATATGCTTGAATTTGTGTCATCTTAAAATTTCTCCCTGGACTCCATATCTCATTATGACTACCACCTCATTTTTTCTTTTAACTCCCCTTCAAGCTAAAATATGTTGTTTTAATTTCCTTTCACATTTCTGCTTTTCCCATCTTTCTTTTCAATTGGCTCCTCTCTGGATTTAACCCTAACAGTCAGTCCACTAAATGCTCTTGTTATATTTACCAATGACCTTCATTTTGTATAACTTAATGAATATTTCTTTGGATTCATCTTGGTCCCCTGTTTGACACCATATCTCATAGATGACTTTTCTCTGATCCTTGAATTTCTTTCTGTCCTTGGCTTCTGAGGCACCACACTGTCTGGGTTTCTTTCTACCTCTGTGTTTAGTTCTCTTCAGTCTCTTTACCAGCCTCCAACTTTTCATCTGACTAGTTGGACTGTCTGACTCGTAGGTCCCTCCAGGACTTGGCCCTGGGATGTTTTCTCTTCTCTATTTATACCCTCTCAATGTGGTCTCATCCACCTCTCATACTTTTCTAATTGATATTTCTTGCTTTTATTTCTCTTCTCACATTCAGACCCATTAATCAAATAACCACCTAAATTTTTTCTCTTTGGAAGTTGTCCACTTAAAGTTGTCATGTTCACAAAAAAAGTTTAGATCAGTCCCCACTTTGAAACCCAAATGAAACCAATAAAAACAAGGCAAAATTACATTTTCTGCTTTCTCAATCATTTTCTTCCCTGTACTATACCATCCTTCCAGTCTAAGTCTCCAAATATTTTATATCCCTCATTTAGTTTATCTTCCACATCTGGTTTGTACATCTATCCTTTTGTCACTGTTCCTAAATATATCTCAAATCTGTGTCTATCTCCATTTTTATTTTACCATTTTTATTTATGAGGCTAAGTCAGTCTCATCTTTTGTTTGAAGTAATTTTTTTCTGAAGCCTCCTCCTTGTTCCTACCTTGACCCTCTCTAATAATTCTCTTCAAAGCAGCTAAGTAAAGTTTAACCTAGTTACTTTTAATGCCTTCATTTAACTTGCATTATTCTTACATAAAATCCATACTCCTCAGAGGCCCACTATGATGTAGTGTCTCCTATTTCTCCAAACCCATCTTTTATATTTTCTCCACTGCTGTCAATGACACAGCTTTATACGTGTCATTTTTGCCCTTGCAAATTGGGAGCCCTTTCCTATCTCCAGGTCATTGCACTTGTGGTTCACTCTGTCTGCAGTGCTTGTTGCTTCTTTATCAAGCTGGTTCCTTTTATTTAAGACTCTGCACAATGTCAGCTCTCAAAGTAGTCTTCCCTGACCATCCTGTCTCATGCTGTCCCTCCACTAAATTTAATATAGTATGAATGTATTTTATATATTTATATATTTACTTATTGATTTTTTCTTATATTAAAATTAAAATCAGTAGAGGAAAAACCTCACCTGGAGTTTTTGCTGACAAGTTTGCAGCAACAAGGATAGCATGTAGAACATAGTAAGCAAACAATAATCCTTTTTCAATTGAATAAGAGAAAGATAAATCAGAATGTTTATCTTTTAGCTCACTGTTATTTTTATGTGGCTTTAGCTAGTTGAAGCACAGTACCTTAGTGTTGCAGAATATCTTATAGATTAGCATGTTCAAATTCTGTGAAGTCTGTGGGTGTGACTTAATGTAAAGAGTATCTGACACTGTGAATGTGAAATAAATCATGAGAAAAACAGAGGACAACTTTTTGAATTTCATGGGCAGAAAATGAGAATATAAAAGCAGCATCAACCACATGTCAACACTTTTTCTATTTTGATTCCATGCAAGGCTCTCAGAAGTTCAGTTTTCCCTCAACATAGAAAAAAAATCAGAATGAATTTGATGTGACCATGTTTCTGTTTGAGAATGTTTTAATTGTTGCTTAGATCCCTTGAGTTAGTTTTGGTTCACAGCATCTTTAAAACAAGTAAGAGTTGAGATGCAACCACAATAATTTATGGGGCCTTATAAAAGGATGCCTTATGTTTTTTTGTTAGGTTGTTTTTTTTCTGTTTTTCTTTTTTTCACATTTTTTATTGTTGTTCAAGTACAGTTGTCTGCATTTACCCCCACAACTCCCCCCACACCACCCATCCCCCACTTCCCAACCTTGATTCTACCCCCCCTTTGGCTTTGTCCATTTGTCCTTTATATATGTTCCTTGATGACTGTTCCCCTTTTCTTCCCCTTATCCCCTCCCACCTCCACTCTGGTTACTGTCGGTTTGTTCTTAATATCAATGTCTCTGGTTATATTTTGCTTTCTTGCTTGTTTTGTTGATTGGGTTCCACTTATAGATGAGATCATATAGTATTTGTCTTTCACCACCTGGCTTATTTCACTTAGCATAATGCTCTCCTTATTTTTATTTTTATTTTTTTTACTCATTCTTGTCTCTCCATAGTTTCATCCATAAAGAGCAGATATCACATGCCTGGCCTATAAATTGGCTATAAATTAGCAGGACCTTAGCACTCATTGGCTATAAAACTCCAAACATATGGTGTTTCTGTTTATTTTAGCCACTGCTGTATCTCCTGAGACTTGAACATACCCCCAGTGCCAAGAACACAATGGGTACTTAATAAATAACATCAGACAAATTGTCTGGTTCATTCTTCAGATTACTTAAGGGGCTTGATGTAATTACAGTACATTCAACTAGCTTAACCTTTTCAGGGAGTCATGATTGTGGAACAGTGAAATCAAAGCTTTCTTTTTTGTTGCATGCCCTTTCTCTCATCTAATGTGTGGATAGCCCACAGAGATATGAATGGATATTGTTTACAATGGAAAATGGAATTGTTGATCTGTATAAATCAAACTTACGTGAAAGAGTATGATCACTAAAAGTATGAGTAGTTAGATGATGTATTTACAAATTTGGACATCCTTGAAATGGAGAAAACACCATGCTATATCTTAAGGCATTTATAACCCTATGAGTCCATGGGCTTCTTGGACCATATGTTGTCACTTAATGTTGCTTTTACCATCACCTTCAGGTTTCCCTCTGGGCTCTACGGTGCAGTCTGAAACCAAGGGCATCTGGATGTGGTGTGTGCCCCACCCCTCCAAGCCTAACCACACTCTGGTCCTTCTGGACACTGAGGGCCTGGGTGATGTGGAAAAGGTAATGCACAGAGTCACAAATAGATCCTTTTTATTTTGGTTTTTCTTCTTCTCTCTTCATTATCCTTTATAATTTAACTGTTGTGATCTATTCCTGAAATGCTGAAATCCAAGTATATCGAATGAGGTAGGCTTTGGTCTCTTTGGAACTCATTTCTAGGTTAGATAAAATAATGTAGTTTGTTAGGTAAGATCTTTTATTTCTGAGTACTGAAGTGAATAATTGTATCTATTTTAATTGACTTTTACTGAGAAGCTGAATTCAAGGGTCTTGAGCTGAGGTATACACTGTTTAGATTATAACTAAATGCTGGCTTCTGTAATAATTTAAACAACACAAAATTTTTTTTGCCCATTATTAAGGTTGTTCATCATCCCGCACAGACGCTTGCTTTTGAGCTTATTTTCTCTACTTATCTCAAACCAGATAACTCTACTTATTGCATTCTAACTTTCATTTTGCTTCTGCAGGTCTTTCCACTTGGATACTTCTTTCATTTCTTCAAGTCAACATTTTACAAATCCTTTAACATCCAGCACAAAATTTCTAGAGCTGTTTCATATTAAACACACATACTCTTTCTCCAAACCCAGTATATTTTGTTCCCCTTTGACGAATTCATTATTTCTATTTGATATAATGGCAATTGTTTTCACTAAGATTCAATATTGCTATGTAGACTTTTAATTATATTGTCATCTTCATTGCACTTGTTTTTCAAATGTTTGTAAATACCATGAGACAGCTATCTCAAGTGTAACAATTATCATATTTATCTTTGCTGCTCTGTAACTAAGAAGATATGTAACATTTGTAGTAGTTTATAAGTATTTAATTTAATTGGTTTATTTTGAGAGTTCCGTTTTGACTGGCATAGTAGATATTCTGTAGTTCACTTTCTGTTACATGGACTTCTGGTGTCACTTATGAATAACTAATTGCTCAAAGTTGTCTTATTTGATTCCATTCAGAGTAAAAGAACACTTTGAGGAGGTTATTATTAGAATTCCATGAGAAATCTGAGGTCATCAGAAATGTAATCATCAAAGCTGAGATCTGCCTTTAGTTCTGATTTCAAGGTTATTTCTTTATACCAAACATACTATGATGTGAAATAATGAATAATGATTGAGTTTCTGGAAAGAAGACTGAAAAGTGTTTTGTAATGTGTTTGCTAGGGTGATTCTAAGAACGACTCGTGGATCTTTGCCTTGGCCGTGCTTCTGAGCAGCGCTTTAGTCTACAACAGCATGAGCACCATCAACAATGATGCCTTGGAGAAACTGCAGTATCCTTCCCAGTTTTCTTGAGAAAGTGATGGAAGTGGAGACCAAATTGGGTTTCCCTTCCATGTGATTGAGTGGCCTTTGGTGGAACAGAGGAACAATGTGTATAATAATGTTTTTAAAGAAAATGTAGAAATTGTAGGGGTAGGAAGTTCCTTTTCCTTAACCAGGTCCTAGTTATGTGACCGAGCTCACAGAACTCATCAGGGCAAAGTCCTCCCCTACACCAGATGGAGTAGAAGATTCTACAGAGTTTGTGAGTTTCTTTCCAGACTTTATCTGGACTGTACGGGATTTCACCCTGGAGCTGAAGTTGAATGGTTGCCCTATTACAGAAGATGAGTACCTGGAGAATGCCTTGAAGCTGATTCCAGGTAACAGGGCATGACTGGGCAGTGGATGGTCCAGTACAGGGTGGGAGGTGCTACACACTGTCTGTCATCTCTGGATTTGTGCTTGTGTTTTTGATCAAGCCCCATAGGCATGGTTACTGGGACCTAGGTTGTTATTTGTTGTTAAGTTCCAGTGACTATAATTAAGCTCACGCAAGAAGACTGGGGCTTCATGTAGAGTGAAATTATTCAAAACTAAATTTCACTTAAGATAATTTATGCCTTACCATGCAAATACAATGGATGCTAAAATGTTCCAAGGACCAGACACTTGTTCTTTATTACGTTTCTCCTTTTTTGTGTTGATGAAAACAATGAACTATATAATTGTTAGGCATAGAATCACAATGATGTATACATTTCCCTCAGTTCTTACTCTTCGCAAGGAGGTATATACATTTCTAGTGCGTGCTTAGTTGGATCCTCTACAAAAAGTTAATTTACACCCTAAATAGACCTGATGATCTACTATCAGTGCATATATTTTAATTAGTTATTATTATTTTGTACATTGGAGTAGAACTGACATACAGCCTGGGTAGAACTTGTGCCTGCAGTTATCCAAGTGCAAGGGGAAGATAAGCAATGTTGTTCACCGGCCCCTCCATGACTCACTGATCAGCTCCTTCAGATTTTGGGAGGCTCATACAATTCCCTTCTCTTCTCTGCCTGGTCGCTCTCTTTTCCTTGTTGTGCAGGAGCTGTTCAGATGTCTCCCAAAAGGAATTGCTCTAAATATAGGTGCACACTCATGTGTTCATGGGCCTGCATCTTTTTCTATTTTTTTGAGGTGTAACTTTAGGTTATTTATTTGAGATTTTTCTTGTTTCTTGTGGCAGACATTTATTATTATGAACTTCTTTCTTAGAACTGCATTTAAGGAATCCCATATTTTGGAATGTTGTATTTACATTTTCATTTGTCTCAAGGTATTTTTTTATTTCTCTTTTGATTTTTTTCATTGACCCATAGGTTGTTCAGTAGCATGTTATTTAATCTCCACATACTTGTTATATTTTCAGTTTTCTTCTTGTAGTTGATTTTTTTTCTACCACTGTGGTCAGAAGAGATGCTTGATATGACTCAATCTTTCTAAATTTAAGGCTTGCTTTATGACCTGACCTACAATAGATCACAATCATGTGTGCTTGAGAGCATGCATTCTGATGCTTTTGAATAAAGTATTCTGTATATACCTGTTAGGTCCATCTGATCTAATGTGTCATGGAAGGTGCTTGTTTGTTTATTAATTTTCTCCATGAACTATCTATTGATATAAGTGGGGCATTAACATCCTTCACTCTCATTGTATTGCTGCCTATTTCTCTCTTTAGGACTGTTCATGATGCCTGCCTTTTTTGGTCTCTTACTACATTCTGTGTCTTAAATTCTATTTTGTCTGATATAAGTATTGCTACTTCAGATTTCCTTTGGTTTCCAGCTTCATGGAACATCTTTTATCATCCCTTCACTTTTAGTCAGTGATATCCTTACATTTAAAGTGAGTCTCTTGTAGGCAGCATATAGATAGGTCTTGTATTTTTACTTATTTAGTCAGTCTATGTCTTTGGATTCAAGAAGTAGTCTATTTACATTTAAAGTAGTTATTGATAGATATGTACTTATTGCAATATTGTTTATTGTTTTCTGGCTATCTTGGAGTTCCTCTCTTTCTTTCTTCTTTTCTTCTTCGCTCTCTTTGTGGTTTGATGGCTGTATTCAGTAGTATGGTTAGATTCATTTCTCAGTATCTTTCATGTTATCTATTATAAGTTTTTGCTTTGTGGTTACCATGAGGTTGACATATAAGAGCATATTTAATAGTCTATTTTAAGCTCATAAATATTTACATTTGAACACATTCTAAACATTTTTAGTCCCCCCATTATGTTTTTTTTTGATATCACATTTTATATCTTTTAATCTTGGGTATTCATTAATTAATTATTATAATTACAGGAATTATTATGCTTGTTTTTTAACTTTTGTACCTGCTTTATAAGTGATTAATCCACTACCTTTACTTTATAGTTACATTTACCAGTAATAGTTACACTTTCATGTGTTTTCTTCTTACTAATTGTACACTTTATTTTCAGCTTAAAGAATTTTCTTTAACATTTCTTTTAAGGACACTTTAGTAAGGATGCCCTATGCTAATCATTACTCCATGATCTTTATAGCTCCTCTTCATTTTGTTCTCACAGTTTATTTCCAACATGAGTTGGAATAGACCAGAAATTGATATTTGACCATCACTCATTAAATCACTAATTAGATAAATATTTAATAAATCAGTCACCATTTGGTTTTGTGGATACCAGCCATAAATTTCTTTTTCTTGGGCAGATATTTCCTAATGCCCTAGCCAGGTGGCTCAGTTGATTGGAGCATCATTCCCACACATCAAAAAGATTGTGCGTTTGATTCCTGGTCAGGGGGCACATACCTCGGTTGAGAGTTGGATCCTTGGTCAGGGAGCATATGGGAGTCAGCTGATGGATATTTCTCTCTCACATCGATGTTTCTCTTTCTTTCTCTCTCCTTTCATTTCCTCTCTCTCTAAAATCAGTAAACATAGTCCTTGGATGAGGGTTAAAAAATTCTTTCCAGTAATATGTCATTTCTATGAGTTTAATTTGTAATTTGTGTCAATACGTTAAAGGAGTTCTATGAGTATAGAAATCTCCATAGTTCAAAATCCCCAGTCTTAAAAATCTTTAGCTGTCTTGTCTCAGACTGTGCTGATTATAACTATGTTTTTCATTTTTCCCAGGTCTAAATCCCAAAGCTGAAATTTCCAATGTACCCAGGGAGTGTATCAGGCACTTTTTTCCAAAACGGAAGTGTTTTGTCTTTGACCGGCCAACGAAAGAAACAGAGCTCCTACCCCATATTGAGACCATTTTGGAAAGCGAACTGGATCCTAAATTCCGGGAACAATCGGTTAAGTTCTGTCATTATATTTTCACTCATGGAAAGACCAAGACCCTCAAGGAAGGTGTTGAGGTCACTGGGAATCGTGAGTCTCCTTTTTCAAAACCTTATTTCTGAGTGGTGTAATATGGACTAACTATGTAATTATAATGTGCTCTTAAGTAGTTTTATTTTATGTAAAAATGCATACTCTACACTCTGTAGGAAATATGTATTTTTGTAATTATCTCCTGTTATGGGATTTATAAATTCCTTTCCAAAACCCCAAATATTATCACTGATGTCTTGAAGTCCCACATTTAAGAACCCCACTACTGATAATAAAATCACTAATTGGATATAAAAATGGGTACATTGTATTTGCAGGGGAAGTCCTACATATTAAGTTTTTTCTTTCTTTTTTTGTTTTACTATTTATGCTATTGCTGTTATTCCAATTATTTGCCCCTTTGGCCCCACTGCCCATGCTTCCTACCACTTCCATAGTCAATCCCACACTGTTGTTCATGTCCATGGGTCCTTCACATATGTTCTTTGACTAATCTCTTCACCCTCTTTCAGTCAGTCCCTCCTCCCTCTTCCCCTCTTACCACTGTCAGTCTGTTCCATGCTTCTATGTCTCTAGTTCTATTTTGCTCATTAGTTTATTTTATTCATTAGATTCCTCTTATATGTGAGATCACATGCTATTTGTCTTTCACTGAAGGACTTATTTCACTTAGCAGGATAGTCTCCAGTTCCATCCATGCTATCACAAAAAGTAGGAGGAATTACTCTTTTTTTCTGCTGCACAGCATTTCACTGTGTAAATGTACCACAGTTTTTAAATCTACTCATCTACTGATGGGCACTTAGGCTGTTTGCAACTCTTGGCTATTGTAAATAGTGCTGCTATGAACATAGGGGTGCATAAGTTTTTTAAATTGTATTTTTTCCATTAGCATGTAGTCCCCTTATACATCTCTACCCCTGGAAATAACCACACATAGTCCATGTCTATGAGTCCTTTTTCATTTTTGCTTAATCCCTCCACTCCCTAACACTCCCACAACCAGCTGTCATCCTGGGTTCCAGGATTCTTAGGGTATATTCCCAGCAGTGGAATTGCTGGGTCACAAGATAGTTCCATTTTTAGTTTTTTGAAGAAATTCTATACCGTTTTCCACAGTGACTGCACCAGTCTTCATTCTTACCAACAGTCACTAGGGTATCCCTCTCTCCATATCCTCACCGGCACTTGTTTGTTGATTTATTAATGATTGCCATTTTGGCAGGTGTGAAGTAGTATTTATTGTGGTTTTAATTTGCACTTCTCTGATGGATAGTGGTGTTGGTTGGGCATTTTTTTCATATGTCTATGGACTCTTTGTATGTCCTCCTTGGAGAAGGTCCTTTGTCCATTTTTTTCATTGGATTGTTTGTCTTCCAGGTATGAGTCATAAGAGTTCTTTGTATCCAATGTCCAACGTACATGTCCAATGTATCATTGGCAAGTACGTTCTCCCATACAGTCAGTTCTCTTTCCATTTTGATAATGGTTTCTTTAGACATACAGAAGTTTTTAAATTTGATATAATCCTTTTTTTCTTTATTTCCTTTGCCTTGGAGATATATCAGCAAAAATATCGTTATGTGAGATATCTGAAATTTTACTTCCCATGTTTCTGCTAGGATTTTTATGATATCATGACTTATATTTAACTCTTTCATCCTTTTTGAGTTTATTCTGGTGTATGGTGCAAGTTGGTGGTCTTCTTTCTTTCTCTTTCTTTCTTTCTTTCTTTCTTTCTTTCTTTCTTTCTTTCTTTCTCCCTTTCTCTCTTTCTCTCTCCCTTTCTCTCTTTCTCTCTCTCTCTTTCTTCCTTCCTTCCTTCCTTCCTTCCTTCCTTTCTTCCTTCCTTCCTGTCTTTCTTTCTTTCTTTCTTTCTTTTCTTTCTCCCTTTCTTTTTTTTTTGCTTGTACCAGTCTAGTTCTCCCACCACCACTTATTAAAAAGACTATTATTACTCCATTGAATGTATGTTCCCTTTGTCAATATTAATTGACCATGGAGTCATGGGTTTATTTCTGGATTCTCTATTATGTTCCATTGATTTATGTGTCTGTTCATATGTGAGTACCAGACTGTTTTGATTATAATGGGCTTGAGGTATAGTTTGATATGAGATATTGTGATCCCTCCAACTTTGTTCTTCTTTCTGAAGATTGCTGAAGCTATTTGGGGTCTTTTTTGGGTCCATATGAATTTTTGGAGTATTTATTCTAGATCTGTGAAATATGCTATTGTTGTTTTTGTAGTAATTGCATTGAAACTATAGATTGCTTTGGGTAGTATGGACATTTTAATGACATTAATTTTTCTAACTCATGAACTTAGTATGTGCTTCCTTTTATTTGTGTATATGCTTTCTTTTATTTGTATCTTTCTCAGTTCCTTTTTGTCAGTGTTCTATAGCTTTCTGAATACAAGTCTTCTACCTCCTTGATTAAATTTATTCCTAGGTATTTTATTTTTGTTGTTGTCATTGCTATAGTAAATACGTTTTTTTTCCTTAGTTTCTCTTTCTGGTATTTCATTGCTGGTGTACAAAAATGTTATTGATTTCTGAATATTGACTTTGTATCCCACTACTTTGCTGAATTCGCTTACTAGGACAAATGGATTTTTGATAGAGTCTGTGGGGTTTACTATATACACCATCATGTCATCTGCAAATAATAATAATTTTGCTTCGTTCTTTTGAATTTGGATGACTTTTATCTCTTCTTCCCGTCTGATCACTGTTGTTTGAACTTTCAGTACTATATTCAATAACAGTGGTGAAAGCAGACACCTTGTTTTTTTCCTGATCTTAAAAGAAACAGTTTTGTTTTTTGCTCATTGAGTATGATGTTGGCGGTAGGTTTTTAATATATACCTTTCTTATGTTGATGTATACTCCCTCTATTCCCACTTTGCCGAGTGTTTGTCTCATAAATGGGTGATGAATTTTATTAAATGCTTTTTGGCACCTATCAATATGATTATGTGATTTTGTCCATTATGTTTATGCAATATATCACGTTTGTTGATTTGCAAATATTGCACCACTGTTGCATCCCTGGAGTAAATCCCACTTGATCATGGTGTATGATTTCTTTTAATGTATTACTGGATCTGGTTTACCAATATTTTGCTAGGATTTTAGGATTGGTCCTATCATGTGGTCTATTGTTTAAAATGATCATGTGCATTTAAAAAGGATACATATTTGCTTTTTTGAGGTGAAATATTCTGTAAATATCAATTAAGTTCATTTGATCTAGAGTATCATCTATTACCACAATACTCTTTCTGATTTTTTATTTGGAAGACCTATTTTTGACCGTGTGATGTTAAAATCGCCTCTAATGGCTATTTTATTATCAATCTCTTTCTTAAAGTCCTCCAGGATTTTCTTTATATATTTAGGTGTTCCTATATTTGGTACATGTATGTTTATAAGGGTTACATACTCTTGGAATATTCCCTTAAGTATTATGTAGTGACCTTTTTTGTCTCTTGTGGCAGCTTTTGTTTTGAAGTCTATTTTGTCTAAGCATTTTATTAAATGCTTAAAAGAAATAACAGCTATTTTTCATGTCCATTTGCATGGAGTATTTTTTTCATACCTTCACTTTCAGCTGTGTGAATCTTTCGTTCTGAGGTGGGTCTCTTGTAGACAGCATATATGTGGGTCATGTTTTCTTATCCATTCAGCTACCCTGTATCCTTTGATTGGAGCATTTAATCCATTTACATTTAAGGTTATTATTGATAAGAGTATTCATGGCCATTTTTCTTCCTTTATACCTGTGTTCCTTCCTTTTTTTCCTTGTCTTACCTTTTTCTCTTCTTCCTCTCCTCCTCCTCCTCCTTCTTCTCCTGATCCTCATCTTTTTTTCTTCTAGCCAGTCCCTCTAGCATCTCCTGCAATGCTGGTTTGGGGGAGATATACTCTTTTAGCCTTTTTGGGGGGTCTGGTACCTCTGTATTTTACCTTCCATATTAAATGACAGCCTTGCTGGATAGAGTAGTCTTGGTCAGGTCCTTGCAATATTCAATGCTGGTGCCTTCTGGCTTGTAGTGTTTCTGCTGAGAATCAGCTGATAGCCTTATGGGAACTTGTATGTTATTTGTATGTTACTATCTCTTTCTCCCTTGCTGCCTTTAAGATTTTTTCTCTGTCTTTAAATTTCGCCATTTTAATTGTGTTGTGTCCTGCAGTGGGCCTCTTTGGGTTCATCTTGATTGATACTGTATGTGCTTCCTGAACTTGCATGTCATTTTTGCTCATTAAGTTCAGGAAGTTTTATGTCATTAGTTTTTCAAATGGGTTTTTATCTTTTGTTTATTTTCTTCTCCTGATATCCCAATGATGAAAATATTGGTATGTTTCATACTGTCCCCGAGCTCCCTTAACCATCTTCATTCTTTTTGAGTCTTTTTTGTTTTGTGCTTCTGACTGGGTGGTTTTTTTCTACCTTGTCTTCCACCTCTCTAATTTGATATCTGCCTCGTCCGGCTTACTTTTAATTCTTTGCAGTGTATTCTTCATTTTAGATATTGTGATTTTTTTACTTCTACCTGGTTCTTATTCATAGTTTCTATGTGCATTTTCATGTTGATATAGTCCCCACTAAGTTCCTTGTAGATCCCATAAAGTTCTTTGTAGTTCTAAACTCCTCAAGCCTCCTTATCACCATGACTTTGAACTCTATGTCTGATAAATTGCTTGCTCAATTTCATTTAGTTCCTTTTCTGGGAATTCCTTCTTTCCTTTTGATTGGGAATTGTTTCCTTGTCTTCCCATTTTAGGTGACTCTTTTGGTTTCTTTCTACATATCAGGTTGATTTGCTTTAACTTCCTGTTTTTGTGAGGTGGCCTTCTGTGGTAGGAGACCTGTGGGACTCAGTGGTGCAGTCTCCTTGATCTCTTATGCTCTTGCACAGGTGCTGACAGAACAAAACAAAACAAAACAGCACAGAAAATAAAACTCATGTCAATAAAAATGCCCCACCCCTGCAACAATAGCAACATCAACAATAAATGATCAGATATAATAAAGGTGGAAAGAGAATAAGTTTATTATAAGAAAGTTAAAAAAGAATATGAGATGATAAAGGAAAGAAAAATTATTTTGGGAGGGTAGAGAGAGGAGATATAATAAGCGTAGGGAATAGAATACGATGAAGAAGGAAAAAATAAAAGCTAAAGTGTAAATAAGAAAGATAAATAAGAAGGCAAAATGGGGCAAGAAAGGGGAAGCGAGAATATGAGGTTTGAAATTTGTGGAAAAATTAGGAACAAAATTGAGGGAAAACCACAGCCACAGAAATATCAATGACAAATGAGCAAAGATCAGCAAATGTGGAAAGAGTGAGACTATTATAAGACAGAAGAAAAGAATATGAGATGATCAAAGAAAAAAGAAAAGTGATTTTGAGAGGGTAGAGGAAGGAGAAACAACAAGAGTAAGGAATAGCAACAAGGTGAAGAAAGGGAAAAATAAAATTTAAACTGAAAGTAAGAAAGGGAAGGAAGAAGGCAAAACAGAGTAAAATAAGAGTAAAATATGAGATTCAAAATAAATTTAAAAATACTGAACAAATAGGAACAAAATTGAAAGAAAATCAATTACAACAGTGATATCAATGATGAGTGAGAAAAGATTAGTAAAGGTGGAAAGAGAATATAATTATTATAAGAAAGAGAAAAATAATATGAGATGACTAGAGGAAAGAAAAATGATTTTGTAGGCTAGAGGGAGGAGAAATAATAAGAGCAATGAAAGAAAAGGGGTGAAGAAATGAAAAATAAATTTTAAAATGAGAATTGGAAAACAAGAGAGGGAAGAAAGAAGGCAAAATTGAGTAAAAAAAGGGAAGAGTAAAAGATGCGATTTGAACTGAAAGACCGTGAACTGACAGGAACAAAATTGAGGAAAAAAGAGAAAAAATGTTAAAAAGTTCTGTGAAAGAAAGAACAATGCAAACAATGAAAAAGAGCTAGGTGGATCTCAGCAGAGTCCAGTGCTTGTCTGGTGGACCTTCCTTCTGGATATGACTCTGGCAATGTCAGATGTTGTCCCCGTCTAGCTCTAGGCAGCCAGCTTGAGGCTGCAAGTGATCCACAGTCTGTGGCTATCTCCTTCAGGTTTGGCTGTGTCCAGGATGGTCCTTGCTGCTCTTCCCTGCTGACTTTTCATCAGCACAAGGTCGAGGGGTGGGTCATCCAACATCTGAAAGCTCCACAGGTATCACCGCCATTGGCCTCTATCTGTGCTCCTGCCATTAATTAGTCTTAGCCTCAATGCTGACCTGTCTGTTTCTTAGAGGACTTTCTGATGTGATCGGGAGGTTGGGACCCTTGGATCTCCCCCAGGAGCTGCTGTTCAGACTTTGGTAAGACAGGGGGTATGTTCTACTGCCCCTGTGCCACACGTCTTGGTCTATCCCAGGTTATTTTCAATAATGTGTAGCTTCTGATGAGTTAGCTGTCTGTTTCATGTGAACTGCCAATCTGTAACAGGGTCAGCTCTTTCCATTAGCTTGGTGTTAATGGAAACTCTGTCTAAGGGCCAAGGCTAGGTGGGGCCCTGAATACCCCTTGCTGTGCCAATTTCTGCATTCCCTGCACAGCTGGTTTCAGTAAAATAGGGCCACAGGAACCAGCTTGGCTTGTAGTGGCTGTAAATTTCAGAAAGGCCTCCTTTGATGTCTCCCTTTCTTTCTCCTGCAGATATGCACTGAGCAGGTTGCTCCTGAGCCTGGCAGGGCTGCAGGAGGAGGGTGGGCAAGGCTTTCCCTTCCCAGAGGTTTTTACTCTGTGGGTGTAGGGGTGAGTGGAGTCTGTCTGGCTGCAAAGAATCTCTGGTGCTCAATTCTTGCCTTTGCAGGAGATGCAGTCCAAACCTCTGTGGTCTGCACAGCACCCTGCTTGCTAGCGGAGCTGAGGGGGCCTAGCAAACACCTTCTTGCACAACTTCCTGCCCAGCTGGATTCTGTGGAAATAAATTGCACTTTCAGTTTGGTCTCTTTTCCAGAAGAGCAGCTGCATGAGGGGTCCTTGTCCAGGCATGTTTCAGCTTCTCTTAAAAAAGTTCCTATGCTGTACCCACATTGCAGTACTGAGTCACTCACTGCCTGACTCTCAGCACATACCCTCTCTCCAAAAAGCAAAATGTCTCTCCCAGTCTTGCCTGGCTGCAGTCTGCTGGTTCCTTTGACAGACACAGGTGCAACAACCTGATTGTTTTAGGAGTCCCTATCTGGAACCCTCCAGGTTGGTGTTCCCATTATGGACTTGCTGCTCACTGTGGTGTGTAGCCTGGGTTTCCCAGATTCCATATATCCTCCCAAGTCACTCCCCATACGTGTTGGGCATCCTTGTGTGGGACTAGGGCTCCATGCTTTCCAATGGGAAGGAGTTCCAAATCTGCTTTCTGTCTAGCCTCTCCCCTGGTAAGGTGACATGCACAGGGTATTTCCCCTACAACTTACAACATCTCCTCACCAGATGATACAAAGCATCTCTTGTACTCTTCTTGGCTTTAAAACTTCATATCAGCTAAGATTCTGTTGATTGTTCAGGTTAATTGTTAAAAGATCAATCAAAACTTTGAGTTGGGGACAAGAGCAAGTGGGCTCAGATTCTACCTACTTGGCCATCATCTTCTCTCCTCCAGGTGTTTTTTTTTTTTCCCAGAGAGACTTCTTGGGAGTTGGAACCAGTCCAAAATAAATATTCGTTTCTGAGTACCTGAAAATCTACTGAGAGCTTAAAAATTAGGAATAATTATTATCTGAATTGTCCTTCTTATCTCTTTACCTGTGTAGTTTATTTTTCTTTTGCTTGTGTAATGTGTAATAATTATTCAGACACCTTTGATTATGTTGGATGAAGGTAGGTACTTAACATTTTTTGTGATGGCCTACAGAACACTAGGATAATGACTAAATGTGAAAATGAAGTTGATGGTAGGACTAAGTAGGTGTGTATGAGTGTGTGTGTGTGCAGTTTTTAAATTTTGATCTCAGAATCTTGGATTTCATTGAGTGATAAATTTATATTAATCCCCATTTTCTGCTTTGTCCAGGGTTGGGAACTCTGGTGGTGACTTACGTGGATGCCATCAACAGTGGAACAGTGCCTTGTTTGGAGAATGCGGTGACAACTCTGGCTGAGCATGAGAACTCAGCGGCCGTGCAGAAGGCAGCCGACCACTACAGCGAGCAGATGGCCCAGCGAGTGACGTTCCCCACAGACACGCTCCAGGAGCTGCTGGACCTGCACGCGGCCTGTGAGAGGGAAGCCATTGCTATCTTCATGGAGAAGTCCTTCAGGGATGACCAGAGGGAATTTCAGAAGAAACTCATGGTATTTTGTCTTAGCATTTGTCTTTCTTAATTCTTGCTTTTCTGGAACAATGCCTGCAGTTTTATATATTCATCTCAAAGCTCATCTCCTATTCATGGTACAGTAGTCTGGACTACACTGAGGGAGAAATCTAGAGGACTATAGTTATCTTTTTCTCTAACTTAGGAAAGTTATTCAGGATCTGTCTGATCTGTTGAGCAAAATCAGTGTTGATTTCTCCTTTAACAAACTGTGGCATGATTCCAGAACTCCTCAAAGTCATTTCTGAGCTGGTCGCTCTCTAGGTATATGCACTCCTATTTCTAGACACTTGATTTCCTTAGACAGATTCTTTTAACAGATCATTATTTATATTATTTTTACTTGTATCATGTTTATTGAAGATAGAATCACAGGATGCTCCAGCTACAAGGAAGTACAAAGACTATATAATGCAGTTTCAACATGTTACAGATAAAGATGAGGCCTGGAGAGGTTAAGAAGCTTTAGCAGAATCTTGCAGAGACTTTTCAGAGTTGGAAATAAATCTCCTGATTCTTGCTACATTGTTTGTGCTGCTCTACCAGAATGTTTTTCTTAAGAGGACCACAGAGTACCCAGCTAATAAATTCTTTGGAATTTTTATCTTTTCTGTTCCTTTCTTCTGGTGACATCTGTCTATATTTCTCTTGTAGGAAATCATAAAAAATAAGAAGGAGAGTTTTTTGCTGAGAAATGAAGAGGCTTCTGTGAAATACTGCCAGTATATAGTTGATCAGCTTTCGAAGGACCTAATGGAAAATATTTCAGAAGGAAATTTCTCTGTTCCTGGAGGGCACACGGAGTACACGAAAGCAAAACAAAAGATCGAGCAGCGCTATTGCGAAGTTCCCAGAAAAGGAGTGAAGGTGAATAAGGGTGCATGGAGATCCTGCAGATTAAAGTCAAGAGGGTCTCCTGAAAATCAGAGTGCGGAGCACCATGGGTATAGCATGACTGTTAGCTTTTAAGGTCCGCTATTTGCTCTTTCTTCCTGAGTAGAAACGTCCACTCCCAAAGATGAGTATAAATTTCTGAAATCTGTGAGAGACATAACAGGAATTATGCCTTTGTCTAACAACACGATATTTAGCGTACTAAGTGTTAAGGATTTATGGTACAAAGTCAGAATATTTGTAGCCAAAGCTAATTAAAGTGAGAGAGAGTGTCAAATAGACAATTACATGGAGTGGTAACACTTATGAACCTATGACCCCGGGATGCACTGGTGATACTAATAAATGTGATAATAATAGTACAATTAACATGTTGAACTGTTATTACCTACACCAGAGTGTTAAATTCTTTCTCTTAACATTTTAACTTCATCTTACAAAAAATGTTATGGAACATTTACTTTTATTACCCACATTTTATATAATAGATGTGAATTAGGAGGCACAACCAGATTGTGTAATTTGCTTAAAGTTACCCCTCGAGAGAGTGGCTAGGGAGAATAGCAGCATATTCAAGACTCCATTTCACATTGGGCATATAGTCTATAAAACCTCCCAGAAGAGGAGGGGAGTTTAAATTTCAAAGTACTGGGGGTTTAATTTCAACCTGTACAACCTTGTACAGGTTGTGTAGGTTGAGATGGTATCCGAAGGGAAGAGCTCCAAGTAAACATGGAAACATGAAAGCACCAAGAGATTATGAGTATGTGCAACTGCACATAATTCTGACTGGTTGGAACCCAGAGAATACGGAGAGAAGTAGAGCTGGAAGGGGGACTGGAGGAAGATATGGAGAGTCTCTGGCTACAGTTAGGGGGTCTCTATAGGGGGTCCTGGAGCATTTCACACAGAAAGTAAAATGGCGTGAATGAACTTGTTTTCACAGAAGAAATCTCCTCAGTGGTACTCTGAGTTCTTCATTCTTTCTTGATTCCTCAGGCAACAGAGGTCTTCCAACACTTCCTGCAGTCACAGGCATCAATAGAGAAATTCATCCTGCAGGCAGACAGAGCCCTGACACAAGGGGAGAAGGACATAGCAGGTATGGGGCCTGACGCAATTCTTAGTGCAATGGGTAGGTTCCTGCAGTGCTCTCTGACAGAGCATGTGACAGTCTGCCCAGAACAACAGATTTCCCCTTCTTCTGTAGAATGCGCATTCTGCCAAATCTCGAAGTCATAAGCAGAGTTGTGGTTGGATGTCAGCCAGACAGTCAAGGTCTTTTCCATTACATTCTCAGACCTGCTCTTGACTGGGTAGCCATCCAATGAAATCTGAGATTCTCCATCTTCTCTTTCAAATTTCACTTATTCTTTCATCTCAAGAGGGTAAAGTTCAGTCCTGATTTTTAATTTCTTCTCTTTGTAAAACCTTCCCTGGGCAGTGGAGCGGGCCAAGAATGAGGTCGCTGGGAAGGAGCAGGAGCTGATGAAACAGATGCTGCAGGAGCAGGAGCAGCAGATGGAGGCCCAGAGGAAGAGTCTTGAGGAAAACTTAGCCCAACTGAAGAAGAAGCTGGAGCAAGAGAGAGATGAGGCTCTGAGAGAACAGACCAACGTACTGGAACACAAAATGAGGGTAAGTCTGGCCACAGCTTCAGTAGTTGCTGATGGCGATTGCCCTGGTAAATGAGGAAGGAAAGGATGAAATTAAAGCAAAATTAAAAAGAGAGCCACTACTGCTATCTACTACATTCAGTTCACCAAAACTACTGAATCCTGGCTTTCCAAGAGGCCTTTGAGTTTTGCTCCACACTGAGTCTCTGGAGAGTCCAAGATGACCTTCGCTCCTCCAGGTCCTTGGAGAACATAAATAACCTCTCCAAAGTTTGAGTTTCTATGTTACTATGATTCCTGTGTGATCTCGTAGAGACCTAATTAAACAGAGATCATCAAGTGGCTATTCCAACCAGGTGTTTTTAATATAAGCAACAAAGGGGTACTTCACCAAGATCACACTCAATGATCTGGAAACCCATTACCAGCAAAGACAGGGATTTGGATCCACACTGGCCTAAAACTATCAGATATGTCCAGACTTAGAAATGTGGGGAACTGACACCTTATAAACCTGCTGAGTTGTCTACATGTCTGGACAGTTTGTGTAAGTTACCACATAGCACTAGGGGGATTCTCTTTTTTTCCCCATCTAGAAGTGTTTACATCAGATTCCTTGATCAGCTTATATGCTCCAATTATTTCTACACTATGGGAGACCATGCCATCCTAATTAAGTCTGAAAACTTGTGCAAGTGAACTAAGGGCTCCCTCCTAATTTATACTTTTGGTTGGATCGTATTATTGCATTTTTCTTTGTACCTGCCTCAGTCCCATTGAGCACCATCCTTCCTCTCACTGTTCAGGTCTAACCTAGAAGATATGGTCTGCTTCCAATATTATTCTCTGATGATCTAATGAGAATACTTTTGTGGATAAAATAAAGAAAATGTAATGACATTCTTGCATATGTAATTTTACTCTTGAGAAATGAGGATTTTCTAAAGTTTACCTTTTCCTCTTTCCACACCCTTTGTTTTAGTTGCAAGAAACTTGGCTTAAGGAAGGATTTAAGAAGAAGTCTGATGAGATGGAAGCAGAGATAAATCGTCTGAGAGATTTTATTGAGAGTACTAGAAAGGATAAAACTCCCTGGATTTCACAGGCCCTGGACAAACTTGGTGATGAAGCCACCGCAATCCTATCTGTTCCTGCTAAACTCGTTGGTATGGGTGTGAAAGCGCTGGGCTCACTGTTTAAATAGGATTAGCTTTTTATAAAATGAGATTGTAGAATGTGCATATGTGCTCTGCTCTATTTTTGGCGTACACATTTTTTAGTTTCACTCACAAGAGTTTTAAAAATAAAAAGTGCCTGACATACATTGGCTAGAGTAAGAGTTAGTTTTATTCATTTAAATAGAAAAACAAGCAACTATTTGTAATTGAAGTTGGCAAACTTTGGCCTACAGGCTAATCCTGTCCTGCTGTACATTATTACAAATAAAGTTTTATTGCAATACCACACCCATTTACTTACTTATTGTCTATGGCTGCTTTCGTGCTACAACAGCAGAGCGAAGTAGTTGCAACAATCACTGTAAACCCCACCAAACCTAAAATGTTTTGTTTGGGGCACTTTATAGAAAAAGGTAGACACTCACTTGTTTAGGAGATAGAAAGAGACCAAATTTGAAGTAGAGGCAACAATTACTTTTGAAAAAACTTATCAAGAACACTACCGAAAATCAAAAAAGAAGAAGTATATATTCAAGTTGATTCTTCCCTAATTCATTTATAAATTGAATATATTCTGAGGTACAAAAAAATAAAAGGATGTTGTTATCAAGATAACGTGGTTGAAATGGGTGAAGGGAGTCAGCAGAAACAAACTTCCATTTGCAAAATAAATATGTCATCGGGATGTAATGTGCAGCACTACTTGCCATATGTGACTATAGTTAGCAATACTATATTGCATTCTTGAACATTGCCACGCGAGTAGATCTTTAAAAATTCTCATTACAAAAAAATTCTGTAACTATGTAGGGTGGCAGATGTTAACTAGATGCATTTTGGTGATAATTTCACAATGTAAACAAATATTGAATAACTGTGTTGTGTGCACGAAACTAACACAAAACCATATATCGATCATATCTCAATTTAAAAAGATAGGTACAAGTTTTCATTTATATAACTGTAAATGAAAATGCTTCAAATGCTTTAAGAATTGTCAGGGTAATACAGAAGAGTAAAGAAGAGAATCCTGTCTACGCCACATGAGAAACTGTTCTACACCTGCATTACTTAGACCAGTGCAGCACTGAGTCCCGACAATATGGACAGAGCTATAGAACAGTTCACATCATCTAGAGACAGAAATAGATACTTTTAGGAACTATTTATCTTAAAGGTATTATTTATTTTTAAAAGTATTCTTTGATTATGCTATTACAGTTTTCCCAATTTTCTCTTTTTTTATCCCCCCTCTGCCCTGTACCCCCAACCCCCCAGCATTACGCCACCTTAGTTCATGTCTACACATATAAGTTCTTTGAGTTCTCTGTTTCCCATACCATATTTGACCTCTCCCCATGTATTCTAATGCCTACTAATTATGCTTCTTCTTCCCTGTACCTTCTCTGCCCAATTCCTCCCTTCCCTCTCCCCACTGAAATCCCTCCATGGGATGTCCATTCTCTGATTCTGTTCCTGTTCTGGTTGCTTGCTTAGTTTTTGTTTTCATTGTTTTTCTTTTCTTTTAGTTCCATTTGTTGATAGTTGTGAGTTTGTTGTCATTTTACTGTCCATAGTTTTTTGTCTTCTTCTTTTTCTTAAGTCCCTTTACCATTTCATATAATAGGGGCTTGGTGATGATGAATTCCTTTAACTTGAGCTTATCTGAGAAGCACTTTATCTGCCCTTCCATTCTAAATGCTAGCTTTGCTGGATAGAGTAATTTTGGATGTAGGTCCTTGCCTTTCATGACTTCAAATACTTCTTTCCAGCCCCTTCTTGCCTGCAAGGTTTCTTTTGAGAAATCAGCTGATAGCTTTATGGGAACTCCTTTGTAGGTAGTTCTCTCCTTTCCTCTTGCTGCTTTTAGGATTCTCTCTTTATTTTTAATCTTGGGTAACTTAATGATGATGTGCCTTGGTGTGTTTTTCTTTGGGTCCAACTTCTTTGGGACTCTCTGGGCTTCCTGGACTTTCTGGAAGTCTATTTCCTTTGCCAGATTGGGGAAGTTTTCCTTCGTTATTTGTTCAAATAAGTTTTCAATTTCTTGCTGTTGTTCTTCTCCTTCTGGCGCCCCTATAATTCAGATATTGGAACGTTTCGGGTTGTCCCAGAGATTCCTCAGCTTCTTAACTTTTTTAGATTTTTGTTTCTTCATTCTGTTCCAGTTAGATGTTTATTTCTTCCTTTTGTTCCAAATCATTGTTTTGAGTCCTGGTTTCCTTCCTGTCACTGTTGGTTCCCTGAATATTTTGCTTTATTTCATTTTGGGTATCTTTTATTTGTTCTTTCATTTTTCGACCAAGCTCAATCAGATCTGGAAGGATTTTGATTACCAAGGCTTTAAATTCTCCATCAGATAGGTTGGCTATCTTCTCATCATTTAGCTCTTTTTCTGAAGCTTTGCTCTGTTCTTTCATTTAGGTCCTATTTCTAAGTCTCAGCACACCTGATAAGTTGTAAGGGGCTGGGGCCTTAGGTGTTCACCCAGGCAGGGCCACCCTCCTTGCTGCGCTGCCTGTGAGGGAGGGGCCAGAGAGGGAACAATGCAGCTCACCTGCTCAGCTCTAGCCCACTTTCCGACAAACTATCCTGTGAGACTGGGAATTTCTCCCACCATGGCAACCCCAGTTGTAGTCCACAGTCAGCCCTGAGGCTCAGTTTTGTCTTCAGCCAGCCCTGCCCGCACGGTCTGCTGCCTAGCCGCAGTTTTTCTGAGCTGGCCCCGCATCACCACGGGTTCTTACTGGTCTGGTTATTCTGGTTGACTTTTTCTTTAATTCCTTGGTTGTTAGTTCCATGCAGTTTGATTTTCTGGCACTTCTGATTGTTTATTGATTTTAGATTGGTTGTTATCTTCCTTTTGGTTGTGTGAGGAAGCAAAGGGTTTCTACCTATGCCTCCATCTTGGCCAGAACTCCTTAAAGGTATTATTTCAAGTCAGTAGAAAATAATGACCTGTTGAATAAATTATCTAAATTATCTAAAACAACTTCATAGACACCTACAGAGATCAGAGGTTAGATCTCACATATATATATATATATATATATATATATATATATATATATATATATATATGCAAACTCCAGACTGACTAGAGATTCAAAAAAAGATTAAAATCACACAATTTGGAAATCTCAAAAAAATCTTGGAAGTCCTTACTAAACATGATATAAAACCCAGAAAACATAAAATATATATGAAAGTGCATAAAACTGAAAGAAGTTTTGTGGATCTTTTTTTTTTTTGCCAAAAATGGAGTCAAAGACAAATAGCGCTCTGAATATATATTATCAACCACTATCAAAGAAAAAGAGCTAACTTATATAAGTAATATGAAAGATATAAAACTCCATATATGTGATTAGATAATTCACAGAAAAGAAAACATATGCATTCTTACTCATATTTAGACAATGGAACTGAAACTACCGGATATAATCTTTCACTCTTCAGATTGACATGGATCAATAAATTTGTTAACAAATTGTGTTAGAGACAAAAAAGTTTCATACGCAACTGTTAATTGCATAATTTCTGTTGCAAAATTGTCCTCATATTTCTTACATTTTAATGTATTTTTATCTTGATATAGTATGTTCACTTTTAGGACAGGCATGTGAATGATTTCACACACAGGTACACACACAAATGAGATCCACTGTAGCATCATTTTTAATGGGAAGATTTGTAATACAGAGTTTAGTAGAAACATCATACACATAGTAGAATTGACCAGAATGTACAAAGATTTAAGATGCCAAGTGCTATATATTATATTTTCTTTTGAAAAATGACAAAGGAAGTTACTGTAACTGTAATTCCCCAAAATAAGGTTTCTCTTTTTACTCTCCAAACTGCACACACTTCCAGTCATTGTTTTTTATTATCTTAAACATTTTCAAGCTTACAGTTCAGTAGTGTTGAGAATACCCTCATCGTACAACAGATATTCAAAACTCTTTTCATCTTGCAACACAGACACACTATACCATTAAACAGCCCCCCCCCATTTCCTCCTCTCTCCAAGGTCAGATAACTACCATTCTAGTTTCTTTTTTAATAACTTGACTAGTCATTAAGTTTTTGAAATGACCTCTATAAAGACTTTGAAGCCAGAAAAACAATCTCCTAGGCCATTGAAGTCCACATGAAATGGTATTTCCCATAATTGTTATTCAGACTGAACCTGAAAACAACAAAGATTTATTCATATAATAAGGTCAATTCTTGGAAATATGTTGCTTTTGAGTCCTAAAAAAATAAGAACTGATTCTTTAGAGCTGCAAACTCATAGCAGACTGCATAACAAGTGTTCAAAGACAACTGAGCCACGGAGTGAGGGCTCAGTCCTGTTCCTTGAGAAGATTGTAAGGTCACAACTCAGACACCTACCTGCTGGATGTCCCCTCTGAAGCCATACTCAGATCAATTGACAAAAGATGTTTACTGGCTCAAGGTGTTTAAGCATAAACTCTGAACTATCTCTGGTGGTCATCTGCTAATCACTCTGTGACTCATACCAGGTGGCCCCAGGCAGAACTCAGGGGTGACTGACCTTGGCCTGCACCCCCACCCCCCGCCAGGAGGCCCCAGAACCAGCACACTTGGTGAACAGCGTCAGACCATGGTGAAGCACCACTCAACTATTCCCACAAGTGACACACCCAAAGAGTGGACTGAGAGGCACCAGAGCCCTGCTGAAATAAGTCCTGCTCAGTGGAATGGGTTTCTGCATAGCTGATGCTCCACGGTGGGCACAGCCAGTCCTCGAAGCCCTGCAGACTGGGAATAAATTCTACCCATTGACATGCCAAGAACAATCAAGGCTCAAGTACAACAGGAGGGTATACACAGCACATATCCAGGAGCACACCTGGGAAAAGTGACAAAGTGAAGGGGTTAAGAAGTACAAGTTTGTACTTACAGAATAGTCATGGGGACCTAAAGTATAGCATAGAGAATATAGTCAGTAATATTGCAATAACTATGCATGGCATCAGATGGATATAATATTTATCAGGATTATCACTTACTGAGTTATATTAAAATACTGGTTGTGTACCTGAAACTAATATAATATTGTAGGTCAACTGTAATTGGAAAGTAAAATAATTATTTAAAGTCAAAATATTAAAAAGAAGATAAAAATATTAAAAGGGGCAAAATAGAAATTCTAGAGTGGAAGAGTACAAGAACTGGAATAAAAGTAAGTAGATGCTTTGGTAGAGGGGGCTGGATAACCTATGGGGGGACTTCTGCTTCTCCCTTAGCCAAAGAGGGTCCAAAGAGGGGTTCAGCAGATAGTATGGCTTGGATCATGGATGGATGCATTAAACTCAAAGCTGATGGTGTCCCCTGGACCACAGTAATTTACCCCAAGGTGACCATGTTTCAACTCAGACTGGACAAAGATGCTTTGCCCAATGGAGTGAACATTATAATGTAGTAATGACAAACAGGCCATTCCAACAGCAACTCGCTGCTGTACATTTACAGACTCATGGGAAAATGAAGTAGCCATGTGGTGCAGCGACTGGCAGATTAATGATGGGACCATTAAGGGTTCCCTGTGTGGGCAGAGGCACTGTGGCAGCAGAACTCCCAAGCTGAGCTAATTGCACACTCAATAAACTGCCATGACTTCCCAGTAATGGGCCAGATCAGGGATGGGCAAGACCACAAGGACCATACCCAGAAGAAACAGAAGACAAAGATGCAGCACAGTTGTGTGACTGCTGCCAGTGAGCCTGGACTTCACAGTGTGACACACTAGGTCATATCAACCACACACTAGCCCCACACGAATGTGGCAAATTGACAGCCTTGGGCCACTAGTTGCCAATCACAGATTCATGCTACCTAACGGCCACGAACACATTCTGGACATGTGACTGCCATTCTGGTGAATTATGTAGACCATCATTGTGGGTTTAGAAAAACACCTCTGTTATGTGTTCAAATATCCAGCAGATTCCAATCCAGTCAAGGCACTGCATTCCCTGCACAATATACCTAGCAACAGTCATACTCTCTGGCATAAGATGGGCTTTTCATGATCCTATTATCTTCAGGCAAATGAGGTGATAAAATGATAAAATGGAAAACCCAAACAACAACTATGAAAAAGGTCAACAAGAAGGACCAGTCACTAGTTGGTATCCTTGAGTAAAGATAAGATGCTGCAGTGCATGTTGGGACATATGAGCTTGAAGGGTGTAGAGGACCAGATAGCGACCTGATTAGCCTATGCCTGCAAAATCTCTGTCTCAATACACTCAACCACTCTTTTCTTTTTTTCAAGTGGAACATAATACTCAGGGGTGGTCCAGGTTCAACTGGCACTGCCCAAAGGGCCTCGTGATTCAAACTTCAAGGGAATGTTACCTACAAATGTCTCCTTCCTGTGGGATCCAACATGGGTGGGGAAAGGCCAACAGAATATCAACAGCCACACTTGGAACTCCTAACCCCTCAGTACAGGTGGACAATATTGGGTCATGTAACAGGGTCAGTGGGTCCCTGTGGAAGGTGTAGCCTCAGAACTTGGACAGGGAACTGTGTCTATAGCTGGGGAATCTTCACCCCTGGTCTTTGGATAAGAGCATCTGCTGCCTTAGGAGATTCTCAAAGCAGGAGGAAATTCTCATTCCTACAGAAGCCTGTGCCATAGGTGGCAAAAGAATACCCTGAAACACATCAGCATGGCTGTGGTGAGAGGAGGCTAACTCAAACAATGCTGGAATTGTCACCACAGACTGACACTTTTCTCCTTCTACACTGCCATTGTAATGTCCTGGCTAGCACACAATGACTCTGACTTTCCTCAACTTCATGTCTAACAGGACTGCTAACCTCAGTAGTCAGGGTGGTGATAGATAAGTAATCGCTCTCAATTACACACTTGCAGAACAGGTGTGTCTTTGCCTACAGCTTTGCTGTGTATACATCAACTCAGAGAACATAGAAACTGAACTGAAAAAGATTCCTGTTTGGGTGGGATGATTATCAGCTGTATACCAACAGGCCCCCTAGAGTCTTCTTTTAAACCTCTTTAGTTGTCTTAGTCCAGACATGTGAAGTTTTTAGTTGAGTACCATCCCCCAGGAAGGCCTGATCTTGCATGCTGCTGGGTCTGGGTCTCTTAGTAATCCAGAAGAAGTGCTGACTCAAAATGATAAGCAGACACTGTGAGCAAACTGTGTGCATATGGGCTGTCCAGAAGGCCACATCGGAATCAGCCCTGCCTCCAAATTTGGGATGGCCAGTGGTCTCACCACTTGCCATTTGATCTGCTTTATTTACTATTTTAGCAGCTGAACAGAGGTTGAGGGTTGAAGTACTGGTAAAGGCACTCTAATGCATACAGTCTTTTTACCCCTGCACAGCTGTATAAGAGCTGTTTTTGGCCTGGAACATTCCTTTACCTGAAGATAAGGAGCTCTCACAGCTCATGGTGAGCTTGTTGCCTTCTTTGGGAATATCTCTCCCTGCTTGGGCTTGATAAGTGTTTTTTTATTCTGCTTAAAGAATGCGTCATATGGAACCTTGCCAACCCCACAACTACCTCTGTGCCTGTAGGAGAGGGAAAGGGGTCCTTTACTTGTGGCACAGGAGGGGTGTATGGAGACTGTCTGCCTGCGTTCGCTGCAGAGCAAGAACCCGCTGGCCATGGGAGACTGATGCCCACTACTGAAAGTGATTTTTTCTCTTGCCAATTGTATCTTTCTTTAAGACTCTGACACCTGATGACCATGTAGTGTGTTCACATCTGGGACTGCTGCTGTCTGTGGTAGGTGTACTTTTTGTTGTCCTCTAGACAGTGAGACTACTCCCACTAGGTGCAATGTAACAGGTGTCACAGGTATCACATTCTTGACATTAATTTTGTATCAACCTAGGTAGGCTCTGGTACCTAGTTGCATGGTCACATATTAGCCTAGATGTAACAACTTTTTTATGTAATTAACATTTAAGCCAGTGAACTTCGGGTAAAGTAGATTGCCTTCCAGACTATGGATGGGCCTCAATTCAACAGCTGAAGACTTCAGAAGCAAAAATTGAGATTTCCTAAGGAAGAAATATCCTCAAAATTGCAATATAGAAGTCCTGCCTGGGTTTCCTACGTGGTGCCTTATACATTTTGAAGTAAAAAGTGAAGTATAAACTCTTATCTGAATTTGCAACCTGCAGGAAATTGCCAGCACTACAATTGATCCAACTCCTTAAAATAAATCTCTCTCTGTCTCCGTCTTTCTTTCCCCTCTCTTTTTTTTTATTCCTATATTGGGGGGAGGTGTGTGTAGTCTATACATAGAAACACATACATAACTCTGGAAAACACTGATTGATACACTATAATTACTGAAAAACTCAGACAACTGTGTTGTGAAATAAGAAGCAATTTGGAGGATTTTCTAGGCTTATAAAAGCAAAAGATGGACTTCTGCCAAGATGGAGGCGTAGGTAGAAACACTGTGCCTTCTCCCACAATCAAGTTTGAATACAACAAAGGTTTAGTGAACAAAGACGCAGCCAAAGAACAGAAAATTGAACTATATGGAAGTCTGACAACAATGAACCATTCAACTGGACTGGTAAGAGGGGCGGAGCCAGCAGAGGAGCAGGGTTGGGTAGGAAGGGTCCCTGGATCCCAGGCTCCCAGGCAGCCAGGGTAGCATCGGGTGGACCCAGTGAGGGCGCAGGGCGGTGGGCTGGCCATGGTCACACATTCGTGTGCAGTGGGACGGCCCGCGCTGGGCCCAGGTGCTGGGAGGCAGCAGAGGGAACCTCCATTGCTTTCCTTTGACCCCGGCCCCACATACAGCGCCACAACCCAGCAACTGAGTTGCCCTGCCCTGGTGAACACCTAAGGTTCTGCTCCTCATACATAACAGGCATGAACAGACCAAAATATGGCTCAAGAAGAACCCAAAGCCCCGGAGTCGATAACTCTAAGTGAAAAAGAAATAGCCAACCTCTCAGATGCACAGTTCAAAATACTGGTGATCAGGATGCTCACAGAACTGGTTGATTTTAGTCACAAATTAGAGGAACATATGAAGGCTAAACTAATTGAAATGAAGGGAAATGCACAGGAAACCAATAGTGATGGGAAGGAAACTGGGACTCAAATCAAGGGGGTGGACCAGAAGAAAGGAAGAAATGACCAAACAGAAAAAAGTAAAATTACAAGAATTCAAAAAAAAATGAGGAGAGGCTTAGGAACCTCCAGGACATCTTTAAACGTTCCAACATCCAAATTATAGGGTACCAGAAGGGGAAAGGAACAGCCATGAGTGGAAAACTTATTTGAACAAATAATAAAGGAGAACTTCCCCAGTCTGGCAAAGGAAATAGACTTCCAGGAAATCCAGGAAGCTCAGAGAGTCCCAAAGAAGTTGGACCCAAGAAGGAATACACCAAGGTACATCATAATTACATTAGCCAAGATTAAAATGAAGGAGAGAATCCTGGAAGCAGCAAGAGATAAGGGGACAGTCACCTACAAAGGAGTTCCCATCAGACTGTCAGCAGATTTCTCAAAAGAGACCTTACAGGCAAGAAGGGGCTGGAAAGAAGTATTCCAAGTCATGAAATCCAAAGACCTACATCCAAGACTGCTCTATCCAGCAAAGCTTTCATTTAGAATGGAAGGGCAGATAAAGTGCTTCTCAGATAAGATCAAATTCAAGGAGTTCATCATCACCAGGCCCTTATTATATGAAATGTTAAAGGGACTTATCTAAGAAAAAGAAGATGACAAATATGAACAGTGAAAGGACAGCAAACTCACAGTTATTAACAATCACACCTAAAACAAAAGCAAGCCAAGAGGACAGCTAGATCAGGAGTGGAACCATAGAAATGAAGAACACATGGAGGGTTAGCAACAGGGAGGAGGAGAAGAGGGGAGAAGGTACAGAAAATAAGTAGCATAGACAGTAGGTAGAAAATAGATAGGGAGGAGGGCAAGAATAGTAGGGCAAATATAGAATCTAAAGAACTTGAGACACGTGGTCATAAACTAAAGGGGGGAATGGTGGGGGAGGGGGTATGCAAGGTGGAGGGGACTGAAGGGGGGAATAGAACAACTGTAATGGTATAATCAATAAAATATATTTTTTAGAAAGCAAAAGATAAGCTTGAAAATATCTGGAGAAATTAGTAATCCACAAAAATGGCATAATGTATTTTAAAATAATGCTATAGAAGTACTAATGGTAAAAGTTAGCATAAGTAATGTAAAAAAATCAAAAGACCAATTTCACATCAGGTTAGACTTAATTGAAGAGAGATTTAATGACCTGGAATAAAAAGCTGGGAAAATAATGCAGGGGGAAGGAGAGATACATTAATAGAGAGGATAAAACAAGAGTATTCACTGTGTAACTAATCTGTACATATAGGTGAGGAAACAAAGAAATGGGACAGAGGTCATATTTGAAAGTATAATGGCCAAAATTTTCTAGAAATAATAAAATTACCCATCAGTGGATGCAAGAAACACATTGAATCAAAGTGGAAAATATAGTAAATTCACACCTGGATAGGTCAGAGCCAAATTATAGGATACAAATGTGAATGTCTAAAAGTTTTACAGAGAAAGGACAAATTAAAAAAAAATTGAAAACTGATTTCTTGGCAGTATCAATGGAAGTCAGACCATAATGAAATAATATTGTTAAGGTACTGAGAAAAGTGTGATCATCCATCTTGATATATCCAAAAATAAAATAAATTTCAAGAATAAGTATAAAGTTCATATCTGCAGGGGAGAAATAAATGAAGAAGAAAGAGGAGGCAGAGGAGCAGGAAGAGACACATGGAAAGGAACTGGCCACTTCCATACAGCCAAGAAGAGAGGCCCGCAACATACCTTTTCCACACAGCCCTCAGGAGAAACCGACTCTCCCAACACCTGGCTTTTGGACTTCCAGCTTCCAGGACTGTAAAACAGTAAGTTTTTGTTATGTAAGTCACCTCGTTTGTGGTACTGTATTGTGGAAGTCTTTGCAGAATAATATAGATTTGGGTAACTGGAAGTCGTAACAAATAATTTAAAATGCGGAGGTTTTGCAATTGGATAACGGGGTAGACTAGAAGAGTTTTGGGGTGAATAAAAGAAAAATTCCAGATTGTCTTAAGGAGACTATTGCTAGAAATATGGCTACTAAAGGTGATTCTTATGAAGGCTCAGGAATAAAATGAGAGCTAAGAGAAAGCTTCTGTCTGTCATCTTAGAGAATATGTAGATAACCATGAACAGAATGTTGCTAGAAATGTGAATGTTGAAGTTGCTTCTGATGAGGTCCCAAGTGAAATGAGGAACTTATTATTGGAACTGGGAGAACAGTGAGCTCTGTTACAAAGTGATAAAGAAATTGGCAAAATGGCATTCTAGTGTTTTGTGGAATTAGGACTTATAAGTAATTAACTTAGATGTTTGACTGAGGAGATTTCCAAGAAAATCTTTGAAGGTATAGCCTGTTTTCTCCTTGCTACTTATATTCAAATGCAAGAGGAGACAGATAAAATGAAGAAGAAATAGCTACAGAAAAAGAAACAAGCACTTGATTTGGATGACTCTCAGCCTATCCAGATAGTAAACAGGGCTAAGGGTGAGGCTGGACAACTATTTGCTAAAGAGATTAGGGATTTGGCTCGTAGATCCACTCAGCCAACTTGGCAAAGCCAGGAATCCAGATGCAGTTATACGGGAAAGATCCATGGAAGACCATGTCTGATGGCTTGGACTCCCAGGAAGCCAACATTTTTTTTTTTTTGAGAATTTACACTGGCAGAAACAATGATAGCCTATACCAAAAGTGACGGAGGTATAACCTAAGGGAGGGAGAAGGTCTTTGAGGGGAAAGTCACAGATGTAAAAGCCAGTGGGGATGTCACTGCCACAACAAACCCAGAAGACACAGGCCCAGGTGTCAGGTACATCTCCTGCTTGGTTCTAGAAGGCAGAGCCTCCACCCGGAGCGAGGACACAGGTGTGCTGCCCAGGTCTTGGAGGAAAGGCCCACCACTCCAATGGGGCCAGAATGACAGAGGATAGAGCCAGAGAGATTCTTCTCAAAACTTAAGAATCTAATGGAATTTGTTGTACTAGGTTCCTGGCTTGCTTGGAACCCAAATTCCTTTATTTCTTCCAATTTCTTTCTCTTGGAATACGAATGCCGACCTTATGTCTGTCCCATCATTGTATATTGGAAACAGGCAATTGGTCTGGTTTCCAAGGTTCACAGTTGGAGAGGAATTTCTCTCCAGGGTGATAAGATGATGATAAGATGACAACAGTAACAGTAACAAAGAAGACCTGTCTGAGCACTGAATGACGGACTGTCCACATTTTGTTCTGCCAGATTCAAAGGTGGAGCAATCTGACACAGGGCATGCAGTTTCAAACACGATTGCACTTAGTTATTCTATGAATATATGCCAATCATTGACCATGTGACACTGTACCAAGATTGGGAAAGGCAATGGAGATACTGTGGTTCCAAAATACCATGGTCCCATGCTCTTACATATTATTAGTCCAGAAGTAAGACACTAACAAACTGTCCTACTGAAAAGTATAATGTTTCAATTTCTGCTAGGCATTGTGAAGGACAAGTACAGGGTACATAGTTAAGTATAGAAGGGATCCCTAATCTAGACTAGTCAGTCAGACACCTCCTTGAGAAAATAAGAATTTAAAATGAAATCTTCATAAGAGTGCAGTTGAGTGAGGAAAAAATGGGGGAAGTGAGTTCCAGGCAGAAGGACAGTTTGAGCAAAACTGTTGGTTGGGGAACAGCGTGGTGTGTTTGATCTTGAATGAAGGTCCATGTGGTGAAGCAGTGACAGCCTAGGATTAGAGGGGGGCAGGCAGGAGCCCAAGTGTGTATTATCTTACAGGTCTCAGAGGAGGCGGAACTTCACAGTAATCGCAATGAGGCTTTAAAGATTTATTGGCTAGAAAAAATGACAAGATTTAATGTGTGTTTTTAAAAGATCACTTCCTACTGCATAGAGAATATATTGGAGACAAAGTAATGATTGAAAGTCATAACATCAGCCCTGGTAAGAGGTCCACCTACAGCTCCGTACATAGACCAGACAGTTTTAGAAAGATGTAAAAGAAATCAGTCACATCCTTGCTCTTGAGAAACAACAAGAAGGGAAGCATTGGAACTCTTTCTGTATTCCCTCCAAATTCCCTTCAGGATATTGCTTTAAAAATGGCCGAATCTAAGGTTTTTCAGTTAGACAAACAATTCCATAGGTCAATTCAAAGCTACTTGAACTGGAATTTTGTAAAATATAATTCAGATTGAAACTGAAGTTTAGGGAGTCAGTTGCTTTTCTGTTGTAGCAAAACATGAACATAATTTTTTTAAAAAGCAACTCATAGCAAACTACACGAAAAATATTCAAGGACAACTCACTGTCCTGAGGATGCCTTTGTAGACTGTGCAGACACCTCCTTCTTCCATTGGTGGCCCCTGCGTCTCACTGCCAAGGAAAATTTGATGGCATGTGCAGCTGCTGCTTGGTTGGGAACTTCACCAAAGACCCAGAGCTCTCAGAATACGTACATCTACTTAAGCTGCATGCCCCTGTCCTCACACAGCACATTTCCCACAGAGTTTCCACAGCAAGGACGTCTGTGCACAAGTCACAACTTTTATCATTCTTTAATTCAAACCTCTTCTTTCTTGAAGTAGTAGAGCAGCTAGACAGTACATTATTAAAAGGTAAAATATAATGCTTATTATTTTAACACCTTACTCCAAAATTCTTGATACAGTGGTGTCAATCAACTTTGACTAAGAACTGCAAGGCAAGCAAAAGCTTTATTTTATTTTATTTTTTAAATTGCAACCCAAGAGACAAAGATTCGGATAGGAATCAAAGAGGGAGAGAAGGAAACAGAGTTTGTGAACACAGGAAAAGGGAAAAGTCCAAAGGGAAGTACACAGGTTGTTTTGAAAGAGCTGTGTTTGGTGCTCACAAGCAGACTTATACTGTGCTGTACATAATTAGCTGCTTATGTCTATTGCGAGGTGAATATTTTATTTTTCGTTAGAGAGTTCTGTGGTCTAGGCCAGTTCCAAAAACTGTATCAGCAGGAGGTAATTTGGTTTAGCCCAGTTCAAAAGTTCAGTTTCACATGCAAGAGGTGTGTTACCTCAGCTTCCTGGAGGCCTCCTCGCTTGTTTTTACATGGTTCTACTGATAATAATAACAACTCTATTTTGCTGTTTTCTCTTATAGAGAAAATGTGCATGTGTTTAAAGAATTTAATTGATACGCCTGTTGAAACAGGAGATGTAATTCTATCACAAACCTAAGCAACAAAAAAATGACTTCTAGATTTTCAGAGAAGGAAGATGATGGCGAGGTAGGAGGGAGCGGATTCTACTTCCTCCCACACACGGGAGAAAAACCTACTTGATCTGCAGAGGAACAGAGCAAACAGCCAACAGTACCCCAGCATATATGAAAATAAGAGACTGAAAATTGTAGTGGACACTGAAAAACCAGACAGTAAGGAGAGTGGTTCAGGGCAATAAGGTCCCAGGGACCAGCACAGGGACCAGGGCAGCTGCAGCCCCAAGCCTGGAGTCCACTGGGTCTGCCACAGGGTCCCAGGAAGAGAGCCAGGGAAACTGCTCCCTCCCCAGGAAACAAGGTCTGAGCAGCACGGGGAGAGACCTGGTTGCTTAAAGTCGCGGAGAGGGGAATAGGGACTAAGTGGCAAGCAAACACACAGGGCCTGTGATCACCCACGGAGTCTGTGGACATGCTCAGGAGAGTTGTGAGTCATGCAGTGATGGGCCCTGACCCCGGTAGTCACCAGTCTGGCTGGAGAATTGGGCTGTGCAAGAGGCCAGGCCACTGTATGGAGCAGCAGGCTTGAGTAGGAGAAATTTCTCAAAAAGAAAAAGTGAAAAGAGAGACACTGGGGAATTCTCCTGCAGCAATCACTCCAGCCTCCTCCCCACCCAGCCAGGCAGTGATCCTGAGGTTGCGTGGAAGGTTGTGTGGAAGGTTGCGCAGAAGGCCCTGTGCATCCCCATAGCACTGGGAAGGGTGCACGCCCCAACACGTGGGATGGAGGCTGCCAGGCGGAGTGCGTGCACACTCGCACTCCAGCCCACAGGGGTAACCCTGGGGAAAGTGCGCTCTGAGGAAGGCCTGGATCCCAGGCCTAAGGCACAGGGGGAGAGGCCCCAGGCTAGCTCTGGGGAAAGTGTCAGGCTGACTGAGTACAAACTCCCAGAAGGGAGAAAAGCCTTACCAATCGCCCCTCAGCCTGCTGCAGCCAGCAAGACCAGAAAATCCAGTTTGGCCCATTGGCCAAAGGCTAACTGAGGCTTTTCATTTTAAGTGATTTTTTAATTATCATTATTTTTTATCTTCAATTCCTTTTTCCTTTCTTTCCTTCTTTCTTCTTTTATTCCTTCTTCTTTTCTTTCCAAACTTATCTCTTCTTCCTCCCTTCTCCTGACTTTTTTTTTAAATACCCACAAATGAGACAAAAAACCTGGAATTGTGAAAAGATCAGAGTTGGACCCAAACAGGGGACATCCCAACAGCTGAGACAGTGAGACAAATTTCACTTTGCTATAGCAGAGAAACTACAAGTTACTGCATATTTGTATTATTATTTTTTCGTTATTCTGACATCTTTTATTTTAATAGTATTTTTGTATTCCTCTTCTTTCTGTATCATCTTCTTTGCTTGGCTGGTAATATTACATTGTTTAACAGATTTTCCCTGTTCTCTCTTTCATAGTGTATTGCTAATGCGCTGTCCTTCACTTCACTTGTGTTCCATTAGCACACTACTCAAGGTCCTATACTCCCTATTGATGTTATCCAGATTACATAGATTCTGTCATATAGTTTTGCTCTGTTATTACTGTAAATAGTAGATGTGCCATATAATTATAAATACTACACAACACCCCTCCCAGATCTTAGCCCACTTCACGGCTTCCTGAACTCTATCACTGTAGTGGTTAACTCTATTCTCTCACACACTACACCTATTTACTATCCTTTACTCTCACCTTACCTCAGAGTCTGATCTCCTACAACCTCGCTGCTTTCTAGATCCAACTCAAAATCCTTCCCTCCTCAACAAGAGTCTTGTCTTCTTTTCACCCTTTCTAAAAAGTGGCCAGTGGGTGGAATATCATAGTTAACACTATACATACCCAAAAGATGTCCTATCTCTTTTCTACTGACTGATACTGTAAACTTCATAAAATACTCTCTTGTTGTCTTAAACCATTTTGCCTTCTCCCTCCAACTGATCACAAAAAAAGAGTAGGTGGAAGCTGTGAACACCAGTACACCTGCTGGAAGAGGAAACCCAACAACTGAGGAACCACCGACAGATAGGTGAAAGTGGGAGAAGAAGGTGAAAGAGGGAGTGGAAGCCACACTAACTTCAATCTATGACCTACCTGGAAATACAACTGAATAGTGGAGAAATTACCCAGAACAAAAAACTGAATAAAAGCAAGAGAGAATCCTCAAAACCTTATACACGTGGAAGAACCAGCTTCAACACAACCTGCCCACACCAACACAACAAAATACAAGAGGTGGTGGACAGAGGGACCATCAGTTAACCAGCTGGTGGGAAGGACCCACCAAAGAAAGACCCAACAACAGTCAAAACACAAAGACAAACACAGAGCCAACTTAAATGACAGCCCAAGACCAGTGAGCTTGAAAGATCAAGCAGACTGCACCACTGAATCTAACAGGTATTCTACCACAGGTATTCTACCACCATAAACCCATGGAGCCAGAACAGATCAATTTAAGAAGCTGAGGCAAACAAGAAGACTCTCACAAACAGTGGGAAGACAAAGAAACAATGCCCAAGTGAAAGGAAAGGAGAAAGCCTCAGAAAGAATGCTAAATGAAATAGAGGCAAGTCAACTATCAGATATTGAGTTCAAAGCAATGGTTATCAGGAAATGCAATGAGCTCACAGTGAGCTAAAAGAAACTACGGGGAAACTACAATGAACTCACTGCAAACTATATCAACATGGAAAAGGAAATAGAAACTATCAACAAGGGCCAAGAGGAAATAAAGAATACAATTTCTGAACTGAAGAACACAGTGGAAGGAATCAAAAGCAGGATTGATGAAGCAGAAGATTGGGTCAGTGAGCTAGAGGACAAAGTAGAAGAAAACACCCAAAAAGAGCAATAAAAGAAGAAGAGGCTCAGAAAGAATGAAGATGGAGAAATGCAAGACAATATGAAACATAACAATATCTGTATAATGGGAATACCAGAAGGAGAAGGAGAAAAACAAGGGATCGAAAATGTATTTGATAAAGTAATGAGGGAAAACTTCCCTAATTTGATGAGTGAAAAAGTCACACAAATCCAGGAAACACAGAGAGCTCCAATCAAGAGGAACCCAAAGAGGCCCACTTCAAGACACATCATCATTAAAATGGCAAAATTCCAAGACAAAGAGAGAATCTTAAAGGCAGCAAGGGAGAAAAAAAGAAGTAACATACAAAGGAGCCCCAATAAAGGTTAGCTGCTGACTTTTCAATAAAAATGCTCTGAGCGAGAAGAGAATGGCAAGAAATATTCCAAGTAATGAGACCAGAGGCCTGCAACCAAGGCTACTTTACTCAGCAAGGTTCTCAATCAAGATACAAAACCAAATAAAGAGCTTCCAAGACAAAAGAAGTCTAAAAGAATACACCTCCACCAAACCAGCTCTGCAAGAGATGCTAAAGAGACTGCTCTAAGGAAAGGGAAAAAAAGAGAGAGACAGAGAGGAACACGGGTTCAAAAATGGCAATGAATAAGTACCTATCAATAATAACCTTGAACATAAATGGATTAAATTCTCCAATCAAAAGACATAGGAGAGCTGAATGGATAAGAAGGCATGACCCACACATATGCTGCCTACAGAGAGACACACCTCAGGACAAAAGACCTACACAGACTAAAGTGAAGGACTGCAAACAAATTTTCCAAGCAAATGGACAGGGAAAACAAGCCAGGATAGCAATACTCATATCAAACAAAATAGACTTCCAAAAAAAAGCCATAAAGAGAGACCCTGAAGGTTACTTCATAATACTCAAGGGAAGAATCCACCAAGAAGACATAAACATTGTAAAACATATATGCACCCAACATAGGAGCACCCAAATACATAAAGAAAATCTTAAAGGACTTCAAGAAAGATATTGACAGTGACACAATTATAGAAGGGGATTTTAACAACACACTGTCAAAAATGAACAGATCTTCCAAACAAAATATCAACAAAGATATTACAGCATTGAACAAAAGCCCTAGGTAATTTGGACTTAACTGATACATATGGAGCCCTTCATCCCAAAGAAGCTAAATACATATTCTTTTCAAAGGCACATGGAACATTTTCATAGACCACATGATAGGATACAAAACAAGCCTCAACAAACTCAAGAAAATTGAAGTCATATCAAGCATTTTGGACCACAAGAGACTGAAACTAGAAACCAAGCCCAGGGAGAAAAACCCAAAACACTCAAAATCATGAAGGTTGAATAGCATGCTACTAAACAATGAATGGGTCCTGAATGAAATTAGAGAAGAAATCAAAAAGTTTCTGGAAACAAATGAAAATGAACTCACAACAACCCAAAACTTATGGGACACAGCAAAGGCAGTCCTGAGAGGGAAGTTCATAGCAATACAGGCCTACCTAAAAAAGATAGAAACATTTCAAACAACCTAACCCTACACCTACAAGAACTGGAGGAACAACAAAAAAGACAGTCCAGAGCAAGTAGAAGGAAAGAAATAACCAAGATCAGAGCAGAATTAAATGACATAGAGACTAAAAGCACAATTCTAAGGATCAATGAATCCAGGAGCTGGTTCTTTGAAAAGATAAACAAAATTGACAAGCCTTTATGCAGGCTCATCAAGAAAAAAAGAGAGAGGAATCAAATAAACACAATCAGAAATGAAAGAGGAGAGATTACAGCTGACACCACAGAAATACAAAGCATTGTAAGAAATTACTATGAAAAATTGTATGCCAAAAAAATTTGAAAACCTAGGTGAGATGGACAAATTTCTAGAAAAATATGATCTTCCAAAACTCAATGAAGAAGAAACAGAAGGCCTGCACAGACCAATAACAGCAGATGAAATTGAAGCAGTAATCAAAAAACTCCCGTCACACAAAAGCCCTGAACTGGATGGTTTCACAGGAGAATTCTACAAACATTTAAGGAAGAACTAACTCCTGTCTTTCACAGACTATTCCAAAAAACCCAAAATGATGAAAGACTTCCAAACTCTTCTTATGAAGCCAGCATCATCTCAATTCCAAAACCAAATAAAGACACAACAAAGAAAGAAAACTTCAGGCCAATATCGCTGATGAGCCTAGATGCTAAAAATCCTCAACAAAATATTGGCAACCCGCATCCAACAATACATTAAAAAGATCATACACCATGACCAAGTGGGATTCATCCCAGGGATGCAAGGATAGTTCGATATTTGCAAATCAGTAAACATAATACATCACATAAACAAAAGCAAAGACAAAAATCACATGATCATATCAATAGATGCAGAAAAAGCATTTGATAAGGTACAGCACCCATTTATGATAAAAACACTCAGCAAAGTGGGAATAGAGGGGGCATTCCTCAACCTAGTAAAGGCCATATATGAGAGACCTACTGCCAACATCATATTCAATGAGCAAAAACTAAAAGCTTTTCCACTAAGATCAGGAACAAGACATGGTTGTCCACTTTCACCACTTCTATTCCATATAGTATTGGAAGTTTTAGCCACAGCGATCAGACAAGGAAAAAAAATGAAAGGCATCCAAATTGGAAAGGAGGAAACAAAACTGTCATTGTTTGTAGATGACATGGTGGTGTACATAGAAAATCCTATAGACTCCACCCAAAAACTGCTCGAACTAATAACTGAATTTGTCAAAACAGTGGGATACAAAGTCAATATCCAGAAATCAAAGACATTTGTGTATACCAACAATGAAACAGCAGAAGCAGAAATCAAGAAAAAAATCCCATTCCATATAGCAAAAACAAAAATAAAATATCTGGGAATAAACCTAACCAAGGAGGTTAAAGACCTGTATGCAGATATCTCCTCAACACTGAAGAAAGAAATCAAGGAAGACACAAACAAATGGAAACATATACCGTGTTCATGGATTGGAAGAATTAACGTCATCAAAATGTCCATACTACCCAAAGCAATTGACAGATTCAATGCAATGCCTATTAAAGTACCAATGGCATATTTCACAGACATAGAACAAACACTTCAAAAATTTATATGGGACCATAAATGACCCTGAATAGCTGCTACAATTTTGAGAAAGAAGAGCAAATTAGGAAAGATCACAATACCTGATACCAAACTGTATTACAAGGCCACTGTAATCAAAACAGCCTGGTACTGGCATAAAAACAGCCACAAAAAAACAATGAAACAGAACAGAGAGCCCAGAGATAAATCCAATTCTCTATGGTTAATTAATATTCGACAAAGGGGACAGCAAGATAAAATGGACTCAAAATAGCCTCTTCAACAAATGGTGTTGGGAGAACTGGACAGCTATGTGCAAAAAAAAAAAAAATGAAATTCGAGTGCCAACTTATACCATACACCAAAATAAATTCAAGGTGGATAAAAGACTTAAATACAAGCTGTGACACCATTAAGGTCCTGGAGGAGAACATTGGCAAGAAAATCTCAGATATATTACACAGCAACATTTTTACTGATATGTCCCCTAGAGCAAGGGACATAAAGGAATGAATAAACAAATGGATCTCATCAAAATAAAAAGCTTCCACATGGCTAAAGAAGACAGTATTACAATAAAAAGAGAACCAACAATATGGGAAAACATATTTGCCAATGATACCTCAGACAAGGGTTTGATCTCCAAAATATATAAAGAACTTACACAACTCCACTCTAAGAAGATAAGCAACCCAATTTAAAAATGGGCAAAGGATTGAACAGACATTTCTCTGAGGAAGACATACAGAGGATACAGAGACACATGAAAAGATGCTCAATATCACTAGCTATCAGAGATGCAAATTAAAACCACAATGAGATACCACTTCACATCCATCGTAATGGCCATCATAAACAAAGAAACAAACAACAAGTGTTGGAGAGGTTGTAGAGAAAAGGGAATCCTAGTGCACTGTTGGTGGGATTGCAGACTGGTACAACCACTATGGAAAATGGTATGGAATTTCCCCAGAAAATTAAAAATAGATCTGCCTTTTGACCCAGCAATTCCACTGCTAGGATTATATCCCAAGAACCCTGAAACACAATCCAAAAGAACCTATGCATCCCAATGTTCATAGCAGCACAATTTACAATAGCCAAATGTTGGAAGCAACCTAGGTGCCCATCAGTAAATGAATGGATCCAAAAACTATGGTACATATACACAATGGAATTCTATGCAGCAGAAAGAAAAGAAGGAGCTCCTACCCTTTGCAACATCATGGATGGAACTAGAAAGCATAATGCTGAGTGAAATAAACCATGTGGTGAAAGACAAATACCATATGATCTCACCTTTAACAGGAACCTAAATAACAAAACAAACAAACTAACAAAATATAACCAAAGAAGCTGAAATAGAGAACAGGCTGACAGTGACCAGAAGGAAGAGGGGAAGGAATTTCAGGGGGAAAAGGAAAGGGTTTTCAGGAACAAGTATACAATTCACATGGACAAAAACTGGCGGGAGGTGGAAATGGGAAGGAGGTGGGGAGGGCTGGGATGGGAGTAAATGACAGAAAACTGTACTTGAAAAATAATTAAAATTTAAAAACTAAGATGAATTCAAAAATTACTTCTAAATTACTTTGTGAAAGTAATTTTGTGTCCTCCAAAAAGTGAGGTAGTGACAGAGGAAAGCAGATAGAATAAGAAAAAAGAATGGAGTCATCAAGATAGAAAAGATGATCTTCAGAGGAATGGAAGGCCCGTGTTCCAATTCAGACAGTGATAGGCAAAAAATTCTTAGGAAAAAGATGTCACCTCCATGTACCTTCAAGGAATTTGATACATTCTCAAATGTTTTTTCAATCAGCTGAATTTGGGAGTGGGGTTTACAGGAGCTGTTATCTCTGACTCTATCTAAGATGAATAATTATACAAAAACAGAGAGGTGGCCTTTAGCATGACTACAAAAGTGACCCAGCATGATGAAGGGTTAAAGGGACTTTGAGAATTCTCCCTGTTTATGTCTGAGCTGTGACCCTCATTGAAAAAGCAAAATATAGTGTAGTGTCCTAGGGAGAACTGGCCCTTCTCTTCGGGAGATTAATACCTTTTGATCTTTAGCTGCTCCTTTGAGAGAATTGGGTCTTCTCCCAGGGGGAACGATTAGTTAGTCAAAACCACATGAGGCCCTTGGCGTGTAGCCACGTTTATCTAAAACACATTTAATTATAGCCCCCAAATAGAGACTTTGGAATTCCACCCAAGGGAAGGAGGCTTCACTCAGAACTCTTTCCAGAAGAACCCTGACCACTGGTTTCCCTTGGGATTACCCAGGATCTGTGTTCACGTGTAGGTGATTTCCCATCTGGTGATGTATGCTCTTGATTCTTCCTTTTTTCTTTTTTTTTTTTTGCTCTCACTAAATAAAGTGCTTAACCATTCACCTTTGACTTGGGGTCTTTATTGTCTGCAAATCTGAACCTCCAAAGTGAGTGGCCACAATCTCATATGTTCCCCTTAATGGCACACATGACCCAGCATGATCTCAGCTTGCCCTGGAAAACCACCCAAAAGGCATATCATTGTAACATAATGGACTCACTCAATGAACTGATTTTGCCTGTGGAGCATGTATTAGTCAGAGTTCTCCAGAGAAACAGGAACAATAAGATGGAGATGATCGATCAATCGATATGTACATACATACATACATACATACAGACGGGTACATATATAGATCTAAAATAAGGCTCACGCAAGTATGGAAGGTGAGAAGTCCTATGATCTGTCATCTTCAAGCTGGAAACCCAGGAAAGCTGGTGTATAATTAATTTGATTCCCAAGGCCTAGAAATCAGGAAAGGTTATCTTGTATATGCCAGTCTGAGGGCAGAAGATGAAACGTTCCACCTCAACAGTGAAAAGCAGAAAACCCTGGTTAATTTCTCCTCCCACTGTTTTTTGTTCTATTCAGGTCCTCTGTGGATTGAATGGTGTTCACCTACATTGGAAAGGACCATCTACTGAGTCTACCGATTCAAATGCTAATCTCACCTGGAAACACCCGCTCAGACATGATGTTTAATCTCCATGGATGGTCAAGTTGACACAAAATTTACCATCATAAGTTCACCCCTTGTCAACTTGGTATTCATATGCATCTCCTTAAATCATACATATTCTCCAAATAAATAATAAAAGGTCATAAGTTTACCTAACATGATATAACTACCATGCATGCATACAAAAATATACTAACCTCTTTCCTAGAAAAGGAGGTAAAATCCTTGAGCAATGTTGACTAGTCTTCATGATATCCCATAACTAAATATTATGATGGACAGTTAATAATATGTAAATACTATGATGTAAAATCAACACATCTTATGTCATATGATATGAGAATAAAAAAGAAAAAAAAAGTCTATCTATATAGAGCAGGGGTGTCAAACTCATTTTCACCGGGGGCCACATCAGCCTTGCTGTTGCCTCCAAAGGGACAAAATAATTTTAGGACTGTATAAATGTAACTGCTCCTTAACAGTTAAGGAGTTGAAATTACATTTGGCACTTTGAAGGCAACTGTGAGGCTGATGTGGCCCCTAATGAAAATGAGTTTGTCACCCTGCTATAGAGAGACACAAACATATTCATAGCAAAATTAGGAGGAAATACACATGACAATAACAGTCTAAGTTTCTGTAACTAGTCATGTGGTCTTAACTGGGATTTATAACTACCTCCTTTCACTACCCATTCCATATTTCCTTTGCCTTCAACAAGCGTCTCAGCCGGTCATGATTATTTATGTGATGGGGTTACTCAAACCTTAATTCCTTAGGGGATTGGGTCATCAGTAGTTCTGCCTGGATTGGGTTGTAGTTTTCTACTGACATAATCAAGGGGATGGCAATGCTGTGAGATTCCCAGAACTCCAGACACACTCTTCTTTACCTCCACTGTGGAGGAGTATTCCAAGTTCCCCTCCGTGTTCTGGATCAGCCACCCCAGCCAGCACTGTAGCTCCCATCTCTGCTGGCTGATTCTGAGGTATGAAGAACCCAAAGTGGCTGGGTGACAGTCTTAACTTCCAGATCTCAATGGAATCATTGTTGTGTTTCTTGATGGCAGCATTTGTTGCTCTGGAACTAAGACTTCTAGACCAGCAGGTTATAAAGTTGTGGGAAGAAGAAACAAAATTCTGATGGTGTGTCACTGGGGGTTATAGTGGATAGTGCCACTCCCATTCCCACCCCTTGATTCCTGGACTCGTCAATCCCGGTTACTGTAGAAACAGCACAATACATTGGACACTGACACAAAGCATATCAAGCCAGCTGCTTCAGGATGGTGGGGAAACTTGATAAGATCAGTAAATCTAATAAACCTGGGCTCATCACCTCAGTTCATTTGTTGTGAAGTGAATTTCTTGATGAGAAGAATGTTCTATGGAATACCGTGATGGTGGATAAGGCATTCTGTACATCCACAGATGGCAGTTTTGGCAAAATTATTGCATTCAGGAAGGACAAATCTATACCCAGAGTAAGTGTTGTTTCAGTGAGAACAAAATACTGCCCCTTCTATGATAGAATCTGTCCAGTATAATCAACCTGCTACTAGTTAGCTAGCTGATCACCCCGGGAAATGGTACCATATCAGGGCTCCAGTATTGGTCTCTGCTACTGGCAGGTTATGTGCTTAGCAGTGAGGGCAGCCAGATCATTCTTGGTGAGGGGAAGTCCATGTTGCTGAGCCCCATAAACCTGCATACCTGCCACCATGGCCTTTTTGTTAATAACCCATTCCGTGATGAGAGGGGTGGCTGGGGAAAGAGACTGATTGATATCCACAGGATGGGTCATCCTATCCACTTGGTACTAAACTTCTCCTTTGTGAGGTCACAATTTGGTGGGGATTCACAGGGCATGCAAATATCTTTACATTTGTTTCATATTCAAAAAGGTCTATAGATATACCTCTGCTGCAAATTTTTTTCCTCACCAATTTTCCATTCATGTTCCTTCCAGGTCCCTGATCATCTAGCCAAACCATTGGCCACAGCCCATGAATCAGTATACAAGGGGAGACCCCCCCACTACAAGGCCAGAATTTATTTATTAAAATTGTGTATTTATTCTTATATGTCTAAAGTCCAGTCACAGTCAAATTACTCTCCATTTGATGCAATACACCAATCGGTGGTGTGGGCAGGTGTGCTCATGAATCACCCTTCATGAAATAGGCAAATGCATTGGAAGAGTTTTCAAAAAAATTTACTGAAGCCTTTCACAACAATGCCAGCTGGTACAACGATACACACAGATTCCTAGAATACTCATGTAGCAGGGGAAACCTGTACTGCAAGGTGCCCACACTCCAGAGGATAATCACATGTCTGGCTATTTCTCCTTCCAAGCTAAATAAACAATCAAGTACATTGCTTGGTACATGCTAGCGTTAACAGAAAAAATTAACTACAAACCCTTATACACTGTTGGTGGGGTTTTAAATTGGTGCAACCACTATGGAAAACAGCATAGAGTTTCCTCAAAAAATTAAAAATAGAATTACTATACGACCCCATAATTCTAGCATTATTATAATAGCCCAGTAATGAAAGCAACCTCTGTGTCCAACAATGGACAAATGGAAAAAGAAGTGGTATGCATATACAATAGAATATTACTTGCCCTAAAAAAGAATGTTTGGATGGACCTAGCGGGCTGTATGCTCAGTGAAACATGAAGCAGAGAAAGACAAATATCGTATGATTTCATTTATATGTGAAATCTACATAACAAAATAAATGAACAAAGAAAACAGAAACAAACTCATGGATACAGAGAACAAAAAGATGGGAGGGCTGTTGAAGGGATGGGTGGAAAAAACAAAGGGATTAAGAAGTACATATTGGCAGCTACAAAAGTAGTCATGAGGATGTGAAAATTATCAATAATATTGTCATAACTACATATGGTATTCAGATGTTACTAGACTTATTAGGGAGATCAATTTGTATGGTATACAAATGTCTAAACACTATGTTGTACACCTGACACTAATAAAATATCGTGTGTCAACTGTAATTAAAAATAAATAAACCATAGAGAGATCAATAAATAAAAGTTAATTACAGGTGAGTTGTAGATCAAGATATGAAAAAATTTTTTAGTAAGTATCCAAGACATTGTTTTCATGTGATCCAAGTGGGAAACAAGGCAAAGCACATCAACAAAGATTTGATTAATTTACATTAAAATTAAGAATTTACCAACAAGGCTCACATTTAGAAGGAAGCAATCTTTTATATCAAGAAACAAACAAGACAAACCACCTATTAGAAAAATAAGCAAGAGTCTCAAATAAGCACAACAAAAAGAGGGAACCGAGGGGTGGTTTCTCTGGGTCCTCTGCTTCAGGGTCTCTGCAGGCTGCAAAGGGCTGATGTGGGCAGCAGTCCTCTCAAGCCTTGGCTAGGGAAGGGTCCACTCCCCAATCTCACTCTCATGGTTGTTGGCAGATTTTAATGTATCACAGAGTGTTGGACCAAAGCCTTCAATTCCTTACTTGCTGTTGTCTGGAAAGCAACAGCTTTCACTTCTCGGCTGTGTGAGGCTTTCTACCATAACAACCTTCTTCATCAATGTGACCAAAATGAGAAAGAGAGAGAAATATATCACTATTTCATGAATGCGAGGTCTCATAACTTTTCCCATAATCTTAGAAGCAATTTACAAAGGAGAGAGTTGCATAAACACGTAATGTGAAGAACTGCCTGGCCTGGTATCGGGGACTGCAGTCCTGTGAAGAACAGGCCCTGAAAGGGGCCAGTAAGTCTCCCTGGAAAGCCAGGAAACATAGAAGGTAGACAAGACCCGATACCAGCACAGGGGGTTCCCGTAGGGAATCAGGCTTAAAGAATGCATTATATCTTCTAAAGCTTGTCCTGCTAAGAATATCTCTGGGTTAATGGATACCACATGTTTAGGTTCATAGCCCAGGATGGTCTTGCCCTCCCTTCTTTGTGGCCATCTGGCATCTTTCTGTCTAGCAGACTCTGACCTGATGAAGATCTCTGTTTTTCCTCAATTGTTATCTATAGATAATATCTTTTCTATTAACTATAGCCTTTGGGGATTGATTGATGAGCTTTGCATGCTCTTCAGTCTGTATACCCTTGTGCCCACCGAGCTCAATAAAAGACTCAGGAGAAGGGACATCGGGGCTCCTCTCCTCTGAGAGATTAGGCAGCCTTTTCTCCCCAAGCAGTTCATGGTCTTGGTAGTCTTATTCTCACCTGCAGTGGCCAGGAGAGCTCTGTGGGACACAACTCTCTCACAGTGTAAATACCAGAGAGTTGAATGACACTCGGATCATTGGGAGCCATGTCAAAAGCTGTCTACCACAGTTCCCTTATGGGAGAAGGGAGAGGGTCAATATTGCAAGGTATGACTAAGCTTCTAGGAGTATTTGTGAAAATCTATTCCTTGACTTACATGATTTACAAGAATATATCTACTTTTTGAAAATTATCTACTATAAAAGTATAATCAAAGTATACTTTATATGATTTTTCACTTAATTTTTCATAGTGAGTATTGCTAAGCCTCGAGTATAGTTTAGGATGGCAAGAGTAAACAAAACTCAGGTTAGAAGTCTGGAATTCCAGATGAGTGCTACTATGGACTTGGACTAGAAATGGTGACATTTGTCTGACCCTAAATGTATTTCAGATTTAGAGCTGACATGGTTTGCCATGGGACTGAATTTGGGGCTGGAGAGAAAACAAGAAACCAGGAAAGGTTAAAGGAGTTGTTGTTTACTGATATAGGGAAGCCGGTGAGAGGAGTAGATTTTGGATTACAGAGGAGGGCAACCAAGACTTTTAGCATGGATATATTAACCTTGAGGTATTTATTAGACACAGAGATAAAGATGTCAAACAAGCAATCAAATTTAAAAATTGAAGCTCAGGAGTGAAGATGGAGCTGAATAGACTTGTTTGGACATTCTTTTTATATATTCACTACAGCCACTAAACTGGAGAGTGGATTGAGAAAAAATAATCTCAAGAACTGAGAAGCTATGATATTTAAAAATTAAGAAGTACAGAGACTATAGAATCAGAAACTGAAAAAATCCTTTGCCAGTGAGATAAAGAAAAACCAGAGTGTATGACAGAGAAGCAGCTGCAAAAAAATTAAATGCTTCAGAAAAGAGGGATGATTATCTTTGTCAAATATTGAAGATAAAGATGGATGGAGGATTGACTCCAAACTATTTGATGTTTCATCATGGATGAGGTCTTGCAAGGGGCTGAATGTGTGAGTTGCTTGAAACTGACATTATGGAAGAGGCTTAGTTACCAGTAAAAAATGTCCATGTCGAGGTGAAATGATTTTTAAGACATTGGATCTGAGAAAGTAGATGGTTGTCTACTGGATGCTAAAAATTCCAAGATTAGCAAGAATAGTGATGAAATGGGGAGGAATGAGGTGCTAAAATCTTCAGCGAATAAAAGAGCTGGGATATCCAGGACCCCTGGAATATGAGGAAGTCATAAGTGTTATGATCTAATGACACATGGTTCAATGACACATCACAAGTTTTGTCATTGTTTTGTGTTTTTTATGGTGGGGGTGGTGCTGGGAGGTGGCTACGTAAGAAGAGAACATGCTCTGGAAGTAATAATTAGGAGCAAGAAGGGCAACTAAGCTACCTCACGTCTGGTTCTGTCAAATTAAGAAAGTGGAGATAAATATGCAACCACCACTAGAAAAAACCACTAGTTGCTGGTTTACCATTTAAGTAAATGAACTGCCACTCAACAGCTTTGGTTCTCTGACTTACTCCATCTTTGTTTTTACTTAATATGCTTTATTGATTACGCCATTACAATTGTTCTAATTCCCCCCCCTTCATTCTGCTCCACTCTGCACATCCCCTCCCCCACCATTTCCCCCCTTTAGTTTATGACCACGTGTCTCAAGTTCTTTAGATTCTATATTTCCCCTACTATTCTTGCCCTCCCCTCTATCCATTTTCTACCTACTGTCTATGCTACTTATTTTCTGTACCTTCTCCCCTCTTCTCCTCCTCCCACTCCCCTGTTGCTAACCCTCCATGTGTTCTTCATTTCTATGGTTCTGCTCCTGATCTACCTGTCCTCTTGGCTTGCTTTTGTTTTAGGTGTGGTTGTTAATAACTGTGAGTTTGCTGTCCTTTCACTGTTCATATTTTTTATCTTCTTTTTCTTAGATAAGTCCCTTTAACATTTCATATAATAAGGGCCTGGTGATGATGAACTCCTTGAATTTGACCTTATCTGAGAAGTACTTTATCTGCCCTTCAATTCTAACTGAAAGCTTTGCTGGATAAAGCAATCTTGGCTGTAGGTCTTTGGATTTCATGACTTGGAATACTTCTTTCCAGCCCCTTCTTGCCTGTAAGGTCTCTTTTGAGAAATCTGCTGACAGTCTGATGGGAACTCCTTTGTAGGTGACTATCCCCTTATCTCTTGCTGCTTCTAGGATTCTCTCCTTCATTTTAATCTTGGCTAATGTAATCATGATGTGCCTTGGTGTGTCCCTTCTTGGGTCCAACTTCTTTTTTTTTTAATATACTTTATTGATTATACCATTACAGTTGTTCTATTCCCCCCCTTCAATCCCTTCCACCTGCACACTCCCTCCCCCACCATTCTGCCCCCCTTAGTTTATAACCACATGTCTCAAGTTCTTTGGATTCTATATTTCCCCCACTATTCTCACCCTCCCCCCTATCTATTTTCTACCTACCATCTATGCTATTTTCTGTGCCTTCTCCCCCCTTCTCCCCCTCCCACCCCCCTGTTTCTNTGCTTCTAGGATTCTCTCCTTCATTTTGGTCTTGGCTAATGTAATTATGATGTGCCTTGGTGTGTTCCTTCTTGGGTCCAACTTCTTTGGCACTCTCTGAGCTTCCTGGATTTCCTGGAAGTCTATTTCCTTTGCCAGACTGGGGAAGTTCTCCTTTATTATTTGTTCAAATATGTTTTCCACTCATGGCTGTTTCTTTCCCCCTTCTGGTACCCCTATAATTCGGATGTTGGAACGTTTAAAGATGTCCTGGAGGTTCCTAAGCCTCTCCTCATTTTTTTGAATTCTTGTTTCTTCATATTTTTCTGTTTGGTCATTTTTTTCTTCCTTCTGGTCCACTCTCTTGATTTGAGCCCCAGTTTCCTTCCCATCACTATTGGTTTCCTGTGCATTTCCCTTTATTTCAATTAGTTTAGCCTTCATTTGTTCCTCTAATTTGTGACTAAAATCAACCAGTTCTGTGAGCATCCTGATCACCAGTGTTTTGCAGTGTGCATCTGAGAGGCTGGCTATTTCTTTTTCACTTAGAATTATTGGCTCTGGGACTTTGAGTTCTTGCGCCATCTTTTGGTCTGTTCGTGCCTGTTATGTATGAGGAGCAGAGTCCTAGGTGTTCACCAGGGCTGGGCAACTCAGTTGCTGGGTTGTGGCGCTGTATATGGGGGCGGGGTCAAAGAGGGGCAATGGTGGTCCCTTCTGCTGCCTCCCGCAGCTGGGGCCTGCGAGGTCTGTCTCACTGCTCACTCCTTCGCTGGTTTATCTGCGCACGAATGTGTGACCATGGGAAGCCTGCTGCCTTGCGCCCTCACTGGGTCCACCCATTGCTGTTGCTACCCCACACCTGGGATCCGTCCAAGGCTGCCTGCACACCTGGGTTGGGGGATCTTTCCTGCCCAATCCTGCTCCACTGCTGGCTCTGCCCCTCTTACCAGTCTGGCTGAATGGTTCATTGTTGTCGGATTTCCATATAGTTCAATCTTTTGTGTTTGGGCTGTGTTTTTGTTTACTAAAACTTTGTTGTCTTTAAACTTGGTTGTAGAGAAGGCACAGTGTTTCCACCTATGCCTCCGTCTTGGCAGAAGTACCTCATCTTTTCAATAGGTACATTAATACCCAATTTAAGATGATTTGTGAGGGTTAATTGAGGTAATACATACAAAAGGTTTATCACATATCAAGCTCAACACAGTCATTAAAAATTGGTAACTTTCAATTAACTCTAAAATATAAAAATAAATTATGTTGTTAACTAAATATATGCTCATAGTGGGAAAGTTGTCCTGACACAAATTTGTAATGATATATTATCATTTATGCTGTTTTATTAATGTTTTGCTTATTTATCTTTTTAGTACTTTATACACATGTATAAAATGTCTATTTGGGATTAAAGTATATGCAAAGTCCTTACTGTAGAGTTTTGCTCTTATAGAAAATAAAAATGATTTAAGGAAATGTTGTTAGAACTATGGCTTTATAGACATCATATTCTAATAAATTACTTATATGTTTTTGTCTAATGCTCTTATACTCTGTGAATAGTGTAAGGGCATAGGGCAGTGAATGATTTCAAAATGTTAGAAATATCTTTTATTAGAATTTTATCCATATTCACTATTGGAGTATCAATATGGATTCTGTCAAACAGAGCCAACATCAAACATTGTAGAATATTTTTCATGTACAAATTACATGAATATAGGACTAGTGCAAGTGATGTAGGGAAGCTGGGATGTGATGGTCTTGGAAGGGGGAAACTTGAAGGAATAAGCAGTTAGTGGCTTGTTCAGCTTGAAGCACAAGGTATGAAGCACAGTAATCAAAACAGCGTGTTACTGGCATTAAAAACAGACATGCAGATCAATGTAACAGATTAGAGAGTCCAGAAGTGAACACATACATGTAAAGTCAATTAAGCTATGACAAAGGGGCCCAAAACATACAACAAATAGTGTTGGGAAAGCTGGGCAGCCACATGCAAAAGAGTGGAACTGGACCACTATCTTGTGCCATACACAGAATCAACTCAAAGTGAATTCAAACTTGTTTATAAGACTGAAAACTATAAAACTCCTAGAAGAAAACACAAGCAGTAAACTCCTAGACATTAGTTCAGGCAATTTTTTGGAGTTGACAACAAAAGCAAAAATAAACACAGAGACTTGTAAAATTTCTCCAAGGCCAAAAGACCAAGAAAGAGGCTGACCACTCCAGCATTACATCAAGAGTTTGTTAAGGCAACTGGTACAGAGTCACACATCTAGTGTGGAGACAAGATGACATAGATATTCTCTGCTCCCCAAGGTAGTCACTAAAGAATTATAGAGAACGGGGCAGATGGATATGGGGTACCGGTTTTCGACCCACAGAAATGGCCTGTCCCAGAAACAGACAGGCTGTGGGGCATAGAGAAGAATTCAATCAGAGTCTCTGAGGAGATGAATGGGAAACAACTGTAAACACAGAACCAGCTCAGGACGGTCCTATCCTGTTTAATGAGATATGGAGTTGCTTTTCAAAGACAAGAGACCAACATTACAAGTGATGCAGCTAAAGTATGTGCAGAGGAAAGAACTTTGACCTCCAGCTGCACCCAGAACCAAAGTCTTGCCTACCCCACAAAAATGGAACCAAAGGACCAAGACATTGATGGAGGGGTTCCACCCACAGAATTCCCCCAGTCATCATGGATGAGAAATAAAAATGCCCAACACATGATTTGCTTGGGGAGGAAAGGTGATCAGTCCCTCAAAGGAGAAAGGTCCTGAACACCTTCTTCCTTGCGTTTTTATTGAGTTCAGCTCACACAGAGATATATAGTATGCACATAAAACTCATCAACCAGTGCTCAAAATGCTACTGACATCATTTACAGATAATAGTTGGAGAAACACAGAGATTGTCTCTAGTCAAGGTCGGCTTTAGGTCAAGTGTCTGTTTCATAGCAACAGGGCAGAGCAAAACTCTAAGGGAACAATGTATATTCTTTCTCTGGTCAGATTCCCCCCACCCCACCACCAGAGCTGTCTGTTCCAATACAAGTTTGAAGCTGCCTCTTGGCATAGTTCTCAGGCTGAGTCAGGCAGGGAGAGCAAAGCAGCCAAGAGATTAGGAGACTTGCAGAAAGACTGAGGACTCAGGCTATGCCAAAGCCAAGGGGTGAGGGTCTTTCTGCCCCTTTTCTGAAGACCCCTAAGTCCTTCCCTGATGGCCCTTCATTACAGTGCCTGTCTTAGGTTGTCCCTCCTCCTTTGAGGATCTTACCTGTCATTGGCTAACCTGTCATTTGCCCCAGCATCTGCCGAAGCCAAGCAGGGGGAAGGGAGGGAGGCAGGGGCTGCACTCCTGCCAGGAGGTAATAATGTTCTGTGTCCTAGTGGCTCATGGCCCCAAGACCTTTCACTCAGCTCTAGCAGTGGGATGAAAGGCTACAGTCCCTGAAACCAGGCAAAATGGCTCCCAACAGGACACAACTGGAAGTTAAATTCCAGAACACTTTCAAAAGCCAAGGGTCCATTGTTCAGGAATATCCAGTGTTGATACTCTTTTGCCAAAAATGGCCAAGTTCCAAGGTCCTCAAATTAAAACTAGCCCCACCAGCACGTCTGCATACCACTTCCCCATAATGCCTTAAAAACCCTTAATCCTTAAGCAAAATGGATTTGAGGCACCATTAAATCTCCCATCATCTCAGAGCCTTTTTGACGAATAAATCTTTCCTTACTCCAAACTCTGACATTTGGAGTTTTGACTTCAACAAAGCCTTGGCACATAAACTTGGGTTTTGTAACAATTTCTGTGCTGGCCTGGAGGTCCTGAAATAGAAAACGAAATGGAAACTATCTTTTACTAACATTATGCAGTTTCTGAGAAATCAGGGCAATTACATATACCAGCCAACACCCACGTCATTGTTTTTAGAACTGCCTAGCTCATGAGCTTCCCTCATCATCTTTCAATTCCTGGTAGTGACGTTTTTAAAATCCCTTTCATTTTTGGTTTGTATTTCATATTCTAATCCTCTGCTATCTCTGGGTGTAAGAGGCAGAGGGTAGGAAGAAAAAAGAAATCCCCAGGATTTGGTGGGAAGAAGTTTATCAGAAACCAAAACAGATACACNACATCTACCAGCCAACACCCAGGACATTGTTTTTAGAACTGCCTAGCTCATGAGCTTCCCTCATCATCTTTCAATTCCTGGTAGTGACGTTTTTAAAATCCCTTTCATTTTTGGTTTGTATTTCATATTCTAATCCTCTGCTATCTCTGTGTGTAAGAGGCAGAGGGTAGGAAGAAAAAAGAAATCCCCAGGATTTGGTGGGAAGAAGTTTATCAGAAACCAAAACAGATACACTGAAGGACAGAGTTAGAACCCTAACAATGTTCTCCTCGAGGCAGCTTTGTTATCAGTTCTAAAAGACATCTGCTGTTGACTTTGTAGTTAAGGTAAGATTGGAGCCAGGCAGGGGTGGGGGGGACTGTTTTAAAGGGTCGGGATGTTTTAAAAACTCCCTATTCAGGATAGGATGCAGCTCAGCCTGATGCGAAACATCAGACTTAATTAAAAACGGAATTGTGGTACTGTCAGGGAGCAGGATTCATTATGTGCAAGCTCCATTTGCTTACTGCTAAGTTAGACACGAGCATATGTAGAGACTAACCCAACCACCAGTACTTTGGAACCCTTTAAAAGACATTTCATGGCATTTTCCTTCTTTACACCTTTTTTTTCTATTCCTACAGCTTGCTCAATCTCAATCTCTCTCTCTCTCTCTCTCTCTCTCTCTCTCTTAAGCTAGCAGTTCTGCTGATATAAATAGACATTTTTTAAATTTACTTCCAGTATTTCAAAAACAGGCTCAGAGTCGTGAGTGAAATGCAATGCCATACAGATAACCAGTTGCAGGGCTATTTCTCCCTCCCTCCCTCCCTCCCTCCCTTCCTTTCTTCCTTTTTAAACAATTTCTTCAGAAACTTAGGCCATGCTGGAGAACAGTACATCCCAGGTTCAGGAAGCAAAGACTTTTTCTGCTTTAAGACTAGAAGTTCTGGTTTATCCCACGTATTCTCTTGCAGACACAACTACACCCTGGACATGGCCTCAGAGACCCACATGCCAGGCCCCGTGTGCCTCATTGAGAACATTAACGGGACACTAGCAGTCAATCCAGAAGCTTTGAAGATCCTGTCTGCCATCACCCAGCCTCTTGTCGTGGTGGCCATTGTGGGCCTCTACCGCACAGGCAAATCCTACCTGATGAACAAGCTGGCTGGGAAGAGCAAGGGTGAGTGACAGCGGCAAAGTTCTGCTGAGTCCCTTCTGTTCATCCCACACCTAGCATGACTATGGAGATATGAAGAGAGAAAGTTAGAGATGGGGAAGAGTATTAAAGGGTAATGTTTGGGTGACAGCTGGCTAATTATCTTCTGGGATATAAAAGGCAGAGGTCTGTTCCTAAAACGTCACCTTTGTTGTTGTTGTTGTTTTTTTAACTTAGTATATCACTGGGAAAAGCCAAATAATTTCTAATCATAGGGGGTAAGACAGCAATAAAATAACATATATATATATATATATATATATATATATATAATTATAAACTATGGAAATTTTACTAGTATAATATTCTTGTAAAAATAACCTATCAAGTTCCCAACCTGTGGGATAGTCTGATTTTGCCATCTTTCCATTGTAGTTGAGATCAATACTGGTTATACTTTTTTCCATGTACACATCTTGCTTTCCTTAGACCCTGGCTCAATTGTTAAGAATGTCTCCAACTTCCAGGTCCCCTTATCTATTACAACCTCTCCACTTCCCCTGCAGGCTTCTCTATTGGATCCACGGTGCAGTCTCACACCAAGGGAATCTGGATGTGGTGTGTGCCTCATCCTGAGAAGGCAGACCACACCCTCGTTCTGCTGGACACTGAGGGACTCGAAGATGTAGAGAAGGTAAGGAACAAAGGTTCCTTTTAATTAACCTTCTCATCTCTTAATATCCTTTACACAGAGATTTGTTTGTACTTCCACTTGACCAGAGTGTATCTTTTTCCACCTTTATATGTTTAACAGTCAAAGTCTGGTAACCTGAGGTGGGCGAAATACATTTAGGAGCCAAAGTCGTGTCGGGGAGACTACACTAACGTGGAACTAGGTGGTTAACCAAAATGCAGAGAGGTGGGGTAAATAAAATCACTGTCACAAGTCTGATCCTGCAGAGAGTCATGATTAGCTCTGGGCTCTGGGTCTGAGAAATTTGAGTTCGGTAGGGGCTCTGGCACTTGCAGGTCTCTCGCGTTGACAAAGAAAGGTAAGTCTCCCTACATCTTTGATTTTTCTCTTTGATATTATCCATCTCATCATTTGAAGGTACATGAACTTTTCCCACCTCTATGCTGGTGTTCAACGACCAGCCTGCTGCAGGTAGGGAAAGGGGAAAGCCTTGACTTGTGGCACTTGCCAGTTTTCTAAGTGCTCCCTTCATAGCTCATTCCAAGCTCCCAAAGGAAGTTGCCAAGCTCAGGGTTTGACATTGATGTACATAGTCAGCTCCTGTGGGCTGGTGTTCGCTAGCTCTAGCACGGGACCGGATCTTTCTTTCGAACTTCCCCTGTTGTTTAGTTCTTGTTTTGCTTTTGATTTACCGTAAATCCAATATGTTCAAACTCAGTTTGTGCCTTTGTTTCCTCATCTGTAACATGGAACAGTGATAAATCTATATCAGAGCATTATTTTTTTAATGTGTTTCATTGATTATGCTATTACAGTTGTCCTTTTCCCCCCCTTTATTCCCCTCCATCCTGCCCACCTTCATTCCCCCCTTTAGTTCATGTCTATGGGTAGTATGCGTAAGTTCTTTCACTTCTACATGTCCTATACTATTCTAACCTCCCCCGTCTATTCTGTACCTAGGTGATAATCCTCCTTGTAATCTCCATTCCTGTGATTCTGTTCCTGTTCTAGTTATTTAGTTTGCTTTTGTTTTTTTAGGTTTGGTTGTTGATAGTTGTGAGTTTTTCGTCACTTTATTGTTCATATATTTGATCTTCTTTTTCTTAGATAAGTCCCTTTAACATTTCATATAATAAGGGCCTGGTGATGATGAACTCCTTGAATTTGACCTTATCTGAGAAGTTCTTTATCTGCCCTTCCATTCTAAATGAAAGCTTTGCTGGATAGAGCAATCTTGGATATAGGTCCTTGCCTTTCATGATTTGGAATACTTCTTTCTAACCCCTTCTGGCCTGTAAGGTCTCTTTTGAGAAATCAGCTGACAGTCTGATGGGAACCCTTTGTAGGTAACTGTCTCCTTTTCTCTTGCTACTTTTAAGATTCTCCCCTTATCTTTAATCTTGGCTAATGTAATCATGATGTGCCTTGGTGTGAGCTTCCTTGGGTCCAACTTCTTTGGGACTCTCTGAGCTTCCTGGATTTCCTGGAAGTCTATTTCTTTTGCCAGATTGGGAAAGTTCTCCTTTATTATTTTTTTAAATAGCTTTTCAGTTTCTTGCTCTTCCTCTTCTCCTCTGGCACCCTTATGATTCAGATGTTCAAACATTTAAAATTATCCCAGAGGTTTCTAAGCCTCTCCTCATTATTTGGAATTCTTGTTTCTTCATTCTGTTCTTGTTGACTGTTTATTTCTTCCTTCTGGTCCAAACTATTGATTTGAATCCCAGTTTCTTTCCCTTCGCTATTGGTTCCTTGTATATTTTCCTTTATTTAACTTTTCATAGCCTTCACTTTTTCCTCTATTTTGCAACTATACTCAACTAATTCTGTGAGCATCCTGATTACCATTGTTTTGAACTGTGCATCTAATAGGTTGGCTATCTCTTCATCACTTAGTTGTATTTTTCTGGAGCTTTGATCTGTTCTTTCATTTGGGCCATTACTCTTTTTCATGTTGGCTTGCCTGTTATGTAGTAAGGGGCAGAGCCTTAGGTATTCACCAGGGTGGGGCAACTCAGGTTGGAGGTTGTGGCGCTGTATGTTGGGGAGGGGTCCAAGAGGGAACAGTGGCACTAGTTCAGCTCTCCACAGGCTTTCAGTCACTTCTTCTGACACCCATAATCAAATTGGGCCCTTCTGGTGCTGATTCCAGGTGGGTGGGTTTGGTATGTTCTAGGATGCTGTGGTCCTAGAGATCCAACGAACTCTCCTGTGAAGTTTCTCCCACTTTGTAACACATACAGGTGTTGTCAGTCAGAGTTTTCGAGGCTTTATTTCCCTGTACTTTAACCCTGGGTTGCGCAGTTTGCCTTGCTTCCCAGTTGTTCCTTCCTATTTATCTGCACACCAGTGTGGGACCGCCTGGTCTGCCAGACACTGCCTTGCCAAGAGTCCTCTCCGCCTGGCTACCCATCTCCACCCCTCCTACCAGTCTTGATGAAGGTTTCTTCTTTACTCCTTTGTTGTTGGACTTCAATACAGTTCAATTTTCTGTCAGTTCTGGTTGCTTTTTATTTTTAAATTTGTTGTTGTCCTTTTGGTTGTGCGAGGAGGCTCAGTGTGTCTATGTAGGCCTTCATCTTGGGCAGAAGTCCTCACAGCACTGTTTTGAGTACTAGATAAGATAATGTAAACTGCTCTGTTTACTGCAGTAACTTTGCAAATACCTAACTAGTTATAAGAGGGACTGGTGAGTTAATAGAATACGTTCCATAAAAATTATCAATGCTAATGACAGAACTATTCTATCAAAATTTAGGTTTCTTACAATTATTTTTGTTTGACTCATTTAACATGGTACATCGGGGGCTTATTATTAATGATTGCTCATCTGGGAATGCCATAATACATGACTTCAATTTGTTCTGACTTGTAGGGTGACAAGAGCAACGATACTCAGATCTTTGCACTGGCAATACTGTTGAGTAGTACTTTTGTTTACAACACCATGAACAAAATTGACCAGACGGCTATCGACCTACTGCAGTATCCTTTTGTAATCCAGGATATGGCACCAAAGCCAGAGAGAACCCTTCTATCCACCAGCTGCACTTGTGAGTCCTTTGAACCCAAAACAACAATTAAAAAATGTGGTAAACATTAGAAGTCCAGGGAAACGAGCCCTTGTATTTTACCAACAAAATGAGGAATTGGTTTTAACCAAAAGAGAACACAACAGTGTAGAGATGTATGGTGTTCAATACGGGTGTAGCTGCAGTCCTGTTTTCACCAATATTCCTTAATTGTAGCTCAGTGTTGTGACAGAACTGTCGAATCTGCTGAGGGCACCGTCCTCAACCGATCTTGATAAAGCTGAAGATGCAGCCGACATGGTGAGCTTCTATCCAGACTTAGTGTGGACTCTGAGAGATTTCTACCTATCTTTGGAAGCAGATGGACAACACATCACAGCAGATGAGTACCTGCAGAATTCACTGAAGCTGAAGCCAGGTAACAGGGCCTTCAGTTTTGTAAAGAGACAAAAAAGTAATACAAGAATATCTCCAGGCAGAGGTGGCTACATTTATAGTTTCCTATATTTGCTCAGCTGGCCAAACTGCCAACTATGTAATTAAAGTAAACTTATAGATTGAATATTAAATTGTATTACTCCCTGTTCTTGTAACAGATTCCTTTAGTTGTTCCTTTCCCTGATGGGTTACCTTTTAACTTTTTGCTTGGGATTTATAGAGAGATGTTGAAATAAATAACATCAGGCAGAAGGAAAATTTATTCATGGGAAATCAATTGTAATGAATGCTATTCCTATAGCAAATACCTCCTATTTTCCTTCCGCAGACACTCATCAAAGTCATCAAAATTTCAATTTGCCCCGTCGTTGTATACAGAAATTCTTTCCAATAAAGAAGTGCTTCATCTTTGACTTGCCTACTCACCGGAAGAAGCTCGCCCAGCTTGAGACCCTACACGATGATGAACTGGATCCTGATTTTGTGCAACAAGTGGCAGACTTCTGTTACTACATCTTTCACCATTCCAAAACGAAAACTCTTTCAGGAGGCATCAAGGCCAAGGGGCCTGGTGGGTACCTTTCTGAGGATTTTCCTTCAACTAAACATAAAGAAAGGGGGCACTGCTGAAAGTTTCTTCTTTCACTGTCAATGTTGAAAATGCATAGTTAGTTACTGCCAATAAAATTATGTAAATCACATTTATTAAGTTCCAGGTGGTACCAAAAACATTTCTAGGGATTATTTTAGTAAGGCCTCTAAAGTGGAATAAAATAGAAATATAATCTGAAGAAAAGGTCAAGTTAAAGATTTCTATTCATAAATGGTCTACTGTTGGATTTGAGTAATCCACATGAGTTGGCAACATTTGTCCCACAAATAGATAGGATACTTATGTGTCAAAGCCTTTGCTAGGCACGGAATTAGGAGAATGTATACATTCTCTGTAGAAATGGAACTTATCTGATACAAACACTAAACAAACAGAGGCCCAAAACATCTTGGTCCAGTTTTTTTCTAAAGACTCTATGTCTCAGAACTCTATAAATCATTGCTATACTCTACAGCAACAATTTCCAACTGGTGCGCCTCAAGAATTTTTAAAACATGCAATACTTGACTATTTAGTCAGAGGCACTGACCTGTTTTCCCTTAGATTGTCAAATAATAAAGAAATGACAACAGCAAACACATAGCCATCCAGTGTGAATGGATCAAAATTACACCTATTTTTTGTCAGATTGACAAAGAATATAATCTATTTTTCATGTGCTGCAAAATTTTAGTAATTAGGTTATGTGTGCTCTGAGTTGAAAAAGGCTGAAAATTATTTCTCTAGAGGGATAGTAAATGCAAACAAAAGTATGCAAAGGTCAAGGAAGACAAACATGAAAGTTGCAAAAAAGAGGAAAGGCAACCTGGTCTGATCTACTCACTTTGTGTTTTTTCAGCTAACACTCATATCAGCTTTACAAACTGAAGTGGAAGGGAAAAGGGAATTCTAAAGGGAAATGAAACCTGGGGAAGAGGGAAAGAAAGAGTAAACAGGCAAAAGGCCTGTAGCAGTCTAATCAATGAATAACTTTAACTATTAAAATTAAAGTGTATGCATAACTTTAACTATTTCCTCATTTTTCAATAGAAAAAGGATGACATGAGGATGATCACATACATCCTGATATTTATCCTTTCTTTTCCCAAAGGAAGAAAGATTTGGATTCTTGGTCACACAATTTCCAAGGGAAGGGAGCGAGGGGAGAGGGGGAATTTATTTGGACCACTTGAATACTACGCAGAATAATAAAAAACTCAGGCAATGCATTGTTAAATTAATGTTCTCAGAACTACCCAGTTTAGAGCATACCCTCTTTCTTTGCAAATAATGCAACCATCTCTTTCCTGTTTGAAGAACTAGAAAGCCTGGTGCTGACCTATGTCAATGCCATCAGCAGTAGGAATCTGCCCTGCATGGGGAACGCAGTCCTGGCCTTGGCCCAAATCAAGAACTCAGCTGCAGTGCAAAAGGCCATTGCCCACTATGACCAGCAGATGGCCCAGAAGGTGAAGCTGCCCACGGAAACCCTCCAGGAGCTGCTGGACCTGCACAGGGCCATTGAGAAAGAGGCCATAGAAATCTTCACGAACAGTTCCTTCAAGGATGTGGACCAGAAATTCCAGAAGGAATTAGAGGTAATTTTTTTTTTTGCTCTAGATCATGGGGATTACAGAGTAAAGTATAGCTATGAAATGCAAAATGGAGACTTAATTAAGACAAGCAATTCTTGCTAGACTGGAAAATAATGACTTATCACTAATGTAACCAAGATATCATTGTTATTCTGAAGACAAACAAACAAACAAACAAATAAACATAATTATTCTGGGTTCTGTGGATTCTGATACTTTCATACACACACAACTTGTCTTACAAGTGATACCCATAGACTAATTTTTTTGGTATGTTGTATTCACTTTTATTATTTTAATTTTTAATTTTATATTCTTTTAAAATTTTTTTATTATTGTTCAAGTACAATTATCTCCATTTCCCCCTATCACTGCTCCCCCACCCCAGCCATCCCCACCTCCCACTCTTGATCCTACCCACCTATTGTCTTTGTCCATGTGTCCTCTATACACGTTCCTTAATGACCCTTTCCCCTTCCTGCCCATCATCCCCTCCCACCTCCCCTCTGGTTACTGTCAGTTTGTTTTTAATTCCAATGTCTCTGGTTCTATTTTGCTTGCTTGCTTGTTTGTTTTGTTTATCAGGTTCCACTTATAGGTGAGATCATTTGGTACTACTTTTTAAAATTAATTTCATTTCTTTAAAAATTGTACTTATAAAGTATAAATTAACTTCCCTTTTATGTTAATCAAGTATACAGAATTGCCAAATATATCCACTAAAAGATCACGTCTCCAGGTTTAATAGAGTATACTCATATCATTTTAGCCCATTATTTGATTTCAACTACTGATTGGGAATCCAAGGCCCAGTAAAATACTGAAATAGGGAATGATTGTGAATGAGTAGGTTGCATCTAAAATGAGGTCATGAGGCTAGAGATCTGTAATCTAAAGATCACATCTAAAGCAGGAAAGCAAGAGAAAGGGGTTTTGGGTGATTTGAAATACAAAACTCATTTTTTTCTACTCTGTCTGATTAACTTTTCTAGGTTTGGTAGGAAGAATATAGTCTTGTTATAGTTCTCTAGTTTCTAGAAAAGACATGAAAATTCTTTCTGAGAAGCATTTCTAGAAATACTGAAGTGTTGCTAACATCTTTTCATTGGCCCTTGTCCCTTTGAAGACCCTGCTGAAAGCAAAACAGGATGACTTTTGTAAACAGAACTTGGAGGCATCATCAGACCATTGCTCAGCTTTACTTCAGAATATTTTTGGTTCTCTAGAAGAAGATGTGAAGCACGGGATTTATTCAAAGCCAGGGGGGCATTGTCTCTTCCTGCAGAAGACAGAAGAGCTGAAGGCAAAGTACTATCAGGAGCCCAGGAAAGGAATACAGGTACCCTGGTTTCATGTATTAACTGTATTGAGGGTGAGGAGGGGGGTCGCTTTCAAAATCCAGTGGAGAGAAGAAAAAGTATTTATGCTTTAATGATAGCTGGGGAATTAAACTGAACTATCACCATAATCACCAGGCTTTTACTGCAACGGTCAGCATTCATGGAAACATAGCGATTTTTCTGATTATATAAGCCACAATTCCAATAATTGAAACTAACTTAAAACAAGCAAACAAACAAACGTGTAATTCCCTAGCTTGCATGAAATGTTTAAATTTAGTTACAACTACAGCTGCATTGAGGAATTTAAACAATGTCACCCATTTTCCCCTTCTTTTTTTTCCTTTCCCACTTCCATTTAGTTTTCTGTTCTACTTTCCTCACTACTGGTTGCATTCTCAGGCACCGCAGCAAAGATGACACCGACATCTCCATGCTTCCCCAGATCTTTTTTCCTCAGTCTGAAAGGAGAGAGAGCATTTTCCCCAGCCTCCGCATCAGTCTTTAAATCGCCGAAACTTGGCATTTCCTCACTTGTACCAAAATTCTTAGTATCAAGTGGCCTTGGGTGTTCTGATTCGCCAGCCCAGAGTTTGTGCCCACCTTTATGACAGAAGAGTTTTGACTGACAGTTCCACTGAGTGCAGACTAAGCACTTATTGGAAGGAAAAAATGCTGGGAAGAAAAATAAATAAAAAGATTTACAACTCACTTCTAACTGCATGATTTTGGGGTCCCTAGGCTGAAGAAGCTCTGCAAAAATATTTACAGTCCAAGAAGTCTCTGAGTGATGCCGTTCTGCAAACAGACCAGGCTCTCACAGCGAGGGCAAAGAAAATGGAAGGTGAGAAGAAAATGGAAGAGATACAAGATAGAACTTTCTACACATTTTAGATTAATTTTGCCTGGTTTACCTGGGATCATTAGACTAGAACGAGAACAGCAAAGATGACTTTTAGCTCCTCGAGCTCAATCTGAGTAGGGTGGGTACTGTTAGCTGGGCAGGAAAAACAGCCCTGAGAGATTTTCTCCTTGCAGCAGCAGCAATAGCGAACAAGGGCAGGAGATGGAAGGAAGGGGCTCTTTGATCCTAGAGAGGTTTGTCATTTTCTTCTTTCTCAGAAGCACGTTTGAGAGCAAAGGCTGCAGAGGCTGAAGCACAAAGGTTGAAGATGATTCGAAGACAGAAGCAGCAAATGATGGAGCAGAGGGAGAGACAGTATCAGGAGCAAGTGAGACAAATAGAGATGGAAAGAGCCCGCCGTCTGGACGAGGAAAAGAGGGCTTTGGAAAGGAAATTCCAGGTATTCATCCATTATTCCATCTCAGAATTTTAACCGTATCCCCCTTCTCTGTATTGATAAGAACATGAAGCAGTGGCAAATAGGGAGAGGCAGCATACTATTCTGGCTCACGGCAAGGACTCTGGAGTCAGACAAGCTGGGTAACAATACCAACTGTGATTACAGGGTTTGGGCAAGTTATCTGTGCTCTCTATGCCTTAGTTTCCAATTGTGGGAAATGGAGGCAGTAATGATACCTATTTTATAGTGTATTTAATAGCTAAATGATTCAATACTTGTGTTTAAATTGGTTCTGAGCACAGAATAAGCACTGTACTTTGTTAAATAAAATCCAAGAATGTATCTAACCCACAGTAATTAGTCCTTTTTTGCTATGTTGTGAATTGCTATAAGCCATCTTTTCCTTTGGTCATAGATTAACTTGTTCAATTAATTTCATATTACTGTGTCTATGCCCCTGTCTTCACCTTGATTGTCACTGGTTCCGAATACTTTTAACTTGCAGAGTTTGTTTCATACATTCCTTTATTATTATCACTCAGCAGTAGTTCCTATTTCCCAAGTCCTGTACAAAGTACTTTACATACATTCCCTCATCTAATCTGTTCGTTGTTGGGCAGAACCAGTATGTCTCCATTTTACTGATTAAAAACATTAGGTTCCAAAGAGATAACTAAATGCCAGTATCACATAGCCTAACAAGTTCTCAAAACTGCCTTTCTAGTGAGCGAGAGCTATAGAGCTTTTATTTCTGCAAACCTAGTATGAAATTCTTATGCGAGCACCCTTTTGAGACAAAGTGCACCTCGACTGTGCCCCCAGGGAGACCAGTCTACCTGCAGATCCTAGTTTGCCAGGTGATGCTCCAAGACATTTTTGTGATTACAGCCCTACACTGAAGGGCAGTAGGGTCAACCTGAGGTTCTTGATCTCCTCAGTCTTAACTCTACTTCTTCCCCACAACTATGGAGACCTGAAACGTATTCCCTGATGTAAAGCTCAGACTCCTCACCTGACTGTGGATGGCGCCTAGACACCCAGTTGTTGTATCAGGCTCCCCTCAAAGAACTAGAGCTGACACTCGTCTGTGTATAAATGAAAACTGAAGTTGAGATGTGACTCAGACTCCCCGAAGAGGAAGGGGGAAGGCACCTCTGAAAGCAATGCTGGAGGCACCAATACTTCAAGAAGTGAGAGATGGGGATGTTTCTGCAGCTAGAGAAACAGAGGTGGGAGAATTACTCAGGTGGGAAACCAGGAAGGAGAGGTCAGATTGGTATAAACAGAATAAAAATTTAGGAACGGTCTTTTTTTTTTTTTTACTGATAACTTAGTAAGGAAAATCAGTGATTTGAGCTTATCCTTCCCCTCCCCCAATAATGTGGGTATTACTTTTCGTTAAGCTCTGTGGTTTTATTTATCACTGTTTAGGAAGAGGCTAGACAGCAGCAGGAGAGAGTCCAGGCTGAAATGAGACGACTTCAGAACGAGCTCCAGCAGCAACAGTACAACGCCAGACCACCAGACTGTATCTTACTCTAACGCTAAACATCAGAACTTCTTTTCATGTTTACCACCACTGAGGGCAGAAGGAAACAAGACACTGTAAAACCTGGGGCAGTTCCTATTTGAATCAGTTTTATAATAATTATATTTAACTTTTATATTTCTGTAAAGTTATGATACTAATAATTGGTAAAATGCACATTTCAATAGTTTAAATGATGGTTACTTCCTTAAAAAGGTTATGAATTGTATAATAAGGGACATATTTGATCACTGCATTTGTTTGGCAGAGATATTGGGCTGGTTCTCTCAGGGGAAACTTTCTCTTGTACCCCAATGCCACCCCTCTAATTTTCTCAGAGGAAATGGAAAGTTACCGAGGGGGTGTCACTCACCATAGGCTAAGTCAAATGGGACTTGACCGAAGTCTTGAGCTCAGGTGGGCATCACTCCTGCGGCATCATCATATGCTGGATGCCATCTGAGGGTTATCAATGGTAAGACAACCTCGCTTCTTGGTGGAAAACAACGTACTGTTCTCAACTGGGAGGAAGCTGCTCAGTCTGTGGGCAGTGATGTCACTACTTATCATGGTCAATTGAGGGATTGCTTAGGGAGATTCCAAACTGTAAGCAAATAACACTCTGCTGATGTGGACGCGCTCCAGAAGATGGAAGGGACTATCAGTATGGAAATTGTGTCAGAGGCTGAAGGGCTAAAGAAGCCCTTCCTTTTTGTTACCCTCATCAAGGGCGTAACCTAAATAGGACATGTTATATCATGAAGCAATTTATACTGGACTGAATAAATCTGTGTTGTGTCTTTATAGTCCTTTAGAGCTTATAGATAAATGGTATAAGGAATGCCAGATAATGTGCCAAAATATCTGATGGCTTCAGTTTATTTTATACTTGCTTATATTGCTAAAGTTAAATGATCTTAATTCTTTGCACTCATATATGAAAGCCTACTGATTTGTATTAAAAACTATAAAATGGTATACATATATGTTTGTACATATTTTTAACAATAAATAACCATAAAAATTTAAATAACTCCATTACTTTGTTTTTATTTTCTCCAATTGTTAAAAGTCAATGGGGAAAACTTCTGAATTTCTCTAAGGAGATTAAGAATTATTTTAAGACTAAAAATAAAACATTTTCATACATTTTTATTTGTTTCTTGTTTTAGCTGCATTAAATAAGCTTTATTGAAACATTACACAAAGCTCTATTTTTGTTTTACTTTAATTGCTTACTTACGTACATAAAGAATTTCCCAGTTGAATTATATTATAGGAAATTAAACTTGTTTAGTTGCTCAAAATATGACTTACAATTTTTACAAAAGAAAAACATAAATTTTAATTTCTGTCTTTTCTTCTCTTCTTTGGAGACCTTTATTGTGCTGAACTTCCCATATCAATGGGGCTTGGTGAGATTCAGCTGTATTTCCAGATTTGAACTGTATTGCAGAACGTACCAAAGATCAGTGTATTTGTTCAAACATTTGCTTAGCAATACTCTGTAATTGCCTTTGCAACCTGTATAATTCACAAAAGACACAATAAAGTGCATCTAAATAGCCAAGGAAATGTCATAATTGAAAAAATTAATATTGTTTTCATTACTATCTCTCTTATAGAAATAAACAAAACAAAACAAAATTTGAGATTAAGCAAAATTAAGTCACTTATCTCAGGTTCCAACTTGGTACTGTTAACTTAGACAATATTACAGATCATCTGACTTCTAGTCTAATATTTCTATTGGACTATTTCAGCTCCTTTGCCCATTTTTTAATCTTCAGGAACAAAATAAAGGCTTTCTCCTTTCTTTTAGGACCTATAGAAGTGCAAGTAGCCTTCACCACTAGTCCACATTCTTTCCGACCAGCACTCCTGCCTCCCATTCATCCCCAAATATTTTAATATGACTCTTTTTAAGTGGTCATTGGGTTGAAAATGACCAGAAAATACACGTCAGGATGAACATTGACAGTTTCTTGAAGCTACCAAAAACTAAAGTATATTTTGGACCTTTATAGTGCTTCTTTTGTGAGGTCAACTATTACGGGTTTTTTTTTGTTTTATTTATTCTTGTTTATTTTGTTATAGTTGTCCCAACATTTCCCCCTTTGCCCTCCTCCACCCAGCCCACCCCACACTCCCACAGTCCATCCCCACACCATTGTCCCTGTCCATGGGCCATTCACACATCTTCTTTGACTAATCCATTCCCCTTCTTTCCACCATTTCTCCCCTCCCCCTTCCCCTCTTGCAGCTGGCCATGTGTTCCATATTTCTGTGTTTCTAATTTGGTTTTGCTTGTTAGTTTATTTTGTTCATTAGCTTCTTCTTGTAAGTGAGATTATACGGTATTTGTCTTTCATAGACTGGCTTATTTCACTTAGCATAATAGTCTCCATTTCCATTCATACTGTCATAAAAGGTAGAAATTCCATCTTTCTTTCTGCTGCCTAGTATTCCATGGTGTAAATGAACCAGATTTTAAAAATTCATTCATCTACTGATGGTCACTTAGGCTGTTTCCAACTATTGGCTATTGTAAATAATGCTATGAACATAAGGGCATATAAGTTCTTTGAACTGGTGTTTCAAGACTTTTAGGGTATATTCCCAGCAATGGAATTACTGAGTCAAAAGACAGTTCCATTTTTAGTTTTTTGAGGAAATTCTATACTGTTTTCACAGTGACTGCACCAGTCTGCATTCCCACCAACAGTGCACTAGGGTTCCCTTTTCTCCGCATCCTCTCCAGTACTTGTTGTTTGTTGGTTTATTAATGATAGACATTCTAACAGATGTGAGGTTATCATTGTGGTTTTAATTTGTATCTCTCTGATAGCTAGAGATGCTGAACATCTTTTCACATGTCTATGGGCCATTTGTATGTTCTCCTTGAAGAATGTCTATTCAGCTCCTTTGCCCATTTTTTAATTGGGTTGTTTGTCTTCCTGGTGTTGAGTCATATGCATTCTTTGTATATTTTGGAGATTAAACCCTTTATGTTCTCCCATACAGTTGATTCCATTTTCTCCCATACAGTTGATTCCATTTTCATTTTTATGATGGTTTCTTTAGCCTTTTAATTTGCAGAAGGTTTTTAATTTTATGTAGTCCCATTTGTTTATTTTTCCCTTTCTTTCCTTTGCCCTAGGAAATATATTGGCAAATATATTGCTATGTGTGCAATATATTCTGAAATTTTAATGCTTATGTTTTCTACTAGGACTTTTCTGGTATCACAACTTCTATTTAAATCTTTTATCCATTTTGAGATTATACTGGTCTATGGTGTAAGCTGGTGGTCTAGTTTTTTTTTTTTGCATGTACCAGTCCACTTCTACCAACACCATTTATTGAACTGGCTATTTTTACTCCATCGTATGCTCATGTTTCCTTATTACATTTTAAATGCAATAAAAAGGCAAGGGAACAAATCCTCTCCTGGAGCCTCTGTTAGGGTAGCAGCCCTACCAGTCCACTTTGTTCTTTCCTATTATTTGTAATAATAGGAAACCGATATAATTTCTTTACTAATTAACGTTATCAATATTTATTGTGTTAGCTAATATTTATTCAGGATTTATTATGGGTCTGTTATGAATACTTTAATAATGTATTTACTGTTCCCTTACCATTGTGTTCATTGTGAAGTTGAAGAAATTAAGGCATTAGAATTAAATGAGTTGTCTGAGGGCAATGCCACAGAAGGCATTTTGAAGCTTGACCCCCACATTCATAATTATCTTGTGATACTCTTTCTGGTCATATTTAGGAAACCATAGAAATACTGACAAATTAAAATAGAAAGTATAATTTCAGAACATTATGAACAGATTCACACAAAAAGCAGACAAAGAAACCTCTGAAAGGAAGTGGACAAAGCATGATTTCGGTTTTTTTTTTAAATAAGAGGAGTGAATTTTTTAAGATTCTATTTATTTATTCTTGAGAGAGAGGGAAAGAGAGGGAGAGAAACATCAATGTGTTGTTGCCCATATGTTCCCCCAACTGGGGACCTGGCCTGCAATCCAAGTGTGTGCCCTGACTGGGAATCAAACCAGCAACCATTTGGTTTACAAGCCCGTGCTCAATCTACTGAGCTACACCAGCCAGGGTGTGATTTCTTGAGTAAACTGATTATCAATGGAAGAAAAGTCCAAAAAATAGACTATGGGAATTGTATAGGTTTAAGATGGACTTCTTCCTAGGTAAAGACAAATGGATGGTCATTTGAACAAAGATAAAGTTGGGCCCAGACCTCCATACAATACAGAAAAAATAAAATCCAAATGGATAAAAATATTAAAACATGAGAGAGAAACATCGACTGGTTGCTTCCCACATGCACCCAGACGGAGATTAAATGTACAACCTAGGTATGTACCCTGACGGAATCGAACCTGCAACCTTTTGGTTACAGGATGATGCTCCAACCAAGTGAGCCACACCAGCCCAGGGTCTTCTTACAATTCTGATTTACAAATGTGGTTATATTACTCTGGTGGCGTTGAAGATGCTCCAGTCACGTCTTCTGCTGCAGGAACTATAACTTGCTACAGGGTAAAGAAGCTACAGGGTATCATGATGCATGTCATGTAGGCACCACTGTCAGTGATTGCTTCCTAAGTGCTTGGCATGTCACATGCACGCTTCGTATTGTGCAGGTAAAATATAAAATCGATCAATCTCTCTCTTTCTCTCCCTCTCTCTCTCTCTCTCTCTCTATATATATATATATACCATATATATCAAACAAACCATTCTCTCGCTATATATATGTGTGTGTGTATGTATATATATTTCACTGGGCCCCATAGCTGAGTCTGCTAGTTATTAAAGAAAAAAAATATATATAGAGAGAGAGAGAATGGTTTGTGTGACATCAGTGTAACCTGGCAGTCAAGAAGAGTGGACTGGACCTTCTCTGGCACCCATTAGGCTAGGTAAGAGATCCTATTTGCAGTGTGGTAAGGGCAGAATTCTAGGTAAGCCTTTCCTTGCCCTGTGGGAAGCTGGGGGTTGGCCCTCGGATTTGACCATGCTGTTTGGCTGGAATAAAGTGGTTTCTTTGTCTAGAATTTTCTTTGTCTTGCTAGGTTGCCTGTTTCCAGGTCTTTGAGCCAGAAAATAAAAGTGTGCATTTATTGGAGTTTTTATTTCAGATCCTATTGCTGGTTCTCAGTTTTTGGCTTTTCCAGCACTCAACCTGGGACATGTCTACTCTGTATCTTCAAGAGTCTTCCAATGTTTCTTACACATTAGATAATCAGGGGCTTTTTTAGTTCTACTTGGCAGGAGAAATAAAAAAAAGTGCATCTATTTCGTCTTTCCAGAAACAGAATTCCTCTCCTTAACACTGAATATTTCCAGTTTAAGGAATAATAGAAAAGAAGTGAGAAAGGAAAAGAAACAGGGAGAAAAAATCTCAACCCCGTATCTCAATCAGTTACAACACAATTTTTCCTTTTCTTTAAAGCAATATTTTTATAATTGCATACCCTTCTCCCTGTTTTTCAAAATTATGAAGTATAACATATAAGAAGAGTGCATAAAATGTAAACCACACAAGATAAACATGCTTATCATTATAAAGTGATACCTAAATTGCTACCAGGTACAGAAATTGGGCATCCTAACGTGGACCATCCCTGCAGAGGTCGAACAGATTACACCCTCTGACAGCCCTGCAACAGCCGGTTGGTATCACACCCGTCATCATTCTTATCTAAGATTTCATCATCTGGACATGAGGCCCTGGATAATATAGCCTAGTATGGCCTGCTTTCACACTTTATATAAGAAAAATTACATTTTATGAATTCTTTTGTATCTTGTATCATTTGTTCAGTAAAATATTTATAAAACCCACTGATGTAGTTGGTTGTGTGCAAGTGCAGGCTGTCTATATAGAACTGTATGGAGAGCGAAGCAGTCATTGATACATATTTGGATTTCCAGGTTTATCTTGAATGAGGTGTTAATAAGGATATTTTTGCACAGGTACACCTGTGCACATATGTACAAAACTCCCTTGTGTACCAAACCCAGAGGTGGGATTCCTCGGTCATGGAGGATGTCTTCAGCCTTCTTAGATGCAGACGTGGCATCACTGCACACTCTCTGCAGCTAGATGCCTCCTTACCAGCATGATGTGACTGCTCTCCACATCAGAAGTTTTAGCTTTTGTTAATACACTGTATGTGTGCTGGTATCTCACTGAGACATTAATTTGCATATTTCTCATACCAGTCAAGTGGAACACCTTTCATGTGCTTGTTTGCTATTTTTTACTTTTTTGTGAAAGCCTTGTTGACGTCTCTTTTTATTGGGTTTCCTGTCTTTGTCTTGACTTTTAGCAGTTTCTTATGTCGTCTGAATATGACTTTTTGTTGTCTAGTGATTGGCGAATGCCATTTCCCACTCCGTGACTTGCTTCAAGTCTTTTTATGGTGCTTCCATTAAAAGAAGTTTTTAATTTTAATGTCAAACAATATTTTATTTTTATGGAGAGCAACGGGGAGTGTTCTGTAAGAATTCTTTCTCTTGTATGAAAATATTTACTATTTTACTTTTCACATTTAGGCCTACAATCCATTGAAAATGGATTTTCCCATGTGGTGTGAAGTATAAGTGCAAAGTATTTTTCAGGAGGAGGAGAACTCATTTCCTCATCAATTTAACAGAAGATAGTCTTTTCTCCACCCTTATGAAGGGAGAACTCTGTCATAAGTTAAAGGTCAATTTTTAATCTTGGAAATCTTAGCTATTGTAAATAATGCTGCAGTGAACACAGGGGTTCAAATATTCTTTTGAAGAAAATACTCATTTTTCTTCAGGTAAATTCCCAGAAGTGAAATCACTGGGTCATAAGGCAGTTCAATTTTTAATTTTTTGAGTAAAATCCATAGTGCTTTCCTGTATGGCTAACTTCAGGGTGCCACAAGCCTCCAGTTTCCCCAGTGAAGTCCTGCAATTCCATTGTTCTTTAGGCAAGGCCTGCAGAGCCAGGTTAGTCTTAGCGTCACTGTTCCGCTCCCAGTTTCAGCAGACTGCGCACACTGTGTCACGTGGGTTCTTTCCTTCGTTCTGCTCTTGTTTTTGTCTCATTGATAGGCTCCTATTACTTGCAGTTTAGTGCAAGCCTCCTGGAAAAGGCAGGGGCTATCTTTGTCCTGGAGGCACTGCCACCACCCCCACCCCGCCCCCATCCCTGGAATGCCCAGCGCGCCAGCCCCACCTGGAGGCTCCCTGGTAACTCCAGCTCTGTCCTGTGAGCACCAGATGGAGGCTACCTTTCACCAAAGTCTGTGTAGGAAGGTGTTAAAAAAAATAGGACTTTTCCTGGCTGAGTATTTTCACTGGGCCCCATAGCTGAGTCTGCTAGTTGTTAAAGCAAAAACCCACAAACCAAAATAACCAAAAACCACTACTTCTCAAACAGGATGCTAGTGCCCAGGGTGTCCAATCTGTGGCCTGAGGGCCACGTGCAGCCCAAGATGACTGTGAATGCGGCTCAACACAAAATCATAAATGAACCTAAAACATTATGAGATTTCTTTTTATTACATGTTGCGATGTATTCAATGCATGGTCCCAAACAGCTCTTCGTCTTCCAGTGCGGCGCAGAGACGCCAAGATGTTGGACACCCCTGCCTGCTAGACCACCCTTTACGAGACTCAACATGAGAAACTATTTTGGTTAAATGAAGGTTCCTTAACCTCCTGCAGTTCAAGAAAACATTTATGCTTTTGGGCTTTTATATAATAGTTACTGTTTTATATGTGCTTTTATAAATAGATTAATTTTATACATACCATAAACAACCATTTTCAACCAAAATGGCCCAATTTATCTACAGATAATTACTTTAGTTCATCTGGAAAGGGGTTTAGAGGGAAGGTAGCAAATTCAGCTGTTTCATATTGTGTGTGAATTAAAAGATCTACCAACAAAAATCATCCTCTTCATAAAAATGTAGAAAAGAAGAAAACAATTGTAGTATTGAGTAAGCAGAACCAAGCCCATGAACGCAGGTAGATGAAAGTGACTACAAAGTCAGGATGAAATTTTACACGATGTATGTGTCCAAGCAGATGGAATCCTTTTGCGCTGTTTATAGCCAGCACGTAATGTATTTCCCTGGATCATTGATAACCTGTGTTTTTTTCATAAGAGGGCTGGAAGCAGAATTTGCTGTTTCATCCTTAACCTTCTGTCTCTTCCTTTATTGAGTGCACACTATGCTCTCCTGAAAATTGAGGTAGCCACTGTTTAATTAACAACAGTCATCTGCAAGCATAATAAAACATTTTTTCCTGAGAAGAAATGGTTACAGCTAAGATACTTACCTGGATTAGGTTTCCAAGGTGTCAGTGAGCCTGGGGTGCTAGCTTTCTGGGTATTTATATTACAAAAGAAGGGTGAAGCCTAGACACTTGGAGCTGTAAAGCTGACAGTGGTTTTATTTAATCCCTAGAGAATTTTATTTAAATTCAGAAGTTTACAAAAAAAACCAAAAACCCAAAGGAAACACTAGCTGATTGTTTCCAAAGAAACATTCTAAAAGGGGATATGCAAATGGGCTTTTTTTCAGGTTATAAGCATAAAAAAAGAGACAGCTAGAGGTCCTTGGGGTCTCAGGGACGCAAGTAAGGACGAAGGCGGCCAGACCCGCGGCAGCCATTAGCCAGCGCGTAAAGACCTCGGAGCCGTGGCTGCCGCAGCAGTTGGAGCCCAGAGGCTTCCTTCCGTCTGTGCCCAGCGACAAGGGCGTCTGCCACAGAGAACTCATCGGGAGCCCGGCAACCCTGAGAAAAGTCAAGGGCAGCGGCAGCGGTGGCGGCGGCGGCAGGACGGCAGCCATTGGCCGGCGCATAAAGACCTTGGAGCCTTGGCTGCCTCAGCAGTCGGGGCCCAGAGGCTTCCCCCTGCGCCCATCGACAGGGGCGTCTGACACAGAGGACTCATTGGGACCCCAGCACCTGTGAGTAAAGACAAAAACAGCAGCGGCAGGGCCGGCTGCCCTCGGGAGCCAGGCACCCCAGAGTAAAGTCAAAAGCAGCAGCAGCGGGACCAGCAGCCGTTGGCCGGCGCGTAAAGACCTCGGAGCAGCTGCTTCCGCAGCTTCCAAGGCCCGGAGGCTTCTGTCTACGGCCAGCGTCGGGGCGTCTGCCACAGAGGACTCAGCGGGAGCCCAGCAACTGTGAGTAAAGACAAAAGCGGCAGTGGCAGGACCAGCTGCCCTGGGCCAGCCCAAAACGCCTCAGAGACGCCGCCGCCACTGTGTTAGGGGTGTAGAGGCTTCCGTCTGTGGCCAGTGGCACGGAGG